>NC_133658.1:794529525-795729525 GCF_037893015.1 Macrotis lagotis
AGTAGAAAGTGGCAGACACTCTCCTTAGGGATTCAAATGCTATTGGAATGAATCTTCAACTACTCAGCAGTAACTTTGCCATGACCTCTCCCCACTACACTACCACCAAAGAAAAGTCTTAGTGGAGTATGTTCTCTCCATTCTTCTCTTGAGAATAAACCCCTAATCCCTGCAGTGTCTGGTCAAACAATATTTCCCTATTCCTTTGCTCACTGCCTTGTGAAATAACAAATTCCTCATCTCCAGAAGGTTTGAACAGAATTGTCCAATTGTCAGAATTATTGTAGAAAATCAGGGTTTGTGACACCTGAGGTATATTGATTCAAAATATCCAATACTAAACTCATGTAATATGTGATTCCAAAGTTGAATAGAGTATGTGTTATACTTATATACATTTCTCTTATGAATAAGCTCTGAAAATCTCATTTTTGTGATCTAGAGAGATACTAGACACTAGACTTGGGATATAGCAGTGGTAATAAGAGGAAAAATCATATAACATGTGTAAGTGAGAAAATCATTTAACATGTATAGCCTTAATGTTCTATATAAATGCTAGCAATAATTATTAAGGTTTTTATAAAGTAGAAAATTCACCCCCAGGAAGCCATGTAGAATTAAGACCAAGGAAACTGAAAAGCCCTGTGCTTTAAATCAAGGGCTAGAAATCAAATAAAATTTAAATTGCTAAAGAAGAAAGGGGCCAATGACAAGATCAGTTGAATCTGTACTGAGCAGTGAGGATCCTGGAAAGCAGTTATGATCTAAGGTCAAGGAGTAGATTCTCTATAGGTATTTTTAAACAGGAGGGACTCAGAGTAGGAAGAAGTCTAGAAGTGAAGTCTTATCTAAAAAGTTTCTATTGTATGATCCTGGATGAGTCACCAAGTTCTCTAAGCCTATTTGTCCTTACCTATAAAATGGGGATGATTTAAAGTTACAAGAGAACCTACAGATCATCTATGTGAAACTCTCATTTTATACATAAAGAAACCCAGAAAGTTTAAGTAAATTGCCTGAGATCACATCAGCAGTAACAATAGAGTGGAATTTAATCCAGGTATTCTGATTCCAAATATAGCTCTATATCAACTGCACCAACCAAGCTGCCTCTTTAAATTACTCATAAGGGTGTTGTAAGGAAATCCATTCATAAACTTTAAAGTACTCAATAAACATGCACTACTTTTATCATTTAGATTCTCCCTAGGTTGTCATGTTGGTTAGTATAGTCTAGGAGCCAGTCCACGGTAGTGAATGACTGTCATTCCTATTTCATGGAGATCAAGTCCACCCACATACTTAATTCTTCACAAATCTATCTTGCTCTGTAGATCCAACTCAACCTTCTTCTCTACCCCTTCCAATCAGACTCACAGACTCACTCTGTTTTTCCCCCTCTTAAAAAAAGTTTCATTGATACCTATTTTTTTAAATCACATTATCCTTCTCACAGTCCTTGCATATTATGGTTACCAGATCTCTGGTCCTACTATTCATTGGAATGTCTTCCCTAATCTTTTCTATCTTAAATTCTACTTATATGTTAAGATGTACCATGAGTTTTCCTTCCTTAGGGAAGCGCTGACTGTCTGCCTCAGTTCACAGGGTTCTTTCTATCAGGAATTTCTCATAGCATTTATTGTATGATCCATTCATTTGGCACTTGGCTACCACCTTGTTACACCTCTCCTGCTGTTATCTTGTTTTGTCATTCAATTCTGGATGTCTATACATCTTGTCTTATTTGTATTCTCCACAGCATCTAGCACAGGGCTCTGTATTTAGTAGATGCCCAAGACACATTTATGGAAGGAAGGAGGGAAAGAGGGAAGGAAGGAAGGAAGGAAGGAAGGAAGGAAGGAAGGAAGGAAGGAAGGAAGGAAGGAAGGAAGGCATTTCATAAATATTCAGTAGAGAGAGAAAGAAGCAAAACAGTTGGGAACTCCCTCACTCTTTGCCCCCAAGTTTGCTACCATAGGCTATAAGTGCTATGTAGATTAGAATCTTCTCCAATGTATTTCATTTTACTAGTTATTGAGAAGACACATTAAATTCATTTACAAGTCATTCAATTATGTAGCAATGCAAAGAAAGTAATAACAAAACACACCCCTCCATAAATCTTGAGTAAACTTCCCTAAAAATACATTGACACTCAGTAGGAAGAGAGGACATAGGAATCATATGTCAGTCATACACATTTAACCAAGAAACCTGTGTAAAGTGATATATATATATAAACACATTGATATATATATACACATACATACATAAATACATAAATATGTATAGAGGAAATACTTGTGACCAAGGTGCACAGAAAGGCCAGTGTTCTCTTTTTTCTTTTTTTTTTTTTGCAAGGCAATAGAGTTAAGTGGCTTGCCCAAGGCCACAAAGCTAGGTAATTATTAAGTGTCTGAGGCCGGATTTGAACTCAGATACTCCTAACTCCAGGGCCAGTGCTCTATCCACTGCACCACCTAGCCACCCCCAGTGTTCTTCTCTAATGCTGAAAACAATCAGTGCTCCTCTACTGAGGTCACTGTAAGGTTTTCTGTTGCTCCCTTCAAAGCATTCTCTCAGTAATCCTCACCAGGTGATAAGTCTCAGCCTGCTGGACATCTCCCCTGCTCAAGCTAACCAGGAGCCTTCAGGGTTGGACCAGGTCTAACATCCACCGGGGATGCTGTGATTAATAAGCCTCTTAACTACAGTTAAGACAAAACCTCTATGAACTGGCTCTTTTAACCATTTACACTATCTACTGGAGAGAACTGTGATTTTCTACCCTTTAAAGGAGTAGGAAGGGTTATCATTCTGGTCATTTATCTCCCTGCTATATGCTTCAGTTCTACTTTTCAGTGAAGCGCTACCATTGGAAGCATCTGCTACACTGTTCTCATTTGCTAGACATTTATTTAGTGTGGTATAGTGGCCAGAATAACTGGAATGCCAGAAAGATTTGGACCCAATCCTTCCTGTGACACACGCTTTCTGTGTGACCTTGGGCAAAATATTTAACCTCTCAGTGCTTTAAGCAAGTCTCCAAGATTGTAAATCACAGAGAAGGTGCTGGCCTGAATTAATAGAAGAAATTCCTCCTGGACAGCTTCCTGAACAATGAAATAAAGGGTGCAGTCCTACTTACCTTCAGGAAAGGCTATCATTCTCCTTGGTCAGTCTTCTCAGTTATTGACTATGATGTTCCCCTCTCAGTCAATCTGCACCAGAAAGTGGTAGAGGCCAAACCTAGAGTAGGCCAATCTTACATTTGCCTCTTCTCTAAAATACTCTATTCTCTGAGTCCCTAGCTTAGTTGTTATCTGGCTTGTGGTCAGAAACCAGTTAAGTCCTGGAGATTATTGTTTTAAAAGGGGGAAATACAGTACCCGATCTCAAAGAACTCAATGTTCAATGGGGGAAAGATGTAAATGACTATGTACAAACAAGCTATATATAAGATAAATTGGAGAAAATCAACAGAGGGAAAGCACCAACATTAAGGAAGATTGGAAAAGGTTTCTTGCAAGAGATGGGACTTTGACTGAGGCTTGAAGGAAGTAAGGAAACAGGGAAGCAGAGAAGAGGAACAGATTTCTAGGCACAGGGGATGACAAGTGAAAATGTCCAGAGTCAGGTCATGGTTGATGAGAGAGACATTTTTAATATAAACTTTCATAAAATCATATAACAATAGTTTAAAATTAAAATGGACCTTAGAAGTTGAGTCTAACCTCTTTATTTTACAGAAGAGACAACTGAGGCACAGAGAGGTTAAGTGACTTAGCCGTGGTCACACAGCTAGTCAGTGACCGAGGCAGAATCCAAACAGGTTTTCCAAATTCCAAGTTGAATAACCTATCTACTACAACAATGGTGTCAAACTCAGTAGAAACACAAGCCACTAAATTGTACATAAGAATCTCTGCAACCACATATTGTCCTTCAAAACCACATATTAACATCTGTTTATTTTCTTAGATATTTATAATTACATTTTAATCTGGATCCCTTGTATATGTCAGTGCTGCTGGAAGCATGTTTAGCACCTCTATACTATAATACCTACCTGGCTGACAGTTCTCTGTGCCACAAAGTCCTGCTTGCCATAGGACATATTTATTTTGTGATAAGCCAGGTACACTCAATGTCTCATTATAGACTTAAAATGACCAATGGAATCAATGTCAAAGGAGTGCAAGCCAAGCTGGAAGGACTTGAGGCATGAAGATGATGGAGTGGGTATCTGTTATTCAAGGTCAACCCCGTTAAGCTGGAAGAGGCTGAATACCAGGTTGGTCACCAGTGTTAAATTTTTACAGTCACAATAATTCACAAAAATCATCTACTGAAGTATAAAGGGTTTGCATTCTGATTCAATGAACTCATGAATTCATTCAATGAATGATACCAATGAAATCACAAATCCTTAAAGCATTAAAGAAAGTGAAGTCCCATTTGTGATTGTGGAAATTTCAATCTTCTTGTGGGCAGTAATCTCTCAAGGTTAAAATTTGTTGAGGATGCCTAGGTGTCCTATTCCTGACTGGGAAGTATACAGCTTGTGTGGAAAGATGAAAAATTTAGGGTTAGACAGTAAGAGAAGATATTCTATAATCTAATAGATCCACGATTGCTACTAGGGAGCTCCTAGCTTCAAGTTACTCACAGTCTAATGGGGATTCAACATATAAAAATGAACAAGGAGGTGAATCAGTTTCTTCACTTTTAAGGATTCTTTTCTCTCTTTTCTCCATCGCTTTACATTTTAAGGGTCAATGAGAGTTTTTCCTGTGTTGGTTATGGACTCTATCTTTCCTCTCCCCCTCCAAATCCCAGCTCTGCAACTCCTAATCTGGACTGAAGAATGACCCTATCTCATGATTGCACATATTATTCTCTCCTGTGCATAGTAGGTCTACCATTGGGTCCATAAAATTAGAGAATCATGTGATCTCAGCATTGGAAAGGACAATAAATAAAGATTAGTCTAAATTCTCACCCTGTGGAAGAATAGCTCTTATTACCATTCTTGACAGATGGTAATCCAACTAGGACAACTATTTGAACCAGTCTTATATTTTATAAGGTCAGGACATTAACATACATGAAGGTTGAACCTTCAGCTCAGAGAAATTTCACCAAATGTCAGGAAAAAAATGTGATAGCAAAACATCATCAGATAGATTAAGGAAAGGATATGAGGGACATGATAGGAACAACTTCACTGAAAAGCCTCCCCAAAATTCAGCACAGAGTTAAATTAACGTCTACCAATTTCCCAAGTATGATCAAAAAACTTTTCCCAGAATAGAAGGAAGTTTTGGAAGGAGTTCTCAGATGTCTACCCCATGGGAACAAAGAAGGGACTGAAAATTGGAAGAGACTTGTAGGTGAAGGAGGGTTCCCAGAATCTTTTGGTCAAGCACTGTAGGAAACAGGTAGAGCCATTTCATCAGTATACCTTCCCAAGGATGCAGTTAGGAGATTTAAAGGATGCAGACAAAAGAAAAGTTGCTGGTGTATGCTTTGAAAGTCAGATTTCTTTGAATTCTAGAGAATATAAGACCAGACCAAGACAAAGGCTCAGAAATATTTGTGGACCTGACTAAGTAGGAAGGACCCACCAATGAAAGTCTCATGGTATGCTCCCCTTCCTGTAGAATTTATGTGCTACCTGAGTTGAGATAAGATCTCCTTTTTAGCAAAACATCAGCAAAATTGTAACATTTTATCAGTAAAATATTGTGTAAATGTGTGCCCATCCTGTCTGCTACATAGGAGCTAATATGGGACCTAAACCAAGAGAGAAGCTATAATAGCTTTTTGTTGTTCAGTCATTTTTCAGTCCTGTCTGACTCTTCATGATCCCTTTCAGTATTTTCTTGGCAAGATACTGGAGTGGTTTACCATGAATTTCTCCAGTTCATTTTATGATAGAAAATTGAGGTCAATAGGGCTAAGTGACTTGCCCAGGGTCATTTGGCTAGGAGATGCCTGAGGCCAAATATGGAACTCAGGTCTTCTTAATCCCAGGTCTGACACTGCACCTTGACAACACCTAGCTGTCCTTATATAAAATAAAAGCATGAGTGAGCTCCTGAGAACACTTCCCCAGTCATTCCTCTATTCTAAGGAGTATTCAGGAGTAAAGGTCAATATACTCTGCCACTTCAGAGTTCATACACAGAAACATGAAAGGCAGTGGGGCACAGAATAAAATCAGAACACTGGGGTCAGAACACTCGGGTTTGAATCCTAATTCTGCCACATATGAGCTGTATGACCTTGAACAAGACATTTAACATCTCTGGGCCTCAGTTTCCATATCTGTAAAATTAGGGGAATTGGACAAGATAGTTCCTAAGCTTCCTTTAGAATCTGAAGCAAACTTGGAGATCTAACCCAACCCCATTTTGTAGATGGTGAAATGAGGTCCTTTAAATTCAAGGACAGTCAATTGTCAAGCTCTTTCATTCCCATCTACTGCCCTGCCCCCACCTCCCTACCCTTTGGCCAAGAATAAATAGCTTCCCGGGGTCACTTTAGAGAGCCAGCTCTTCAGTCTCTCCCAGACTCTAGATGTTTAGAAAACTCTGGCCTCACTCTCTTGAAGCAGCCCATTTCCTCATCAGTATTTTATTTGTCTGTTTGCTCATTTTTTAAGCTGGTGGCGATTGCTTGTTCAAATTGTTGAGTAAAGTGTCATTGTGCTGACAATGCTGGCTGTCAGCAGCCCCACAATAGGAAATGGGATTTGGCATGAAAGGCAGAGATGACATTAAAATACATTTTAATAAATATGTAAATCAATTAATCAATCACCTATCCAAGGAGGGAGCTGCAGGAACACAGACAAGCAGGCTGAGCCAGAAGGTTTGGAGAGGCTGTGAAACAGAGGGTGCCAGAGGAAAGACCTCAGGAGGACAGAAAAAGCACCACCCCTACACCTGGTGCAACAGGGAGCTAGACCTCAGTTGTACTGAACCTAAATCCAATCTCTCTTCAGGTACCTGGGGCCTTGACCAAGACACCAATGGACTAGCAGAAAGCATGAACCTCAAAATCTGGTCAGCAGCCCAAGGGATAGAAAAAGAGTCAAATTTGAACCAAATAAGGTGGTCTTGTTTTTATCCAATAAACACTTATCAAGTGTACTCTACAAACATGGAATTATGCTAAATGATAGAAAAGACAACTTAAGTAGTGCATGGGACCTGCCTTCATGGAGCTCATAGTCTCATCCAGGGCTGACACCAGTAGTTGTGTTTTCTCCCTGCTTCTCATCCCAACTGGTATCCAGTAAAGTATTTTTAGGGGTTGACTCTGCTTTCAAACCAGCAATGAAAGTTCCTCTCAGATACAAAGAAAGAGATATCAAGAGGAAATGAAAGATATAAATAAGCAGTTTTAGAATGAAGAAACCAAAACAGGGGCAGCTAAGTGGCACAGTGGATAGAACACCAGCCCTGTTATCAGTAGGACCTGACTTCAAATTTGACCTCAGACACTTAATAATTAATTGCCTACCTGTGTGACCTTGGGCAAGTCATTTAACTCCATTGCCTTAAATAAATAAAATTTTAATAAAAGAAACCAAAACAATTTATAGTCCAAAAATACTCTAAATCATTGTTGATTAGAAAAATATGAATTAAAATAACTTTGACATATCATTTCATACCTATCATATTGGAGAAAATGATAAAAGGGGAAAGTGACAAATGCAGGAGGGTATGTGAAAAAATTGGACCTTAATTCATTGTTAGTGGATCTGTGAACTGATCCAACTATTTTAGAGAGAGAGATTTGGAATTATGCCCAAAGAGTTATTAAATTGCCTATACCCTTTGACCAAGCAATACCATTTTTTTAAATCTATTTCCCAAGATGATTAGGGAAAATGGAAAAGAATCTACATATTCTAAAATATATATATAGCATCTCTCTTTATGGTGGCAAAGAACTGAAACTGCAAGGATACCTATCAAATGGAAAATGGCTAAACAAATTGTGGTATATGTTCATCATGGACTATCACTCTGTTATAAGAAATGGTGAGCTCAATGACTTTAGAAAAGAATGGAGAGAAATAATGAAGAATGAACTGAACAGAATCAAGAAAACATTTTTATAGTAACAGCAATATTGTTTTAAGAACAACTTTGAGTAACCAAGTTATTCTGACTATTATAAATACCAAATTAACCTCAAAGATCCTATGAAGGAAAATGTTGTTTAAATCCAGAAAAGAATTATTGCTGTGGTATAGGAAATGATGAACTGGTTAATTTAGAAAAACCATGGAAAGACTTGGGCTTATGAAGGAAAATACACCTTCAGTGATAGGATATAAGCATATAATAGTCTTTCCTATATATGTATACACACATAGATATCTATAAATATGTACATATAAACATATGTATACATATACATGCTTAAATGTAGTCTTCTTTAGAATGAAGGGAGAGATGAGGAAAAATAAAGTAAAAATTGCACAGCAGAGAACAAAAGAAAAAATTTTAAGTACCAAAACAAAATCAAAAAGCAGGGCAGTTTTGAAAATAACATATAGTATTTATTATATAAGTTTTCTTGAAGTGAAAATTTATTGTTTTATATTGAATCCTCTCTTAGGGATGTACTTGGCAATTTTTTTAAAACTTTTCTTATTTTTGTATTTAAGTGTAAAATAAAAATATATCCAAAAAAAGAATCTTCAGCTTAAAAAATTATCTTTAAAAATGAAATGTAGAGAGGGCAGCTAGGTGGCACAGTGGATAAAGCACCGGCCCTGGAGTCAGGAGTACTTGGGTTCAAATTCGGTCTCACACACTTAAAAATTACCTGGCTGTGTGGCCTTGGGCAAACCACATAACCCCATTTGCCTTGCAAAAATCTAAAAAAAAATGAAATGAATATAACATTTTTAAATTGAAGAATCTCAATGTTTGGAAAGATCCAAGAAATCACCTATTCCAATCCTATACATGAGGATAAGTCCCTACAAATGACCTTCCAACTTGTTTGAATACCTATAGTAATGAGAAACTTAAGAAGAATTCCATTCCATTTTTGGACACTTCCAATTGTAAAGAAATTGGACTTTTTTTTTCGTTTTTAAAGACAGAACATAAAGAGAAGGTCTTCCAGTGAAAATAGCATTACACTGAGCTTATACTATTATGTTTCAGGAAGAATTCACAGTCACAAAACCATAGAATGAAAGAATAAGAAGACCTCTTAGAGACAGAGAGAGAGAGAGAGAGAGAGAGAGAGAGGCAGAGAGACAGAAAGAGAGAGAGAGAGAGAGACTGACTTGCTCAAAGTCACACAGAGAGCAAGTGGCAAGCATGGGGTAGGAATCCAGGTTCTCTGATTTCCATTATTTCCTGACCACACTTTGTGGTCCAGGAAGCCCATATCAACAAAAAGAGGTTATATAGAGCAACTGGAGCCTTAAGAGCAAGAGAAACATCTAACCAGCTGCCTGAGTTGGAAAAGACTTAAGGTCAGCCAGGTGGACAATTAGTCCAGCTCTATGGACAATTAGTCAACTTGAATGGATGACACATGGATTATTGCCATTTCACAAAAACCTTTCTCTGGTAAGAACTAATTTCTTAACAAGTAAATCTGTCCAAAAATGGGAAGGGATGATTTAGGAAGTAGTAATTTCCCCGTCACTGGAGGCCTTCAAGTGAAAGTTAATGGCCAGGACTATCTAAAAGTAGGTTGTCTTTGTGAATGGTGGGTTCCTTGAAAACTTTTACACAAGGCTCCACTTTTTGGAGATATTTTATAAAGAATTCCTGTACAAGTGTTGTTTTGACTAGATGGTCTGTGAGATCTCTATAGCTCTGAGATATTGCAATTCTATGAGGTGGAATAGGTAGAAGGTGGGAATAATCCAGGGTTGGGGGTTTGGAAATTGATAAACACTGATAGGCCATGAACAAGACCCTGTTAAATACCAGAGTTTTTGATAGATAGGGAATCTCAGTCATGGATGAAAAGGCTATCTTTGAATTAAAGACCCTAAGGTCTCTATTGTAGGCTTCTCAGGTCCACAGTTGTGCTTTCCGTAGCACCACAATATCTCTCCTGAAATAATAGACAGATAAGTAGACCTGGCAAAGGATATGATACAGGAATATCCTCACAAAGAAATAAGCCCTTTGGATCTGAGTCAGGACATACCTTAAAGATCAGAAATGGTGTAATAAAAATCATGGGGAATTTGGATTCAAAGACCTGTATGACTTTGACTTTGTGTATCTTTTCATCCTTCTTGGCTTCAATTAGCATCACCTCTATAATTAAGTGGTAAAAATGGGAAACCTATAAGATCTCTTCCTGCTCTAAATAAATGCTCTTAAATTTTCTTATCTCTAGACTTAAACTCCCTCCTACCCCTAACTCACAGAATCTTTCTCTTCCTTCAAGATACATTCTAAGCACCACATTCCAAATGAAGCTATTCCTGCTCCCCTCAACTGTTGATATCCTCCTCCTACCCCAACTACCTTGTATACATACATTTAATGTTTATTCTGTATATACTTATACATATCTTTTTGTCTCCTACATTAGAAATGTAGGCTTCTTTCATTAAGGATTGTTTCATCTGTTGCATTTATTCATTGAGTATCTGAACAGCTAGATGATGTAGAGGTGAAGGGGGCTATACCTGGAGTCAGGAACACATGAGTTCAAATCTGGTCTTATACCCTTACCAGTTGTGTGACCCTGGGCAAGTCACTTAACCTCAATTTGTCTCAGTTTCTCATTTGTAAAATGAGGACATACACAAAAAGGAAATGGCAAATCCACTCCAGTATCTTTGCAAGGAAAATGCCATGGACTATCATCCATGGGATCTCACACAATTGAACAACCCAACAACAGCCACTCTTTGTGTCTATCATGGTGCCAGGCACCACATCATAGCAAGTATTTAATAAGTGTTTATCAGTTAACTAATTGCAAGCAAGGAAACCCAAAGATGGGAAGTGACTTCACTAGGGTAACAAAATGACTCAGTGGTTGGGTCAGAACTTGAAAAATGTCTCAAGTGTGTTTCCTTTCTCTCCAGTTCATCAAGGAACAACCTGAGCATGTTAGATAGGTTTCTAATTCTTCCTTTTCCCCTCTTCCCCCAAGTTTAGTGGCAGATATATGGGAGAGGGGGTACACTGAATTGCTGTTGCTGACTGCCACCCCCTTGTTGGCACAGCCTCCAGCCCTACTGAAATCGTTTTTGGAGGACTTCAGAAGCATCAACTTGATGAAGATTGATTGGGTCTGCCCTCATTCTGACAGGTCCAGAAGCAAACCCGGCAGGGCCATGGGGGAGATTTGGTCATAATTACCATCCTTAATTACTGCTAAAACATCAATTGCTCTTGTTCAATTAGCAGCGCTGTTACAGGCATAGCAGACTTTGCAACTCAAAATAAGCTGAAAATTGATTTCTGAACACTTAATGCAGATCTGAAATTGCTAACCTGATAAGGTTGTCATAGAAGTACCCGACATGGCCAGGGAGGAACTTGGTGGGGATGTAATTGCTTTGGTGGGAAGATTAATAACTTGTATACTTACATCTTGTTCATGAAGGAGGAGTCACTCATTAGGAGGGGGCAGGGAGAGGTGGGTGGGTTCCACAAGGGAAGGCAGAGGGAGACTGTTAACAAGGACACCGGCAATTACACAGGAAAGAGCACCAGCAGGCAAGGTGCCCCACGCCCAGTGAGCCGTGAACAAGAACACAATCTCATAAGATGGTGAGAGAGGGGGAGCCAGGCCTGCTGGGATGGCTGCCAGGAAGGGATGCCTTCTCCAAAGCAGACAGGGATCATTTTTCCAAGCTAACAGGCAAAGAATAAAAGGATCATGGGTCATAGATCAAGAGCTAGATGGGACTTCAGAAGTCCTCTATCATTTTATACCTACTCAAGGTCAAGTGAGCCATAAGCCACAGAGATGGAATTCAAACCTAAAACCTTGATTTCAAATTTACGGCTCTAAGTGACTTGTCCACAGTCATGCAGTTAGGAAGTGCTAGTGAGACAATTTGATTCCAAATTGAACCCTACTTAACAACTATCCACTACCTTTCCTTGAGCCTTCAGTGTGAGGTGGCTAGCTAGGTATGACTGGAGGCAAGAAGACATGTTTTGAGTTTTGTCTGACTGTCCATAACTCTATTTGGGGTTTCTTGCAAAGACATGGAGTGGTTTGCAATTTCCTTTTCTAAGCTTATCTTATAGAGAGAAACTGAGGAAAACAGGGTCACATGGCTAGCAAGTACTAGGAGCCAAATTTGAACTCAAGTCTTCCTGACTCCAGGACATGCACCTAGGTGGCATAGTGGGTAGAGTACTGGGCCTGGAGTTAGGAAGATCCAAGTTCAAATCTGGCCTCAGACATTTGCTAGCTATAAGATCCTGGGCAAGTCATCTAACCTCTCTATATCTTAGTTTCCTCATCTATAAAATGGGAACATCAAAAGCAGGGGAAGGGTTCCTATTTGTACAAAAATATTATGACAGCTCTTTTCTTTGTAGTAGCTAAGAAATGGAAAATGAGAGAATGTCCATTAATTGGGGAATAGCTGAACAAGTTGTGGTATATGGTTGTGATGGAAAAGTATTGTGCTATAAGAAATGATAAGCAAGATAATTTTCAGAAAAACCTGGAAGGTTTTACATGAACAGATGCAGAATAAAATGAGCAGAACCAAAAGAACATTCTAAAGAGGTAACAGAAATTTTGCACAATGAAAAACTGTGAATTATTTAGCTATTTTCAGTAATACAATGATCCAAGAAAATCCCAAAAGACTTATGATGAAGAATACTATCTGCCTCCAGATAAAGGAAAGTTTGAATACAGACTGAAGCATGCTATTTTTCACTTTCTTTCTTTCATTCATTTTCTTTTATTCTTCTTGTACAAAATGACTAATATGGAAATGTTTTACATGATTTCACAAGTATAATCTATATCTGATTGCTTACTGTCTTAGGAAGAGGGGGAGGAAGGAGAGTGGGAAAGAAT
The DNA here is from genome assembly GCF_037893015.1 of Macrotis lagotis. Taxonomy (NCBI): domain Eukaryota; kingdom Metazoa; phylum Chordata; class Mammalia; order Peramelemorphia; family Peramelidae; genus Macrotis; species Macrotis lagotis. Next base: position 794,542,597 of record NC_133658.1, read on the forward strand.
TTGGAACTCAAAACTTTTTTTAAAACCCAACTGTTAAAAACTTGTTGGATTGTGTGATGACCAACTATGTTGAACTTGTTCATCTCAGCAGTACAATAATCAAAAATAATTCTAAAGGATTTGTGATGCGAAATGCCATCCAAATCCAGAGAAAGAGCTATGGAGTATGAATGCAGATTATTTTAATTTTTAAATTTTGGGTTTTTTCTTTTTGTTCTGATTCTTATTTCACAATGTGAGTAATATGGACATATGTTCAACATAGTTATACATGTATAATCTATACTAAATTGCTCTCTGGGGAAGGGAAGGGAAGGAGGGGATGGGAGAAAAATGTGAAACTCAAAACCTTACAAATATGATTGTTGGAAACTATATTTGTATGTAGTTGGAAAAATAAAAAAATAAATTTATTTTTAAAAGACTTATTGGGGGGTGGCTAAGTGGCGTAGTGGATAAAGCACTGGCCTTGGAGTCAGGAGTACCTGGGTTCAAATCCAGTCTCAGACACTTAATAATTACCTAGCTGTGTAGCCTTGGTCAAGCCACTTAACCCCATTTGCCTTGCAAAAACCTTAAAAAAAAATAAAAAATAAAAAAATAATAAAAGACTTGTTGGGGGGCCACCTAGCTGCCTTTTATTGATTTGATTTCTGAAATATATGTTGAATGATACCTACCTCAGAGCTGAAATTTGAGTGGGAAAAAGATATCTTTCCTGACCATCCCAGGAAAGAAAAGGAAGGAAGGAAGGAAGGAAGGAAGGAAGGAAGGAAGGAAGGAAGGAAGGAAGGAAGGAAGGAAGGAAGGAAGGAAGGAAGGAAGGAAGGAAGGAAAAATTAGCAGCTCTCCCTGGATCAAAGAATATGGGCAACAGAAACAACCTGAATTGCGCAGCTCAAGGTAATTCCAGGTTATTTTTCTGACTTTTTGAAGATACTTTCCCTTTGTCCAAACTTTATCCATGTAACAATTAGTTCTTCAATGTCCCTAGAAATGAAAGCGTGTGCTCTCCAGCCAACTAAACTGTCAGAGAGTGTAGACTATTTATCATGAGAAATTAGATCTACTGTATGTGTTTATACCATCAATCAAGCCAAATTATTTATTGAGACAATTTTAAGCAAAGTGAGTGAATTAATATTATCTCACAGCACCAAATATTACTTCTAAGTTGATGACTCTCAAATTTATATATCCACCCTGAATCTCTCATTCATATTTCATTACCATATTTCTAACCACCTGAAGGGCATGGCCATTTGAAAATGTTCATGTTTCTTCATATGGCTTCTTGAAATTTTAGCTTTTTATTTCACTATCAAACTGGTTCCCTTACTCAGCTTGCTTATTTCTCAGTTCTCTCCTTACAAACTGCACCTTTTAGTTTAACTGCTCTCCCTACTGTTCTTTGAACTCAGCATTCTATCATCCACATCTGAAACTTCAGATAAGTTGGTCTTTCTTCACATCTGCCTCAGAAGACTTAGCTTCCTTCAAGATTCAGTTCACATGTCTTCTCCTACAAGAAATTTTTCCTGATCCGATCCTTTCACACACACGTTAGTAGGCAAGACCATTTGCTTCTTCAATATATCTTATATTTATTTATATTTCAACTCAATGAAATCCAAGTTACTTGAGGACAAGGATTGTGACATTTCTATCTTTGGATCCCAAGCACCATGCCATACCCACATCGTATTTAATAAGGGTTTGTCTAGCAATATTTTTCCAATGCTGCCCCTTTTTTCCCAATCCCTGGGCTCAAAACTTCAGAATAATTTTTGCTTCCTCTTTATCTCCTGCTCTTCAAATCCAATTAGTCACCAGGTTGCTTAGAAGTGGCTATCAGCCTTCTCTTCTTTGTGGCAAAATATGTCCTTGGCCCCCATCACTAGAAACCTAGATTATTGTAATAGCTTCTTAGTTGAGTTTTCTTTCCTTCAAACTATCCCAAACTCTGCTGCCAAATTAATCTCCTTAAAATAATTATTTCATCATGTTCCTCCTTTCTTCAAGACAAAATCTGATAGCTCTTCCATTGCCTACTGAATAAATCCTAACTCTTTCAGCTAGTGTTCGAGACCCTCTTTAATCAGAGGCTGCCTACCACACAGCCTAGGGATGTATAGAACCCCGAACATAGGTTAGGAAGACCTGAATTCTTGCTAGCTAAATGACTCTGGGTTAACTTCAGTTTCAGATTTTTCATCTATTAAATGAGTATAACAATAGATCCAACCAGTCAGGGTGAGTATGAGGATCAAGTAAGATAATCTATATAAAATGCTTCACAGATCTTACAATACTACATAGATATGAGTTATGGTTATTACTAACATTTTTTCCACTCCCCCAAGGAAAACCTCAGCTATCTTCAGGAATCTATATCCTCAGGATTCCACAAACACATCTTGTTTATATGTTTCCTTAACTTTGGTCCTGTTGACCACCACCACAGCCCCATCTTTTACCACTACTTGAAATGAATGCTTTCCCTTTTCCTTCTATATTCTACTTATTTGAACCCATCTATTCTTCAAGGCCAAGTTTCCAATTGACTTTCTACATGATGTCTTCTCTGGTTACTTCAGTCATCATAGGTATCCCACACCTCCAAACCAATAATAACAGCTAACTTTTATGTAATAATTTAAGGTGTGCAAAACACTATATGTGTATATGTTTATATACATATATTGTATATACATATATATATGAAATCAAATGCTATTTATAATAAATAAGATTAAATGAGATTACATATATATATATATAAAAAATTTCTTTTGTTACAATAACACTGGGAAGTAGATGCTATAATTATCCTCATTTTACAGATTAGGAAATTGAGTGCAGAGCAGTTTAGTGACTTGTCCAAACAGCTAGAGAGGGACAAAGGCAGGATTGGAATTCAGATCTTTTTGATTTTAGGTCCAGTACTCTAGTTACTATACTGCCTCTCTACCTTGATTATAGCATTTGCAGATTATATCACACAGTTTGAGTTTAACAATTTCACTGATGTAGGGAACTCCTTGTGAGGAATGTTTTCCAAAAATGAAAACCTGGCACCTTCTCTCCATCCTTGGAGAATAACCTAAACAAGAGCAAGAAGAGGTTAGAGCACTTGCTGATTTGTTATCTAATTACTTGCTATGATTTCTCATATCTTCAACTAAATGGTAAATGCCAGTAGAGAACATAGAATCAAAGGCTCAGATTTGGAAAGGATCTCAGAAGTCAAATAGGAGAAAATGTTATCTTTTTTTTTAAACTTTCCCAACAACTCATAATTGTTCCCTTCTCTCTACTCACAAAACCCCCATTCTGGTTCAAGTCCTAATCACCTTTCCCTCAGACTTCTGCAATCATCTCCTAAACAGTCTCCTCATCTCAAATATCTTTGCTATCTAATCCATCTTTCACATAGTTGACAAACTGATTAATCTGACTGTGTCATTTCCCTGCTCTATGATCTCCAGCAGCTCCCTATTGCTTCCTGAATCAAAGATAAATTCCTGTCATTCAATGAGTTTTACAATCTGGTCCCAACTTGCCTTTCCAACTTTACTGCATATGGCACATTATTTCCTTCCACACTCTCTTTGTAGTGATAGATCACCTCCTTGCTACCTCCCCGGCCATGACAGGCACTTCTTGGTGGGCATGGGGGTGGGGGGAGGGGGCAGTCATCCTGCTGACTTCACTCCCAACTCAACTCACTGTGTCATTCAACCTCTACTTCCTCTGCCCTCAGCACTTCCTAACTCCCTTCATGTTATGATTTCCACTATTAGGATACAAGGTTCTTGAGAATAGGAATAGTGATTTTTTCCTGTTTGTACATTCCTAGTGCTTAGCACAGTCTAGCATATAAAAAGGGCTTAATTAATGTTTTATTCATTTATTCATCTATGTATCTATCATCTATCTACAAGCCTATCTAAACCCATATATATATATTGCTATGACATTCTCTCAGTCTGTCTCTTTCCCTCTGTCTCTCTGTCTCTATCTCTCTGTCACTCCCTGTTTCTCTCTGTCTCAGTCTCTGTGTCTGTCTGTCTGTCTGTCTGTCTGTCTGTCTGTCTGTCTGTCTCTCTCTCTCTCTCTCTCATACAGTGCATAGAGCACTGAGTTTGGAATCAAGAAGGCTCATCTCCCTGAGTTCAAATCCAACCTCAGACACTTTATACTTGTGCTACCCTGGGCAAGTCACTTAATGCTGTTTGCCTCAGTTCCTCAAAAAAAAGAGACAGGGAAGGAAATGGCAAACCACTCCAGTATCTTTGCTGAGAAAACCTCACATGAGGTCACAGAGTGTTGGAAACAACAGAACAACAACAATCTCTATCTACCTATCCATATCTATGTGCCTACCTATCTAAATCTATATATCTGTTGCTATAGCTATCTATATCTTTTCTCTCCATCTATTTATAGCCATATCTATCTACCTATCCACCCACCTATCTACCTTCCTATCAAAGTCTCTGACTATAACTCTAACTATCTCTCTATTTCTTATATATCTCCCTATCTATCTGGCTTTATTATTGTCCTACCTCCCATGCCTGGAGTTTACTCCTCCCCCAACTCCTTCTCTCAGAAACCCTAGTATCCTTCAAGGATTAACTCATTTGATCTACTAGTGCCTTCTCCCCAAATCAACTTTTAAGTATATTCTGTACATCCTGTCTCCCTCTTTGATATCATAAGATTCCTGAGAGCAAGAACTCTTTTTTTGCTTTGTCTTTGATTCCTTATTCCTAGTACAAACTTAGTCGCTAATAAATACTTTTTGATTGAGTAAATGATCTAATAAAACTCTTGCTTTAGGTACAGACTGCGCAGTCCGGGTGAAGCTTATGGATCACTTCTCAGAATAACGGTTTGAAATATATAAGATAAAACACAAAGACCATCAAAAAGTATATTGAAGGGGCGGCTAGGTGGCGTAGTGGATAAAGCACCGGCCCTGGAGTCAAAAGTACCTGGGTTCAAATCCGGTCTCAGACATTTAATAATTACCTAGCTGTGTGGCCTTGGGCAAGCCACTTAACCCCATTTGTCTTGAAAAAAAAAACCTAAAAGGTATATTGAAATAAAAATCCAATTTTTTTTTTCCATCCAAGTTCAAGGACTTCCTGAAATTTATCCCCTTCTATTAGTTCCAGGTTACATACCACTGACCTATAAAGCAAGCATTCTTTTTATAAACATCCCCCAACAAATAATCATCCAGTTTCCAATTAAATCCCTCTGGTGACTAGAAACTCAAGACCACTCCAAATCAGTGTCTCTGTCCTTTTTCCAAGATAGTCAAACAATCATGCCAACTGGAACAACTTTCTGCTATGATTATTCTATGATGACTTATCACATCCATTGATTCAAACTGGAGGAGGTACTAGGAGAAAGTCACTCCAAACCTCCTCTATTCTCAAACTAGCAGGGCCATCTACACCCTGCTGTCTCTGGTTGCTCTAACCTAACCACTACATTTAGCACTCTCTCTTCCTGGTCCCTTCTCAAGCAGATCACAATTCTTTGAGAATAGAAAATTTGAGAATTGTCTACAGACCTTGTACAATCCTTGGAACACTGGTAGGAGTTTAACAAAGTACTTGATGACTGACTGTTTATGCTCTCCTCTCTAGGCTTTTATAACAATACTCTCGATTTTTCTCCCATCTGTCTGACTGCTTCTTAGCAGCTTTTGCTAGTCTATCATCCTTATCAGATCTATCTATGGATCTAGCCTAAGCCCCCTACTATTCAATCTTCTTCCTCTCTCTGCCCCGCCCCACTCCCCATGTCCTGTCCCTATTGCCTGTAGCATCCTCAGGTTTTTTTCACTCTTCAAAACCTCTAAAATTTTTTTAAATTCTCATCCTCTAACTCTCCCTTTCACTTACAAACTCTGAGATAGCATCATCCATGCTTTTTGCTTTCAGTTCCTCACCATCTACTCACTCGTTGAAATTTTGCAATTTGGTTTCTAACTCTATGAATTTTTATTCTGTCCAAAGTCATTATCTCATATAAATAGAGCAGTCAAGTAGAAGTTCATATAAATAAGGAGGAAGGGATAGGTAGAGAACAGTTAGCATTTGAACTTCCCTCACATGAGAACGGATGATGTTTGTCCTTCATTTTTTGAAGAAAATTCCAACATCAAGTGATGCCATGACAAAGCACATGAAGTGAATTTGAGTGAAGGGGTGCTGGGCTAAGTCATCAGCCTCACTTTCTCCTCCAGAGCCATAAGGGTCAGTGGCCAGATATGAATCAGAACGCCTGGAGATGGCCCTGGATGTGGGGCAGAGTTAAATGATTTGCCCAAGGTCACACAGTGGCACGTGTCTGAGGCTGGATTCAAACTCCCATCCTTCTGAATTCAAGACCAGTGCTCTATCCACTGCACGACCTGGCTACCCTGAACTGGTCAAAGAAAGAAAGAAGAGAGAGTTTGTCTTAGAAATACATTTCACTCCACAGGGAAATAGAAGGAAAAGAGAAGAAGGGAAAGTGGGAAACTAGCGGAAGGATAGATTAAGGAAGGGATTAGTCCTAAGAAAAACAAACTCGAACTAAATAGGAATCGAAGAGAATGTCCATCAATTGGAAAATGCCTGAACAAGTTACAAGTAATAGAATACTATTGTGTATGAAATTATGAGTCAATAAATACTCATTAAGCCCCAGTGCTAAGCTCTGGGGGATACAAAAAGAGGCAAAAACAGTCTCTATGCTTAGGAATTAACAGTCTAATGGGGAGAGACACCATGCCAACAAATATATACAAAGTATATGTGGTTATATGCTAGGTAAATAGGAAATAATTAACAGAGGGCAGGAACCAGAATTAAGCAGGAATGGGAAAGGCTTCTAGTCAGAATAGATTTTCATTGAAACTTTAAAAAAATGATGAAAGAGATAGTTTCAGAATCTTGGAAAGATTTGTATGAACTAATGCAAAGTGAAGTAAACAGTACTAGGAGAACAATTTTTATAATAACAACATTATAAAGAGAAAATTTTGACACTTAAGAATTCTGACCAGTGCAATGATCACCATGATTTCAGAGAATTACTGATGAAACATGCTGTATGTGCTATGTATATTTGTGAATGTAGGTATGTAGACATGCATAAATGTATGTGAATGTATATAGATACACACACATGTATATATATATATATATATTCTATTTTGTTTAACTATACATGTTTGTAATAAGGGTTTTGTTTTTCTTTAGTTTTCATTTGGAGGGAAGGGGAACAAAGGAAGACAGGGCAATGGTGAAGGTGGATTTTGTTGATTGAAAAAATAATTTTATTTTTAAAAAAAGAAAAGATGAAAAACAAAAAATAACAAAGGCAAATTAGGGAAGACTCCCTATAGGAGTTAACAACTGAGTTGAGCCTTGAAGCAAAAGGATGCTAAGTAGAAAGGAAGAGTTTATTCCAGGCATAGGAGAGAGCTGATGCAAAGACACAGAGACAAGAAATTCAATGTCATATTCAGTGAAACAGCAGACAGTTTGGCTATGAGGCAGAATATGTAAAGAATTCTAATGTGAAATGATTATGTGAAGGTAGGTTGAAAGCCAGTTGTTGAAGGGCTTCAAATAGCAAAGTTTTTGTTTTATCCTGGAGGCAATAGGGGACCCTAAAACTTCTTGAGCCAGGGAATGATATGGTCAGGTCTATACTTTAGGAAAATTATTTGGACAGCTATGTGGAAGATGGAATTTTGGAGCTGTCCCACATCAGCAGGTGCATGATAGCTCCACCAAGATGACCCATCAGCATCTCAAACTCATCATGGCCAAAACTGAATTACCTTCCTCTTCCCCAAAAACCTGTCATTCCAAAGTTCCACACAACTACTGGATGCATCCTCCAACTCTCTAGTGCTTATAATCTTAAAAGTCTGTAAGTCTTTCTTCTTTTTTCCACAGCATTCTCATATTTAATCAGAAGTTAAGATCCACAGATTCTCCCTTCACACTCTTCATACTAGCCTTCTCCTCCTCTCCATTCACATAACACCATTGTTCAAACTCTCATTACCTCTTTTCTTTATGCAATAGTTTCTCCTTCTGTGAAATCACCAATCAGCAATTAGCTTTGTCCCCATTGTGGTGAGGTTAAAGAACAAAATGATTTCAGCCCACCTGGAGGTCTGCCCTTCACTCCATGTGAGCTCCCTGGGTATGCCAACCCCTCTCATCTCCTTACACCTAACACAGGGATGTTCCAGGAGCTGGGTTAGAAGAGATTGGATTGGATTCAGCCTCTTGGAAGGCCCCTAGGTATGTATTCACTCTCCACATCCCTCTGCCTTTCTCCTTTGCTACCTGTGCAAAGTTGACTTTGTCCTCCTTGTGCTGCTCTGGCCTAAGCTTGCACTGGCTGCAGTTCCCCTGGTTTTCTCCCAAACAGAATGTCTTCAGACTTTCTGGTCATCTTCTTCTACAGTCCTGGATTGGATGGAAGAGCTTTCCAGTGTTTCTCATTTATTTTACTGATCATTGTCTCATCTCATACTCCTTTTCACCTTTGCTGGTAAGTTTCTTAGGGCAGCTGGGCTCAACTGTAATCTTTGACATAACCATCTTTACCAGGGATGCTAAGTAATAACTTCCTAATGGGTCTTTCCTTCTAGTCTCTCCTCTCCAATCCATCCTCCTCAAAGCTGCCAGAATAATCTTCCTAGGGCACAGGTCTGATCATGTCAGTCTCTTTCTCACAAATGTTCAATGGACTGACTGTTGCTGCTAGGATAAAATAAAAACTCTTCAGCTTGGCATTTAAGTCCATCCACAATCTGCCTCTAACTTACCTTTCCAGCATCATTTCACATTATTCTCCTTAAAGCACTTTATAATCCATCCAAGCTGGCCTACAAGATATCTCCAGGACTCAACACTCCATCTCCTGCCTGTGCATTCTCACAAACTATCACTCATGCCTAGAGAATCTGTTCCCTCCTTGTTTCCTGTCTCAAAACTTTTACCTTCCTTCAAGGCTAAGATCAAATATCATCTCCTTTCTGAAGCCTTTCCTGATCACTTCAGTTAACAGAGAGGATTTCTTCCTCACCAATTTAACTTTTTTCCTCCCTATGTGCATGTGATATCTTATAGTAACCTCCTGGAGTGAAAAAGTTATTCCTTATTTTTTGTCTTTGTATTCTCATGACTAGCCTAGGGTCTTTAAGTCATCAATAAATATATAATGGATTGAAATCCCCTTTCCCTTTCTTTTCTCACCCTTATACCTCAACTAGGTGTCTTGCTTTGATACTTATCCATTGCTCAGTTTTAATGGACTGAAGACTATGTGCCAATTATAAGTCACAAGAGCTATCCTTCAAATAGAATACTCTAAGGAGTATTGCTTGCCTAGGTTCCAGAGATATTTGGGAAAGGTCTTTTCTTCCCCACTCACTTCTGAGCCCTGAAAGTTCCACAGTACAAAGTTAGAAGGGACCAAATGCAGAAAACAGCAGAGCTCCATTTCAAGGAAGCTCAGGAATCCCAAGACAATGAACAGGCAGGTTTGCTTATTTTTTCCCCTAATGTGGCCTGATCCAACTTGATCCAGCTAAAGCTGATGCAAAGTAATGGAAATTTAAGAGGTGAATAATATATAGTTCAGGGGTACTTAACCTTGGGTCTATGGAGTTGCTGTTTGACTGCTTTGATAATTCTATTTTAATATAGTTGTTTTCCTTTGTAATCCTATGCATTTTATATTATGCACATATTCTGAGAAGAGATATCTGTCCATAGGTTTCGCTAAACTGCCAAAGGGCTCCATGATACAAAAAAAGGTTAAAAATTCCTGATTAATGGAAAGAGCATTACCCTGCAACTAAGGAAATCCAGGACCACCCCTCTTTGTCACTCACTAACTGTCTGACCTTGGGAAAATCCTGTCACCTTTCCATGGCCATTTGCTGGTAAGTAAAATGAAAGAAATTGGACTAGGTCATCTTATCTTGCCTTTTTTCTAGCCTGGTACTTTAACTTATTTGTAAGAAAAGGAATACATTTTAGCATGACAATGGCATGAAAGTCAAATGCAGACAGCATATGCAAAACAGGAGAAGGGACCACTCCCTGGCTTCCCCCCTTCTCCTCCCCCAGTCCTAAACCAGCTAGGCAGTTTGACAGAGCAAAAATAGAAAGGGACAAACCCCTTCTCCACTCACCCACCCATCCATACCACCCCCAGCACCCTGACTCCCCACTTGGTAGGATTTTCAAGTAGAGTCTCTTGAAAGGCAGGGTGAGGAGGGCTCCCCAGCCTGGGTGTTGGGCTGCAAATTCACACAGCTGGATGGCATGGCAACCTGCTCCTGGCAACCATGTGGGTGAAAACCAGCTTTGGCTGTTTCCTTGGGTACAGATGCTCCCAATCCAGATACTCTGCCACCCTCCAGCCCCTGAACAAAGGGGGAACACAACTTGCTCCCCCCCCCCACCCTGCCTCTCATATCACTGGTCCTGAAAAGGTCAAGAAAGGAAAAGTACAGACCTGTGATTTCACAGGTGAAGGGAAGTCCCAAATGAGGAAACTCCCTCCCCCAAAGAAGGTCTTCAAATCTCTGCATCCTAAAGTCTATAGGGGAATGCAGAACATTCAATCATCAAGCATTTATTTAGTACCTACTGCCTACCAGGTCCTAAGATGTTAAGTAGATGGGAGAATTTGTGTTTTGGTCCCTAAAATTTCCTTATGAAGTTTTCTCTTAACCAAACCCCCAAACCCCATCATCGTATTTCTGGGGCAGTTCAGGTGGCATATCCTTAATTCCAAGGAAATGTTAAATAAGCAGAAGAGTGTCAGTATATGAATTATTGTAATGGGTGGTCAAGTGCACTATTTTCAGGTTTTCTGTTGCTGTTATCAAATTTTATGGGATATTCTTTATATTTTGGGGAGGAATAGTGGATAGAGCATTGGTTTTGGAGTCAGGAGCACAGGAGTTGGAATCCAGCCTCATGCACTTGATACTCACTACCTTTGTGACCTTGGGCAAGTCTCTTAACCCTAATTGCCTCACATCCAGGACCATATCCACTTGTCCTGATTCATATTTGGCCACTGGACCCAGATGACTGGAGGAGAAAGTGAGGCTGGTGACTTAGCACAGCACCCCCCCCCCAAGTCAAATCCAATTCATGTGCCTGTCATGGCATCACCCAACTGATGACATGGTCTTCTTTGAGAATGAAGAACTAAGATGTTAAGTGACTTACCCAAGGTCATACAGTCTGAATAAAGAACTTGAAACTGAGTCTTCTTGATTCCAAAGTTAGCCCTTTAGCCACTATACCTTCACTGAGAAAAAAGGTACTCTCTGACCAGTAGGAAAATGAAGCAGGAGCTGGGGTCAGCTTAAAGTAGGCTGAGTGGTAGAAACAACACTGGAATAGGAGTCAGAAAACCTGATTCTGCCAAGAACTTGTGTGACCTCAGGCAAGTCTTTTATCTCTGAGGTTCCACATTCTCTTTACAAATATCTTTGCCAAAAGAAAAATAATGGAGTCAGGAAACGTTGGACACAATTGAATAACAGCAAATCTCTGCCTGACCTACTAGTTATTTTAAAATACTTGGGTTTTTGTTTTGTTTTTTAGTTTTTGCAAGGCAATGGGGTTAAGTGGCTTGCCCAAGGCCACACACAGCTAGGTAATTATTAAGTGTCTGAGACCGGATTTGAACTCAGGTACTCCTGACTCCAGGGCCAGTGCTCTATGCACTGGGCCACCTAGCCACCCTAAAATACTTGTTTTTGATTGATCTAGTTCAGTCTCCTTATTTAATTGATTGGGAAACTGAAGTCTACAGAGGTTAAGTGACCTACTCGGGTCCTCTGACAATAACTGGTAGAACAAGACTACAATAACCTGACAGCAGTTCCATCTCTTTTAGTGAGATTTAGTGAATGGTGTATAGGGAGTGTTCAGGGAGGACTAGTACCTCTAGTATGAGGGCTTTTGAGCCCTTCCAAGGCTGCTTACCCACCTTTGGTGCCCACTCAACTCTCCTCTATGGCTCCTAGAAGCATTCACAGCAGTCACACCCTAGTAATATTTTTCTGACTAAGAAGATAAACAATTTGAGGGAAATCAACAAGTTTGAAGCTATGAATTGAGGGATGAGGTGTATCTACCCTAAATATATAAAGATTTCTAGGTGATTGAAAACAATTTATTCTAACAACCATGATGGTGACTGAAGAAGCAAGTGTTATGGAGTGCTTAGAACTGGTCAGACATCACAGATGCCAAGGTCATACACTGCATTCTGGGCACTGCCAACCAACCTGACTCTTGTTCTGGCACTGGACTTCAATGACTCGAAAAGAGAGGGTGAGGCTGACAACTTTGTGCAACTCTGCCTCACTTAAATCAAATTCATATTTGAGTCAAGACATCATCCAGTGAGGTCATTGGTCTTCTTTGAAAACAAAAGACAGAGCAGTAAATCTGGTGCTGGTCTTGTAGTCAAGAGAGACTCAATTCAAATTCTGCCCTTGATACTATCTGTGTGAGTCTCTCTGAGCTGCCTCACAGAATGGCTGTAAGGGTTAAATGAAATAATATATGAAAACTGCTTTGCAAGTCATAAAGCACTATAAAAATATTATTTATGCGTATTTCTGAACAATAACTGACATTGATATACCATTTACAAGTGTTTTACTCATGTGTATGTATATTAATGTATATCTATGTATATGTAATGTATGTCTGTGTATGTACCTACATATTTATATACAAATGTATTCTCTCTCTCTCTCTCTCTCCTCTCTCTTCAAGCTCACACAGACAAAATTAAAATGAATCTCGAATAAAAAAGGAAGAAGTCAACTGGGAGATAAATCTTTGTATCGAATATCCTTGATATGAGTTTGGAATCCAAGATATACAGACTACTAACAGAAATATATAAGACCAAAAGCCATTTCCCTCTAGACAAGCAGTCAAAGGATATGAACAAACAGTTTTCAAAAGAATTCAAACTATTAAAAACTATATGAATAAATTCTCCAAATAACTTATAAGAAAAATAAAAGTCAAAATAACCCTGAGATTCCATGTCACAGTCAACAAAGATGACAAAAATGAGAACAGTCAGTGGTAAAGGGACTGTGAAAAGAAATGCATTGTTGGTGGAGCTGTGAATTGGTACAACTTCTCTGGAAAGCAATTTGGAATTTTGCAAATAAAGTGACTAAAATATCAATACTCTTTTACTCAGAAATTCCATTGCTAATTATCTACCCCAAGAAGGTCACTGACTACCTCCCCCCAAAAAGGTTCCATATATGCCAAAAGAGTCAATGTCCACAGATTAGGGAATAGTCAAATAAATTGTGGTACATAAACATACTGAAGTATTGCTGTGCTGTAAACAATGATGAACATAATGGATATAGAGAAGCATGGAAAACCTTACATGGACAGATAAAAAATGAAGTACAAAGATCCAGAAAAAAATATGTACAATGATTATAATAATGCCAATAGAAAGAACAACCACAAAACAACTGAAAATTAATACTGCAAAATGATAAAGAACAAACTTAGTCACAAAGAAGATAGAATGGAAGTTACCTCTCCCTCTCCTTTTTTAACAAAGTTAAGGGGATGGTCCACAGCTCCAGATTTATGTTGTGGTTGTTCAATCATTTCAGAATCTTTGTGATCCCATTTGGGGTCTTTCTTGGCAAAGACACTGGAGTGGTTTGCATTTCCTTCTCCAGCTCATTTTACACATGAGGAATTGAGTAAGACAGGATTAAGTGACCTGCCCAGGGTCATATAGCTAGGGTCTGAAGTAAGATTTGAACTCATGAAGATGGTCCTTCCTGATTCCAAGCCTAATACTCCATCTACTGTGCCATGTAGCTGCCACAGATGGAATATATTGACTATCTCAGATTTATTGACATTCTGATCAATTCTGATAATTTTCTCTTTTTTTCCTTTGTTTTAAATTTCCCTTGAACAAGCCTGTGTCTGTGTCTGTGTGTGTTTGTGAGGACTAAATCTGTAATTTCATTAGTCCAGGGGATTCTTGGTGTGGAACTTTTTCCACCAATACCGAATGATACCTTCTTTGCATGTTATTGTCTTGAAGTTTCCTAGAAACATTGAATGGTCAAGTACCTTGTCTGTCGTCACACAGTCAGTCATGTCAGAGACAGTATGTGAACCCAGACTTCCCTGACTTGGAGGCTAATTCCATACTATACCATATTGCCTTATTATGTGTATGAAAATCTTGTACTCTTCCTATGTATATAAATTCACACAAAACTACAAGAAATCATCATACTAAAAGGGTGACTGGTTAATAATACCACTGCCTGTCATTAAACTTCCAAATTTCTAAATGAATTAGCTCCTCTCAACACCCAGATCTGACCTACACTTGGGTCTGAGTCTGTCGATCTCAAAGACTCTGTCATTATGACTTAAGTGTGACTAAGACACTATACTAACTTTGGTTCACTCTTCATTGTCCTCACCTCACTACTACTTTTTCCCAGTTCTTCCCAGCTTTCAATTCCCTGGGATTTAACTTACTGTTGCATCCATCCAGTAATGCACCCCCCACCCCCACCCCCACCATGTAGTCACTGCATCATCCAGCCTACTCCCTCACCGAGAGATTTCAAAGAATCTACAGCTAGGCAATCTCCAACATCAAGAAGCAACTCCTCAAAGTTTTCAAAGGTCAACCCCCTTCCTTTCATAGGATGTACATGAAGAGTTGAGCTCTCAAAGTTTCCCTGAAACCTTATTCTTTTATTTATCACCCCCTTTCTATGTTAGCTACAGGCAGCAGTAAAGGAAGGGAAACCAGAAACTACAGATATTAACGCAATTCAAGTCAGTTCCATTCAGCTCACTTTTACTGAGAATCTTTAGAGGTTGAAACTAGTTGGTTAGTAACTAGCATAGAATAGAGATACTGAGAGGAAATCATTTCTCAACAAGCTCTTAATCTCATTAGACCAAGGCAGAATAATAGAATCAGAGAATTTTGAGAGCTGAAAGGGATCTTATAAATAACTCATATACTCATTCCATTTTATGCATGAAGAAGCTGCACCCTCCAAAAGTTAAGTCCCACAATTAGTTATGTCTAGTACCAATGACTCTCTACTGGCTCTTCAGTCTCTTAGGTGTCTATCCATCCTTAAACCCAATCCAAATACCACCTTCTCCATGAAGCCTTCCCTGATCCTCTCATTAAGGAACAACCTTCTCTCTGCATCTTCACATAGTCCTTTGCTTTACATCTCTCTGACACATGTATCATATAATAGGATGCATTATTGTATTTGTGTCCTAATTACCAGGATGCAGATTCCATAAGGGCATGGACTGTGTCTTATTGTCTTAATTTAACAATGTTATAATAACTTTATATTTCCCCCAGCACCTGAAATGATCATTTGAAACACACAATAGGTGTTTCATAAAAGTTTACTGAATGTGGATTGTGTGATTAGTAGTCAAGCTTCCTCACTTGGACATACAACTACCACATCCAAAAAAAAATGTGTATCACTATCCATATGAAAAGGCAAAACACAAGCAAAAACTCAGTATTGGCATATTCAGCCTGGTAGAAAAAACATCTAGATGACTCACTGAATTTAATTTTCATCTTCATTTCGGTAGACTCATCCTAGGCTCCCCCTTGAACAAGAAGTCTTGGGCTTCATCCCATCTTCATGGTGCTTATTTAGTTTCCTACTTCTTCTAGTCCCTGCCCCCAGCTCTGGGGTTCCTGATACCCCAAAGTCTCAGAAGCCCACATTCCAACATTCCCATCCCCAGGCTGACCTCTCCTGGTCAGAGCCAGCAGCAGCAGTTTGGCAGGAAAACAGAAGAATGATCGTCATCTGCATTGATTTTCTTTCTCCTATTCCTTTTTTCCCAGAGAAAGCTGGGGCATTGAAGGAAGAAGGGGGAAGAGAACAGAAAATAACAAGAGGAGTTGGTCCTCTCCCCACAGCTGTCGGCCTAAAAACACAAAAGCAGTTTCCAGCAAAATCTGAAGAAAGAAAAGAGAAGGGAAGAAAAATTTCAAAAGGAAGGCTAATTTGTACAGCAATGGACAGCTGCATTTGCATAATGAAATGTAGAGAGGATGTTTGGCTCATGTATTTTTTAGAAGGTTTAGGTTTAATTTTATTTAGCTTAAGAAGGGCATGTCACTCAAACTCCACTGGTCATTTATAAAAATATTTCAATTGTGTTTCCAAGGAGCTGTCTCTCTGGCCTAAGTGGCTGCTGCCCAAGGTTGTGAATGCTAATGTAGAGGTCGGGAGCTCCGGGGAATAAGGAAAAGAGCTTGATATTCAACCCTGAATGGAGGGCCTTGACAAGATGGAGGGACAGCAACCTTTCACTAAGAACTAAAACCAGAGCTCATTCATCAGAATGGAGATGTCTCTTAAGGACCCCCCCCCCCCAATTTCTCCTCCCTGGGCAAACAGGAGGAACAATTATCCAAATCAATTAGAATCATAGGCCTATAGGATATCAAAGCTAAAGAGACTTTAGAGACTAAATCTAAACACCTTTTTATAAGGAAAATGAATTATAAGATCATACAGACATAAAACAGCAAAGTTGGAAAGATCCTTAGAAATCATCCTGTCCAATCCTGTCATTTGGTAGCTACATGAGTATCAGAGAGGTTAAAGGGGCTTTGTTCAAGACCACACAGTGTCAGAAATACAAGAATGGAGGTCTTCTGACTCAAAAGTCCAGAGGGAGGAAATAGCTTTAAAGCCATTGTAGAAACAAGGTATCTATCAGAAGGGTTAAGGCTAGGATGCAGACTGAGGCAGCTGTGGATGGAGAGCCTGCCTGTGCCTGTGAGGTGGGATGGACAGGGGGGGAGAGGAGGAGAGGGGACTACTCTGATTCTGGCTCCAACAGCCCGATGGGAGGGGACTCCATATGGCCAGATAGCACCTACCAGCCGGCATCTCAGCACACACTAATCCTGCTGTCAGCCAGGCTGGGACAGCGGATTAGGAAATGTCACATTTCAAAATAAATTATTTCCATTTTTCTCCCTAAGAATGAAAGAGACAGATAAAGCAAGAAACAAAACGAGTGAACCCACCCATCCAGGGGTCATCCATCCACTGAGGTCGACATCCCAGGGCTTCAGACAGGCGGAAGGACCTCCACTGTCACCCTGGAAATGACAGCAATTGGCTCTTTGAATTCATCGGGACCAAGGACAAATGGATTTCGCAGTTTATCAAGGGAGGGAAGGGGCGCATCAGTGACTCATCAACTGTGAAGCCCCTTTGACCCTTTCTCTTCTCCCTCCCCCAAGCTGAAAGCTGTAACCACTTTTGACCTGCTCTGTGGCCTCCTAGAGACAAAAAGTCTCTGAGAAAGAAGTTTGGCCCCGGACTGAATCAACATCCCCAATTCCTCAGGGGCCCAGGTCATTTCCCTGGCCCCTAAGACCCTCACTTTCACCACTTTCTCTTGTACTTCACTGAGACTGACAAACCAAAAGACAAAGGAAAGTTCTCTGCCTCCCTCCTTCCCCAGGCTCCATCTCAAACAATAGCAAATACCCTCCCTTGGAAATTATGGGTTTCTTAATTACAAGAGTAATGCCACAATATCAGCAATTAATGAATTCTAATCTGGCCTGCAAGAGAGGTCGGCCACACAATCACCCTGCTCGCCTCCTGCAACAGAAGACCAGCCTGATGAATATTGTGATTGAAATATATTTGTTTGGAGTTATTAGATACTATCTGCAATCAATCCATTACCATAAACTTAAGCTTCCACATTCTTTCATTTTAAATGAATTTTCATATCACATTTCCAAATAAGCATTGCCTCCAGTCAACTCTTATTTATCTAATAACTCCATGCAAATATTTTATTATATTTCAATGAAAGGCATCGAAAACTATTACCTTGTGCTAGATTGGGGTGTCAGAGAGGGAGTTGATGCTAGCGAAGGGAAAGGAAGGAAAACGCTGTCCCCCAGACTGCTCTCAAGCCTGAGGGAATGACCCTCCCTGCCCTCTCCCCATCTGCTCCTTTCCCCTAGATTTAATCATAGAGTCTAAGTCCTAAAGAGCAATAAGGAGCAATATTTCCCAACTTATTCTAGTTCATTATACACAAATTAATCTGCCAATATGAACATAAAGGAATGGTTTGGAAGATCATTCCTTCACTCCCCATGATCATTCAACCAGTCATTTGCACAAACCAGCAAGATATCTATATTCTAGTCCTACAAATCTTTCTCTCTCTTCCACCCCTTCCCCTCCTCTCCTTCCCTTTCTCCTTTTCTCTCTTCCTCTTTCTCCTTCTTCCCCCCTCCTCCCTCTCTCTTTTTGTCTCTTTCCCTTCCCCTCTTTTTCTTCTCTCTTTCCCTCTTTCTCTTCCCTCTATCTCCTTCTCTCTCTTCCTCTCTTTTTCTCTTTCCCCTCCCTCTTTCTGTCTCTCATCTCTCAACCTCTCACTTCTCTCTTTTTTCTCCTCTCTCCTCACTCCATCTCTCCCTTCTTCTCTCTCTTCCCCCTTTCTCTCTCTCCCTCCTTTCTTCCTTTCTCCCTTTTCTTCCTCTATCTCTCTTCCTCTTTCCCCTTCTCTCTATCTCCCTCTCTTCCCTTCTTTCTCTCTTCCTCTTTCTCCCTCCCTCTCCTCTCTCTTTCGTTGCCTCCCTCTCTCCTCTCCCTTTTTCCCTCTTCTCTCTCTTTTTTCCTCTCTCTCCTCCCTATCCTTTCTTCTTCTTCTTCTTCTTCTTCTTCTTCTTCTTCTTCTTCTTCTTCTCTCCCTCTCTCTCTCTCTGCCTTTTTGCCTCTCTCCTTTTCTTTCTCTTCCCTCTCTTTCTCTCTCTTTCCCTCTTTTTTCTTTCCCATACATACATGGCATCCCACTTCCTCTCTTTAGCTGCCTCTATCCTGTGATTATGGTGGACAGATAGAAATGAAGGAATCCAAGTCATTAGTATTTACAAAGAGCATATCAAAACATTCTCAGGCAAACATTATCCCTACTTGTAAGATCCTTGCACTCAAGGTGCTTCCCCTGAATGCCACCCTTGCAGATCTTTCCTTTAATTCAGACCTCTCTCTTCCTTCTTCCTCAGTCTGACTCAGAGACCTGCCCTATATGAAATGACCAAAGGACTTCTCATACATGTCTCTATCATAGACAGTAACCCAGTGTCTGGAAAATAGAAAGTGTTTAATAAATGCATGATGATTGATTGATCAATGGTTTCAGCTTGAGAATGCTCTTCTACCATTGATCTCAGCTCCTCCTCACCTTAATCAAAGTGAGTAATGACCCCCAAATTCATTCCCCCAGGTCAGACATTTGGTGTTAGTCTTGTCTGAACCTAGCCACACTGGATGGCAGATGGTAGACATGCATCCCATTGCCAACCTATCTAGTTTGGCAGGGAGTATTTGACAGGGCTTCTGCTTCACTGACATAGTTCTTGGACACTCCCTCAAACTTGCCCTCAGAAAGATAGATTGGATCATGAAATGAACAACTGATGCCTTAGGTTTTAGAGGCAAATCTGAGTTGGCTTATACTTTTAACACTATAGTAACAAGTCCCCAGTAGTTCATTATCCATAAACAATCAGCCAGTAGACACAATTAACTCTTATCAAAAGCATTTACTCAAATATGTAGCAAGAACAGTTGGAGGAGCAAGGGTCACTTCCAGATTACTATGAGGTTTTGTAGAACGCAAAAGCAAAATGAGGCAACTGCAACAAGCATTTATTAAGGACTTCCTATTTGCAAGGAATTGAAATAAAATCTGGAGATGCAAATAATGACGGTCTTTGATTTCAAGGAGCTACATTCTAATAAAGAAAAACAACCCAAAAAAGGAGAGCTGAAAGGACTTGGGGGGTAGGGAGACGAGTAGAAAAGAACAAAGTATCCATACACAAGTATGGAGTCAATGTTCAGAAAGTCAGAAATAAAGTCAAGGAAAGTAATGAAAGTTAGTCAGCCTGAGCCCTTCTCCAAAATAGAGACCCCAAGAACTCATCAATTTGAGAGGGAAGCTGGCATAGCTTAAGAATGTTTCAGGGTACAGAGATGCCAGAGAGGAACTAAAGCAGAGGTTTAGTGTTTGATGTTTGGAAAGTCAGAAGCAAAGTCAGGAGAGGTCATGGATATTCACTGACTTCTTAAGTAAATAGACTCATTAGAGTTTATATTAGGAAATATGTCACCCATTCCAAGTAATATATAATTTTAAACCAGTTAAAATCTACATGAGTTTCTTCATTCCCCCATTTATTAAATGACCACTATGTGCAAAGTACTATTTTATACACATTGAAAGAGAACAATAATTATGGCATAGTTCCTATTCTTCTGAACCTTCCAATTTAAGAAGAAAACTATAATGAGTATACAACTATACTAGAAAATAATGAAAAACTAAATATACTAAAATATTCTAGAAAACTCTAACAATCCCTTTTTGGATACTCCAACTTTTACTCACAATAGTGTATAGGTTCATTAAAGAAACAACTACTGCCTCAGATTTTTAGAAGCAAATCTGAGGTAGACTCTACTCCTAACACTATAGCCACAGGCCCTCAATGGTATATTTCCAGGAGACCCAATCAACTCTCATCAAAGGCATTTATTCAACTATGTAGCAAGAACAGTTGTTATAAAACATGTAAAAATTGGCATCAATTGGACTACCTCTTCAGACAATTTGGAAATTGTGCTGAATATATGGATCTAATGGACTAATGGTTCACTCTCTGAGGGGCAGTTATAGTCTCCACAATCTTTAGTCTAAACTGTTCTCTTTCAGCTAGAGTGTTGCTAAGTTCTTTTAGCAGTTTCAGAGACCCTTAGCCTAGGACAGGCAGAAACCTATCCAGTTCAGTTCTCTCAGGGTCTCAGCTCAGAAATTTTTTTTATTTCCCAAGGGAGAAGTAACAGAATTATAGAATGATTATCATTCCCGGTTTAGAGATGAATTCCCTTGATAAGGGACCTCACCTAACTTATGGTGACTATACAGAACATTTCCCAAATTGCTATTCAGCCTATTTAACTGAATGGCTGGAAAAAAATGTAATGAAGCAATTTGTGCCCTAGGGCCAAGGTCATTGTCTCTGCTAGGGTTTTCATATACAATTATGCTAACCAAAATCTCAGGCCCCTCCCTGTAAATATGGGAGTGCTTCATTTATATCTAAAAGTACCTTATTCTAATATTTTATGATTTCTGTCTTTGACCATTCATTATAACTTCCAAATTTACTAAAGGCTAAAATGGTTACAATTTTACAAAACGAATATACAATAAGCAGGAATGCGTAGCATAGAAGCAAAGTCAACTCAGTATCCTGAAAGACCTGATTTCAAGTCCTGCCTTCCAGACTCATTCTGGCTGTGTGACTCTTAAATGACTTAACTTCTCAGTGCTCTAAAGTCTATGGACTTGTTTCCCTTCTTGTTCTTTGTCATCAAAGAAGACCAAAATTGCCTCACTAAGTTTGAAACAAGGTACATTGTGCTTGCTCAGTCCCAAACCAATAGGAGCTGGGAATGCTCTACTACAAGTACAACACAATAGCCCGTGTGAACTCCTAGGGTTGAAGCAGGGGAAAGATCCAGAGAACTGTGAATGTAGAAATTGGGTGGGGACGTAAATTGACTCCTACCTACTCTTGAGATGTAAATTGACTAGAAGTAGAGAATTAAGATTGTAACAGAAACAAATGTAATCTTAAAAGCTGCTCAAATTGGGTGTACCATTGATCCATTGTTTAATGTAAAATTTATATCCTGATCTCCTTAGGCTTTACCCTCTACCTAATTCCGAGTCCAGTAAGAGAAAGGGAGTTCACCTTTTGCCCTCTGGATGAGAGGCAAGACATAAAAACCTCAGTCTTCTCTGACCTGTGGTCCAGCCAACTCTGCTTGACTGTTCTTTTATCTCTATCTCTATCTCTCTCTCCCCCTAGCCCTTCCTATGTTGTGTAACCTTTTTAATACATTTTTGTTTTATTTCCACCCTTGCTTTCCCGAGTCTGAATAATGATTCCTCATAGGCAGAACCAAACTCAAGTAGCCAGCAGTTACAGGGTGGGCATTCTAAATTTATTTATGTCATGTTTCCTTTGAGTTGCTTCAATTCTGCCCTTCTCATAGAGTGCAGCACCCTCTCTGATGAGGGCACGCCATCCTGGGTGGTCCTGTGCCAGTGTCTCCCATGCTGCATAATCAGTTCTAAAGTTCTTCAATGAGACCTTCAGGGTGTCTCCATATTGCTTCTTCTCACTCCCATGTGAGCACTTGCTCTGTGTGAGTTCTCTATAAAATAGTTTTTTTGGCAAGTGTAGGTCTGGCATTCTAACAATGGGTCCAGTCCATCAAAGGTTGCACTCTTTGTAGTAATGTTGGAATACTAGGCAGTTTAGATTGAGAAAGGACCTCAGGGTCTTATATCTTCTCCTGCCAGGTGAGCTTCAGAATCTTTCCAAGACAATTTAAATGAAAGCAATTCAGTCTCCTGACATGGCACTAGTAGATTGACCAGATTTCACAGGCATTTAGAAATGAAGTCAGCACTATGGCTCTGTAGACCTTCACTTTGGAAGTCAGTCTAATACTTCTCTCCCACACTTTCTTTCAGGGTCTCCCAAATACTGAATTAAATGTGTCAACTTCATTGTCAATGTGTACTTCTTTGGAAAGGACACTGCCAAGGTAAATGAACTTATCCACAGAACTCAAAACTTCCATTTGATGTAATCAGTGGTTCCACATATGAATGGTATGGTGCTGGCTGATGACAATCCAGAACCTGGGCAAGCATGCAATCATGAAAGTGTTGTACAATACTGATGAACTTCTCCAGGCAACCAAATTTTGACATAATTTTCCATAAACCCTCATGACTGATGGTATAAAAGGCCTTGGTTAGTTCTCCAAACACTGTATATAGACCCCTGTCCTGCTCCTGGAATTTTTCCTTTTGGGCAGCAAACACCATTCCTTGACCCTTTCTGAAGCCACACTGTCTCTCAGGGGATGACCATCTTCCAAGTGAAGGATCAATCTATTGAGAAGGACTTTGGAAAGAATCTTACCATTGAATGACTAAAAGAGAACTATCCCTGTGATTATCACAGGACAATCTATTCCCTTTATTTTTATAGAGATGGACAATGGAGGTTTATTTGAATTCTTGGGGGGAAACTTCTTCATGCCATATAACCTAGAAAATTTCAAAGCAAAGGATTCCCCCACACACTTTGTAGGTCTCAGCTGGAATAGAATCAGCACCAGGTGTTTTGCTGCTTGAAAGGAACCTAATGGCATTCAAAACTTCTTCAATTGGAATGTCATCTAGGGACTGAATGACTTCAACTTGAGGTAAACGGTCAATGGCTTCTGCATTGATTGATGATGCTCTGTTAAGAACACTATGAGAATGTTTAGTCTATCTCTCTAAAATCTTATCCCTATGGTTAATCAATGTGGCTCCATCAGCAATGAGGAGTTGAGATGCACCATAGGTCTTTGGCCCATAAATAGCCTTCAGGGCATCACAAAATGCACTTTGGATTGTTGTTATTA
The DNA here is from genome assembly GCF_037893015.1 of Macrotis lagotis. Classification (NCBI taxonomy): domain Eukaryota; kingdom Metazoa; phylum Chordata; class Mammalia; order Peramelemorphia; family Peramelidae; genus Macrotis; species Macrotis lagotis. The sequence continues at coordinate 794,566,283 of NC_133658.1, forward strand.
TCTACATAAAACTGAATTTCATCTGCCTTCTTACTGAGTCAAGAATCCTCTCTTTAAGAGCGTCTCTAAGCTTCGCTTGTACTTTACTTTTGGTGGAATTAAATGTTGCCTTCTTAGAAATCAATGAATTATCCTGCTTAGAGAGTCATATATATTAACATTTTTTGATGTTCTATTGTATTTTTATTTATTTTGTTAAGCATTTCCCAATTAAATTTTAATCTGTCTCAAACTGTACTTGAAATGTTATTGGTTGCATGTGGGCCCTGTGGGTTTCACGTGGCTATACTAGATAATTCTTCAGTACTATAAGTATGCAGAAGAAGCATTGAACTTTGATGAAATTTTGTATTGTATTGTGTCTTGTTCTTTGATCCACTGGTAATTTGGGATTAAGTTACTTGATTTCCAATTAATTTTGAATTTTTTCAAGTCTTTTATTGAAAATCATTTTGATTGCATTATGATCAGTAAATGCTTTTCTGCATTTGGGGTGAAGATTTTATTTAGTAATTTACACAAATTTGGTCAATTTGTGTAAAGGTGCCCAGAATAACTGACATACAAATAAACTCCCTTCTTCTCTTATTCAATTATCATCTCAAATGTTTCTGAAATTCAATTCATCAAAGAAAATGATGACAATCATGAATCAATATAGGAAAATTTGTGAGTTGTAGCTACAGCAGTCTTTGGCATTAAATGTGTATTTCTAAATGCTTTCACAAACAAGAGAGAAGGAAAAAAAGAGGCAACATGACATAATAGAGATAAATGATCTCATAGCTAGTAGGACCTCAGTTCAAGTCTTGACTCTGACTCAGTCTGAATGTCTAACACTGCAAATCACTTAAACTCTCAAGGTTTCAGGTAATTCTCTAAGATTCTAAGTTAAATACTTGCATTGATAGGGAAAGTTTCCTGAGATAGGAATAGGGATTGGATTAGTATAAGGATTTTATAATTGGATTTTATTGATATAGGGAACTGCAAGGTAAAGAAGGATCAGTGCTTCCTCTACATACTTACAGTCCTGAAGAATTGTCTAGTCAAGCATGTGATTCACAGAGCCCACATACTGCCCACAACATTCCCAAGGACATCTTGAACAAAAGAAAGGGAGAGGCAAGGGAGATTTGAAAAGGAATAAAAAGAGGATAACATTGTGGTAAGTAGCATAAGTCTATAAGAGAGGTGTAAAAGAATTGCCTTGATGCAATGAGGTATCAGAAATTCACATAAATTTGTAGTGGATTCAGTTAGCATAGTTTTGTGATTTTCTCTAGTTTCATGTCATATATCAAGAGCAATGAAGACAGCTCCTACTCCAAGATTGAGGCAAGTCTTGATTGAGACAGGATTGGCAGTAGGATAAGGGAGCAAAGTATGAAAAGGAAAAGGATAGTGTTGGGAGCCAGGGACTCAGCTGTTTGACACAGTCGCAGCAAGAAGACTCAAGGCAGTCACACTGCCTGATGTAACAACATTTCCTTCTTCAATATATATAGGGATTTCATGCATACCGATATTTATAGGTTTATTATTGATTACAATATTTACTCACCCTGATACTGGAATGACTATAAAGAAAGGATTTCAGAAAAATTCCTTGAATAAAACAGATTGTAAACTGTCCAGATTTAACAGGACTGCCTCTCCCTGAGGCATACAAAAGTATTCAACATTATGAAATCTCTGGAAAACCCAGCACTGGGAATTCCAAGGAGATACCAGAATATATATATAGGGAAAACAGATACAAGATGGGTCAGATAGAATTCCAGGGAAATTAATAGTTTTGTCCCCCTTACCATACACAGGAATATATGAAAAAGATGGTGAGAAAATAGTTGGTACAGGTGACTGATATGTGAACTCCATCCAGTAGCCTTAGTTTCATGGGAAAGAATAAAAAAGTCACAGAAACTGTGGTTTCTACCAACAAGGCCAGAAAGAAAAATTGGTTATTGTAAGAGTTAACAGATGGATGAACAAGCATAACGACCCTCACTACAGACTGTTAAGGAAGTGTATCAAAAAACATTACTTACATAAAAAATATAAAAAAACCTTTCCATTAAAAGAATTGCTTAATTAATAACTTTAAATGAATTAACAATCATACAATGTAGTAATAAATATGGTAACAGACAGGTTAAGGTCATCGTGGTCCGAGTAGGGATAAGAAATTAATTAACTATATGATTATTATTTAAACTTGTAATCACATGATTAAAACTTGTAACCATATGAACTATATGATTGTTGATGAAAATTGTACACTCTTGTAACCAAGGAAATGATCTTAGCTTGCTTGCTTGAAACATACATGATTCTGAGACTATAAAAATAAATCCAAGCAGCTGACAGTCAGTCAACCTGCTCCTGCCTATACCCACTTGTTGACTCAACTCATTTCACCGACTCTATCCCTCCTGTCAGGTTCCAAGGACCCCACGGAGGCTGGACCCCTGCAGGATAGTGTAGAGTTGAACAAGGAGTTAAGATGAGACAGGTTGAGAGCATAGCCAGTAGCATGGGAATGCACTGAGGGATGGAAGAATTAGAAGGAACAGGGTTTTAAATTGCACAGCAGAGGGAGGGGTGCAATGACCAGTTTGGTAGTCAGTCATATCATGATCATATATCATGATCAAGTAGAGAAATTTCATAGTTCATGAACATGGAAGTGGGGTGTTGATGACAAGATTAAAGGTTTGGTAGAATTCACTTGTAAATCCATCTGTACCTGGAGACTTTTTCTTAGGGAGTTTAGTAATGATTTCCTCAATTTCTTTTTCTGAAATGGGATTATTAGGTGTTTTATTTCTTCTTCTGTTAATCTGGGTAGCTTATATTTTTGTAAATATTCATTCATTTCACTCAGGTTGTCAAATTTATTAGCATACACTTGGGCAAAGTAGCTCTGAATTATCCCTTTAATTTCCTCCTCCTTTTTGATACTGGAAGTTTGGTATGCTATCTTTTTTTAATCAGATTAACCAAAGATTTAGCTATTTTATTGGGGTTTTATTTTTTTCATAAAACTCTTAGCTTTATTTATTAGATAAATAGCTTTCTGGCTTTCAGTTTTATTAATCTCTCTTTTGATTTTCAGAATTTCTAATTTGGCATTTAATTGGATATCCTTAATTTGTTCTTTTTCTAGTTTTTTTAGTTGCATAACCAGTCCATTAATTGCTTATTTCTCTATTTTATTCATAAAAGCATTTAGAGATATAAAGTTTCCCCTAAAAACTGCTCTGGCTGCATCCCATAAATTTTGTTATAATGTTTCATTGTTGTCATTTTCTTGGATGAAATGGTTGTTTATTTTTATGATTTCTATTTCTTTGATCCACTCTTTGATATTAGGTTATTTAGTTCTTAGAGGGACTAGACTTGAAAACATCATGAAGAGATTTTGCCTTGCTTGATGCTTTGGTAACAATTGGTTTATCTTTCCATGGTCCATTATTACATGTACATTTTATTGCATCATGATCTGAAAAGTATGCATTTATTATTTCTGCTTTTCTGCATTAGATTGTAAGGTTTTTCTGCCCTAAAACATGGTCAGTTTTGGTATAGGTGCCATGTACTGCAGAGGATATATATTCTTTAGTATCTTCATTCAGATTTCTCCAGAGGTTTATCATTTCTAAGTTTTCTAAGATTTTAGTTACCTTCTTAACTTGCTTCTTGTTTATTTTACGGTTAGATTTATCTAATTCTGAGAGAGGAGGTTGAAGTCTCCCACTTTTATAGTTTTGCTATCTATGTCTCTTTGTAATTCATTCAGCTTCTCCTCTAAGAATTTGGGTGCTATACCACTTAGTGCATATATGTTTAACAATGATTTAACTTCATTGCCTATGGTCTCTTTTAAGATGTAGTTTTCTTCCTTACCCTAATGAAATCTACTTTTGCTTTTGTTTTGTCTGAGATCAGTATTGCTATCCCTGATTTATTTTTTACTTCTGCTAAGGCATCATATATTTTGCCCAAGTCTTTTGCCTTTACCCTTGTGCATCTCTCTGCTTCAAATGTGTTTCTTTTACACAATATATTGTAGGATTCCAGTTTTTAATTTATTCTGCTATTTACTACTGTTTTATGGGAGAGTTCATTCCATTCACATTTATAAGATTACTACTTCTATATTTTCCTTCATGATCTTTCCTCTTTTATACTTTTTCTCTTTCCTTTCCCCTTATTCTTTCTCACCAATGCTTTACTCCCTTCCCCCTTTAATTTTTCTTTTAAATTTAAATTTTTAACTTTATTTTTACTTTTATTTTTACCTTCCCTTTTATCAATCCTTTCTTTGCCTTTCTTTTCCTCCCCCCACCCCACTTCCCTATAGGGTAGAATAGATTTTTTTTAAACCTAATTGGGAATATGTGTTATTCCCTCTGAGAGTAAGATTTACTCAGTATCCACACCCTGACAACTTTCCCTCAATCATAATAGGTCTTTGTATCTCCTCACCTACTATTATTTAACCACTAATGCCTAGCCTTCTCCTAGTACAATCTTTCTTTTTATATCTTTATTGTTTTAACCCTGTCTTGTATTTGCAACCCCTTTGTCAAAATATATTCTTTTTATCTGTCCTGATAGAAATACCATTCTCAAAGGTTGATTGATTGCTTAATTGATTAAAAAGCAGCATTTTCATATTCACTAAGCACACTCCCCTCTTCTGTCCCTTTAAAATTATACTTCTCAAGAGTCATAAATCACATCAAATTATAATTGATTTATACTGACCCCCCTTTTCAAATATTCTCCAGGGATGAACATTCTCATGAGCCAAAGCATCATGCAAAGCCAAATCATTTACCTTTCATCTATATCTTGAGTCTTGTATTTGAAGATCAAATTTTCTGTTCAGTTCTGGTCTTTTTACCAAAAAAATTTTAGAAGCTCTCAATTTCATTGAAAACTCAACTTTTCTGGGGTAACCAGGTGGCACAGTAGATAGATATTGGCCCTGGAGTCAGGAGGACCAGAGTTCAAATCCCACCTCAGACATTTAATACTTAGTTGTATGACCTTGGGCAAGTCACTTAACACCATTGCCTTGCAGAGAGAGAGAGAGAGAGAGAGAGAGAGAGAGAGAGAGAGAGAGAGAGAGAGAAGGAAGGAAGGAAGGAAGGAAGGAAAAGAAAGAAAGAAAGAAAGAAAGAAAGAAAGAAAGAAAGAAAGAAAGAAAGAAAGAAAGAAAGAAAATCCATCTTTTCCCCTCACAGAATATGCTGAATTTTGCAAGGTTATAAATTCTTGGTTGTAAGTCAAAGTCTTTTGCTCTCTGAAATATCATATTACAGGCCCTCCAATCCTTTAATGTTGAAATTGATAAGTCCTATGTAACTCTAATTGTGGTTCCTTGTATTTAAATTGTTTCTTTCTGGCTGTTTGCAGTATTTTCATCTTTATTTGAGAATTTCAGAATTTGACTTCATAGTTCTTGGAGTTTTTATTCTTCTGTCTTTTTCTGGAGGTGTTCTATGTATTTTTTCAAGGACTATTTTGTCCTCTTGATTTAGTATATTAGGATAGTTTTCCATGATAATATCCAGAAAGATGATTTCTAGTCTCTTTTTTTGATCTAGGCTTTTGGATAAATCAAATATTTGTAAATTATTTCTCCTGGGTCTATTTTCCAGATTGTTTGCTATCCCTAAAAGGTACTTTATATTTTCTTCAGTTTTTTTCAGCCTTTTGATTTTGGTTGATGGAATTTTGATGCCTCACAGATTCATTAAGTTCTAGTTATCCAATTCTAATTTTTAGGGTTTTATTTTCTTCAATTAGCTTTTGAAGGGTTTCCTTTTCCAGTTGGTTAATTTTATTTTTCAATAAGTTGTTTTTCTTTTCCAATTGGTTAATTTTACTTTTTGCTGGATTGCATTCCCTTTCCATTTGATCAATTTTAGTTTTAGATGAGTTTCATTCCTTTCCCAGTGGGTTGATTTTTTTTTATGAGTTACATTCTTTTTCCAGTTGATTATTTTTATTTTTAAAGGAGTTGATTTCTTTGGTCAGTTTTTCATAATTTTCCTTCATGGCTTTCATTTCTTTTTTCCCCATTTTTCTTCTTCCTCTCTTCTTTGATCTTTTTTTTTTATTTTAGATTTTTCAAGGCAATGGGGTTAAGTGGCTTGCCCAAGGCCACACAGCTAGGTAATTATTAAGTGTCTGAGGTCAGATTTGAACCCAGGTACTCCTGACTCCAAGGCCAGCACTGTATTCACTGCACCACCTAGCCGCCCCTCTTCTTTGATTTTTAAAATCTTTTTTAAGGGGTAGCTAGGTGGCACAGTGGATAGAGCACCAGCCCAGGAGTCAGGAGAACCTGGGTTCAAATCCGACCTCGGACACTTAATCATTACCTAGCTGTGTGACCTTAGACAAGTCACTTAACCCCATTGCCTTGCAAAAACTAAAAAAAAAATCTTTTTAAGCTCTTTCTTGAGGTTTTAGATTTGAGTCCAATTCATAAACTCCATTGAAACTTCTGTCTAGGTAGTTTGGCATTGCTTTCTTCTTCTGAGATGGCATTTTTGTCATTTCTATCTGCATAGCAGCTATCTATGGGTAGTGTTCTTTTTGGTTTCTTGCTCATTTTGATGGTTAAGTTCTGTTCCTGGGGTATAGGGAGTATAGTTTCAAGCTTTTTTGTGCTGGGACTGGGGTCTGATCCCTGACTTATCACTTGCCAAAATCTTTTCCATCCAGTGGTTTGTTTCCAACCTAGTCCTATCTGTTGACCCAGGGTTCAGACTTTATCTGGGGTTAGGAACTTCCCTGCTAGCCTGTTCTCTAGTTTCCAGGACCTGGGCTTCTCACTAACTTTTGGGATTTCAGCTGCTATCTAGCTGCCAGGACCTGGACTGCACTATGGCCAAAAGCTTCCCACTGGCTTTCCCATTCTACCATTTAGCTGGGTTTTATTTCCCCCTTTCTCCTAAAGAGACAAGCCTTCACTGAAGATCCTCCATGATGTCTGTAGTTCAAAACTTATTTTGATCCTTTTTTTTTGGTAGAATCTGTAGCTTTTATGTCTGTGTAAAGGTTTAATTATCATTGTGTAGGGAAAAACTCCAGAAGCATGCTAGCTTTACACTGTCATCTTGGTTCTACTCCAGAAGTCCAAATATTGTACATTTTAAAAACAATATTGTGTAATGATCAACTATGATAGATTTAACTCTTCTCATCAATACAGTGATCAAAGAAAATTCTTAAGAACTGCAATGGAAAATGCATCCACATCCAGAGAAAGAACCGTGGAATCTGAATACAGATCAAAGTATACTATTTCCACTTTTAAAAAAATTTTTTTTGTCTTTTTCTTATGATTTTTTTCTTTTTGTTCTGATTTTTCTTTCACAGCATGACAAATATAGAATTATGTATAACATAGTTGTACATATCTAACTTATATTAGCTTACATATTATCTTAAGGTGGGGGAAGGGTGAAATGAATGTTGAAAACTGGAAAAATAACAAATTTAAAAAATAAAACTGTTCTCACCAAAATTAATGTACTCTTTTTTCTTTTTTCTTTTTTTAAAATTTATTTTTATTAAAGATATTATTTGAGATTTACATTTTTCCCCCCAATCTTACTCCCCACCCCCCACCCCGGAAAGCAATCTGTCAGTCTTTACTTTGTTTCCATGTTGTATCTTGATCCAAATTGGGTGTGATGAGAGAGAAATCATATCCTTAAAGAAGAGACAAGAAGTCTAGAAGGTAACAAGATCAGACAATAAGATATCTGGGGTTTTTTCTAAATTAAAGGGAATAGTCCTTGAACTTTGTTCAAACTCCACAGCTCCTTATCTGGATACAGATGGTACTCTCCTTTGCAGACAGCCCAGAATTGTCCCCAATTATTGCACTGATGGAATGAGCAACTCCTTCAAAGTTGATCATCACCCCCATGTTGCTGTTAGGGTGTACAGTGTTTTTCTGGTCTGCTCATCTCACTCAGCATCAGTTCATAATGCACTCTTAATTGCTGAGTCCAATGGCTATTATTTTTGTTTTTAATGTCAAATAATACTGCAATGTGGAACAATATGAATAAATGCATATTATCTTATCTATATAATTATTCTTTCTTTTTTTTCCCAAATAAGTTTTTATTGATATCTTCTGTTTCTAGCATCGTCATAGTTATCTCTATTATCTTTCCCTCCTCCCCCTTCTAGGATAATACTGTAGAACAAAATTTTAAATGGGGGGGAAGCAGTAAAATTCATTAATACATTGAAACAATATCTGAAAACCTCCCACCTCAATGAAAAGGAGATGAGTTGGAGGAATCTTCGCATATCTCTTCTTTCAAATCATGCTTGATCCCTATAATTTTGTTACATTCACTTGTGATTTTTTTGGTGTATAGTTATTCTTTCCTTTTACTTTATTGTTGTTCTTGTGTATATAGTCTTCTTAGTTCTGTTTACTTTATTCTGTATCAATTTCTGTATATCTTTCCGTGCTTTTTGTATTCATCACACTTCTCTTTTCTGATAACACATTATTATTCCATTATATTAATTTATCACATTTGTTTAATGGCTTCCCCAGCTGATAGCTGATACTCTGTATCTAATTCTTAGCTATCACAAAAAGTACTGTTGTAAATATTTTGTTGTATAGAGAGACTTTATTCTTAACAATGACTTCTCTATGGCATAAGCCCAGTAATGGAGTGGATGTGGACAATTAATAACTTTATTTGCATAATTCTAAACTGCTTTCCAAAATCATTGTAACATTACATTAGCACTATATTAATGTGCTATCATTCCACAACTACTCCAATGTTGAATATTGTTTTTTTTCATCTTTGCCAATTTTCTGGGTAAAAGGTGAAGCTTCAGAATTACTTTGATTTCCATTTCTCTTATTTTTAATGATCTGGAGAATTCTTTCATATGAATATTTTGACATTCTACTTTTAAGAACTGTTCATATGCTTTGACAACTTATTTATTGTAGAATGGCTATTCATCTAATATTTATTTTATTAATATTAATATTTAATAATTATGTGTATTTATTAATGTATCTCTTGGTAACCAAACCCTTATCAGAGAAGTCTGATGCAAAAATTATTTTTTGTTATTATTTCTCTTTTATTTTAATTATAACAATGTTATTTGTGCAAACACTTTTCAACTTCTTATAATCAAAATTGTCTATTCTGAATTCTGTAATTACCTCTGTCCCTTCTTTGGTTAAGAATATATTGTCTTGGGGCAGCTAGGTGGTGCAGTGGATAGAGCACCAGCCCTGGAGTCAGGAGCATCTGAATTCAAATCTGACCTCAGACACTTAATAATTGCCTAGCTGTGTGGCCCTGGGCAAGCCACTTAACCCCATTGCCTTGCAAAAACTAATATATATATATATATATATATATATATATATATATATATATATATATATATATACACACACACACATGTATATGTATATATATACACACACATGTATATGTATATGTATATGTATATGTATATGTATATGTATATGTATATGTATATGTATATGTATATGTATATGTATATGTATATGTATATGTATATGTATGTATTAAGGTCATGAATCTATTTAGACTATATTAGGGAATATAGTATAAAGTTCAAATCTGGCTTCAGACACTTTACTAGCTGTATGACCCTGGGAAAGTCACTTAACCCTGTTTGCCTCAGTTTCCTCATCTATAAAATGAACTTGAGAAGAAAATGACAAAACATTTCAGTATCTTTGCCAAGAAAACCTCAAATGAGGTCATGAAGTCAGACATGACTGAAAATAATAATCTCCACATATTCTGTGACTAGGTACATTAGTTTTCTTGCTATTATCAAAATAATACTTGACTTCATGTATTTCCTTTCCTTTTTCTTTCTTTTTTTTTAAGGTTTTTGCAAGGCAAATAGGGTTAAGTGGCTTGCCCAAGGCCACACAGCTAGGTAATTATTAAGTGTCTGAGACCATATTTGAACCCAAGTACTCCTGACTCCAAGGCCAGTGCTTTATCCATTACACTACCTAGCCACCCCTTTCCTTTCCTTTTTACCAAAAAAAAAAAAAAGACTTTATTGATGTCTTTTTATATATCACAATAATTTTCCTCAATACCCTTCACCTTCCCACTGAGTGTCATTAAATATAATAACATATTTTAAAGAAAAAGAAGGGGGGGGAATCAGCATAAATGAGCAGTAGATTAAAAAAACTGAAAATATGTGCAATGTACAATATTTGTGGAGACCCATCCCTGCAAAGGGTTGCTTTCTTACACCTTTACTTTCAAATCATAGTAATCTTTACAATTTTGTATCAATTCTTTTTGATTTGTGTCTATGTAGTTAAACTTTCCATTTACATTATTATAGTCATTGTGCATATTGTTTTCTTGGCTCTACTTATTACAGTTTACATCAGTTCATGTGGATCTTTCCATGCTTCTCTATATTCATCACATTCATGATTTATTATAGCACAATTTGATTAGACATTCCTTAATCTATTCACTTTGTTTCCAGGACTTTGCTATCACAAAAGTACTGCTATAAATATTTTGGTGCTTATGGGAACTTTTTTTTTAAGGTTTTTTGCAAGGCAAATGGGGTTAAGTGGCTTATCCAAGGCCACACAGCTAGGTAATTATTGAGTGTCTGAGACTGAATTTGAACCCAAGTACTCCTGACTCCAGGGCCGGTGTTTTATCCACTAAGCCACCTAGCCGCCCCTTATGGGAAGTTTTTATCAATGCCTTCTAGGAAATTAGCCTAGTAATAGAATCTTTGGACCAAAGGATATGGACATTTTAATTACTTTATTTGTCTAATTCCAAATTTCTTTCCTAAATGGCTGTATTGATTTACTGCTCAACCAAAGAACACATTGGTGTCCCTATCATCTACAATCTCACCAGTATTGACTTTAACCAACTTTTGTCATCCTTGCCAATTTGAAAGGTGTGAAGGGAAACCTTAAAGGTGTTGTATTTGCATTTCTCTTATTAGAGGTTTGAAGCATTCTTTCATATAGTTGTCAATAGTTTACAACTCTTCTTTTGAGAACTGTTTATGTCATTTACCTTAGGGAATGGTTTTTAGTCTTTTATATAATATCTGTTAATTCTTTACTTATCTTAAATGTCAAACCCTAATCAGAGAAATATAATACAAAGATTCTTTTCCCATTTGATCATTTTTCTTCTTATCTAAGGTGCATAAAGTTTGTGCAGAAGCTTTGCAGTTTCATATAATCAAAGTTGTCTATTTTATGTTCTGTAATTACCACTATCCCTTCTTTAGTTAAGAATATATATTCTGATCCATCCTCAGAGAAAGAACTGATGATGTCTGAATACAAATGTACTTTTTTTACTTTTTTATTTTCCTTGAGGGTTTTTTAAATATATTTTCTTTCACAACATGACTACTATGGAAATGTTTTGCATGACTACACATGTATAGTTTATATGAAACTGCCTTCCTTCTCAATGGTGGTAGATTAGAAGGGAGAAAATTTAGAACCCATGGTTTTAAAAATTAATGTTAAAAAGTATCTTTACTTATAACTGAAGGAAAATTAAATAATAAACTTTTTTAAAAGAAAATATATATATTCTTCTCATACCTGAAAAAGACTTATGATCTGTGTCTCCTCTAATTTTTAATATTAAAGTCACATATCTATTTAGAACATATTGTGAAATATGGAGTAATGTGTTAGTCTAATTTCTGTCAGGTTGCTTTTTAAATAGAGAGGTCTTTACTAAGGAATTTATGCTTTTTGGTTTATCAGAAACTAGGTGACTGAGCTCCATTGTTTGTTTCTGATTCTCTCTTGTCTATTTTGGAATTCTGTGCATTTTAACGGGTTTTCCTCCATGATTGAAATTCTCTCCTTCCTCACCTACAACTCTTGGTTTCCCTGGCTTCCTTTAAGTTCTTTTATTTATTTTTTTTTTTTTAGTTTTTGCAAGGCAAACAGGGTTAAGTGGCTTGCCCAAGGCCACACAGATAGGTAATTATTAAGTGTCTGAGACCTGATTTGAACCCAGGTACTCCTGACTCCAAGGCCATTGCTCTATTCACTGTGCCACCTAGCCACCCCTTCCTTTAAGCCAAAATCTTATCTTCTACAAGAAATCCTTCTTAATCTCCTAGTGCCAGGGCTTTCCTTCTGTGATAATCTACAATTAATCCTCTATATATATTTTGTTTGTACACAGTTATTTACATCCTCCCCACCCTAGATTGTGAACTCCCTGAAAGCAGACACTCTTTTGTTTTTCTCTGTACTCCTAAAGTCTGGTATATATAGTGGTTACTTAATAAGTGTTTGTTGACTTGACTATAAAGTAATGAAGGGGAAAGATTTAGTTAGGACCAGAGGCAAGATTCTAATGCATCCCAAGAAGTTGATAAATTGCATTAAGAATTAAGGTCGGGGTGGCTAGGTGGCGCAGTGAATAGAGCAATGGCCTTGGAGTCAGGAGTACCTGGGTTCAAATCTGACCTCAGACACTTAATAATCACCTAGCCGTGTGGCCTTGGACAAGCCACTTAATCCCATTGCCTTGAAAAAAAAAACCCTAAAAAGAATTAAGGTCCAGGTCTGAAACCTTTATAAGAACTAGGTTAGTGGCTAAATCTCCTAATGAATAGATGGATAGAAAGATGGATGGATAGTTGGATAGATGGATGGTTAGATGGATGAATGGACAAATATACAGACATGGACAGATGGATTAATGGATAAATGGATAGACAACTAACCAAATGACTAATAAATAGACTGATGGGCTGAGTGACTTTTTGATGTACTGAATGGATGGATGGGCATATGGATGGATGGATGGATAGACGGATGGATGATGGATAAATGAATGGATGGACAAATGGATGGGTGGATAACCAACTGACTGAACAGATTTTCGATCAACCTAAAAAGCATGCCCTGACTTTTTAATCTCTTGCTCAGACTCCTCCCTCTTCCTCCTATTCACTCAGGTTGACAGACTGACACAAATGACCCCCATGCCTGTCAAAATTGTCTCTGGGCACAAGTAAAAAAAAATATAAAACATTTAGGGAAATTTATCTAAGAGTATTTGGTGCCATGAACGATTTAGCTTAAACTACCAACTCTAAGAAATCAATTTAAAAAGCTGGGTCTTCTGATGGAAGGCAGCAGATAGAAAGAACCCTGGTGGCACAGTACAAAAAGGCCAGACTTAGAGTCAAGGAGCAGATTCAAATATGTCTGCAGACATTGACTGGGGCAAGACTCATGAGTTGTGTGGATTAATGAATGAAGGGTGACAGTGAAGGCATGATACATGGTAGGCACTGCATAAATGCTTTATCCCCTCCCCTTGCTTCCATTCCCATGGCAGGGTTCATCAATTCCAAAGCTCCAAGTCCGTGGACCTTCCGGGGGCTACCTTCAGTGTTCTTGCTTTCAGTCTTTCCCTGGGAACTCAGCCCCAAAAGCCTGAGATAAAGCCACCCTAACTCGGTGGATAATCTTCAGTAAGTCACTAAATCACTCTGATCTCAGCTCCCTCAGCTGTAAAATGAAGGCAAGAACACATGTGGTAGCTACTTCAATGAGTTATTGAAAGGACCAAAAGAAAGAAAAGTTACTGAAAGGTTTTAGCAACTGCAAACAATATGCAACTTAAGATTGAATTAGTTCACCCCTGAATGCCTTACTTGCTTTTGGTCTGACTGCTGGGTTTCCTTCAGGCCTGGGCACAGACTCATTGACAAGCCAGGGATCAGCCCCAAAGAGGGAACAAAACTGGATAATGGATCCAACTGCCCAGGGGGCATGAAGCAGTCAAGGTGACAGAAACCTAAACATTTACAGTACCAGGGGCCCAGCAAGGGCTTTGCCTCCTTCCAGCTACTGAGCTTAAAGGGTGAAGGACAAGGATGCAGAGAGTGGGGAGAACACCTGGGTGGTTCTGTCTGGCAGTAGACCACTCCAAGCAACATCCTCCCAAAAGAGCCTCCCAGGAAATGATTTTCCAGGCAGGGGCCCATCTCCTGTTTCACCATGCCATAAGAGCCGATCTTTAAACCCATTCCTCCCAAGGGAGGAAATGGCACTCTGCCTATCTACAGCTCCATGCCTGGGCACCATCTCAAACACACACACACACACATGAACACTCACCCCTCTGATCTGACCAACAAATACATTGACTATGAGTCACTCTTTACACCGAATTACAGAAGAAACTGATTCAGAAGGATTTTGAAGGTCATATATACCATATTCTACCTAAAGAGAAATCATCTCTACAATATATTTTACATCCAGTTTTTATTTTAAGACACTTTTTCCCCTCCCCATCTCTACTCCTCTAATGATGAGAAACCCAATACCTCCTGAAGTTAGTCCAGTCTACATCTATTAGCTCATACTATTAAGAATTCTTTCTGCCTCTGCCTCTGTCTCTGTCTCTATCTCTGTCCCTGTCTCTCTCTCTGTTTCTCTGCCTCTTTGTCTCTCTGTCTCTCTGCCTCTGTCTTTCTCTCTGTGCCTCTCTGTCTCTTTTTCTGTCTCTGTCTCTACCTTTTTCTGTCTCTCTCTCTGTCCCTCTGAGTCTCTCTCTCTGAATCTGTCTCTGTCTCTATGTCTGTCTGTCTGTCTGCCTGTCTGTCTGTCTGTCTGTCTGTCTCTCTCTCTCTCTCTCTCTCTCTCTCTCTCTCTGTCTCTGTCTCTCCAATGCTTCAACTTAGTTCGCTCTACCCTTTGGAGTGCAGTAAAACAAGTTTATTCCCTCTTTCTCACAAGAGCCCATCTAATGTTAGAAGTTTGCAATCAAATACTTACCATCCCAACCCCATCTCCCAGTCTTTCTTTTTTGCAGTTAAATATCCCAAATTCCTCTAAATAAAACTCATACAACATAGTTTTAAAAACCCTTAATCCTGACTGACCTCCCTTGGACATTGTCCAACTCACCAGCCTCCTTCCTACAATGTGAGGTCCAACACTAACCACAATATTCCACATGAAGTCTGATCTCAGAAATCACTTCCCTCACACTGGACACTAAGTCTAAATTAATGCAAAAAATGTTCACATTGAGCAGTTAAGTGGCACACTGAATAGAATGCCCAGGCTGGAGTCAGGAAGACTCATCTTCATGACTTCAAATCCAGCCTCAAAAATTTACTAACTGTGTGACCTGGGGCAAGTCATTTCACCCTATTTGCCTCAATTACATCATCTGTAAAATGAGTTGGAGAAGGAAACCATCTTTGCCAAGAAAATCCCAAATGGAATCTTGAAGAGGCAGAAACAACTGAACAATAAGAATAACAAATATTCACATTAGTTTTTTTCAGTTTATTATGTCACACTACTGACTTATATAAAGCTTAGAGTCTACTATGATCTATTCACCCAGGTCATCTTCTGGTCCTTTCTCTGTCTCTAATCCAACTCTTTAGTCTCAAAAGAACATGTACTCACATACATTTGGTTTTGCCTAGAACCTAAAAACTAGAAGGACTTAAAAGGTTATTTGCAAATCAGAGTTGGCATTTCAAAGACCAAATTGTCCACTCACTCCTCATTTTACACTTGAAAAAACTGAGGTTCAAGGAATCTTGTCCATGACCACACAAATAACAGATGTCACAAGTAGGATTTGAACTCATGTCCTCTGCAGATCCAGTGTTCTCTCCTCTATATCACAAAACCTCCCAAACACAAAGATTCCTCCAGCCCATGGTCCTTTTCCTGCATACCCACAGAACCATGTGACTCAGGTGGTACTGAATTAACCTAGAAAAATATTAGATGGGCCCCAGCAAGGGTACTGGCTCACTTGATTTTACAATTTCTCTCCCTGAAAGGATACTACTTGGATTCAGGAGATTTCAGTTAGAAAAAAACAAAAAACCAGCATTTATATCTGCTTTAAAATTTGCATAGTGCTTTAAATTTTATCCTATTTGAGCTTCACAAAAACCTTGAGAATTAAATACAATTCTTATACTCATTTAATAGATGGAGAAACTGAGGTTTCTTGCCCAGTTTCAAACAGGTAACAAGAATCAGGCAGGATTTGAACTTGGGTCTTCCTGATTCCAGATCCTCTGACCAGTAGAACACTTAGCTACATACAAAGCCTCAATACTCACAAAGTTGTGAGGCCATAAATAATTTTAGAAGTAACTCTGTTGTCAGAAAGCATCCAGTGTCTCACAATTGAATGTTGGAAGGACCCAAGTTCGTAATTTGGAGAAAGATTAAAGTTAGATTAAAGAAACTGGGAGACTCTGGCCAGAAAAACAAAAAATGCAGGAGAAAAGGGAATGGAGACATGATTGATGCCTTCAAGAACTTCAAGCCTGTAGTAGGGAAAAGGGATTCTACCAGTTTCATTTTGGTGCAAAATAATAGGGCCAGAAACAGTGGTGGAGGAGTCCAAACATTGGGGTGTTTGAAAGAGATAAAATTAGATTTGATATCAGGGAAAATTTCAAAACATTTAAAATAATAATAATAGAAATAGGAATAGTTGTGTGATCTTGCACAAGTCACTTAACCCTGTTTTCCTCAGTTTTCTCATCTACAAAATGAGGTGGAGAAAGAAATGGCAAGCAATTCCACCAGCTTTGCTAACATTTATACAGTGTATACAACTATTATCTCATTTGATATTTTATTGTTCATCATGTCTGACTTATTGTGATCTCACTTGGAATTCTCTTAGTAAAGACACTGGAGTGGTTTGACATTTCCTTCTTCAGCTCATTTTACAGATAGGGGAAACTGAGACACACAGTGTTAAGCCCAGGGTCACAAAGCTAGCAAGTATCCGAGGCTGGATTTAAACTCAGGTTCTCCTGTCTTCAGATGTGCTCTGCACAAATGTGATGTGGACTTTCTTAATATAGTCTTCACACAACATCTGAATGGAGTTAACAACATATATTTAGGGGCAGCTAGGTAGTGGATGGAACACTGGTCCTGGAGTCGGGAGGATCTGAGTTCAAATCCAGCCTCAGACACTTGATTGTTACTAACTGTGTGACCTTGGGCAAGTCACTTAACCCCATCAAACTCCCCCCCCTTAAAAAAGAGCATGTGCTTAAAAAAATGCTTGTTTATTTGACTGCTTTGATTAAGAATTCTGTTTCTGGTACTAGATGGCTACTCCTCCAGTCCCAGATCTACTACCAGGCAGGTCTACTACCTTTTTATTTTTTAGGGTTTTTTTGCAAGGCAATGGGGTTAAGTGGCTTGCCCAAGGCCACACAGCAGGTCTACTACCTTTTACAACCTTCAGGGAATTCACTTAACCTCTATAAGGTCTCAATTTTCTCCTTTGTAAAATAAGAGCAATAATACCTATTCTCCTCTCACAGGTTGTTGGTAGGATCTAGTGAGATAATGACTATTCTCTCAGATCTCAGACTTCTTTTCCTGGAGTGCCTAGGAAAAAGAAGAAAGGACAGAAAGAAGGGAGATGAAGCAGGTTCTCTAAGTGTCAACTAGCTAAATCCTAATTTTGTTTATCAAAGGAATTTCCCCCAAATGCCCTCCTCTACATAGTCTAAGAGGGAAATTGCTGGTTCTCAAGTCAGATGATCTGTTTTCAATAGATACTTTTTGACCCCTCCTACTTGAACTACCTTACCCAGGTGCCAACCTCCCTGGGGCCTCTGGATCTGTACCTGTAAAGTGAGAAGGCCTCTTTATGACTTATCTGATTTCTCATCTCTCAATCTCACCAATTCCTCCTCCCTTACATTTATCGCCACCTCTTCTGATTTGGGTTCTTTTCTCTCCATCTTTCTCTCATCCTCTGCCTCTCTTTCTCCCTCTGTCTCCATCTGTGCTCCATCTTCTCATTTTTTCCATCACTTTCACTGATTCTGGTTGGGTCTTTTTCTTAGTCTCATTTCTTTCTTTTTTCTCCATCTCTGCCCTCTCTCAAGTCAGTTCAATAAGTATTTATTAGATATCAATGGCATCAGTTTACTTCTGTATCTCAGTACTATCTCTTCTTATAATCATCTGAAAAACTTGACTTTTTTGCCCCAGGGTTTCCACCTTTCACCATTTTTAAAGCTTCCCTAGTTACTGAACTTCCATACCAAGAAATTCTCTTGGACTTTCTGGTTCCCTTGACCAATTTGATTCTTTAGCATCAGAGATCAGCCTCACTTGATTGGGTCCCCTATTTTTTGACACTGTCACTATATTCTGGAACCTTTTTTCAGTACTCATTTTTGTTCTTTCTTTCTACTCCTGTCTCCACACTTCCAGAGTGTATTTTCGAGGTGATGCTGTTGTTGTTGTTGTTGTTGTTTTTAACAAGTAAAAAGAGATTTTTAAAAACTGGCCCAATACCAGACCAAATGATATCTACACTGTCTGAATTAATCTGTATCTAAGATTCCAAAGGGAATTAGTATCTTCTCTTCCCACTCTTCACCAGCACCCCTTCTGTGATTCTAGAATCCCCCCTCTCAGGCTGCAGGATAGAACTTGTTAGACCATCTACACTCATGAGTGTAGGGTCCTCCCCTCCTATCACTTTTGACACATTCGCTAACTGGAAATCTTCTTCCCCCAGTCAAAGAAAAACAAAGTTATATAATGAGTATAAAGTTATGACCTAAAATATTAGGCTAAATTAACCCAATAGACTGGTTAGACTCATTAGGAATAAACAAGCCCTCTTTATGACTGTATCTCCACTTCCTGCTCTCTATGTCTCTGCTCTCCAACAAACCCACAAATTTTACCTTTTCTTATCCCCGCCTCACATCCTCCCACCTTCTTTGACTTCTCTCTGTCCCCATCTGCTTTGTCTCTCTTTCTCTCTTCATCTCTCTCTTTCCCAGACATTCTCTGTTTCTGTCTTTCTTTGTCCTCCCTCTAACTCCATCTTCCCTCTGTGTCTTTCCATTATTTCTTCCCTCCATATTCACTCTTGTTCTGCCTCTTCTTCAGTCTCTCTCCTTGCTCTCCCTCCTTCCCTCCTTCACTTTCTGGCTATATGCCCCTCAACCCACTCCATATAGTCTCCCTCTCTCTCCTTTTGTCTCTCCCCCCCTTCTCAGTTGCTCTCTATCACCTCATTTTTCTCACTTCTCAATACAGACATTCCATTGCTGCCTCTCTCACTCAGCATTCCTCCCCACCTGCTCTCTGCTTTTCTGACTCTATCTCTCGCCCTCTCTCCCTTCCCTTCTCTTTCCTGCTCCACCTCTTAAACATGCTATCTCTGCCTCTCCTTTCTCTCCTTCTGCCTCTCTACTTATCCCTCATATCTCTGTATATCTTTCAACCTTCCTTTCATCTCTCTATATTCCTCCATATATATTTCTCTCTTGATACCCACTCCTTTGCTCTTATCACACTTTGGGGGGGGAGGGGAATCTGTTCTCCTTGGCCTCTGCCTCTTACCTTGTCCTTCATCTCTATATCTCTTCCCCCCTGAACACACACACACACACACACACACACACACACACACACACACACACACACAGTCACAGACTCTTTCTCTGTCTCTATCTCTCTGTTTCTGTCTCTTTGTCTCTGTCCCTCCCTCTCTTTCTCTGTCTCTGTCTGTGTCTGTGTCTGTGTGCCTATCTCTGTCTGTCTCTCTTTGTCTCTCTTTGTCTCTGTCTCTCTCTGTCTGTCTCTGTCTGTCTGTCTGTCTGTCTCTCTCTCTCTCTCTCTCTCACACACACACACACACACACACACACACACACACACACACACTCCTCAGCAGGTCTCCTCCTCCCCTGCCCTCTCCTCTGGTCCACTCCACTCTTCTACAGGAGAAAGCCCATGTGCTTCTGTCAGGAGAAAAACTGGAGAGGACTTCAGAAGCCAAACACATCTTTTACATCCACATACACTGAAAACAAAGCCAAAAATAACGTCTCTCTCTCTCTCCCTCTGCTCCTCCTCCCTCCAGTCAGCCCGGAAAGCGTACATTATTTAGAGAAATTATTTAACATTCTGCTTCTGACATTCCTCGCCATGGCGCCAGGCCCTGATATGTGATAAAAATATCAACGTGAAATCGACTCTGACAAGAGCTGTTTACCTTCAGTGTCACTGGAGCTGGGGACCGAGCCAGCAGCTCCGGCAGGAGCAGGAAAAAGCGGCCAACAGCAGGCAGTGGCAACCCTCTCCACAGAGACCCCTAGCTCCCAGCCCCACTCAGGGCAAGGGAGGCTCCTTCCCCAGACTAGCTTGTTGGTTCAAGGAAGCCCCAGCCCTCAAACTTGGACTTGGCCCCAACAATGAACTAGTGCCAATCCCAAGGAGAGAGACAGTCATCTGGCCCCAGCACGAGCCCCCCACCTCCTCCTAGCCCACCCATCTGCCCTCAGACTGAACCCACCTTGCCACTGTCTTCAAAAATCCAACATTAAAAGCATTTCCCACCCTGGAGATCCACTGTCTACAGAAATAAATATGAAGTGGGGTCTGTGGGATCCCAACAGGAAGAGTTGGGCCAAGTGCCAAAGACACCTTTCCTTGATGGTGATCTGATCCCAGAATGACCACTCTGGGACTCTGGGCAAGCTACTTCTCTGTGGGTCTCTTGTTTAATCATCAGTCAAATGATAGGGTTGAATCAGATGGCACCTAAAACCCCTTCCTGCTCTGACATTCTCTGAAAAATAAGTCAATGAACATCAACTATCCTCCTAAACTAAAAGGCTTCATTGTTTTATGCTTCCTTCTCTCTTACCATCACATTCCATCATTTCCCAAATCCAGTAGGTGTCTTTTAGTTTTGTATTATCTCTTACTTCTGTCCCCTATCTCCTCTACTCCAGTTGCTGAAACCATTCTCATTTACCCAGTCAGTCTTTTACCTCCCTCTTGGATGAGTCTAATAGTCTCCTTCCTGGTATTCCTTCTTCCAGTCTCTCCCTCTGGCCAATCCATCCTCAGGACAGCTGCCAAAATAGGTTTCCTAATAAACAGATCTGATCACATCTCTCCTCAGTGAAAAAGATCTCCCAGTTGCTTCTCATTATCTAAAAAGGTAAGACACAAATTCCTTATTCTGACATTCAAGGTTCTTTGCAATCTGGCTTCATTTCCCTTCTTTATCTGACTTTGTCCCACTTTGCATGCACTATGTCTCAGTCAACTGGACCTATATCCATTAGCCAATCTCAATCTGCCCACTCAACACTGCATGCATTTGGAATGATTCTTTCCATATCTCTGTGAAATCTTTTTCTTTCTTCAAGTCTCTGCTCATGTATAGGCTTCCCTAACTTTCTTCCTCATCTCCAAGATAGAATTCCTCCCTACCCAAATCTTTCATACTTCTCTACTACATTCATCTTATTTCCATTTATATTACTAGTAGCAATGTGTCTCTCATTTCCCTTAATAGATTATAACCTTCTTGAGAGCAAGGATTCATCATTGTTTCCCCAAAACTTAACACAGTACCTTGCTTAGGGGCTTAGTTGAGTTAAACTGAACTGAACTGAAAGAAGCCTGTATGGTGGGAGATGAAAGGTTATTGTACTTAATAGAATCATAAGACTGTATATTCAAGTCAATAAACACTTTAAACACTACTGTGTATAATATGATAGGTGTTAAAATTAAAATTGAAAAAGAATTTAATATTCTACTGGAGGGAAGAGAAGAAGAGGAGGATGGTGAAACAAAACAAATGCACAAGTAAATAAAAATAAAGTATATGCAAATAAATTTTGAGAGAGAGTACTGTTAACTGTTAACTGGGGGTTTCCAAATGGACCTTGTGTGGAAGGAGGTGATATCTAATTTGTGCTCAAAAGGAAGTTAAGAATTTCACATGAGGGAAGTGAAGATTGAGGGTATTCCAAACATTGTGGGGAAGGGTGAGGAACTCAGATGCAAAAGAAGAGACAGGAGATGGAACCTGGAAGGGACCTTAGGGGTCATCTAGTCCAATACTGAATGAAGTCAAATTGCCTCAGATCATTCATTGGCTTTCTGAAGCTAAGCTGAGGTCCCATCTCTACCTTATCCTGAAGCATTCCCTTTCCAGCTTTCTACTCCTAAGCAGGTCAAGAAAAAATGAAGACTAAACTGGTTTTTCACTCTCTCTGTCTCTCTCTCTCTCTCTCTCTCTCTCTCTCTGTCTCTCTCTGTCTCTCTCTCTCTCTCTCTCTCTCTCTCTCTCTCTGGTTCTCTCTCTGTCTCTCTCTCTCACACACACACACTCATTCACACACTCTCTCACATACACGCACATTCACTCACATACACACACTCATTCACTCACACACTCACATACACGCACTCACACACTCTCTCACATACACACACACTCACTCACTCACATTCTCTCATGTACATATATACACTCACACTCTCACATACACACACTTGTACACTCTCTCATGTACACATACATTCACTCACACTCTTGCATACACACACTCACTCATACTCTCTCACATACACACATACTCACTCATACTCTCTCACGTACATACACATTCACTCACACACACTCACACACTCACCAGTTCATACACTCACATATACACACACAAACACACACATGTACATACACATTCACTCACACACACACATACACACCCACTCACACACACACAAACACACACCTATATGCACACACATACTCACACATTCACTCATATACATACAAACACAATCATATACACACACTCTCACATACACACACATTCACCCACTCACACACACATATATACACAAATACTCATACATCCACATTTACTCACACACATACACACACAAACACCCCACTATATACAGAGAACATTCGATGATCCTGCAGCAGCCATCTCTTTTCTTCTGCAGGTGGGGAATTTCCAAACTATCAATTCACATCTCTCTGACAACCTGATTCGCTGTCTTGGGCACCACCCAATAACCACAGTGCATGGCAGAGCCACGGATGACCCAGAGCCCTGGGCAGCTCCATTAGCCTCCCACCCCTGTGGCAAGCAAGGCCAGCCAGACAGGCTAATGAAAATCGTCCAAATTAAGTTCAATTGAGCAGAAGGAAGAAGGATGGATCCCATCAATTATCCTGACTCCAAGACTCATGCATCATCCCAAATGCCCTAGTGCCACTTTAGACAGACAATAGCAATTAGGGATTGGGGTTTTAATGTTGTCAAAATAAAACATTAAGCATAGACTGAGATGACTATTCAGGGCTTGGAGCTGGGGCCCACTGGAGTCTGGCAGTGCTACTTTGTTGGATCCTGCCTGGAATGAGCCCCAGAGGCATCACTAAAATGAAGGTCCAGCTATGGGTATTTATTTTTTTTAACATCTATTCTTGGCAATCTCTCTTCTATTGCAGAGAAGTTTGAGGTTCATTGACTCATCTATCAGGTCCAAAAAGAAGAAATTTGGCAGAACCCAGACATTTGGAACTCCAAATTCAGTGAAAAGAACACAGGCTTTGGATACAAGGGTATTTGGTTCAAACCCAGCACCACTACTTCTACCTATATGAGCAAGTCATTTATCTTCCTTGGGGTTGTTACCCCTTCTGTAAAACAAGGGGTCATTGTAGATGACCTCTGAGGTACCTTCCAACTCCTAGGAGAGAATACTGACAAGGGACCAGAGGACCTGGGTTCAAATTCCATTTTTTATTAGTGAGAGAGAAAGAGAGAGAGACACAGAAAGATACAGAAACAAAGACAGATGAGAGGGACAGGGAGAGACAGACAGACAAAGAGAGACACAGAGAGACAGAGAGACAGAGACAGAGAGAGAAGGGGGGGGCGTGTTAGGGTGTTGAGTCCAACTGGAGTTAGGAAGATCTAAATTCAAATTTGGCTTCCAATACTTACTAGGTGTGTGACCTTGGGCAGGTCGCTTAACCCTGTTTGCCTCTCCTTCCTCATCTGTAAAGAAATGGCAACTACTCCAGTGTCTTTGCCAAGAAAACCCAAAATGGGGTCACAAAGAATCACATATGAATGAAACTACTGAACAACAAAAATATACAACTCTGTGTGTATCTATCTAGATCTATCTATATATATATATAGATAGATAGATAGATATAAACATCAATATAGAGATATAGATCTTGTTATAACCTATGTACTGTGTCCAGAAATCGGTAGATGAACAAATCAAGGCAGTTACTCACAGTATGAAAGTCAGAATAATGCCTACATTCTCATTTCAATGCCAACTACAATTTTCAACAGTTTGATTCTACCACTCAGAAAATCATAGAATGAGAGAGAAAGAAGTGATCTTAGAGATAGAAATTTGAGCTCTTATTATCTAAATGATCCTCTTGTTTTACAGATGAGAAAAAGAGCTGAGAGGTGATATAACTTGCCTGGGGTCATGTGGCAAGTTGGCAGGAGAGCCAGAAAGAGAAGTCAGCGTCTCCTGATCCTCAATCTCCTTATTCTCCTTCTCCTCCCTCCTCAGACCTAGGAACCTGCCCTGCCTCCCCAGGCTTCTCCATCCTTTTGATCTTATTTGAAGAAAATAAGAACTTCTGTTGTTGGGACACAGCTATTGACCATAGATTTGCAAAACCACCATCAGAAACCCACTGAGAGATATATCAAGATAATCCCTATGGTGTCAAGCCTGTGCCATGAAGGAAATGGTATTAGATTTGAAGTCAAAGGTCCTGTGTTCAAGTCTTGGCTCTACTACATTCCTCTTTCTTTACGTATTAGGTTCTTCATCTGCAAAATGAAGGGGTAAGATTATCTCTAAGGTCTATGCCAAGACTAAAATTCGGGAGGAGGGGTTGGGAGTGGGGAATGGGACACTAGTAATATGCTCCAGCATAATATCTAAGAGCTAGCTCTCCATCTCACTTCCTGAATAAAGGTGCAAAACATACAGAGTTCTGCATGGAAAATTTCAAACAGCCATTGGGATAGTAGGGTCCAGAATCATAAGAGAATATTCTTCTTTAATCTTTGGCTAATATCTAAAGGAAATAGAGAAAAATGCCTGCAGCTCTATATTTTTGGCAGAGAGGGACATTGTTATAATGTGCATATAACTTGGTAATAATGGAGTGGGGAAGGAGCTCCCTTAGCTAGGATTACAAAATATTGGCTCTAGTGTTATAAACTAGGGGCAATTAGATGATGCAGTGGTTAGAGTGCCAGGTCTAGGGTCAGAGAGACTCCTCTTCATGAGTTCAAATCTGAACTCAGACATTAGCTGTACATCCCTGTGGTAATTCTCTTTATCCTATTTGCCTCAGTTTCCTCATCTGTAAAATGTACTGGAGACGAAAATGGCAAACATTCCAGTATCTTTGCCAAGAAAGCCCCAACTGTAGTCACAGAAAAAAGGATACTATGGAAATGATGACTCAGCAACAAAAAAGTTATAAAAGAGTCCAAGTGTTATATCACTTGGGTTCCTGCCCAGTGATATAAGCAGACCATAAAAATAGGCTTTTTCTCACATGCATGGGAAAGACCGGAGGATTTCCACTCAGAGAAACCAGAATATGAAGTTCTACTCTTTTACTTTTTACCCACAGAAACTTGGATCAATCACTGTTCCTCATTTGTGAGAGGAAGTTTGAACAAATGTTCTCCAAGTTCATATTCAGCCTCAGTACATCTGAAACCTGGGTCATGTCAAGACTGGCCTACTGTGTCCATAACAAAAAATCAACTTCTAGGGCAAGGGTTCTTAACTTGGGGTCAGTGAAGTTTATATATCTATATGTTTAAATGTAAATGCACAATATGCATTGTGTAAATGTATATGATATCAATATATGTATGGATATATGTTTATGTAAATGTATATGTGTTTCTGTAAATATGTGTTTTAATGTATATCTGTTGTTGTTCAGTCATTTCAGTCATAGTTGACTCTTTATGATGCCATTTGGGTTTTTTCTTGGCAAAGATACAAAAACAGCTTGCCATTTCCTTCTCCAGCTCATTTTACAGATGAGGCAACCGAGGCAAATATGATTAAGTGATTTACTCAGGATCACACAACTAGTAAACATTTGAGATCACATTTGAACTCAGGTCTTTCTAACTCTAGACATGGTGAGCTATCCATTGCAATACCTAGCTGCCCTTGTATGTATAGATATACATACATACATATATTATTGAAAGACAGACAACAGGTATGTTTCAATATAAATGGTTTCATGCTGAAAAGGGCCCCAAAAAAGTACATTACCCTTTTCATATGACAAAGACCTCTGATGGCCACAATTCTAGGCTCTCCTCCACTTCCACCTACCCAATATGCATAAACCAAAAAAGTGGAGAGTAAGTCTCAAACCTCCATCAATAGTTCCTACAACCATGTTGGCAATTCTGTAGGGTCAAAAAAATCATTAGAATTTGATTCATGAGCTAATTCCCAGTCTCTAGCCCTCCCTTACCCCAACACTCCCTTTAACTCTAAACAAAAAACATCCTCTTGTCAGAGGATAAAAACGCTGCTAATTGTTTTCCTCTCCACTTGGGTATCAATTAGGAGAGTACATGGTTATTGGAGGCTTATCTATAACTGGCTTGCTCCTAGGCATAGAATATCTGGTCCTTAACAAGGGTAAAGGGAATCTGCCAGGTCATTCTACCCAGAGGGAAAGAAAAGAGGTTGCCCCAGGAATTGTCAGGAATATGGAGGTAATTGAATAAAGAATCAGAGAAAGGGTGAGGAGGTAGAGCAAGCATCTTTGTTTCCCAAAGATAGAAAGACTAGACAAGCTAGTTAGTTCCCTGGCCCCAATCTCCCCAACTACATAAACTCACCC
Organism: Macrotis lagotis; assembly: GCF_037893015.1. Lineage (NCBI taxonomy): Eukaryota > Metazoa > Chordata > Mammalia > Peramelemorphia > Peramelidae > Macrotis > Macrotis lagotis. Next base: position 794,593,129 of record NC_133658.1, read on the forward strand.
CGGACTCATCCCTCAACCTTGTTCAGTCATCACTGACCTCTAAACTATCAAGATGTTTGTTCATTTGTTTAATTAATATGAAAGACATTTAAATGAACACATTGGGTGGTCTCCTCATTAAGAATATAGGCAGGAAGGGGCAGCTAGTAGCACTGTGGATAGAGCACCAGCCCTGGAGACAGGAGGACCTAAGTTCAAATGTGACCTCAGACACTTGATATTTACTTAGTTGTGTGACCTTGGCCAAGTCACTTTACCCCATTGCCTTTCAAAAAACAAAAAACAAAAAAGAGTATAGCCAAGTCACTCTATCTCTCAGTCTCAGTTTCCTCACTCTTAAAACAGGGATCATAATAACATTGTATCTCCCAGGAATGTTGTGAGACCAAAGTGAGATTAAAATAATAAAATATAAGTAAAATAATATATTAGAATACCAAAAAATGTTAGTCATTATTAGTTATTGTCATTATTGTTATTATCATTATTTAGAAACAAAGACCAGATCAACTTCCTGTAGGGCAAAGAATAACCTTACAATGCTTCTGTTTTACCTTCTGAAAAATGGAAGGATTGGACTAGACAATTTCAAAAGATTTTCCAGCTCTGACACCCCCAAGATTTCATGATTCTAAGCTTCTAGGTCTGTCTTCTAAGCCACTTCCTCAAAGCAAATCTCAATGTCCCTCTGATCTCAGGTGAAAAGGTTCAGTGCTTAACTATGTGGAGAAATATTCCACTGTTTCTTTCTGTCTAAAACTTACCTGTGAAATGGCATGAAAGCAGCTCAAATAATTCAGAAATTATTTCTATTATTTATCATATAATAATCATCATCACCCTTGTGAATGACAGAACCTTAGAATTATAGGATTTAGAATCCAAAGGGACCTCAGATATCAAGTCCATTCTGGAAAGCAATTTGTAATTAACTGATGCAAAGAAAGCGGCAAAAGTGCGCATGTCTTTGACCCAGGAATTTCACTGCCACATATATACTCCAAGAAGGTCATTAACAAAGCCCTGTAGACAGCAAAATATTTGGAATAATACTTTTTTTGTGATAGCAAAGAATTAGAAACAAAATTGATGCCCATTGATTGAGGACTGATAAATAAGGTACATGAATGAAATGGAATGTGATGAAATAATGAATTTAATGAATACAGAGAATTATGAAAAGACTATCATGAAGAGATGCAAAGTGAAGTAAGAAAAGGCAAGAAAATAATATATACAGTAACTACAATAATGTAAATCAAAAGAACAAAAAACTGGATATTGTGAGATTACAATCTTGACACCATAGAAGATAGACAGCCTTGCAAGGGGTTTGGGGAAGCGGTCTATAGTTGTGAATCCTTGTACATTATTGTCAGATATTTTTATGTATTCATTATTTTTACTTAGATTTTTCTCTCCATTTATTTTCTTTATTCTTTAAAATAAAGTACTCATTATACAGGTTTGTCTTCTGGGTAGGAGACAGGAAGGGATACAAGGGGAAAGTTACTTGATGTAAAAGCAAAAAATAGCAACAAAATCTATTATTTTTCTTAAGTCATTCATTCCAACCCTTTCATTTTATAGATAAGGAAACTGAGGTTTAATTACGAAGAGAGGTTTTTCTGTATCCTCCATCTCTGGAAAACAAGAGACTTGCTAAACCTTCGAGATCAACCAGAAGAAGGGTTTCTTTGCCCGGGGACAGTCGGTGTTTTTATTCAGGCTGGAAGCAGTTCACTAGCCTAGACGAGAGACCGATCCTCCCAATATTTTAATGCCAGGATTGCTCTCACTGGGGCTCTCCAAGCTGCGGTGAAGCACTTGACTTTGTCTTTGCTTGAGTCTCCTTGGAGCTGTCTGGGCGGCCGTGTTAATGACCTCCTCGTTTCTCCCAAGTGCGGGGCTAATTGGCATAGAGGAGGGGAATGAGGAACCAGGGACCCGAACCCACTGAGTAACCCCCTCAACTGATGGGCTTGGGCGGGGGGAAAGAGGGATGGGGGAGACGTGCAGAGAGAAAGGGAAGAGAAGCCAGAGGGCGCGGGAGGGCTACTGACTCGAAAGTGCTTCCATTGGGTACTGTCCTAACAAAGGGAGGATTCATTAAAGAGCCACCCGTAATATATTCCTGTAAGGAAGAGGTCCTGTTGAAGTGGAGCGCAGCAGCTCGGAGAGGACTTTACGGGATTAATCTTTAATACTTACTGGCATCTGTAATTTAGTTATTTAAAAAAAAAGGAAATAATAAAATAACAGACTAAGCCTTCACCTTTGATGAGTTTTCCCCTACCCATTCACAAGCCCCAGCACACACACACACACACACACACACACACACACACACACACACACGCACATACACAGGCATGCACAGGCTCCCTTCACCTTGCAAAGGCCATTCCCACAAAGGCAGCAGGGACTCCAAGTCCATGAGCTAAAAGAGTAGCAGTGAGGTAGAGAGGAACCAGCTGCCAGAGGGCACATCCAGAGCAGATGGACATCGCAAATGAAGCAATTCTGGGGCTCAGTGAACTTGGGGATTTCAGGTCTCTTCATGCTATTGACTATGAATAATAAATAAGCAAATGATCGACTGATTATAAATTATTAATCTAATTGAATATTGCCACATGGACCTAAATTCTAATATGATTGGTCTATAAATTATAAAACCAAATCCTAAGAGTCGAGGTGGCTTACAATTTCATGAGACTAAGCTCCCCTAGCTCCTCTCTATAATTTGAATCTACATAGGAAACAGGGAGATGAGAAGGGGATTGATCCTGAGGAATTCTCTAGTCCATCCTAGGCATGCCTTAGTTCTAAGATTTTCCTCAAAACCCAGGCAGATCCAGCCAGACTCCCAAATCTCCAAAGTCTTTCTCTGGCTGACAGATCTCAAGTAAAGTCTTCATTGCTTATTATTATAGGTAAAAAAAAAATCTCCCTATGAAACAATGGTGCAAGAAAAAAGTATGTTGTTTGTGATTCCAGACTTGGGTTCAAATTCCCAACTCTTCCATACTACTGTGTGACCTTAGGGAAATGATCACCTCTTTGGACTTCCATTCAAAATGAAATTAAAGAATCCCTTAGGTCCCTTCTAATTATAACAAAAGTTTATAAGCCTATGTCTTCCCCCTGCTTTTCCACTCCATCTTCAGCATCTTCAGCCATAGTTAAAACAGACGACTAATTGCACTCTGCAGCCCCATTTGTTATTATTATTTTTCAGTCATGTCTCATGGAGGAAATAGCATTTGAGCTATGCTTGGAAGGTATTCTAAGAGGCAAGAGTAGGGATAGAATGCATTTCCTGTATTGGGACAACTTGTGTAAAGATGTATAGTTAGGGGCTGAACAGTCTTGTATGAAATAGCAATAAATACAGTTTGAGTTGGACCATGTTTATAAAGTAGACTAATGTATAATAATCTTGTAAATGTAGGAAAGTCTGAGGAGACTTTGTGAGGCACATAAGAGGTTGACTTGCCCAGAATTACTCAGCAAATGTTTTAGGTAAGATTTAAACCCTGCTTCCTTCTTGAATCCAAGTCTGACATTCTGCCTCCTCTGTCAGCTGTCTGTAATGAGTATATCCTGAATAGCTTGTATGCAGAGGCAGTTCACTGAGACATCTAGGGTTTTCTAATGGGTGGTAAGCTCAACATGAGTCAGTTGTTACCTCTACCAAAATAATTAATGCAATCTTAGACAACATTAAGGGAGTCATAGATCCACAGTGAGAGGGAGCATAGTGAGATGGTTACTGGGCTGGTTTGGGATAAGGGGTCACTTGGATTCAAATCCTGCCTCTGACACATACTATAGTAGCTGTGTGACTATGATGCAAATGGTTTAACTTCTCAGTGATCATAGGCATCTAATACAAGACTTCTTACCATGGGATCCATGAATTTGATTTTTTAAATATTTTGATAATTGTATTTCAGTATAATTGACTTCCTTTGTTGTTTTATTTTAGGCATTGTAAAACCACATTCACTGTTTCATAATATGCTAGTTGATTTTACTGAAATGTTTTTGTGAAAGGAGGGATATATTAGTATACAGACTTCACCCATCCTTCCAACAGACATTAAGTACATTCAAAAGTGGAGTTCATTGACACCCTCTTAATCTCAAGAGAACCAAAGGTAGGACACCTTTGGTTAAAGTAAAATGGTGGACAGGGAAAAGCATGAATGGATTGCAGTTAAGGACCCCTGGCTGGAACATTCAAATCCATGTGAGAACCTCTTAGATACTGATCCATAAAATCATCACATATTTGTATGGAACACAGAAGTATCAGCCCTCTCCTTCACATCCAGGGTGACTTCTTTATTCAAAATTAATTTTAGGTAGAAAAGATTTTGCTCCAGGAAACCAATCAATCAATAGCTATTAATCATATACCTAATACCTTTCCAACCTGGTGCCACTGGCCTCCTGAACTCAAGTTACTTCCAGTCTAGGTGTGGGGAGAAAACATCACTAGATGGGATAAACACGTCACTGTTGTCTGAAAAGGATAATTTGTACCAGGACAGAAGGGATGGAGAAAAGAGGGAAAGGAAGGGGCTGTGGATCTATGACTCCCTTAATGTTGTCTAAGATTGCATTAATCTGAACAATTAGAAAACAGTGCCAAAATATCTGCTCCTGGCATTATATATGTTATGCTTGTTTCAGAGGATCAAATCAGATAGCATAAAGATCAATAAATGTAAAACACTTTGCACATAAAGCACCATATAAGTGTTTGTTGTTATTCAGTCATTTTTCAATTGTGTCTGATTCTCCATGGTCCTATTTGGGATTTTCTTAACAAAGACATTAGAGTATCATTTCCTTCTCTAGCTCATTTTTTATAGATGAGAAAAGTGAAGTAAACAGGATGAAGTGACCTGGTCAGGGTCACAGAGTTTTTAAGTGTCTAAGGTCACATTTGAACTCAAGTCCTCCTGACTCTGGGCCCACCACTATGCTACCTAGTTGCCCAGTTATGATTATTTCAAAGACTGATGCCTCTAAGGGCCTGGTAACATTTGGGGGGTCATCCCATTCCTTTTAGTTCATAGCCCCTACTAAAAGAACTTAGGCTAGCACCAGTCTTAGGCTGGGTTAGATAGGATTTGGATGGAATGAAGAAAAAGAAAGGAATTCCAGGCAAAAGCAAAAGCACAAAGTCAAAATTAATAACGGTTCACTGCATATATGAGACCAGTCAAGCTAGATGAAGGAAGGAGAATGTTGGAGGAAACTAAAGTTAAAGAGAGACACAATGGTGTAATGGATGGGTGTAGGATTTGGAGTCAGGAAAAAGTAAGTTCAAATCCTATGAGTGCTCTTTGTGACTTTGGGCAAGTCATTTAACTTTTGTGACTTTGGGCAAGTCTCCGTTTCCCGATCTATAAAATGACAGACTTGAACTAGATGTCTCTAAGATGCAGCTACTAAGAGTCAAAGGCAACTAGGTGATATAGTGGATTTGAATTCGAATCCAGTCTCAGACAGTTACTAGCTACCCCTTGGTAGCTCTATCTTGGTTTCTTCAATCATAAAATGGATTGTTGTGAAGATCAAATGAGATAATATTTATAAAGTCCTTATTAAAGTTCTTAGATACCTGGAACACCGGTAGGCACTTAATAAAGCTTGTTTTCTTCCTTTTAAGGCTTCTTTTTAATATCAAACTTATGACTTTAAAAATCCATTTCTAGAAAGACGAGTTATATTCCTTAATTCTCTTCTAGGAGTAAAAGTCGGGGTCTGATTAATTCTCTCCCCCACAAACTCTCCCTCTAGTCAGTCCAAGATGTGTTTCCAGTGGTATTGAAAACCACCAACCTCTGCATCAGCTGCTGGGGAAATGGCAGCAACTCTCCCAGCCCACTGAGTTGCCGAGAGTTCCAAATTAAATAACTGCAACTCCTCTTTTATTTCCTATCTGACAGAAACTTATTGCAAACGCAGCCGCTTCTGACATTCTAATATTCAGAGTCACATCCTGTGGGATAAACACGTCGCTGTTGTCTGAACGGATAATTTGTACCAGGACAGAAGGGATGGAGAAGAGAGGGAAAGGAAGGGGCTGAGGCTAGTAGGTAGAATGGAAGGCAAAGGCTTTGCTACACAATTCTAGATCCTCAGAATAAGCCTCTGATTCAGGTGCTAGCTTCTAATACCCATGAATAACTGATTCAAAAATCATATCATTCTGGGCTCTTTGGTAACTTTTGGAGGTCATCTTTGCCTTCATCTGGTCTTTGGGCAAAGCTGTTCTGTCCAATTCAAGCATGTGAATCTCTCTCAAGCCTGAATTCTGAAATTTGGTATTTGTTCCCATCTGATAGCTGACAAATTCCTATTTCCCAGTCTCCCTATCTATGCTTGTGATTCAGTCACTGTTTGCTGAGGGAAAGACCCTCCTCCCCTCAAACTATTCCCTGCTCTCCCAACCACCACTACTGCCTTATACCTTTCCATTTTCTACCTTCTTCTGACCATTTTGCTCTTCACAACCTGGGTTCAAATCCTACTTCTGATGATTGCTACCAATAAGTCACATAATTAATCTGCCTGAGTCTCAGTTTTCTTCATTGAAAAGCAAAAGGTCTAGACAAGATTAGATGTCTCTGAGGAACCTTTCATCATTAGATCAATGGTCCACTGACCTGCATTCTATCATTAAGGGGCATCTTTATTCTTCATTCTAATCCTCTTCTCATACCATCTCCACCTTCTTGAGTTTGTGAAAAAAGGGTCTCTCTTCAAAAAAAAAAAATCCTGAATACTTAGAGATCATAAAGCTAGAAATTGCCTAACAGTTTTGGAGCTAGAAGGGACCTTAGATATGATCAAGCCCAAGGTGCTTATTTTACAGGTGAGTGAACAAGGCCAAGAGAAAATAAACTATTTTCCCAGGTCCCAGAGATTGGAAGTAGAGAAAGGGGATTCCAGTCTGGGTCCTCTAACTCTAGATTCAATCTTCTTTGAGTCATATCTTGCCCAAAGTCACTGTTTCCAATTCTCTGTGCTCCTCCACATTAGCTTTGGAAACACACTTGTCCCAGCCCCATCCCCTTTCACATAGGAATGCTTCTAACTCACAAGACCTACAATGATATAAAAGAATGAAAAACAAAAAATGCTATATAATTATAATGGTTTGATCCCAGAGAAGAACTGAGAAAATGCTCCTCTATTTCTTCTTTACAGATTATGGGTATAGAATGTTGTCTATGCTGTTAAATACCATTGATGTGTGTGTGTTGGTTTCACTGAAGCATCCTTGGAAAAGGAGGAGATATGTTAGTATACAGATGTTTCATCAATTTTATATTCTAATCAAGCATGATGATTGTCTTACTGTGGAAGCAGTCATTCCTCGTAGCCTATAAAATTAGCTTTTTATTCTCTTTGGAACTCTCAGTTCTTCAGGGCTTACCATGTACCACCCTCTTCCAAAGTGCAGATAAGAATGGGGGAGAGGGGAATTCATATCTCCTCCTTGCTCAATAGCAATGATAATTTGGAACATAAGTATATCTTCTACTATTACAAATATGAGGTTTCTAGAGAACTGGGCCCAGAGTCAGGAAGACCCAAGTTCAAATTTGTCTTCAGACACATTAGCTGTATGACCCTAGGCAAGTCATTTAACCTCTGTTTTCTTCATTTTCCTCTACTATAAAAATAAGAATGACAGCAGCTTCTATTTCTCAGGGGTGTTGTAAAGATTAAATGAGATAAATTTTGTAAAGGACTAAACACAGCACCTAATACATAACAAATGCTTATTTCCTTACTTCCAATTTTAAAGTCACTATGATCCTATGGAAGAGGGGGCAGAAGGAGAAAAATCTCCTATTTCTCCCCCACCTCTATGTTTTGGAAGAAGGTGCGGGGGTGGGAGGGATGAAAAACAAAACCCCAAGAGTTGAATTCTAATATTCCTTTACTGGATTTAAGATCAAGTAAAAACTCCTCTTTGACCTTTACAACCTGGTCCCAACCTATCTTTCTAATCTCTGTATACATTATTACTCCCTGACATAGAAGTGATAGCTACCCCATGTAGGCCAGGCTAGTTGTTTTTTTTTCCCCTTAACTGTAAAGAGATTAGTCCTTGAGATTCAATTGACCCAAGAGACTGAAGTTCAGACTGTTGGAATAGCTTTGGAGGTCTTTGAACCAGAAGTCTTGGGATTCTCAAACCTGACCCCATGGAGAGACTGGGAAGCTACACCCAACTTAACCAATACTATATCCGCACTGAATATCCTTTTCATCTTATTAAGTGAAGTTCTTTTTATTAACTGTTAGATGACCTATGAGTCCCTCATTTTATTCCAATCCCAAAATGGAACCAGCTGATGGGTCTGAGTCAAACCTGGTCCAAACCATTCCACATGCCGAATTCTCTGGCCCAAGCAGACTAGTCTTCTTTCTGATCCTAACAAACAACACTCCACCTCATATCTCTGAGGTTTTTGTACTGTCTGTTTCCCTGTGTGGAATGGATGACCTCATTTCTGCCTCTTAGAATCACCTGTTTTCTTCAAAACTTTTCTAGAGTATAAAGTCCTTCTTGATACACCCAACTTCAGGGGCTCTCCCCAGGAAAAAAAAAAAGAAAGTTCCTTATGTTGATTTTGTATATAATAAGGAGAGGGGTGTAGTATATAGAGAGATGGCCTCAGAGACAATGGGTTCAATTTCTACTCTGACACATAAATGCTGAGTGATGTTGGGCAAATTTCTTACCTCCTCTCTAAGACTGTAAGGGACAGAGAAGATACCAACCTGTAACAGTAGAAAACATTTCTTCATCTAAGTCTTGGATCAAGTCCTCATCTCTATTTGCCATAAAGAACAAACAAACAATGATGCCTCTCAGGATAGACTATAAATTCCTTGAGGTTGAATACCTAGAAGCATGAGTTTCCCTGTATAATTTTTAAAAATTTCTTTTATTTTTAATTAATGATCTATACCCAGTAATACTACTACTACTAGGTCTATTTCCCAAAAAAGATTAGGAAAAAAGCAAAAGAATCTATATTTCTAAAATGACATTTTTTCCCCATCATCACTAATAAAAGTTAGTTTTAACTATCATGTTGGGGTTCTTATTTTCCTGTTAATCATGATTCAAATCCAGGCTCTCCCCAGGAGATGACTGACTCATAAAGTACCTTGGAATCAACCTACCAAGACATACTTAGGACCTCTATAACTATGACTCCAGAGCACTCTGTACAGGAAAAAAAAGAAACAAATATTGGAAAATTTTTCTATACTCATTGTTGGGCTTTTCTAATATAATAAAAATGAAGATACTATCTAAATCAATATAGAAATTTCATGCCATTCCAATTAAACTACTGAGGAGTTACTTAATAGAACTAGATAAAATTATAACAAAATTCATCTGGAAGAACAAAAGGTCAAGAATCTCCAAAGGAAAAAAATGGCAAAATGTAGGAATGAAGAGGGTTTAGCATTCATTATCTGCTCTCAAATTATACTATAAAGCACTTACACCTTCTACCATAATCAACTCCAGATGGATAGATGAGCTAAGTATAAAAGATCACATCATTAAAAAAAGAGAATGGAAGAATTATTAGCCAAGCAAGAAATATCAGGTGATCAAAGAAGATAAAATGAATAATTCCTATGACAGAAAATTGAAAAACTTCTTCATGAATAAAATAAATGTAACTAGAAAAGCAATCAGCTGGGGAAAATCTTTAAAGCAAATATTTCTGATAGAGATAAGATAGTCAAGATATAAATAATAAAAACAAGAGCTATTCCCCAGGGAATGTGTGGTCAAAGGTTATGAATAGAAAGTTTTCAAAAGGGGAAAATGCAAACTAACAAGAATCATATGAAGGAAAAAACATACAAAATCACTAACAAGATAAAGTAAATTAAGGCTTCACCCCTCAGTCATTCAGTCAAAAAACATTTATTATGCTCCTGGTATGAAAAGGACACTGTGCTAAGTTCTTGGAATACAAAGAGAGACAAAAGACAGTCAGTGACCCCAACGAGTTCATATTCTAATGGAGAAGATAGAAAGCAAACAACTACACACACACACAAGCTATATATAGGATAAACAGATAATAATGAAAATAGAGTAGGCCCTAGAATTAAGAGGAGTTGGACAATTAGAAGATGGGATCTTAATTGGGACTTAAAGGAAGCCAGGAAAGACAGTTAGTGGAGATGAAGGAGAACATGGGGGGGGGGGGGGTGAAAGGGGAGGGCAGGGTATATGTAGCCATAAAAAAAACATGGAGCCAAGTTATGAACGCAATTTTGTACATGGCAGTTTTGAAGAATTCTAAGAAACCTAAGAAGACATACCTCTCTATCTTCAAAGATGGTAGATATAATAAGTGAGGAAAAGGCATGCATTTTCAGACAGAAACAATATGTTGATTTGTTTTAATTATATTTATCTGGAGAAATCTATAGGGGGATATCATTGAGAAGTGACAATGATTTTAAAAAAAGAAAGAAGAGCATTTCAATAAAAACATTTAAAAAAGAGAAGTACAGTAGGACTATCCCTGAAGAGTTGTTGATGGCTGATATCAACTTTAAAATGCAGAGAGTATAATAATCTAATAAACATGGCAACAAAGCATTTGTCACCAAGCTAATTTTATTAGAACAGATCTCAAATGGCTAATTTCCTTTTACTAATGAGCAAATTAGTTGACTCTGATCTGCTTTTAAGGCACTTATACTAATAAAACATGAACGACAGTGAAATTCATGGTGAGATGAGATGTCACACGTTGTTAGGACTGAAAGCAACCTAGAAATATTGAGATGGTAATGATATGGTCACTCTGTGGCCCTGGCCAAGTCTTTATATTATTCTACAGGTGGCACAAAATAGGAACAATAGGGATAGAAAAGGGGTATTGATGAGACTGACAATCAGGGATGACACTGCAATATAGAAACTGATCTGGGCAGTACTGTAGCCTGAAAAAAACATGTCCCGATCACTTGTTCCTTGGTCACACTGGTCTCAAATCATTAAGAAAATGTAAGCCTCTTAAGAGCAGGAACTGTTATATTTTTTCTCTTTGTATTCTCCACTATTCAGCACAATATCTGAAATACTTATAGGAATTTAATAAATGATTATTGAATGAATATTTAACATGGCTATACATATATAGTTTACGTTGGATTGCTTTCTGTCAGGGGAGAGGGGAGGGAAGGGAGGGAGGGAGAAAAATGTAAAACTCAAAGTTTACCAAAAAAAATATTGTTGAAAACTACCATTGCATGTAGTTGGAAAAATAAATAAAATAGTAAAATGATTATTGAGCACAATAGAATGGAATTGAAACAATCATAAGGGAAAAAAAAGAAGAGAGGAAAAAAAAGAACTAAGCATGAGAGGGGTCTGAGGTAGAGAGAGTTTGGGTTCAGGCTTCCCCTGAATATTTCTCATACTTAAAAAGCTGGGTCTACACAGAAGGGCTTCTCAAGATATTCCCTATCTATTAATGAAAAAGCTGGTGGACACCAGAGCCAACAAAGGGCTGAGCCAAAGCATCTTTTCCAGGGCCAGAGGATGAGCAACATGGCAGTGTCAGCTCCAGAGAACCTGATTCTAGCAGCTCAATCCAATTATGTGGGTGCCTAGAGGCAACAGGAGGCATGATGCCCACTCTCCTCCTCCCCCTAGCCCATCCTCTTGGCAAAAGGGCTTTGCTTAGGCAGCAATCCAGGCTGGAATTTGGTATATTAAATGAAAGCAGGTCTAAGGAAGAAGATACAAATGTTGGGTCTGAGTAAGTTGAAGGGTTAGGTCCTTGCCCAATCAGAACATCGACTTGAACAACAATTGGTGTCCTGCCCATGGAGAAGAATGCTGGTTCTGGCCAGCGCCTCTAATCTAAAGGGCTCAGGAAGGGGTCCCCCTTTTGCTCTGGCATTGAACACCATATTGGCAGAGTGACTGAGCTGCAGAAGGTGCCACTGTGGTCATGCCAAGGAAGACTGGCAGCAAAAGGGCTGAGGGACCAATTAGGAAATAAGAGATGGCATGCAGAGGACTCTCCTTCATCCCAGCCTAGCTGTGCATATTCTAGATGAACAAAAGGTGAAGGAGCCTTGGAGAAGAAGAGAGGTCAACAGAGGGCCATAGTTAGGAGAATGGGAACTAAGGTGAAGTGGAGGGTACAGACAAGAAGGACATCCACTGGTTTACACCACTTGCTTGCTTCTCTGAAGTCTAAGGTTAGTATAATAATTTTTTTAAAAAAGCTAGTATTTGCAAACTGTATTATGTACAGTATTTTACATATTTTACAATAATCCTAGGAGTTAGATTCTATCATGGTCTTTATTTTTCAGATGAAGAAAATGAAGTAGACCTACAACATCCGACAGACACAAGGTATGATCCCAGATTTTCTTGACCCCATTCTCCAGAATTCTCTTCTTTCTCCCACCTAGCTATCTTCCTAGGATGCCTTCCCCAAGGCAGGTTGGGCACATTTCTAAGATGGAGGTGTCCATAAAACCGAGGAGACTCCTCTTGCAAGTAGTGAGACCCCCCACCCAAGTCTCCTCCTCTCCTATTCCACAATCGCAGCATCAGGAAGCTCTCCCAGGGATCTCACCACAGTCATTACAATCAAACTGATGAAGGTTGGATACCCACCCCTTAGTTGGGTCAGAGTAGGGGCACAACAGGGGCCAGCATTTTGAAGCTAAATACCAGCCTGGCAAAGTGTTTTCCAAGTACATGCAAATTTCCTTTTGTCTCTGAGTCCAGTAGCTCCGACACTTTCCATAATGGGGCTGCTGGCCTGAGGGATTCCAAGGCTCTCAGTGGAAAGCCCTCACGCTTGGGCTCCCAATGGCATTTCCACTTGCCAGGGCCATTCTCTTTCCATTGGCTCTCTCCTCCAACCTACTTCATCCTCCTCCCTAGTGCCCATTCTCTGAAGCAATTCATCTAGCTTCATCCATTATTCAGCCATTTCATCAGTTCAGAGACCCAGAGGCCAAAATGTTAGCTGTTTATTTGCTCGTTCATCTCTAAGGATGCACAGAGAATGAAGAAATGCCACTATCCAGGCCAAGCTATGGAATGGCTCACTGCTCTGTCAGGTTTGGGGGTGGAGATGTCTTTCTCCCAATTCAAGGAGATATAGTTTTTCAAGAGGCCAGCCTATGAGTCACACTTTGCAGACTGGGAAGTCAGATCCTGGGCTATTAACCTCTGAGCTATCACTTCAGCCCTAGGGAGCTTTGCCCAAATCAATCCTTCATCCTGTCTCTTGCAGGAAATTATTAGACTTGAATTTTTACGGGGTGCATCTGCTCAACTTAGGAGAAACCTAGTAGAAGCTGGAGAACTCTGAAAGGGCAGAGCCCTAGCTGGTACTTCAAGGATATGCTACAAACCACTTCAAAGGAACAATAAAAAGCATCCTCAATCAACTCTTTATTAAGGGTAAGAGTGAGGTAAGGGTTGTGGGAGATTTCTAAGAGAGATATTGTTCTTCAAAACAAAAGGCACAAGGTCCTACAAGTGGAGAAAGGCCTAGCTATTCTGCCATTCCCTTGTTGAAAGGCCACAAACCCGGGAGGAGGAAGAGCAGGATGAGGCTAGGGGGGCTTTGATCATTCTGGGAGGAAGCTAAATAACATCCATAAGTTTCCCAGGATGCCAATGTTTCCTGAGGGGAAAACCCTGGTAATTCCACCTAAGTAATGTTACAGAAATGATGGAGGATTATAGAAGGCAAGGAAGTCTCTCTGGTATAGTGAAGAAGTGCTCAAGACCAAGAGTGGGTAGATCCAACACTGCCTAAAATTGCCTCTGCCATTAAGTTGCTTAATGAGACTCTTGGACCCAGGGAAAGTGATATTTAACCCCTTCAGGCCTCAGTTTACACACATACACACATAAATTATATAAATGTATATATGCATATATATGTATATACATATAAATATATTTCAGATTTTGAAAGCCAAAACAGTGGAATAAGAACTCTGGAAGGTTCTATCAAATTGGAAAACCATCAAGTTCAAAACTAGCAACAGTCTGTATCAGTTATCCTAGGACTAACTTCCTTAATTCAAAGGAGCTAATAACTGGGAAATTGTTCTCTAATTGATCAGTGGTTTTGGTCCTAACATAACATGAAGACAATTTTGGTTTTGCCACTTATTCAGTGTGTGAACATGGGAAATGTCAATTTACTTCTCCAGAAATCTCAATTTCCTCAACTGCAAAAATAGGAATAATAATTTTTATTAGTTATATGAGAAAAAATGAAGAGAAAATTGGATCAAGAGTCAGAGAAACTGAGTTTTGACTCCGATTCCAAAACTGACAATTGTTTTATCCTAAGTCAGTCTCTGTTGGACCCCAAGTTTCCTCAGCTGTAAAACAAAGCAGCTGGTCTAAGGAGGTCAAAGAAAGAAAGGTCTCATATATACCAAGAAATATATTGAAATATATTTTATAGTCACAAAGTACTGAAAACAAAGGAAATATCCATTGATTGAGGGATGGCTAATTGTGGCAAATGGCTATGGTGGACTAATATTACACCCTAAGAAATAATAATAATAATAATAATAATAGAGAGCATTATATGTCATTTTAAGGTTTTCTAAACTCATTTGACCCTCAGAGCTAGGTGGTATTATAATCCACATTTCACAAATGAAGAAACTGAGGCAGATAGTGGTTAATTGATTTGACCAGGATTACACAGCCAGTAAATGTTTGAGGTTGCATTTGAACTGGAGCCTTCCTGACTCCAGGCTCAGCATTCTATCCACTATGACACCTAGCTACCTAAGAAAGAATTCAGAGAAATAAAAATGGCTTATATGAACAAGTAAATTAAGTAGAACCAAGAAAACAGTAGTTAGGGTATAAAATATTATAAAAAGAAATCAGTGTCTAATTTATAATGTCTAAGCATGGATCTAGAAAGGAAATGAGAAAATGTAGCTCTCTTTCCTTTATAGCAGAAGTGTAAGACTATGGCTGTAAAATATAATATATGTTGTCATAGTCAACATAGGCTGGTTTTTCTTTTTTTTTTTTTTAATTTATATCTCTAGTACAAGGGAAGTCTTCCTGGATAAGGAAGGGGAGGGGGAGTGAGATATATTCAGGAATGAATGTGATGTAAAAACAAAAGGCACTTATTCATTTAAGAAATGAAGTAATTGATGGTCTCTAAGGTCCCTTGTAGTTAGAAAATATATAATCCTGTGAAATATTTTGGGAAACTTGAGTGTCAGATACTAGTAGCAATGGTGAGACTCATAAGAGACCTCATAGAGAGCAAGAGAAATATTTCTACTGACCATTCCACTAAGAAAAAAAGCCAGTGGAAATGTGACCCCAGATTGAACTGACCTCCATATCCAGTACTCATCTAGGATCCCAGTAATTACTACGGTTTAACAAAGAACAAAATATGTTTATTTGCAGTTACTGAGTCCACTTCCCAGGGTTGCTGTGAGGTTCAAATGAGATACCTTGAAGAATATCAAGGTCTAGCAGAGGTCATATTTTTGTTCAAAACTTAACATTTTATGAATACTATGGAAATGAAATATCACTGTCACACTTGGGTTTCAGGTTGGATTAATTATATGGTTCCATGGAGGAGATAAAAAGTCCTGGGCAAGTCATTTAGTCTCTATCTATTTTAGTTTCTTCATCTGTAAAATAGATAAGTATAATACCTTCATACTACTGTCCTCCATACTATCCCCAGGAAGCTTGGAGCTTGCTCAGGATGGCAAGGCCTTGGGCTCAGGATGAGGGACAGAGACCTGACCACTGGAAAGCAGAAAAGCTACTGTGGTTGGGTGGGTTAGATGAGGCAAGGAATGGAATCTGAACAGACTAGAAGGAACTAAGAGATTTCTACTAAATGAATTATTGTATACCCAGGAGCTATAAAGAGCAATGGTCATGTGCCACATTGTCCAAGTGACGGGGGTGGGTGAACAGGCAGGGCACAGGCAGAGAACAGGACCTGTAATTTCAGAGATATCAGGAACTCCCTCTATCAATGCAAGTTGGCCTCTTCTCTGTAACTTATCCTCTTAGAGGGGTGCCTAGAAGAGTGAAAAGCTAAGTGATTTGATCAAGATCACACAGACAAATATGGGGGTAAGGAAGGTAAATGAAAGGGTTTTTTTTTTTTACTTTTTACTTTTTACTTTTTTTTTTTAGGTTTTTGCAAGGCATATGGGGTTAAGTGACTTGCCCAAGGCCACACAGGTAGGTAATTATTAAGTGTCTGAGACCCAATCTGAACCCAGGTACTCCTGACTCCAAGGCCGGTGCTTTATCCACTATGCTACCTAGCCACCCTAAATGAGAGTTTTAATGACAAAAATGAAACAGTCTCATCTTCAAGAACCTTACATTCTGCTGAATGATGAAGGAATCTTGAGATCATGTCTTATGAAGATTGACTGAAAGAAATGGTGATGGAAATTTACCTTCAAATATCTAAAGGATGGTCATGTGGAAGAGGACAAAAGGGGAAAATTTAAGTAAAATTTTTCAAGTGATTAGAACAATGGAAGAGTCAATGTAGATGGGTCTTTAGATAGGATCTAAACTCCTTCCTTATATTCATTAAGAGATGAGACTCAGAAATTCTTGGTGACTTGCCCAAGATCACACAGGCATATGATAGGGTCAGGATTCAAACCCAGGTCCTCTTCCTGTAAACTTGGAGCTTTTTCCATTGTATATCACGAGGCTCCTCCTCACTGGCACTTTTCAGTCAAAGAATGAATGACCACATCTAGGGTCTTTTGCAGAGGGGATCCTTGCTCAAGCATTTGGTGAGCTAGAGAGTCTCTGTCCTCCCTTATGAATCTGAGACTCTGTAATTTTATGATTTGCCCCTTATCCCACACACCCCCAGAGGCATGACCTGGGCTTCTCCCTGCCGACATCTTGAACCACCTGCCAACCACCTCCAATCTGATCTCACTTCCTCCCATAGGGGTAGAAGAAGGCCAGAAACAGGCCTCTCTGGAGCACATCTGCAGCTATCCCAACTCCAGCCTGGCAGAGACCACCATCCTCACAAGGGCCAAGGGAAGTCAGCTGAGCAGTCCCTTCCCTGGTCTAGGCTTCTGTAGCAGGAATGTGTCTCGGCCATTGGTGCACAGCTGGCAGGGACCAGAAGGATTGCGGGAGTAGGGACTGGGTGGGGGGTACCCGAAAGGGGAGCCTTCATTTGTCCTGTGCCAGTGCCCAGCAGGGCAGGATGCAGGCCAATGCCCAGAGATGCCTTTATCCATGCCTCCAGCAAGCCTCCTGTTGGGAACCAGATGAACATCAGACGTCAAAGGAGCACTTAATGAGGCTGGCAAATGGAGAGACTGGCTCTGCCAACAGGGTGCTCTGCAGAATGGCCAAGGGCTCCCACACACAAACCCCCCACCCACATCTGCTGCCCAAAGTGCAAGCAGTACAGGCTCCTGAGGAGAGAATACAATCTAAGGGTGGAGACACAGAGTAAACACCCAAGTGGCCAGACTCCTCTACTTATAGATGAATAAAAAATGGAAAATACCCTGAGATGTTTTCTTGGGTAGGAGGTGGGGGGGGGGCACACAGAGCCAGGTTGTATTTGGGTTCCCCAGCTAGTACTTAAATAGAGGGTCTCCTGTCCCTATCTCATAACATAGAGAAGACATGGAGACAGAATATAAGAGAAGAAAGAGATCTGAAATTGGAGAGCGAGGCTCTGTATTCAAATCCTGGTTGTAACTTATTTGGAACCTGTATATCAGCTTTTGTTGTTGTTTAATAGCATTTTACTTTCTCAATTACATGTAAATATAATTTTCAATATCCATTTTTCGAAAGATTTTGAGTTCCAAATTTTTCTCCCTCTCTCCCCTCTCAGCAATCCAAGACAGCAAGAAATCTGATATGTAACCCATGTAATTTTAGAAAAGTTTCATTTACTTTTCTTGAGTCTCAGTTTCTCTATCCATAGAAAAAGAGATATTAATTAGATGACTTCTCAGGTCCCTTTCAGTTTTAAATTCTGCAGCCCAGAATTTGTTCACTCATGTCCCAACCCTGCACGACCCTATTTGGGGTTTTCTTGGCAAAGATACAAAGTTTTCCATTTCTTTCTTCAGGTCATTTTGCAGATGAGGAAACTGAGGCAGCAAAGAGGATTAAGTGATTTACCCAAGCTATTAAGTATATTTAAATTCAGGAAGAGGAGTCTTCCTGATTAGAGGCCTGGTACTCTATCCAACACGTCACCTAGCTGCCCTAGTAGTCCAGTGACTTTCCCCAATATAATGAATAATGATAATAAACATTTACATAGGCTTTTAAGATTTGCAAAGATTTTACATACATTATCTCTTGGAAGCAAATTGGTGGCAAATGCATTTTCTCATCGAAGACAAATGCATCACTCACATCAAAGATAAATTAGGTGGGCCTTCCCCTCCCCTATTTCATACATTCCTTTTAAGCTGCAAGTTACTCCCTAATGATTTTCCCTTTGCAGTAGCTGAGAGGGGAGTGAGTAGAGGGCTAGTGACCCTTTCTTCCCTCTGAAGGTCCTGGTGCCCTTTCCTGAGTTGTCAACCCTGATCCACAGAATCAGTTTTTATCATCCCAAGCATGGTTTGAAATGAACTTGCATTGAGTTTGTAATCCACTAAAACTGACATGAATTACTGTCTAACCCTAATCACTACTATCTTATATTTATGAAGTTGATTGTTGATTAAATTTCATCTTATTAGGTTTGGTCCATCAATCTATATCACTGAGATCTTCTTGGACTTTGATTCTATTGTCCAGCATTTTGGCTCTCTCTCTCAATTTTACATCATCTTCAAATTTAATAGGCATGTATGCCATCCTCTGCCTTCGTCTAACTCACTTATAAAAAACTAGAGTAGGCTCAGGAGCCAAGAGCAGGCTCCCTAGACAGTCTCCTCAATTTCTTTCCAAATGTCATCATTTGGTTCTGGTCATTCCAAATCTATCTAACATTATAGCCATATCTCTCTATCTTGTCCATATGGACAGAAGGATATGGTTAGAGATACTGGCAAATATCCAGGTGAAATCAAAGTATATTATACCTATGAAATTCTCCTAAGCTACCAACCTAAGAACCCTATAAAAAAAGGGGAAGTAGTTTCTCCTGGCACTGCCAATTCCTGAGGACCCCATGCTGCTTCCCTTTCTAAAAAGATAAGACCATTTCTTTAATTATTCATTCTAAAATGCTGCCAGGAACTGAAGTCAAATTTAGCATCCTATATATTTTCTTACTTAATACTAGATTTTAAAAGTCTTGAAAATCAGGAATTATAACATTTACATGTAGCACATAGTAGGTTTTTCATGTTTGTCAAACTGTTGTCCAGTTTCCTTGGTTTGATAACCAGGTCCTTCATAACCTGACTGAAAACTCCCATGTCTTGCTACTCCCCATATGTGTGTCCTAAACTCTATGACACTAATGGACTTACTATTCTCTGCAAATGACTAATTCATACTTTACTGATACTGGCTTTTGTTTGTGACTCACCCTTTCCCTCTTCCTGGAATACCCCCTCCCTTCCAACATCCCTTTATCATCTCCATCTTGCAAAATCCCACCCAATGGAATTCTCAAGTTCTTCATGAATTTCTCCTTGATTTTCTTCTATAGGATGAACTTGCTCCTTCCTCTCAACTTCCATAACATGTTATTTCTTACCTCTATTTGTGTAAATGTCATCTTTCTTTTTGAGCTTTAAAAATAGTTCCTTATAGAAGGTTCTCTAACATTCAAGCTTCCACAGAACTCATTAATCTTAATTCCATGTCCTTCATGAACTCTACATTTCAGCCAATGAGTTCTCAAATTTAATACAACTCCAAGAAAATCCTAAATGGAGTCACAGAGTCAGACAGAGTTAAACAACAATAACAGAGTTGGAAACAATTCTTTTACACCTCTCTCATAGACTTACTATGAGTTTTCCCTTGCTGATCCCTGTTTAAACCTCCCATACCTTTCCTTTCCCCTCCCTCTCAGGAAAGAACCTTGCCTCCTATTCCAATTAAAAAAAATTAAGCCCATACATTGAGTTGTTTTTCAATAGTTTTTCAATCATGTTCAACTCTTCATGTCCCCATTTGGGGTTTTCTTAACAAAGATTCTGGAGTGAATTGCCATTTCCTTCTCCAGCTTATTTCACAGATGAGGAAATTGAGGCACTCAGAGTTAAATGACTTTCCCAGGGTCACAGAGCTAGTAAGTGTCTGAGGCTGGATTTGAATTCAGGTCCTCCTGTCTCCAGAGTCAGCATTCACTATCCTGTGCCACCTTTCTATTCACCAGTCAATGCTTTCTCCCTTTTAAATTTTACTTATACTATGCTTGTGTATATTTCATACACTGTCAGTACTCTTTTCAGAATCCTAAGCTTCTTGAGGGTAGGGATTGTTTTCTTTGTATCTCTGGTGATTCACATAAAAAAAACTCATAGATTCTTGTACAATTGAATTGCCCGCTGTTTTTTGTTCATCTGTTCAAAAAAAATAAAATATGAATTTCATCAATTTAGAGCTAGAAGGAGTTTTAGAAGCCATTAAGCCCCACCTTGTTTTAACAGATGAGGAAAGTGAGGTCCAGAAGGTGAAATGATTTTAATAGGGTTACAGAGATGGCATGCATCTTAGGTACTAGCTGAAGTCAAGTCTTCTTGATTCTAAGTTGAGAGTTCTAGTCATTCTTCTCCATTTTGCCTAGATTTTTCATTGTTTAAAATTTGCTAAGGTTTTTGAAAATTATTTAAGGAATTATTATGAAGTTTTATTTGATAGGGCAGGAAGAAAAAAATGGAAGCAGTATTTCCTATGACAACTTCTTCCTTTAGCATTCATTCCAATTTTTTAAAAAACTGAATAAAGTTTGGATTTAAATGGGAAGATACAAATATAATCATTCTCAGCATCAAATTCAAGAATTAATAAGCCATTTTTTGTAGGAAATGTGAGGAGGGTTTGTGTTAGCTTATATGGGTAGGATTTCCAGACAATGATCAAGGAAAAAGAAAAATATTAATAATTCTTTCTACCAACAGACTCTGATAGGTTACCTACAGTCTGTAGGACAAAGAGTCATTGAAGAAGGAAGTTTCACAGGGCACAGCATACAGAGGGCTATAAAGATAGAAACTTGACTATTTCTTTTTAATAAATGAGCATTTTAAATAGGAAATTCTCCTCTCTCTCTCTCTCTCTCTCTCTCTCTCTCTCTCTCTCTCTCTCTCTCCCCCTTCCCTTCTGCTTCCTTTCTCCTCTTTCTCTTTCTCTCATTCCTGTTCCTCCCTCCCTCCATCCCTTCCTCTATTTCTCCACCACCACCAGTCCCTCTCAGTTCTGTTGTCCCAGTTCTTTAAATTCACAAAGCAGGAGGAAGGGGAGAAGAGTTTGCTAAGCTTGATATGAATCAGGCCAACTGTAGCTATCCTTACTTCTATTATTCATTCAAAGAGCATTTATTAAGAGAAAGGAAAGAAAAGGGGAAAAGTGTGTATTAGTCACCATGTTGCAGACATTGTACTAAACATTTACAAACATCTCATTTGATCCTCACAACCACCCTGCGAAGGAGTTGCCTTTCCCTTTCTATAATTGAGGAAATCGAAGGAGACAGAAGAGACTTGCCTAGGTTCACACAGGCAGTGTTTGAGGACAGCACTGAACTCAGTCCTTCCTGATCCTGGTCCAGTGCACAAATGAAACCAATCCTGTCCTCGAGGAGTTTATAGTCTAATGGGAAGATCTAACACGCACACAGACAAGCAAATTAAAAACATAAAACAAAATAAATATAAGGCAGTTTGGGGGATGTTGAGACTTTTTCCAAAAGGGGCCTGGGATCTCAGAAGACAGAAGTAACCCTCTTAATCCTCTCCTCTTCCTGCTTCTATGACCCAATCACTAAAGCATGTTTTTTTAAGACAATAGCCTATGTCTCAAAGCCTTCTTCAACTTTCCAAGAAAGTCCCAGAGGATCCTTCAGACCCTGCTCCACCCTTAAGTCTTAGAAGACCAAGAAAAACATAGACTTACAGCAGATATTCTTTTCCAGGTTATCCATGAACTTAGAAGGAAAAAAAATTAAATCTTCATTCAATAGTATTGTTTTTCTTTGTAATCTTATGAATTTTAGTTAATATATTTGAAAATATTCTGAGAAAGGGGACCATAAATTTTGCCAGATTACCAAAGGATTCTATGACATAAAAATTGAAAACCCTTCATGCAAAGCTGGAAGGGACCTCTCCTTTCATAGATTGGGGAATTGAACTCAAAGGAGGGAAAAGATTGCCCATGGTGGGGGAGGGGGCGAGGGGGGAAAGGGATGCAGGGGGAGGTAAGGTAGTGAAGACAAGACTCTCCCAAGACTTCTGATTCCAATGATGTGTAAGTAATGCCCTGAGACAGGATTCCTGAACAGAGTAGAAAGTGGTGTTAGGTACACTTCAAAGACTACTTCCAACATTGAGAGTTTATGAAATTTAATGCATTTTACATTATAACACACGAAGGTCTACCAAGTGGGAGGAAAGGTGGGAAGACAGAAGGGACAAGATTCAAGGAGGAAGGAAGGTTCTGACCTCTTCTCATTGTGATGTCACAGATCCCTGACAGGACTAAGTCAATCCTTTTTAGTTGCCCCAAGCTAGCTTCTCAATAAGCTTCTGAGGTTATTTGGTTCAGTGTCTAAATTTAGGGTAAGTTTTTTTTTCCTGTAGTCATGTTTGTTTTTAATACCTTAATGCTCCCTCCCTCAGCTCATCACCCTTTCCTATTAAAAGTTCACTCTTCTGGCTTAAGTTGTATCCAAAAATCAATTGCTTATTTTCCTGCCTGTTTAGGAATGAAAGCAGAGCTTAGAATGAGAGCCTGTGAGGCAGGAGACCGCCAGAGGTAAAGCCCTGGGCACCAGGTTGCCCCAGAATCAGGTTCCCAAACCTAAGAGTTCAGTTGAGCATCTGGCCTTTGGAAAAGGGGGTTGCTCTGGACCTGAGCTCTGGGCTAGGTCAAAGGTACAGCAACATTTTAGTTTTCTTGGGGAGCTCTTAAATTCATTTAGCCAAAACCCTTTATTCTACTGTTGAGGAAAATGAAAGTGTTGGGCCAGCAATCTGGATACTGGGTTCTAGATTCAACCATGCTATCAACTGTTGACTTGAACCTATACAATTTCCTCTCTCTGGGCCTGTTTTCTTGTCTGGAAAATAAGGGAGATAGACCAGGTGCTAAAGCTGACTGTTAAAAATAAATCATTTTGTATTTTTACGTCATTAGGTCATTGCCACCTCAAAGTAGATGCCATTATTAGCATCCCTATGAGGCAGATGAGAAATTTAAGACTCACAGAGCATTTGCTACTTGTAAATAGTAAGTCTTTGAGGCAGAATTTGAACCCATGGCTTTCTGATAACAAGGTTTCAATACAAATCCCACTTTTTACAGAATCCTTTCCTTAATCTTTCTTATCCAAGTGCCTTTCCTCTGAGATTATGGTCCATTTATGTACTGTGTCTATTTTAGGTGGTTATCTATGTGTCTTCCCTATTAAAATGTGAATGCCTTCAGAGCAAGACCACATTTTTGCTTCTCTTTGAGTTCCTAGCCTAGGGGCAGGCACATAAAAGTTGTTTAATAAATGTTTATTGACTGTTTCCAGTCTTCCACTAGCCATGCTGCCTCTCATATAGCTCTAACCTTGTATGACTACACCTTAGCTCAGAACCTCCACTACCACTACTTGCATCCTATTCCCCTAACTACTTTCTTATCTGATCAACATTACCTTAGCTGTCCCAGGCTCTTAGTGACTACCTTGTAGGGGCCTTTAGACTAAATTAAAAATACTGAACCAGGCTCAAGCTACCAAGGCGTTCTCCTCCGAAAAATGAGATTTTACTAGCAGGCCTCTAAGGTCTCCTCCAGCTCACATTGAAAGGTCAGTCTGTGGAATGAGGAGAACAACAGGGGCCATTAGGTGGTGTAGTGGATAGAGCACTGGCCCAAAAGTCAGGAGGACCTGATTTCAAATCTGTCCTCAGACACTTAATAATTATCTAGCTGTGTGACCTTGGGCACACATTACTTTGCAAAGACAGAAACAAAAAAAGGAGGACATGATCTAGACAGTCGTTAAAGGCATAGATAAATTAGTTTAGTCTCCATCTTGTCTTGGAGGTCAATGCAAAGGAAGTATTCAACAGATATGAGTATACATTGAGGTGACCAAAGTTATTAAGACCTAATGTACCCTGAAAGACCTAGTAGCAATTGAACATTAGCTTAATCAGATAATCCTTTATATCACCACAGGCTGAGTTCACCTACTACTTCCCAAGTACTTCTTGCCCCCCCCCATAGAAGTATCATCTAATTTTGCCTAATCATTCATCTTAACATCTACAATTCAATCCTTCCTTAGCTTATAAACTGCTTGGTGATATTGGAAATAATGGTACCTAAACTCTATTACTTCAGCAGAATGGCTTTATACACACACACACGCACACACACACACACACACACACGCACACTCATACAAGATACACAGAGAGCATTACAAGTCCTGTTGATGTATGGGATATAGTCATATATATGGGGAAACATAAGAAGTTTGGAGAAGGATGAAGAGGTGACCTTCTGGGACAGGACTGAAGACTGGCCATGGCCTCAGACTGCCCTACTGGTATAGGTTGCCTGCCATCCATGAGGAAGCTCTTATCCATCCATGGCAAGGATCTGAGCAGGCCTGAAAAAATTTACCCAAATGCTGTAGTAGCAAAATCGAGACCATTACCAGTCTAGGGAATAATTGACAACACCAAGAGAATTCTAGGAAAGAAATAGATGTTCCCTTACAGAAAGAATTGGGGAATAGGGAATAGAGAGAAATATCAAATTCATCAACTCAGTTTCCAACTCTTTCTCCCTTAGACAAATGTGAGATAAAGTGCAATCATGGCATCCAATTCAATTCAAACATTTATTAATCATCAACTACATGGAAAGCACTATTTTAGGTATTTTGAGAGTTACAAAAATGGGAGTAGGGGGAAGTTTCTCCCTTTAGGAAACTTAATAGGAAGCAATATATCATACTTAACACCAGGGGCAATGTTGGCCATCTTCCTGATCCTGTTCAACAATAAGCCCCTGGCAGCATACATTGGCAATCACTTTAGTAATGAAGCAAAATGAATAAAAGCAGATAAAGTAAAAAACAAACAAAAAAAGAACACTACAATGTGAACTAGGAACCTGCAGCTCTTCCCAGACCCAAGAAGAGTAAAATCAGTCTACTGATCCATTGCTTGAACTCAAATTTTCCTTTCCTGTCCATCTTTTGGCAAAATGAGAATGGCAGAATCTACACAAATAAGTACAGTATTTGAATCTTTATTTTTTTTAAAAAACCTGCCTTTACCCTTGATATATCTAGCCAAGTTCTCTTAGTCCATTTGAAGGGTCAGAGAAAAACAAGCACAAGTATCCTGGTAACTTTTCAATATGACCTCCTCTCTCTCTGTTTGCCCCTTACCTTCAGAGTTTGCATCTTGGGTCCAAGCTAGCCTCCTCTTTATAATCATTATTTTTGTTGCTTTATAGCTGATTAGTAATATTCAACATTTTATGACCTCATTTGGGGTTTTCTTGGCAAAGATACTGGAGTGGTTTGTCATTTTGCTCCAGCTCATTTTACAAATGAGAGGTAGACAGAGTTAAGGGGCTTGCTAGGGGTCACATAGATACTAAATATCTGAGACTTAATTTGAACTCAGGACCTTCTACTCTAGGACTTGCATTCTATCCACTGTGCCAACCAACAGCCCCAGGATTAAAATATAGCTAACCCTTATATAGTATTTCCTATGTGGCATGGCATTAAAAGCTTTACAAATATTTCAGTTGATCCTCAGAACAAACCTATATAATAGGTGTTATTATTAACTCCATTTTATACTTGAGGAAATTGAGACAGACAGAGGTTAAGTGACTTGCCCAGGGTTCCACAGTTCATAAGTCTCTGATGGCCAATTTGAACTCAGGTCTTCCTGACTCCAGGCTCAGTTCTCTATCCTCTGCACCAAATGTGGTAATGGAAAGAAAAGAGTCATACAAAATGTCATGAGAAAATTTGACTACTTTGTTTCCATCTTTGTTTCCCTAACACCTAACCCACTGGCACAAGAAGATGGATGGTGTTCCATTCATATTTATACAGGTTTTTAGGTTTGCAAGGTGCTTTATAAGTACTATCTCATTTAAGCCTGCCAACTACCCTGGAAGTATTATAATAATAATAATAATGAAGATATTACAATTATTGTTAGCCCATTTACAGATGAGGAATTTCAGTCTCAGAGAGATTAAACACCTAGCCCAAGGTCCCTTAGCTAAGGAATTGTGTAATTCCACCAGAAAGAATGAAATTATACCAGAAAAATTCAATCTATACCCCCCCCAAAAAAAAACAGAAGCCCAGGAAGAGGGGAAGGTATTTATTCAAGGCTATAAGTAAAATAGGATTAAGAACACACAATCTTGAGGACAACTAGGTGGTGCAGTGGGTAGAGCACCAGCCCTGGAGTCAGGAGGACCTGAGTTCAAATTTGACATCAGACACTTAATAATTGCCTAGCTGTGTGGCCTTGGGCAAGTCACTTAACCCCATTGCCTTAAATTGTTAAAAAAAAAACAAACAAACAGAATCTGCTCTCAATAATAAACATCTGCATCTATCTAGCAAATTATTGGCAACCACCCTAGGAGTTGGATCATTTAAGTATTCTCCTCCCTAGTGTGCAGATGAAGAAACTGAGACTCACAAAGGTTACAAGGCTTTCCTAAGGTAACCCATCTAGTAAGTAAATCAGGACAGATTCCCATTGCTCCCTCCATTTTGCCACATTATCTGGCTTCATTTATTTAACCCTCATTTTCCTTCACCATTCCTCCAA
The DNA here is from genome assembly GCF_037893015.1 of Macrotis lagotis. Taxonomy (NCBI): domain Eukaryota; kingdom Metazoa; phylum Chordata; class Mammalia; order Peramelemorphia; family Peramelidae; genus Macrotis; species Macrotis lagotis. The sequence goes on from NC_133658.1 coordinate 794,620,225, forward strand.
CACTGAAAGTCATACCTTTCTCACAATTTCATAAAAAGACTGGTGATCTAGCAGAATGACTGAACATGTGCCAATTGACTGTCTGGGTGATGAGCTATTTGGGTAACATCAACTTCTTGAGAACTGCTAAGCAAATCATTAGGATATTGGTACCCACCTCTGACAGATTGTGTACCTCATCACCTGGTTCTCTGAAAAGGTGAAGGATGTTCAGGAGGTAGTTACTGAAGATGCAATCTCAAAATGAGCTGAGTAGTGGGTGTCCATGACTATTCTGAAGGTGAGGAGGAAGAAGGGAAGAGGATTAGTGTTGGTGGTGCTTTAGAAGGGATTTGCAAGAGAATTATTTATGGTGGTAACAAGTAAGCACTCATTTAGCTTAAATCCTACATTATACAAACACAGTGTTGAGCTCTGCAAGTTAAGGCCCTAATGCCACTCTAAATTAAATTCATCAGTGCCTTAATTAAGATCTATATTTAGTTCTTAATTAAAGGGGAGAGGGAAAAAAATCTTCTCCATCTTGCTTAGGGAGAGATTTCATAAGGAGATAAACTAATGAAGGAGGGTTGGAGGGGTTGGATTGGGTAGACCATACCCTGACCTCTCACCTTCTGGGCAGACATCCCATTATTTCTAGGATTTAGTTTCCTGCCTAAGAACATAAACTTAGCTCTCAGTTCTCCAGGAATAAAAGGCTAAAATTGTGGAAATGTCCTAAGTATCGGGAAGTTCTCCTATTGCCTTCCTGGTCCAGGCATTTGAGGTATCCTTACCCATCCCCAAATCCTGTAAAATTAGATGCTTCTTTAAGCATCAGATGAAGAAGAATCCTAAGCTAGAAATCAAGAGACCCAGAAGCTAAAGACAGTTCTATAACTAACTTGGCCTGTGACTCTGGAATAAATGTCCCAGACTCTTTAGATCTCAATTTACCCCTCTGTAAAACAGAAAAAAAAAATGATTCCTGACTTCACACAACTTGGGTAAGAGCCAGTAAAGTTGCAAACATAAACATATTTCAGACTCTTGAAAGGAAAAGTGGATTACAAAATATTATCTGAAGATAAAATCCATTCCCATCTCTACCTCCTCTATTCCTGCCATTTTTCCTGCCTATAATGCCTCCCCCTTCCTTTCTACCTATTCAAATCATACCAGTTCTATAAGAACCAACCCAAAGCCCCCACAGAGACATAATTAGGGTGGGGGTTTCCCTCAGGGATCCAAAATTTTAAAGGAGCTGCCAGTAATTGTAGTCAACACATAAACAACAGAGATTAGCATCCTCTAGTAGCTAAAACTAAGATATCACCCCAAATCTTCCTTTCTGCTCACTGGTAAGATCCCCACTAGCCCGGACTCTTGGTTAAGTGTGCACCTGGCAGAAGAACTCCCTTCCAAACTATATTTGTTTGTGTTGTTGCTGTTTGTCTTCCATTCTCAAAGTGGACAATGACATCACAAGGGTGATGTCTTGACTTATAAGTGAATTGGATTTAAGAGAGGCACAGTTGTTGCAAAATCATTAGCCTCATTCTCTGCTTCAGTCATTGAAGTCCAGTGGAAAGGCAAAAATCAAGATGATAAAAAAGTTGATATAAGAGCATTTTTCATGCCACAGGACATGTTTTATACTGCTTGCCCTGTGAACAAAAATTGCTACTTAAAGGTTTCACTCCTACACAAAACTATCCCTGCCAAGCTGCTACTGAGACCACATGGAAAAGTGTAATAAAGAGTGTTGACCTAGAGTCAAGGTACCAGGAATGGAATCCTGTCACAGACATTTTTTTAAAAGAATTTTATCTTTTTCCACTTACACATAAAAAACTATTTTTAGCATTCATTTTTAAAATCGTTGAGTTCCAAATTCTTTTCTTCCTTCCCTCTCCCCCCTCATCCAGAAGGTAAACAATTTGATATCAGTTATACATGCAGTCACACAAAACACATTTTGCCACTGACACTTTTAAGCTACCTCAGGGGCTCTGATTCCTTATCTGAGAAATGGGAATAATAACTTGCATTGTGAGAGGCAACAGTAAACAGAGAACAAGTCTTAGAATCAGGAAGACAATCCATCACTAAATACAAACTGATTTTATGACTTCTGGGCAAGTCATTTAACCTATTCAAGTCCCAAGTAGCTCTCTAAAGCTATCCGTTCAGTCAATCAGTGAATAAGCATTTATTAAGCCCTTGATAAATGCCAATACTGTCCTGAAGACTGAGGATACAAAGGGAAGGGAAAGGTTCAATGCCCTCTAGGAGCAGATGTCTGGGAGATGACAAACCCTATAATATAAATGATGGTATTAGTTATATACAAGATACAGAGAAAGTTGACTGAAAGAGAAAGGGAATCTTTTCTGGCCTCTGGTATGAAGTGGGATTGGAGTTGAGTGTTGAAGAAAACCAAGGAAGCCAGGAGCCAGGGATGAGGGGAGAGGACATTCCAGTTACAGCAAACAGTCTATAGTGCAAAAACTAACATGTTCTAGGAATGCTGGTAAATCAATATAGTTGGATTGTAGAGTGTGTGGAGAGGAAAGGCTATAAAGAAAGAAAGGGAGGGTCAAGTTGTGAAAACAAAAGACTTAATATTTGAACTCAAAAGCTAAAGAAAGCAACTAGAGCTGAAAAGAGAAATGATAAAGGAGGGCATGATCAGATCTACACTTTAAATAAATCATCTCTAAGTGGAAGATGAATTGGAATGGGAGAAAAAAGCTTGAGAGGGAGACTGGCTACTGCAATAGAAAACTATTATAATAATCCAGCTGAGAAGTGATGTGAGTCTAAACTAGGGCTGTGATTAAGAGTTGAAAGAAGGGAACAATATGCACAGGATGTTGTGAAGGTAGAAAACAGCAAGTCTGGTCAATGGACATGGTCAAAAGTTTGGAAGTAAGGAAGGCTTAGGAGGAAGATGAGTTCTGATGTGGATATGTTGAGTTTTAAATGTCTAGAGGACATCCAGCTCAAGATTTTCAAGAGGCAATTGGAGATTTAAGATGGTAGCTTAGAAGAGAGACTAAAGTTGAATAGTTAGAATTGAGAATCATCTACACAGAGATAACAATTGAACTCCATGAGAGATAACAATTTCACCAAAGAATAAAAAGAGAAAGATCCAGAATATGATTAGAGAGAATGACATGGATGAAGAACCAGCAAAAAAGACTAAGAAGTGGCGAGATAGATAGGAAGAGAGAAAGCAAAGAGCAGTGTCTTGACAACCCAACAGAACAGATTCCAAAAGGTGGTGTTTGTATTTGACAATATTAGATTCTTCCAAGAGGTCAGGGAGAATGAGGATAGAGAGGAAGCCATTAGATCTGAAAATTAAGAGATCACTGGTAACATTAGAGAGGTCACTTCCAATTGTGTGAGATCAGAAGATAGCAGATGCAGAACAATTGGGGGCACTTGTATTTATATAGCAATTGTATGGCATTTAGGTGCTCCCATTTGAACAACATCACGGGGACAGACACAGAAAAAATCCTGCAACAATTCCCAGAATTATACCATTGTATAAATAAGTTGTCAGTGGTAGTAATAGTAGTAATAGTTGAATAGTAGTAGAAGCAGGAATAGAAGTAGGAGTAACAGTAGACACAGTAGCAGTACAGATACTACTAGGAGTAAGAATAGGAGGAGTAGGAGTACTAGTAATCTGAGTAGTAGTGCAGGAGGAGGAGTACTAGGAGGAAGAGGAGCAGCAAGGTTAGGATTACAAGTAGGAATAATGTAATAATAGTAAAAATAATGCTAACCATATTATTAGTAGTAGTAATAATAGTGTCCAAGTAATAGTAATGGTAGTGCTAGTAATGCTAACAGTGACAATCATAGAAAGAATAGTGTAATAGTAGTAGTAGTAGTGCTAGCAATATTAGTAATAATAATAACAGTGTAATAGTAGCAGTAATGTAGTACTAGTAATACTAATAGTAATAATAGTCATAGTGATAATAATAATAGTAGTGTAATTGTAGTAGCAGGGGTAGGAATATAAGTATCATCATCATTATTTTATTGCGTAGTGAATGAAAGCAGTAAACTCATAGCTGATAGAGGCATAGCCTGTCTCCATACTGTGTGACCATGAATTAAATACTTAATCTCTCTCTGGATTTTAGTTCTTTTAGCTGTAAAATGATGAGAGCTAAGCTAGATGATCTCCACAATCCTTTCTAGTCCTAAATCTGTGATCCTATAATTTGGAGTCAGAAGAACTGGGCTGAGGGCATCTAGGTGGCACAGTGGATAGAGCACTGGCCCTGGAGTCAGGAAGACTTGAGTTTACATATCTGGCCTCAGACACTTGATCCTTACTGCTGTGTGACCTTGGGCAAGTCAATTAACCACATTTCCTTGCAACAAACAAAGAAACAAAAAGAACTGGGAAAATCCCAGTTTAGCCAGTTGTATGACTTTGGATAAGTCATTTCAGTTTGATTTTTTTTTAATCTGTAAAATGGAGATATAACTGGTCCTATGTATCACACTGAACCATTGTAAGGATAAAAATGACAAATGGTTATGAAAGTCTTTTGTATTGCAATAACTGGGGCCCACATTGATTTTTCCCTTCTAAACAGCCATAGCATTCACTGTACATTTTTATCTTTGATTCACTGAGTATGTTAGTTCTGGAAGGGACCTGAGAAATCACATAGTACATCCCCATCATTTTACAGATGATGAAACTGAAGTGGGGCAGGGGGAAGGGAGGAGGAGAGGGGCAGGGATTAACTCTTCCAAAGTTATAAAATGTCCAATGAGAGGCAGGACCAGGATATGGACTCAGATCTCCTGCTTTCTCCAGTCTTTATACATAGTAGTTTAGTGATAGCTGTTTCTTGCAAGGGTCTTTTTCATCCCCTGCCCCCAAAACATGTAAACTTTCAGACAACAGAGTTCCCCATTTTTACCTGCTTTCCAACCTCCCCACACATGGTATATTAGACACTTAATAAATGCCTGTGTCCAGGGCCTCCTGAGAAAAATCATCCTGTCTTGAAACAAGCAGAAAATGTACAAGCTGCACATACTGTTAATCTGCCCATACCACTCCACTCAGAATGGAAACAAAAGAAAAATTACCATCTCTGCAGATGTCCTTTGTTTTTTTTTTTCAGATGTCCTTTCAAACAAGACCGTTGGGGAGACCTTCAGGTCCCAAAATAACAGAGCCCAGAATCTCAGAGCCAGAAAGGATCTCAGGTCACCTAGTTCAACGGGAATCTTCCATAACATCCCAACAGATGGCCATGACCCCCACCAACAACTGAGAGTAGACGATATTTAAAACATAGTTTGCGTTTTGTGTGCTTTCCCAATAAGTTCCACATGTTATTGTATAGTTTATCTTGAAGATGATTATCATCCCTTGTATCTGTATAGCATGATATAGTTATCAAAGCTTTTTTACATTTTTCACTTAAAATTTACAATGTGAAGTAGCATGCAGCCTGCCTGACCTAATAGTTAGCATGTTGGTCCTAAGGCAGAATTGTCCTCAAATCCCACATAAACACTTACTATGTGATCAATAAACAAATCATTTATCCTCTCTGACTTCAGTTTTGTCATCTGTAAAAGGTTAGCTAGTTTATATTGCTGTGGGACTCAAAAAAAGATAATGACTCCAGAGGACTGAGAAGAATTAAATTGAGGTTGCACAGTGAAATACCTGAAGTCAGGAAGATCAGATTTAAATCCTACCTTAGATACTTACTGGCTGTGTGACCCTGGGCAAGTCAATTAACCACTGTCTACCTCAGTTATCTCAACTGTAAAATGGGAACAATTATAACTGCACCATCCTTTCAGATTCGCTGTGAGGATCAAACAAAATAATAATGGAAAATTTAGTAGCACAGCATTAGACATAGAAGGCATTCAATAAGTGCTTTTTCCTCTCTAAATGTCAGTTATTATTTAGCTGATGAGGAAACTGCCAATATGTACCACTCACTAGGATAGGACTTGAACCCAGATCTCCTGGATTCAAATCCAATGCCCTTTCCACCATATCACAATCTATAAGGGAAAGGGAAAAGCTTTAAAACAGCCCAAGCCCACCCCACTGTTTCACTTCTTCAGTACCCTAAAAGATAAATGATTTCATCCACTCCGATATTGCCTCACTCCCCTTCCTCCATCATCACCCCAACATGGCAGAAGCAGTCCCTCCAAGGATGATTTGCTGTGGCCAAACAGCCCATCACCGAAGGGTGGGCCTTTCCCCCCACTTATCAAGGTTCTAGTCCTGTCCTCAGACATTAGACTTATAGGTCAGCTCAGTTCCCACGTTTCTGCCAGAGATCCACTCTACTGGCAGGTCTTCAAGATGCCAAAGTCACTCCTATGACAGGGTGAGGTAACAAAGAACTAAGATATATTCTTCTACTTACTTCCAGAATGTGATTTCATTAGCATGCAGATTTCTTCCACCAGTGAGACTGCCAACTCCATGCTCTAATATGGCCAACCCAGAGTCACTGTGGCCAAAGGTATAATTCATTCCCTGGTGTCCACCTTTTTTAGTGGTTCAGGTTGATGTTCCTATGACAGACTCCAGTGCCTCTCTACCAGTGCCATATATAGTCTTTGGGTGCCCATGCTCATCTTCACAATGCAAGTGCTGAACAGGACTTGAATGGAAATCTATTTTATTTATATGCGTGTATGTATATATATAAATATATATCCATATACATGTGTGTGTATATATTAGCTGGAAAATGTTTTCATTTTATAGCTGGAAAAATGATAAATGTTGCTAATGTGTCAATTGAAGAAACTGAGGCACAGACAAGCTGAATGTCCTCCTGCCCAAGCTCCCCCAGAACCAGGATTAACCTTCATACACGATCTGTGTCCCTAGCCGGGGTCCCTAGCCATTGAGTCTGAGGCTCTCCTGCCAGGTGAGCTGGAGATGGGTGCGGTGGGGTGGGGGTGGGCAGAAGGGCAAGAGGAGAGGCGAAGGGCAGAAAGTTTGAGAGAAGAAAGTTAAGTTGGCAACAATTGGCGCATCAAAGCCGTGCAGCTGCTGCTAACGGAGAGCAGCCAGGCTTTCTTCTCGCCACTCTCTTATACCCGATTAATCAGCGGCTACAGCGCGGAGCTTTGATCCCCGAAATCAAACCCTCCGTCTGATGGGTGACTTGATGTTATGCTAATCCGAGCTGATTGAGCTGAGATAATTACACTTCATCCAGGTTTCCTGGGAGTTCCGAATAAATATTGATGCACATCTGTCCCCTGTTCAGGTGTAGTGGGGAGCTTTTAGTTCGCAACAGTTTCAATTTGGTCTCCAGGAGCCGGGCTCGCTGATTGCCTGGAACAGCTTGTCTTCCGTGCCGCTGGCCTGGTGGGGCAAAGCAGACCGCCCGGCTCACTGGTGGAGAGCGCCCCGGCAGCGGAGGAGAGGGACAGAGAGGGAGAGAGGGACAGAGAGACAGAGACTGAGACAGACAGGGAGAGGAGAGACAGACAGAGAGACAGACAGAGAGAGGAGAGACAGACAGAGAGACAGAGAGACAGAGGAGAGGGAGAGAGGCGGGGACCCGGAGAGACTGAGGAGAGGACAAAGACAGGAGAGGAGAAAGGGGAGAAAGACTGAGGAGAGTCGGCGGAAAGAAGACACCCAAAGGAGAGAAGAAGAGGAGAGGTGCAGGGGAAAAGGAGGAAGAAAAAGGAGGAAAAGAAGAGAGGGAGGAGAGGAGGAAGGCCAGAGGAGAGAGAGAAAAAAAAGAAGCAGAGGAAGGAGTCACGGATGAGAGAAGAGGAGAGAGGAGTAAGGGCTGGGGGGTGGAGAACAAAGGCAAAAGCTAATCTCGAGGTCCCTTTTGTCCCCGGCCATTTGGGTGGGGATGGGAGGTGGAGGTGGGGGGACGAGTGCAATGGACCGATTGAAAGGTGCCCGTTTTCTCCGGGTCGGACCCTCCGGGACACCAAAGCCGGGGGGCTAGAGTCTCTGCTTCCACCCTGCAGCCCACCCGACTCCACCCCAGGCGAATTCTCGGCCGTTTCTGGGGATCCCGACCGCCGCCCAGCCCTAGGTTTTGCCTGGAAGCGGCTTTCTCCCCACGAATACCGTAGCTCACTATAGAAACTGCCCTAGCCCGGGAGCGTTAATGACGGTAAAGAAATGAATAATAAATAATAAACGGCGCGTTTATATGGCTCCTCTCCTCCCCACGGACTAATTAGTTAATGTTTGTAAAGCACTCTGAAGTTGAAACGCGCTGTAAGTGTTAATGATTATTACCCTCGTCTCACAGTGCTTTCCAAATTGCTAGGGGAGCTCGGGGCGCCCCCTCACCTGCCTCTGGAGTGCAGCCACTTCTGGGGTAGGGGTAGGCAGCTGGCTAAGAAGCAGGTGCGGGTGTGGCTGCGGGTGTCGGCGGGGAAGGCGCGGCCTGGTCAGACTCAGACTCGCCTACAGCAGCTAAGGTCATACCTTTGACCTGGGGACACCATTGGCCCTGACCGCATGCTGGGCTTCTCCCCCGCTCCAGTCCTTGACTTCCTTCCCTGTCTCATCCACTTGTTGGCTGGCTCCTCATGAACCAGCCCCATTTCCACCACCCTCCACTGGTGAAGAATTCTCGGCGGAGATACTAAGGTTCAGGCAAGCGGATTTTTCGTCCCTTTCCCCCATTTGTGAGCCCACGTTCCAATGGTGTTCCACCCGAAAAAGAAATAGGTCATTTGTCATTTGTACTATGATTTTTTTTTCCCAAGCAAAGAAAGAACAGCAGACTTGAGTCCTTGAAAACCCCTCTTTAATGGCCTGACAGAATAATGGCTATAATTGTTCATATGTCTAGAGTGCTTTAAATCAACCAGTCAATCAACAAGCATTGATTAAGTGCCCACTATGTACTAGACCCCCTGTTAGTGGATCCCAGGGTGCCTGGTTTGGCCTGGAATAGTATCTCCTGGACTTTCTCATCATATCGGCTCTCTTCCTCTCCCACCTCCTCCCCCCCCACTCCTGCTCCCACCAGCACACCATTACATTAGGCTAGCTTTCCTGACGGCAACCCAATTAAGTAGATAGCTTTTAAAAAATCATATTATCCTCATTTGTCAAATAAAACAGGCTTAGAAAGGAAAAGTGACCTGCCATAGATCATAAATAAAACTAAAAAAGACCATCGTGATCACTTAGTCCAATCTCCCCATTTTACAGATGAAGAAACGGAGACCCAGAGAGATGAAGTGACTTGCCCATGATCAAATAGAGAGACTAGATCACATGTTTAGTAAATGGCAGAACCAAGACTGGAACTCACATGGTCCTGATCCCAAACCTAAACTAATTTGAAGTCTGTTGCTCTGGAAATATCCATGGATAGCTTGCTTAGGATCCCCAGGATACACATATAGCCCTCCCAATGATCACCTCAAATAGGATATTTGATTTGTTTTCCTACTACATTCAAAACCTGTCTAGCAAATCCTGAGAAATAACCACCTTCTTATTCTCACAACACTACACTGGAAAATTCTAAAAAGTGTCGGGGGTAGGGGCAGAGGGTTGTCAAGATTAACCTTCAGCTTAGAGAGAAAGGATCTTAGACATGCCTAAAAGAAAAAACATTCAAAGACAGCTTCAAGTACAAGACCTTTCAGAGTCCTATTATTCTCCTCGGGGAAACTTTTGTAACAAAATCGGCTTTATTGGATTATGAGATTTAAGAAGAGAGGGACTTTGGAGGTCATCTGATCCAATTCCAATTTTTTACAGATGAGTAAACTAAGGCCCAGGGAAAAGTGATTTGCCCAAGTTTACACACCTAATAAGTGAAAGTCAAACTCAAGACCTCTGACTGCTTATCCAGCACTCCTTCCATAAAATGCAGGCCTATGTGCAATGAAGATTAAAATTCTGAGGTATTAAAAATATCCACATTTATAAAACGTTTCCCTGTGCACCCTCCCCTTCTCATAGTATAGTACCCTGGCAACTGTTTACCGTTCCTGCCTCTCGATCTTGGCTGTGACACAAAAGTCAGCTGGGAATTTTTCAATCAATCATCAAACATTTGGTTAGTGGCCTGTACAATAACCCAAATTTTGTGTTTATAGAAACAGGAAAAGGGAACAGCCATAACCTGAGCTCCTGGCCTTAAAGACCAGGTATTCTTCCAAGATTCCCAGATTCCCATCTGTCCTGGGGAAGTTATCCCACACTGGCTTCCCTATCTCTGATTTCTAGGGCTGTTTAGGACTTTAAAGTGAGGATATGAATATCACTTCTGTCCTCCTACCTGGAACCAACCCTGAAGGTACACTTCATCATACAATGCCTATCCATCATAATGTCATCCTCCCAATATGTGGGATGGGACCAGGAGCCAATGCTATTCATCATGACCCTAACTACCTTTGGTTTTTGAAGGTAGGAAATCCTCCCTCACCTCCTTACTGCCTCACTTCCCCTGCAAAGCTATCAGTCTACTAAAGGGGATATCAATAAATCATCTTTTTTAGTTCCCATATTTCTTTTCCCACAATGCATAGAGTGATTGAATGAACAAACACTCGATCCCACAAAAGGATGATTTGAAGGTCTAATGGGGATGTAGGAGTAGTTTGAAGGCTAGGATCACAGATTTGTTAAGCTGGAGGGGATATTAGAGGCCAACTAATTCAATGTGATAGCAGCTAGACAGATCAGTAGATAGAATGCTGAGCCTGAAGTCAAGAAGATCTGAGTTCAAATCTAATCTCAGATATTTGCTGGGCCCCCTTGAGCAAGTCATTTAACTTGTTTGCTTTAATCTGTTGGAGAAGGAAATGGCAAATCACTCCAGTGTCTCTGCCAAGAAAATCCCATGGACCGGATAGGTGTGATATTATCCATGGAGTCACAAAGAGTTGAATATGACTGAACAACAATAATTCAATATCATACCCAACTGCAGTCTATCCTTTGCTATAAATGTCCATGGTTTAGGGAAAGGGGCACTGTTAATTTTCATCAAAAAATTGACCAAGCCTGGTCAATTGGAACATCCTCAGGACAGATGGGAATCTAGGAATCTTGGAAGAATACCTGGTCTTCAAGGCCAGGAGCTAGTTGACTCTGACTGATCTTTGACACAGCCTGGCACAATAGTGTTTTCTGAATCATGTTCCTGAGCAAAAAATACATCCTCCCTGGAGGACTATGCAGGTCTCAGGCAGGTCTTAACCTGGAAGTTTTCCAACCTGGACCAGAAACAGCACAGAATCGAGAAAGTAGAGGCTGGGAATGGAAAGAAGCAGGAATTAGGTTTTCTCTGCTCTTAGATAGGAGATAAGTCAGGTATGAGATTCAGACCAATAGAAAAATGAGTAGTATATAGTCATAGAATGTTTCTATCTCTACTACCTAATACTATGAGCATCTCCCTCTCCTTCTCTGGGCCTCAGTAGTCCCTCTGTAAAATGAAAGGGTTGGAATGAAAGATATCTAAGGTGGTCTTCAGTACTATGAAAGGTCCAGATTGAGATCAGGACAATCTGAGTTCAAGTCCACTTCTGACACATAATACATACATACATACATACATATATACATATATATATATATATATGTATATATGTATGTATGTATGTATATATTGAGCAAGTCACTTAACCTCTCAGCGCCCAGGCAGTAGGTATGCCCTGAATCTCCAGAGGAATCCAGATGGTGGATGACACAGTAAGAAATTCCATATCTCTCCTGCCATGCATCCCTTTGAGGAAGTGTCCTATCCCATGGTGGTGCCCTTCAACAAAGCTTGGTTTTATCACATGCAAATTACAATTCTGCATATCTGTGTATACATATATAGATAGGTATAAAGGTAACTTTTTGACAGCATCTTTGATACTGTTGTTGGTTTCTTTCTGGAAGCAGAGAGATGTGGAGAGGGCTGGGACAGGGTAAGAAATCCATCCAAACATCACACACTTCCCCCAGGGTTTTCTTCTTCCCCCACCCCCTGAGATGCTGCCCTGCAAGTTCCCAAACTTTGTGTGCGGTGAGTAAGTGGCCCCGCCTACAGTCAGAGGCTATGTTAACTAATCCAGAAATTAAAGCGCCCGGAGAAAACAGGCTAATCAAATTATACATTCCTAAGAACCATTTATAAGCCGGGTACATTCTTTAATCTTAATTAGAAATCTGAGCAGCTCCCGTCGTCTCTGTAATCAACATTTAAACAGGGCTGACCCCCATGGCGCTAACCTTGAGAGCTGTGTGCAGGTATGTGATGAGAGAGGTGGGGGTATGGGGAGGCCCTGAGTCCATCCAAAAGGAAAGAGGTGTATTCAAGCCTGCAGGAAAGCTTGCATCCTTGATCGGCCCATCCCCATTTTTATCCTAAGTGGAGAACCCCAGCCTCCTAAATCAGTAACTTTAATCTCCTTTCTTGCCATCCACCCCAGGGTGGCAAAGACCGCATCCTGTGCACAGCCCCTGTATCATTCAGATCTATGAAAGTGCAGTTGAGTAACTGAATCCATTGAGGTTCAGATGACTGTCCACCTGTTACTTGATTTCTATGAATTTTAAACCTGGAAGGGACCTTAGAGAAAATATGGAGAATAATAAATTTTGAATACCGTACTGAGTTAAGGTGACAAGATCTCTTTAGTCTGGGAACAACAATTTGCAGTATTGATAAGAAAGCATCTAGATGGTATTGGTCAAGGGAGACGGCCTTGGAAAATAGGGGGTCAATGTGGTTGAGGGTCTGAAAACTTGGTAGTTTGGGTTCTGGTTTCAACCCTGATAACAATAACTCCATGAATTGATCACACTATTTTACTTTTCTGATCTTTGATGAGATAAGGTTATTTCCTTGTCCTTGCTCACCATCATAGGAAGTGTTTAGAGAAGGATAAAGCTTTGCTGTTTGCTTGTGCATGACTCTTCATGACCCTGTGGGCCATGGTATGCCAATACTATCCCTGGGGTTTTCTTGGCAAAGTTACTGGAGGAATTTATATCTCCTCTATTGGTTTTTTACATTTTATTTTATTTAAGGCAATGAGGTTAAATGACTTGCCCAGGTCACACGGCTAGGCAGTTATGAAGTATCTGAGGTTGAATTTGAATTCAAGTCCTCCTGACTCCAGGACGCATACTCTATTCACTGAGCCAACTAGCTGCCTCCATACTTCTCTATTGTTTTAAGACAAACAGAAGTTAAGTGGCTTACCCAAAGTCACACTGCTAGTAAATATCTGAGGCTGAATTTGAACCCAGGTCTTTCTGACTTTTGAACTGAACCACCTAGCTGTCTAAGAGAAGGCTTGGAACTTTTCAGGGAGGAGGAGGGTGCTAGAAAATCTGATTGAATGCAATCCAACAAGCATTTTTAAGGCACCTACTATGTACAGAACACTAGAGAAACAAAAGAAAAAATGAAAAGCAGTGGTGCTCTAGGAATTTATAATCTACTGAGCCAAAGGAGAAAGTTTACAAACTTACAAACATATTATGACTAAGGATATTCATGAAAATTGGACGAGCAAGAGAAAGTATTCTGCCAACTAGAGTTAGGAAAGGTTTCTCATAACAAGTGGCACATGAGATAAGCATTGAAAGAAACTACATATTCTAGGAGAGGATGGAGAGGGAGTACAGTCTGTGCAAAAGCAGAGACTAGAGATGAAGAACTCAGTTAAAAAGGACACCAACAGGCCTATCTGGAGGGAACATAGAGTAAGAGAAAGAGTCATGTGAAATAAACCTGAGAAAATAAACCAAAAACAGATTGTAAAGGACTTTAAATGTCAAATTGAGCAGTTTGTATTTAATTCTAGGGGGGGAAGAAGCTACTGTAGATTTTAGAAAAAGAAACTGACATGATCAGACCTGCACTTGATGAGCATCAATTTGGCACCCCTGTGCAGGTTGGAGTAGAGAGGATCAGAAATGAGGGGCTGAACAGGGTAGTAATTATGTAAAGTGAGAGAAGGGGGCAGATGCAAAAGGATTAAGCCCATTTCCAGCAGGCCAAACAGAGGCATTATAATATAGTAACTAAAATATTAGAATTGGAGTCAAGAAGACTTGAGTTTAAATCCAACTTCTGACATTTATGAATTTGGCCCTGGAAATAGACCAAATCTGTTTTCCAAGTACTAACCTCACTAAGTATGGAGGAGCGACTCCCTTGCCCCCTTGTCATATCAACAATCATGCCTAAGCAAGCCTCAACCCTTGATTACTTCCACCATCTGTCTCCTTCATTCCAATTCATGTGCTGTGGAACAGAGCTGGAGAAAATCACAAAACTGAGCTCGCTACAAATTGATCTAATCCCAACTGGGTCCTCACTATAGCAAGGCAAACATTCTACTCCTCCCTAATTGATTCACTATTGGACTCTCCACAGCAGCTGTGCCAAACCTTCTCATTTCTCCTCAAAACTTCCACAGTGCCATGCCTCCCTCAGTCTGCTTATCTGAGGACTTCAATTCATGTTTTACTGAAAAAGGTGAGATAATTTGCCAAGAACTCTATCTCTTCCCCCTCCTTCTCACCTCACATCACTCAACATCTTCTTCCATTATCTTCTCTTTCACTCTGATTTCAGATGGTGGCTGTTCTCCAAGGTCAAAGTGAATCCACCTATAGGTGTACTGATCCAATCTTTTCTATCATCTATCCCTTACTAATCTTCAATCTCTATTGACCTTTTCCTCATTACCCACAAATTCTTAGTCTTACTCTATTGTTAAAACCGTTAAGGTTTTTTTTGATCCAACCATCCCTAATAACTATTTTCTTATATCTTTCCTCTCTTTTTAAGAAAGTCATCTACAATCCACTTTCTCTTCTCACTTCTAAATCATATTCATCTGTCACTTGAAACTGACCTCTCCGATAAGTCCAGGGATATCTTAATTGCCCAATATAAAGATCTCTTCTCCATCATCATCCTCCTTCACCTCTCAAAGATCTGATGCTACAGATAACCTTATCCTTCTGAATGTTGTTCCCTTCTCTACATTGACAGGACACTACACTTACATAATTCTCTTCCTGACCATTCTTCAGTATCTTTACTGGTTTTTCATCCATGTCACTTCTGTCCAAAACTCTATCCTTGGTCTCTTTCTCTTTTTGATCTATATTACTTCTCTCTGTTGTAATGTAAACTCTCATGGGGTTCATTTATCATCTCTATACAGATCAATATCTTGCAAACCTTGAACTGGATGTCCATAGGCATCTAAAACTGAACAAGTCCACATTAGAACTCATTGTCATTCCCCAAAAGCCCCTCCCCTTCCAAACTTCCCTATTACCATCAACTTCTCTTCCTTAAAAACTCAACTCAGACCTTCTGTAGAGGCTTTTCCTAGTCTCCCCAGAAACTAATGCCTTCCTCTTTCTAATCATCCCACTATATGTATATGTATAGGTATATACATATATATCTTCCATGTACCTAGTTATGTATATATAATCTCTCCTATTGGAAATGTGGGCTGCTAGAGAACAAGGGCTATTTTTTTATCTAATAGATGCTTCACAAATGTTTGTTGACTGACTGACTGAAGTTTTTCAGGCTCCCCACTTGGTAACTTTGAGGGCAACTCTTGAAATAAATAAATATATGAACTATCTCTCCATTCCTTGTAGCTTCTTCTGCCTATGACAAGTGGCAGAAAAGGGGACAAAGGGGACAAAGGGTCAAAGACTAAGAATTATGCTGTTTTGGGAATCATAGCAATCTTGACTTTTTTGCTATAAATGAAACCAGAAGAAATTTGGAAGGATGACTTATAGGCTCTCTTTGGAGAGGCACAGAAAGGAGTTGGAAGATTTCATTTTATCATATGCCCAAAGGCAAAAAGAAACACTATTTCATGAAACATATGGTCATCTCATATTCTCACATTCATGATAAGTATTTCCCAAAAAATGTGTGTGGCTTATGCACAAATACCAGTTGCAAAGGATAAAGAGATGGAGAAATTCCAAAAAATTCATTCAATATAGATTTTGATATTCAGTGATTTCAGCCAGAAAGTGGGAAAATATGAAGATGGTAAGTAATATATTAGAAAGTAGGGTCCAGGAATAAGAAATTGAGAAATCAAAGACTTATAGACTACATCAGACTTTCACACCTTTACAAGACAAATATTTTCTTCAAGAATAGATTAATAATGAGAAAAATGGCATGTAATTGATACAACTCAATCCTGACCTACTTAGTAGCAATGATATCCATATAACTATAACCATTTGATACCCAACTTTAACTTAATAAACTAATTTCCATGACCCAAAAGGGTCTAAGAAGCACTTAGAAAACATTTGATTCACTTGTCAAGCAGAGAAAGATGATAGTTAGTGGCAATTCAAGTGTAGAATATAAATTAATATTTAAAATCCTTCGAAGAATTATGAAATATCATGAGCAATATCACTCCATAAAACAGAGGAAAGCAGCTTAAAGAAAACTTGTTGAGAGATTTATCTAAACAAAATCATCTTGAAGGCATATAAGGATGAAAATGGAAAAGGGAAAACTAAGAGAAGAAAAATAGAAAAGATCTGCAGAAATTTGACTTAGATATCCAAAGCAGAAGCAGCACAGGTGATATAGGCAAAATTTATCCTGCCCTCCAGATCATCTTGTGACTATAGCAGGAACCCCTCAGCTGAATCTGTGTCCATTTGCTGACTCAGGGTTCCCAGACAATGTCTGGAGGGGAAAGCAAGAAATTTGAATGAGTTGACCAAGAGACCACAACAACCACCACCTCCCCCATGAAGGTTCAGAGGACCATGGGAAAAGCACTGCCCTCCAGATTACATTACAGATTACAGTGACAGATTACATCAGTCACTGTGGAGATGTGATCTTAACTTCAGCTTCACCCAGTGGACAAGCAAGCCATTCAACCTGAAGTAGTGAGGCACCCCAAGGAAGAGAAAAGAGGCTCCATAAGAGTTCAGTGAAACCATCATCATGATCAACATCTCCCTTTGGACCCCCATAAAATGACTCAAGATCCATCATGGATAGGAGTTCCTCAAAATTCATCAGCTCTGACTATTGCTCAATCCTCTACCATCAATGAAGGAAATCACCCCTGTACTCCATCTCCTTAGCAAACCCCAACAGTAACCTACCAAAGCACCTACCCATGTCAAATGGTTCAACTTAAAAAATAGTAATGATTTTATCAAGTGAAAATGACATTAAAGAAATTAAATATTGGCAAAGAACTGGAGATTGAGGAAATATCCATCTACTGGAGAATGGCGAAACAAATTGTGCTATATGACTATTATAGAATACTACTATGCTATAAGACATGATGAGATGGTTTTAGAAAAATATGGAAAGACTTGCATGAAATAAGGAAGAGTGAAACAAGCAGCTGGAGACAGTAACAACAATATTGCTCAAAGAACTAAGTTATCCTGATCATTATAAATAACGCAACTAACTACAAAGGACTTATGAGGAAGAGGCCAGTCAACTCCAGAGATGTAACAGATAAACAAAAGTATTCATAGTATAGTTTTACATATGTCTAGATTTATGCATGCTTGTGGATATACTCACACAAAAGCATACACATACACACACATATAAAAACACATGTATATGTTAAATGGTAGCCTTCTCTAGTGTGGGGTGGGGAAGGAGGGAGATAGTTTGGAACTTAAAATGTACAAAAAATTAATTTAATTCTCAAAAAAAAAGAAAGAAAAGATCTACAAAGGTTTTTTTTATAACAAATTGTTTTCATCATCAATTATTGTTGAATCACCACACATGAAAAGACCACATGAAAGAGTAATAAAGAAAACAAAAACAAGAAACATACATTGAGAAGGAAGGAAATAATCATTCACTCCTCTTTTGTGAAGGACATTGGACTAAGTATATTTTACAAACATTATCTCATTTGACCTTCACAACAACTAACTCCACAAGATAAGCATTATTATGTTACCCATTTTCATAATTGAAGAAACAGAGACAAACAGAAGTTAAATGACTTGCTGAGGGTTACACAGATAGTATGTTGGGATGAATTTGAACTCAGAACTTCCTGACTCTAATCCCAGCTCTCAATTCTCTGAATCACCAGTTGCCTCTAATAAATAATATAAATTCTGTAGAATCATATATAGAATCTATATATTAGACTATATATGTATATATATATGTATATACAAAAATATGTATGTATATATATAATGGAGGGCAATCAATTATGAGAGCATTGAGGCATCATTTCACAGGGCAACAAATTATGAGAACATTGAGACATAAATTCACAAGGTATCTAATGGGGGGAAGTTATCAAAGATATAGAAAAGTTCAACCTTATTAATACCAAAAAAAAAACCCAGTGAATTCTGTGATAATAATCTAAACTTATATCAAGGGTATCTGCAATGATAGTATTAATAAGAAACAGATAAGTGTTAATATGTAGTATATTACAGAGAACTATATTTTAACATCTTTCAATTGTCAGAAAACTGTAGAGAATATATGATCCCACTTTGCATATTGTTCAATTTCTTTTTTCAGAAATCTTTGATTAGAGCAAACCCCACTTTGAAGATTCTCTTCTAGCAGGTGACTTCCATTCATTCATCAAAATCATTCAAAATTCCTTTAAAAGATATTAAGTAGAGATAACTGATCTACAAATCTTTGATCATCAAGCAGGACATGTGGGAGGCATATTCACACCAGAGATTTTCACCACAGTGATGGAGATCTAGCCCATGTTCTCTATCAATGGTGAGCTTATTCAAATGTTCTTATTATAGGATGGAATTCCTACAGTTTCATCAAACATTGAAACATGGTAGAACTTCCTAGAAGTATTTGACCTAAACATCCACATAGGACAAACCAAGTGGATGAAGTGGATTGTCCATGTTATGACACTGAATTATGGTTACTCACTATAGCTATTTGGATAGTGGATCCTTATGCAAGTTTTAAAATAAAAAAAACTTCATTAATTTATCCCTATTTCAACTCCCAATTTGGCATCAGAGGCCTTTCCAAAAACAATGGTTAGCTGATAATTCAATGTCCACACTAAGGATAGAAAAATAACAGTCACAAGGTTTATATGTTCAAATACAAGATTTATTCAAGAATATTCTATATAGCTGACAAAAACCTCAGGAACACTAAAAATTGGAGGAAAATGAGGCATCCAAGTCTGTTTTCATATTGAGATGATAATGGGGCAGCTCTAAAGATGACATCTCAGATTTTTCTCTTTTGTACAGGAAAATTTACACCTCTAGAATATGTTAAATGTGCTTCTACATTTTTCAGGATCTCCAGGGAGTTCCACATTCAACTCTATGTTTTGGAAATTTTGAACATTGTGACTGATTAAGAAAGCAAAGGAAGGAGAAAAAGAAAGAAGCAGAGAATCTGCCTGATCCAATGATTGCCTTTGGATCTATTCTCATAAAGACAGGAACATGCTTTTCATAGCTTTGGCTAGACTTCTGAGACACTCTACTCTTCCTAACCATATTCAAAGAACTAAAATAGCAAGTTTCATTCATGGCTAGATCTATCATTTAACTCTTAATTTTTCCATGACAGTTTTTTTACCTGCTCTTTTTTTAAGATTTTATTGGGGTGGCTATGTGGCACAGTAGATAGAGTATCAGCCCTGGAGTCAGGAGTACCTGAGTTCAAATCCGGCCTCAGACACTTAATAATTACCTAGCTGTGTGACCTTGGGCAAGCCACTTAACCCCATTTGCCTTGCAAAAAAACCTAAAAAAAATATTTTATTTATTTTGAGTTTTACAATTCTTCCCCCAATCTCATTCCCCCCCCCCCACAGAAAGCCAGTCTTTAAATTGTTTCCATGGTAAATATTGATCCAAATTGAATGTAATGAGAAAGAAATCATATCCTTAAGGAAGAAACATAAAAGTATAAGAGATAGCAAGATCAGACAATAAGATATCAGGTTTTATTTTTCTAAATTAAAGAAAATAGTCCTTGGTCTTTGTTCAAATTCCACAATTCTTTCTCTGGATACAGATGGTATTCTCCATTGCAGAGAGCCCCAAATTGTCCTTGTGCACTGATGGAATGAGTAAGTCCATCAAGGTTGATCATCGCCCCCATGTATGACAGGTTTTTTTTTTTGACAATAAAGCAACATTGAACTGGTTAATATTCAATTAGTACTTGTTGTTCAGTTCTTCAAATATCGGAAAATTTTGATCTTCCCCATACTCCCTAGACCTACAAAATGGAGGGAAGGAGGGGTAGCTAGGTGGCGCAGTGGATAGAGCACCGGCCCTGGAGTCAGGAGTACCTGAGTTCAAATCTGGCCTCGCACATTTAATAATTACCTAGCTTGGTTGCCTTGGGCAAGTCACTTTAACCCCATTGCCTTGCAAAAACCTAAAAAGAAAAAGATGGGGGGGGATTAGAATAGGTGCTAACAGATATGCAATCAGATGGACAACCTGTAGAGATTGTCCATCAATATAAATGTCAAAGGAACAGCAAATTGGATCCCAAAATTCATCAGGAGGAAGAAAAATATATTGAAACTCCTCCAATGATCCCAAACTTCTAACAAAAGTCCATCTTTTTTAAAAACCAATATTTTACTGGTTTGGATAGATAAAACATTAAACACAATAGTTTATGAAAACTTGAACATAGTAAATATAGTGAACATAAATATAGTAAATAAGGGAGGATAGGTGGCGGAGTGGATAGAGCACTGGCTTTGGAGTCAGGAGTACCTGAGTTCAAATCCAGCCTCAGACATTTAATAATTACCTAGTTGTGTGGCCTTGGGCAAGCCACTTAACTCCATTGCCTTGCAAAAGAATTAACTAACTAACAAAATAAATAAATAAATAAATAAACAAATAAACAAACAAACAAACAAATAATAAATAAAGTAAATAAAGAGAAGCTAACAGATAGTGTGAGCAGATTGCAACATAGGAGATTTCAAGAAATGGGTGTATTCAGGGAATAGATTATAGGAAAAGAAGATGAACTGATCACCTGGCAAGGGTAAAGAATGACAAATGGATAGCTGCATGTTCCACTGTTGTCTTTGCAAAGTCAGAGAAAATAAAGAAAGCTTCCCACATATTAGATGGATGAATTTCTTGTAAAAAACTTATGGGAGGATAAGGACAAGAGGATGAAGCATGAAAGGGCTAAAATTAGGAGAGATCAATCCAAGTCATTTGAGAGAGACCAACCACCATGAACCTCAGTTTCTTCATCTGTCCAACAAAGGTAATAATACCTAGCACCTACCTCCCAAAATTATAAGGAAACTTAGATAAAGCATGTAAACTACAATTTTACTATATAACTATGAATATTATTAATACACTTAATACAGTTATTATTTTTCCAGTAGAATTAATGACTGATGACAAATTGTTTTTTAGCTATCATTGTATCTTTAGTGCTTGCCTAACATTTTAGGTGCATAATAAATGTCATATGTATGAATAAATTAATGAATAAATGAATGAAAATTAAATAAATTATCTACTATATTACAGGTACTTTTCTATTCAGTGTGTGTTTGAATACAAAAGTAAGATGATCCATGGTCTCAAGGAGTTTACATTCTAATAGAGAAAGGCAGCACACATATCAGACTGGTGGCTAGGGCAAGAAATTTTGTTCTAGGGCGGCTCGGTGGCGTAGTGGATAAAGCACTGGCCCTGGAGTCAGGAGTACCTGGGTTCAAATCTGGTCTCAGACACTTAATAATTACCTAGCTGTGTGGCCTTGGGCAAGCCACTTAACCCTGTTTGCCTTACAAAAAAAAAACCTAAAAAAAAAAGAAAAGAAATTTTGTTCTAAGGAATCCTAAAAACTATGAGAAATCATATGGTAATAGAATTCCAAGTCCTTTTTTGGTAGCATTTTACATTTTTTAAATTATATTTTTCATTATTTTACAAAAAAAAATCTTTTTTTAATGAACTATTTTGTAATCAAGTCGATTATTTTTGTAGGTCCTTTGAAAAATATTTGACTCCTCATTCCAATTTCTCAACACAAGTGATTGTCTATGAATCAGGAAGTGTGTCCAAATTGTCAAAGCAGACACATTTTTAACTGTTTTTAAAACTGTTTCCTCCTGTTTTCAGCTTAATTCCATCTATTATATTTCTTCCACACTATAAAGTTTTAATTTAAAAAATCTATCAATAATATGGAACAATTATAATGATCTAGCATTGTCATCAAGAGGTTTGTAAAGTAATAAATCTTTCTTAACATCAATTCTAACAAGTATCTTTAGCCACATTTGCTGCTTCATTCATTTATATCAAAAATAGGAATATTTTATTTTAAAAATAATTTATTTACTAATAAATTTATCTTGTAGGTTTTCAGACATATGGATAATTTTCCCACCATCTTTTCTACAAAGGGAACCATTTTAACCTGCTTTGCATATGATTCACCAAGCACTATTTTGATTATCCCAATACCTGAATATCAGCACCAATGTCTCTCTTATCAAATGAAGCTCTTTAAACTTATTCTGTAAATATTTGTGTCTGGTTCACTTAAAAGAATCTCTTCATGAAAAAAAAAATCTTTGTCATCATATTCTGTACATTCATTTTCTAGATAGTTCACTTGATTAGGTCTTATGCTATCAGCAGCTAGAACATTCATACAAAGTAAAATAATAGTCTTTTCTTTTTACCAATAATTGCATTTTTGAATACCAATGATAAATATAGTACATCACATTTTCAGGATTTAGCAATTTTACTTTGTATTTCTCTTATTTAAATTCTTTCTTTAGCTTTTATTTATACTAATTTCAGCTGCCATTATGGATATTTCTCTTCAAACTAGTCATGTGTTTATCCATCATAAGTAGATATGATTTAACTTTTTAAAAATTAGAGAAAATAATTTAAGGCAATTAAATTTAAACTTGCATTGAAAATATTTAATAATTATAACTGTTTTAAGATAATTCCACTTTGAAGTTTTGAGGTTTTGGGAGGGAAACAGTCTACTATATTGTATTTACCAAAATTAAGGACATTGAAAAATCTAACGGATATTATAGTACTTACTTATAGCTTCCACATAGGTTATTTAATTTGAGTCATACATCACATTCAAAAGTAGTGATCAACATAACTGTATGAATTATCCATGTCATATGACTATAGGGACTAATGATGACAGTGAGTAAATTTAACACAGTACCTCATTTGAGCATTCTGCATTAAATAATCACTATCACTGTATTGTCTTCACTGTTACTAGGAATAGATTTATTGTGCTGGACTTGCTTTTGTTAGCTTTGATTTTAATGATGTTTTCATCAAAAAGTGGATATATTTGTTCAGATGTTGTAATCAAAAATATCCAAAATCTTGGCCATTGGTGGGCAAAGCATTGGCATTTATTGTTTCCTTCCCACCCACCATCTCATTTCCTTTTCCCACCATCTCAAAGGATCTCAAACTCATTGATGACAGCATGCCCCCCTCACTTCGGAAAATCCCAAAATTTTGTGTATAGGGGCAAAGGGGTTATTCTAACTAATTTTTGTAGTAAAAATGTGAGAAAAAACTATCATCAATTAATGAAATATTTATTGAGTCCCTATATGTGCTAGCAGATATGAAAAATAAAAGATTATTAAGATAAGATCACAAGGGGCAGAGCCAAGATGATGAAGTAAAGGCAGGGACTTCTCAGAGCTTTCCCCCAAACCACTCCAAATACCTTTAAATAATGGCTCTAACCAAATTCTAGAGTGGTAAAACCCACAAAAATATGGAGAGAAAAAATTTTTCAGTCCAAGACAACTTGGACAAATCACAGGAAGAGTCTGGGGCACCTGAGTTAAAAAGGGCTAGCAGTGCAGCCCAGACTGCACCAGAGTTAACTGGCTCTAGTCATCCAAACAGACTGTGAGGCACCTGGATCCTTGGCAGTGAACCTCTCAACCTAGGGATTGCCAAGGACAACTTGGAGGGTCAAAAGAAAAACTTCTGTACCAGAGTGATTGGGCAGCCCAGTCCAATGCAGGCATCAGCACAGACTCAGCCCCAAGATGCCATCTGGCAGTTGCTTCCAGAACACTCAGCCCACTGACAATAAGGGGTACCAGGACAGTTCCTAGACAGAAAGGAAAGCTAGTGGTCATTCACAGACCAGAGTACAGGTCAGGAGAACACTCATAGCCTCTCTTAAGGTTAAATCCTCAAATTGGAGGAATTGAGAACTTTCAGGTCCATGGGAGGTATCCCTGAAAACAGCTGCAAAAATCTTCAAAAGCTTGGGGACAATGTGTCACTCTCGAAGCAGAGCCCCACCTTAACAAAGAGCTAAAATCAAATCATAGGCTGGGGAAATGAGCAAACAGCAGAAGAAGAAAAAAATCCAACCATAGATACACTCAGAAGATAATGAAGTCAAAACTCCTATATCCAAAACCTTCAAGAAAAATATTGAATTGGTTTTAGGCTGTGGAAAAACTCAAAAAAGATTTTGAAAATCAAGTAAGGGAGGTAAAGGAAAAAGTGGAAAGAGAAATGAGAACAATGAGGGAAAATCATGATAACCAAGTCAGCAACTTGGTGAAGGAGATTCAAAAAATACTGAAGAAAACTTAAAACAGTTTCAATCAAATGGGAAAAGAAGTCTAAAAGGTCAATGAGGAGAATGCCTTAAAAAGCTGAAGTGGCTAGATGGAAAAGGAGATACAAAAGCTCTCTAAAGAAAATAATTCCTTAAAATGTAGAATGGAACTGAGGGAAACTAATGACATTGTGAGAAATCAAGAAACAATAAAACAAAACTAAAAGAATGAAAAACTAGAAGATAATGTGAAATATCTTATTGGAAAAACAACTGACCTGGAAAAACAGATCCAGAATAGATAATTTAAAAATTATTGGACTACCTGAAAGTCATGACCAAAAAACATCTAGGCTTCATATTTCAAGAAATCCGCCAAGAAAACTGCCCAGATATCCTAGAAGCAGAAGGTAAAAATAGAAATTAAAAGAATCCACCTATCTCCTGAAAGAGATTCCAAAAGAAAAATTGCCAAGAATATAATAGCCAAATTCCCAAACTCCCAAGACAAGGAGAAAATATCACAAGCAACCAGAAAGAAACAATTTAAATATCTTAGGGCTTGGAATATGATATTCCAGAAGGCAAAAAAAATTCTTGGATTACAACCAACAATCAGCTACCCAGAAAAATTGAACATCCTCTTTCAATGGAAAAGATGGGCTTTCAATGAAACAAGGGACTTTCAAATTTTCCTGATACAATGACAAGAGCTGAACAGACAGTTTAATCTTCAGGTACAGGACTCAGATGAAGCATAGAGAGGGTGGATGGGAAGAGCAAATTATAAGGGGTTTAATGATGTTGAACTGTTTGTACTCCTGCATGGGAAGATGATATTGATAATGAGCCTTCTATTTATTAGGAAAGTTAGAAGGAGTATTTATAGACAAAACACAGGAGGGAGCTGAAAATGAAGGTATAATATAAAGATGGAGTTAATGGAAAAGAAAGAAATGTAGTGAAAGAGAAAGGAGAGGTAGAATGAGTTAAGGTATTTCCTGTAAAAGAGGCAAGAAAGAGCTTTTACAAAGCAGTGAAAGGGGAAAGGTGAGGAGAGAGTGAGTAAGCCTTCATTCTCATCAGAAATGACTCAAAGAAGAAACAACAACACACTCAATAGGTAAAAAATAGGTATAAAAATCTATCTTACCCTAGAGGGAAAAAAAGAGAGGAAAAGGATGGGAGAAAAGGGACAGGGAAGGGGAGGAGGGGTGTAGGGGTAGGAAGACAGCAAAGATCAAGGGATAGGGTAGTCAGGTGCAACACACTTTTGAGGGGGGATAGGGTGAAAGGAGAGAGAGAGAGAGAGAGAGAGAGAGAGAGAGAGAGAGAGAGAGAGAGAGAGAATTGAATAAATGGGAGTAGGGGAATAGAATGAAGGAAAATACAGCTAGCAATAGTAACTGTGGGAAAAAATATATTGAAGCAATTTCTCTAATGGACTGATGATAAAGAATGCTATCTCCCAAGACAAACCCAGAAATTGTATGAACGCAATTATAAAGCACTTCTCACCCAAATAAAGTCAGATCTAAATAATTGGGAAAATGTCAATTGCTTATGGTTAGGCAAGCTAATATATTTTAAAAAATGACAATTCTACCCAAATTAAATTACTTATTCAGTGCCATACCAATCAAACTACCAAATAATTATTTTACTGTGCTTAAAAAAAATAGTAACAAGAAAAAGTCAAGAAGATCAAGGGAACTAATAAAAAATATAAAGGAAAGTGGCCTAATTCTACCAGATTTAAAACTATATCATAGGGGCGGCTAGGTGGCGTAGTGGATAAAGCATCAGCTTTGGAGTCAGGAGTACCTGGGTTCAAATCCAGTCTCAGACATTTAATAATTACCTAGCTGTGTGGCCTTGGGCAAGCCACTTAACCCCATTTGCCTTGCAAAAAGAAAAACCCAACTATATCATAAAGTGGCAGTCATCAAAAATGTCTGGTACTGGTTAAGAAATAGAGTAATAGATCAGTGAATTAGGATAGGTTCAAAAGAAATAGTAGTAAATGACTACTGTAATCTACTCTTTGACAAACCCAAAGACATTAGCTTCTGGGATAAGGACTCACTATTTGACAAAAATTGTTGGGAAAACTGAAAAATAGTATGGCAAAAACTAGGCATAGACTCTCAGCTCACACACAATACAAAATGAAGTCAAAATGAGTACAGGATTTAGACTACAGATAAATTAATGGACCAAGAAATATTCTTATCTGTCAGATCTATGGAAAGGGGAGAAATTTATGACTAAGCAAGAAATAGAGTACATTATAAATTGCCAAATGGATTATATTATATTATGTTAAAAAGGTTTTGCACTAATAAGATCAATACTGCCAAAATTAGAAGGAAAAAAGAAAATTGAGAAACAATTCTCACAGCCAGGAGTTCTGATAAAGGTCTCATTTCTAAAATATATAGAGACTTGTACCAAATGTATAAGGTTACAAGTCATTCCCCAACTGGTAAATGATCAACAGACAGGTTTTGAAGGAAAAAATTAAAGCTATATATAAAATCATATGAAAAAATGTTCCAAATCATTATTAATTAGAGAAATGCAAATTAAAACAACTCTGGGGTATCACCTCTTACCTATCAGATTGGTTAAGATGACAAAAAAGGGAAATTAATCAATGTTGAAGAGGTTGTGGGAGAATTGAGACATTAATGCATTGCTGGTAAAGTTGTGAATTGATCCAAACATTCTGGAGAGCAATATAGAACTATGCCCAAAGAGAAATAAAATGTTTCGTACCCTTTGACCCAGAAATTCCAATTCTAGGTCTATATCCAGAAGAAATCATAAAAATGGGGAAAATCTCACATGTTCCAAAATATAGCAGTTCTTTTTGTAGTGGCAAAAAATGGGAAATTGAGGGGATGCCCATCAATTGGAGAATGGCTAAATAAGCTATGGTACATGAATGTTATAGAATATTATTGTTCTATAAGAAACTCTATATTGTTGAACTCCAGAAAAGCATGGAATGAATTACAGGATCTGATGCTGAGCAAAGTTGCAGAACCAGGAGAATAATGTACATAATAACAACATTGTGAGATGTTCAACTCTGATGTATGCAGCTGCTCTCAGCAGTTCAGAGAGCTAGGACAGCCCTATTAGAACAGCTATGGACAAATATTATCCCCATCCAGAGGAAAACAAAACAAAACCAACACAAGAAATCCTTCAGAATCTGATGAACTCTACTTTTTAAAAATATTTCTTATGTATTTCTTTCCTTAATCCTAATTGCTCATAACAAAAATGACTAATCTGTAAACATGTTTAACACAAATGTGTTAAACTCTTCACCACTGAGGGGAGGGTAGAAGAAAATTTTCTAACTTAAAAATATACATAGGATGAATGTTGCTTTCATAACAAATATTTGAAAAATAAAATATCAATTAAAAAAGATAAAGAATGTTTTCCATCCTAAAGATAGAGCTGATGGTATTTGAATACAGACTGAAGCATACTTTTTTTTCTTGCATTATTTTTCTTGAGATTTCTCTTTGTGGGGGAAGGTTATGTTTACTTTTACAACATGACTATTGTAATAATGGTTTTCATGTAGTAGATTTTTAACTTACACCAAGTAACTTGCTTTCTCAATATGGGAAATGGTTTGGGAGGAAGGGAAAGAATTGAGAACTCAAGGTTTTGGAATTAAATGTTGAAATTTGCTTTTGCATGCAGCTGGGGAATTTTTTTAAATAAAATAAATAATTTTAAAAAGATAAGATCCCTGCTTTCAGAAACTTACAACTTCGGTGCAATAGGAAAAGTTCTCGATTTGGATTCAGAAAATTGGTTTACAAATCCCAGTTCTTCTACATATAACATATTTCTTCTCTGGGCCTCAATTTCCTCATTGGTAAAATGAGGAGATTGGTGACTTTTAAGGTCCTTGCCAGTTCTACATCCATGATTTGGTAAGTTAAGTTAGGAAGTAAGATTTACAGAACAAGGCAGAGACAATGAAAAACTCAGAATTCAAAAAGATCTTGACAGCTTACCTATTTAGAATATTCTAGTGAATGAGATGCTAACTGACCAAAGTGGAGCACGTATACTTGGTAAACCTGTTTCTGGAAGTATTTTATACCTAGTTTTGGGGAAGAGGGGCAGGATGTCTGGGATAAATGGGTTATGGAAGTGGAAAGGTAGGAGCAAGGTCATAGTGAGCTGAGCTAAGGTGTAAGGTGTAAGTCAACCAGAAAAAGGAGAAAGAGAAGATGAATACATGTTTCTTGAACTAGCATCTTCTTGACAGCAGGGTATCAGAGAGAGAGAGAGAGAGAGAATTGGAGACAGAAAGAGACAGGGAGATAAAAAGAAAGAAAGGCAGCAACTCAGTTGAATTCTTCTAGCAGTTCCCTCCAAACAAATTTGAAATAACACCTCAGAGGAAATTTTGGAGTGTCAAAGTTAACAAAATTTCAATGTAAGACATTATTCCCACTCAAAATAATTTAGGAGATCATCAGGAGACATCTGTAACACCAGGGAGGACTGAGGAGTTAGTAGCAACAGCAACTCCAAGAACTTTCAGCCTAGAGATGGTAAGAAGATTAGACAACTGTTCATGGTCAAAGAAACAGTCTAGAGATAATGTTTCAAGAAATTTTATAAAGGGGGGCAGCTAGATGGTGCAGTAGATAGAGTACTGGCCCAGGAGTCAGGAGGACCTGAGTTCAAATCTAGCCTCAGACACTTAATAATTACCTAGCTGTGTGATCTTGGGCAAATCACTTAACCCCTTTGCCTTGCAAAAAAAAAAAAAAAACCCTAAAAAAAAGAAATTTTATAAAGGGAAACTGAATTGATACCCTAAACTCAGAGGGTAAAATAGAAATTGAAATAATCTACCAGGGGTGGCTAGGTGGTGCAGTGGATAAAGCACTGGCCTTGGAGTCAGGAGTACCTGAGTTCAAATCCGGCCTCAGACACTTAATAATTACCTAGTTGTGTGGCCTTGGGCAAGCCACTTAACCCCATTGCCTTGCAAAATCTAAAAAAAATAAAATAAAAAAATAATCTACCAATCACCTTCTGAAAGAGATTTCAAGAGGAAAATTCCCATGAATATCCCAGAGCTCCAAGGGAAAATATGCCAAACAGCCAGAAAGAAACAATTCAGATATCATGGAGCCACAGTCAGAATAGCACAAGATGGGGGGGCAGCTAGGTGGTACAGTGGATAGAGTACCAGCCCTGGAGGCAGGAGGACCTGAGATCAAAACCAGCCTCAGACACTTATTAATTACCTAGTGGTGAAACCTTAGGCAAGTCACTTAACCCTTTCACCTTGCAAACCCCACCCCCACCCCCAAAAAATAAAGAATAGCACAAGATTTAGCAGCTTCCATATTAAAAGAGTGAAGGGCTTAGAACAGGGAAAAATAATAGAATTTCAAGCCAAGAATTACCTATCTAGCAAAAGTGAGTATAATCATTCAGGGGGCTAAATGGAATGAAATAGAGGACTTTCAAGC
Organism: Macrotis lagotis; assembly: GCF_037893015.1. Lineage (NCBI taxonomy): Eukaryota > Metazoa > Chordata > Mammalia > Peramelemorphia > Peramelidae > Macrotis > Macrotis lagotis. The sequence continues at coordinate 794,650,397 of NC_133658.1, forward strand.
AATTCTGATGAAAAAGAGAGCTGAATGGAAAATTAGCATTCAAGCACAAGACTAGAGAATAAAAAGGTAAACAAAAAAGTATCAATAGAGACTCTATAAAATTAAATTGTTTAGAATCCTATTTAGGATGATGTTAACGCTTAAAAACTTGTCATTATTAGGGCAGTTAGAAGGAGTCTACATAGAGAGAGGATATAAGTTTGAGTCAAATATATTAGAATGACCTCTCAAAAAAGGAAAGAATAAGAAAGAGGAATGTTCTAGGGAAAGGGGGAAGGGAAGTAAAATGGGGGAAATTTTTCTCACATAAAAGAGGCACAAAAAAGAAGAGTTTATCTAGAGGAAGATAAAATGGGGGGGAGCAATGTTTGAACTTCATTCTTCTAAGAACTTGTTCAAAAAGGAAAGTATATATATATACATATATATATATATGAGCTTGAATTGGAGATATAGATATAGATATAGATAGATAGATAAGCTTGAATTGGATATAAATACCTATCTTACTAATTAGGGAAATAGGAGAAGGAGATAGATATTAGAGAAGGTATGATAAAAAAAAGAGAGCAGGTTAAGGGAGGCAATGGTCAACAGCAAAACAGACTTTTGAGAAGGGACAAAATAAAGAGAGAAGGCTAAACAGAAGAAATATGATGGAGGAAATATACAGTTGTCATAAGTATAAATCAGGGCAGCTATGTCTCACAGTGGATAGAACACTGGCCTTGGAGTCAGAGAGACAGGAGTTTGCATCCTTTGAGTTTTACTAGTTGTGTGACCTTAGACAAGTCACTGAACCTTGACCGCCTTACATCCATGGACCTCTCCAGTCATCCTGATTCATATCTGGACACTGGACCCAGGTGACTCTGGAAGTGAGGCTGGTGACTTAGCACAGCATCCCCTCACTCAAATCCATTTCATGTGCTTGTCATGGTATCACCTCCCTGATGTCGTAATCTTCTTGGAAAATGAAGGACAAAAAAACAAACAAAACAGCTATAAATGGGAATAGGAGTCATGCATAAAATAATGAAAGTAGATAGCAGAATGGATTAGAAACCAGAATTCAACAATATGTTGTTTAAAAGAGACAAACCTAAAACAGAAAGACACAAAGTTAAAACAAAGAGGTAGAACAAAACCTATTAGGTTCCAGTGGAAGTTAAAAAAAAAGGGGAGGGATGAGCAGGACTATGATCTCAGACAAAGTAGAAACAAAAGTAAACCTAATTAAAAGAGATAATCAGGTAAACTATGTTTTGCTAAAAGATAACTTAGATAATGAAGTAATATTTTTAAAAATTTATACCAATTCTTTGATAAAGACTTCATTTTTCAAATTTATAGAGAACTGAGTCAAATTTTAAAAATAAATGTCACTCCCCAATTGATAAATTGTCAAAGGATAGGAACAGGTAGTTTTCAAAAGAAGAAATCAAAGCTCTCTATAGTCATATTTTAAAAATGCTCTTAAATCACTATTGATTAAGGAAATTCAAATTAAAATAACTCTGAAGTCACACATCTATCAAAAATGAAAAATGTTTGAGTTGATGAGGGAAAACAGGTACATTAATAAACTGCTAGTGACATTGTAAACTGGTCCAAATATTCTGGAGAATAATTTCGAACCATGCCCAAGGAGTTTTGACCCAGCAATAGCACTACTTGATCTGTACCCCAAAGACCAAAGAAAAAAGAAAAAAGACCTATATGCACAAAAAATATTTAAAGTAGTTCTTTTTTTGTGTTAGAAAAGAACTGGAAATTGAAGGGTTCTTATCAATTGAGAAATAGCTGACCAAGTTATGACATATGATTGCGATGGAGCACTATTGTGTTATAAGAAACAATGGAGGGGTTGCTTCAGAAAAAAAAAAACATGAAAGACCTATTTGAACTAATGCAAAGTGAATTGACAAGAACTAGGCTATCATTGTGTGCCCAATAAACAGTGTTATAATGACTATCAACTGTGAAAGATTTGTTTACTCTGATCAATACAATGATCATTCCAACCAGTGATGGTGCCCAGGGCTGGTCATCTTCTATAGAAAGCCCTTCCCAATCTCCAATAATTCTAGTGCCTTCCTTTCATTGATTATTTTTGATAAATCTCTGTCTATAACTTCTAGATACATAGTTGGTTACATGGTATCTCCCCTATTAGATTTGCAGCTCCTTGAAGGTAAGGGCAGACTTTTGTTTTTCTTTGTATCCCCAGCCCTTAGAACAATGCCTCACACACAGTAATCACTTAATAAAAATGTATTGATTGATTGGCTGCCCTAAGCTTGCACTGACATTTTGTAAGCAGAAAGCCTGGAGCATACCCTAAAGTGGAGAGCCAGACTTCTCCATTTCTAGTCATAAGGCACTTCCAGAAAGAAGCTCACCAAATACTTGTGAATCCTTAGTGCACTGTCCAATCCTACCAAACTGACCTTCTTATTCTTCCTCACATATATTAGTGCTTTTGCACATGCTTACCCCATAGAGAAATTTATTCCCTTTTCATCTTTACCTCTTGTAAAGCCTAGTTCCCTTCAAAGTTCAGCTCAAACATCACCTCCTACATAGGCCTTTCTCAATTACACAAGTTTCTAGTGGCTACCCCAAAAAGTTATCTTGTAGTTCATATATTTATTTTTCATATACTTTGTATCTATTTTGTTTTATAGATTGTATTCTCCTGATAGAATGTAAATCATTAGAGAGTAAGTACTCCTTTTTTGTCTTTGAATCCCCAAAACCTAGTATCTGATCATTTTAATAAATATTTGTTGGTCAATTGATGATTAATTGACAGGCTAGAACACTGTGCCAAATTTTATCAGTAGCAATCAAATATGGAAGACTATAAAATCTTACACTTGGGTCCAAAAAAGGTATAGGATAGGAAAGGCATAGTTAGACTATAATTTTTTTCTGAAAAAGATCTAGAGGTTTTAGAGGACTACAAGATCAATATGAGTCAAAACCATAACATGGTAGCCAAGAGAACTAATGCAATCTTGGGCAGAATTTTAAATGTCATTGTATATAAGCCTAGGGAGATGATAGTCCCTTAGTATTCTTCCCTGGTCAGGGCACACTGATGTTCTCTTCTGGGTGCCACATTTCAATAAGGACATTGATAAACTGAAGAGGGCCAAGGAAAGCAACCAGGATAGCGAAGGGCTTCCAGATCATGTCATAAAAGGATTTATTGTAGAAAGTAGGAATATTTAGCTAACAGAAACTTAGCTATTTAATTTTTGAAGGACTATTACATAGAAGTTGTACAGATATTTCTTGACCCACAGGGTAGAAGTGGAAGCAGTGGGAAGAAGTTACAGATAATCAAGTTCCCAGATGCAGTAGCAATGAACTAGAGAAATAAGCAGTCCCCCCACGATGTACCTATGGCCACTGTGTCAGAAGGCTTTGACATGAGAGTTACAGGAGTTGATCCTAGATGGGTCTTTCAAACTACTATGTTCACAGTAGATTTAATGTAAGGAAAAACTTCATAAAAATTAGAGCTATTCCCAAGTGGAATGGGCTATTTCAAGATGTAGTGCTCTCTAGCACTGCAGGAGGGATTCTTGTTCAGATTAAACTAGAGATACAAAGAGGTTCTTTCAAAACCAAAATTCTGTGATTCTAGAAATGCCCTATTTCATTTAGTCAATTTCTGCCTGTTGAAATCCAATCCATCCATTCTTCAAAGTCCAACTCAAAGCTTTCCATGATCATCCTAACCAGTCATCTCTCCTTCCTCCCAACTCTAAAAGTTTCTCATTAGTATTTCTCTTACGACACTAATGACATTACATTGTAATTATTTTCTTCTTATTAGACTATAAGTTCATGGAAGGCAGGCATCAAGCTCTTTTATGTACTTATAGACCATACATGTGTAGCAGTGATGACAGATCTTTCACTCTCCCAGTGTGTAGTAGTACCAGGGAAATTTACATTGCTCTCTATTTTCATTAAATATTTTGTGATTCAGGTAATTTAAATAAATCTGCCAAGCTCACTTTAGAGGAATCAAAGACGAGAGTGATCAAATGAGAAGCTTCTGGTGATTCCTAGGTCCTTAAATATAGACAGTAAGCATACCACCCCATCGCTGGGAGAGAAAAAATATTAAACTGCTAAAAGATACCATGAGTCAATGCAACATTGAGGAAAGAGATCTGTTTATAAGGTGCAAAAAGTTATAGTTTCTCTAGATCACTGAGAAACTCTATATGTATGTGTGTAAGTATGGTATGGTGTGATATATGTGAATAGAAAGATCATAGGAACCATAGTACAAGAGAAATTTTAGACTGAACAACTTCTGGGAAAGGCTTGGCCCCTAGGAAAGGGGAAAATTGCCAACCATTAGAGTCTGAGGAGAATTGCAGGAAGCATGGGGTATGAGCTGAACAATACAGAAAAACATTCTTTCCATCAGCTGAGAGTGTCTGGAAGCAAGAACTGGAGAAAAGGCAATGCTTCATATAGGGAAGGACTAAGGAAGAGGAAGTATTACTTGGTTTTCACTGCCCCAGAAAATACAACATGCAGCTTAGGCTATACAGGTCTCTGGGAGGTAATGCTATTTTCTATGTTGTTTTCTCATATGAAATCTAGTTGTTTCCTCTGATATAAATAAACCTGTTCATGTTTTGAGTTTCACAAACCTATATGTTTGTTCACACAGGTTGGTGTGAGACAGTTGGTAATTATATTCCTGGAGAGAGAGAGTTGTCAGATACTTAAGTTCCTAGATTATTTCAATAGTAGCAATGAACCAGAGAAGTAAGAAGTCCTCTACAAAGTACCTAGGGCTTTTGTATCAGGAGGCTGTGGGATGAGAGTTACAAGGACTCATCTTAGATGGTTTTTTCCAAGCATAGGCTTTCTATGTTCACATTGGCAGGTCAGGACAGCAGCCCTTACAAGCACTAAGGCAGGCAAAAGTCTAAGAGATATTGTAATATGGATTCTTAGAATAGTATGATAAGCAATGACAATAGACTGCCAAGTTATTAAAGGGCTGATGCACAGAGATGAGCATAGACCCTTTCCAAGGACAATTGCTTTGGGAGAGATCTTATATAGTTGTAAATCTACTTTTAAAGACATTCTCAGATTACTGTAGGGTTTCTGAGTAGGTTCAGAGTACTAGGTGAAGTGTTCCCATTGAAGACAGAGTAGCTGCCCACAGTGCTTTCAGCACCTCAGCTTCCTTGTCTATAAAAGGGGAATAATAATACTAATAGTACCAAGTCCCTTCATAGTCACACAGTCAGGACAGTATTTAGAGACTAGTTATTAAACCATTGTACCAAACTTTTAAGAATTATATTCTCCCTAAGTAGATATGAAGCTTTCTGCACCTCAGTTTTGTCATCTATAAAATGGGAACAATAATACCAATAGTACCAAATCAAAGATCATTATAGCACAATATCTCTTCTATTTTCTTGCAGATTTGACAGAGTTCATTCTGTGCCAGGCTTCACCCAGCCTACAGTGGTGGAAAATCTGATCAAGTCTTACTGTTCTAGAAAATTTTCAATTCACCTTGCCTCATTTGCTAAAAAGTCCATTTGCTTAAAACTAATCACTTTTTATGAAATCATGGAAGATCAATGGAAGTCATCCTCGCTTTATCTCCTAGTTCTAACACTTTCTCACAGATCACTAAAACTAGGGTCAGTTACTAAACCATTTGGCCTTTGATACCTCAGGGGACACACAGATCCTCTATAGTTAGCCATGATATTAAGTCTTATGGTGACCATAAGTCAGAGCATGCAGGTTTTAAAAAGCATTACCCTTAGCCTCAAGCAAAGTCTTAGTTTCACCAGGGAAAATAGATAAATTTGAAGGAGGGACTTTGAAGGCTGGAGAGAGGAATTAGAATGAGAAGTTATCTTGTAACTGCTGCCTCAGGTTTCTCCACTGACTTTAACTCAGTTTCCAAACTCTGAGTCTTTAAAATTATATCCTTTCTACTGTCGGCTAACTCCTTTCTTCAAAATGACCTACTAATCCCTTCACCATGAACTTCAGGCTAATGAATATATAATAGGAACTCAAAACTCCCTTCTATCCAACTTTGCTGAATTTGGGTAAATTTGGGCAACTAGCACCGATCCATCACTCTTTTTATATGTCTAGCTTGACTATCCCTAATCATGGACCTCACCAGAGGCTTATAACAGAGAGAAAAAGGTGAAATATGCAAAGACTTGTTACTTAAAAATACAGAATTTTACTGGGAGGAAAAAGGTCTTAATTACATGCTTTATGGTAGGTTAGGCAGCAGAATGAATAGAATGTCAGGACTAGAGTCAGGAAGAGTCATTCTCCTAAGTTCAAATCTGGCCTCAGACACTTATTAGCAGTGTGATTCTGGGCAAGTCATTTAACCCTGCTTGCCTCAGTTTCCTCATCTGTAAAATGAGCTAGAGAAGAAATGCATCTTTGCCTCCCTGAAAAAGACCCAAATGGAGTCACAAAGAGTCCGACACCCCTGAAACAACTGAACAACAAATACATGGCAGCCTTTGAAGTACTTGAAGACAGATATTGTGTCTTTTTCCCATCCACCTCCACTCCTCTGCCCTCAAGTGTTTTCTTCTCTGTACTAAATTTACTCTTCTCCTTCAATCTATTCTATTAGGACATGGACTCAAGGTCCTTCACCATCCTATTTGCCTTCCTCTGGACACTCTCCAGCTTATCAATATCCTTCCATAACTAAACATAATAATTCAGATGAGGTCTGATGAGAACATTGGGACTTTCATTTTACTCTCCCAGAAGCTATCCTTTTCTAACAGCAGTCAGATTGCATTAACTTTTTTGTTAGCCTCATCACATGAATGACTCTTACATTAAGCTTCTGGTCCACTAAGACTCCCCAGAGTTTTTTCAGAACAATTGCTGTCTAATCTTGCCTCCCCTCAACCTGTTCTTGTGAAGATGATATTTTTTGTAACCAAATATATTTAAGTGCTTGCTGTTCTTAAACTTGACACTCTATTCCCCTGGCCCCCACCCCATGGTCCCCCATGTCTAGAATGTATTTCTTTCTCACCTTTGTGTCTTAGAATGTCTACAGTGATTTCAGGCTCTGTTCATATTCCATTTCCTATAAGAAGCCTTTCCTGATCTGTCTTGTCATTAATAATCTTTCTTTCCTCATCTAATTTTGTATTTACTTATATGTGATGTAATCCCAGTTAAAATATCCTCCCAGAGGACAGAATATATTTTTTCATTTTTCTTTGTATCCTCAGTACTTGACTTGCATACAGTAGGTGCTTAATAAATGTATGTTGAATTTAATTTCATTTTAGCACTGAAGCATCTAGATGGCACACTAGTCAGAAAGATCTAAGTTCAAATCCTGCCTCCAACATTTATCAACTGTGTATCATTAAGCAAGTCTTTTAACTGTTATCTGCCTCAGTTTTCTCATCTGCAAAATGGGGTTCATGATACTCCCAGGGTTGCTGCCAGGATCAAGTGAGATAATATTTGTAAAGAACTTAACACAGTGTCTGGCACATGGCAGTCTCTTAATAAATGCTTGTTTCTTTTTTTCTTCTTTCCTGATGTAAATTTCAGTAAATGCCAAGTTGGATATCACTAGCCACTAATGACTCCTTCCTTGTCCTACAGCAAGTTAAATTTGAACTATAGAGAGGCATCATGGATGGAGAGGTCCCATTATGTCAGAGTCAGAGACTAGACATCATAGAGATTCCTACAATAAGCATGAATCTAATCTATGCTTCAGTCTTTGGGAGTACCAATCCAGTAATGTGGCAGAGAGGATGCCATCAGGGGAAGTAAATTATGGGACCCCATGATAACCCTAACTGCAATAACTGGCTGTGAACCCAGATGCAAGATGAGGGCATTAGAGCTTTAAAGCTGGCCAAGAAGAAGCAACACGATCACAAAAGATTTAGACCCAGCTCATCTGAAGCCAAACTACTATTATAGGAGAGAAGAATTTGGAACTCAGTAATAGAATACTGTCATAGAGGGATCCCATGTGAAGTGTAAGAAAGCAATTAGTGCTACCCAAAGCCTGTTGAGGCATGGCTATGGAACCCTCCATGATGATTTTAAACATCTGGGCCAAAAGACAACTCTGAACTCACAGGGGCCCCAATACCAGCTGATGCAGATGAGATCAGAAAGAAAAGTAGTGCCAACTCCAATGGTTTACCTGGAGAATATAAGTGGTGGCAATAATATGAAGCTGGGCAGCCTAGATTTCTAATCTTTGGAAAAGAATAGAAGACTTTGAGCAGTGTTCTTGTGATAACAGATAATTTTACTCAGTCAGGAATCAAAGGATTTACACAGTGACCAACATGCTATGGAAAAGGTCTTTCTCAGAATATGGCTTTCCTGCCAGGATTTATTCCAATCATGGTAGAGGATGAATGAGAACAAGTTACTCAAGGAGGTGCTCGACCTGGCGAGAGTTAAGAAGTCTGGAACTCTGCCATGCTATCCCCAAGGAGAGTCACAGTCGGACTGCTTTAATCTAAACCTGTTAAACACGTTGGGAAACCTGAAGCCTGAGCAGAAGGCTTATTGCAGTCAGCATGTGAAATTTATAGTGCACACTTATGTCACCAGGAATGATGCCATGAGTTTTACCTATTGATGACACATGTTGATGTTTGGACTTCATCCTCAACTATCTTGTGCCTGTTAGCAATATGCTCCTATTCCTAGTTCCCTTTTCAGGCAATTGCTTATGAAGTCCCAAAGGTTCTCTAGAGCAGAAGTTCTTACCCTGGGGTCCATGAACTTTTTTAAAAAATATTTTGATAATTGTATTTCAATATACAACTAGATGGCACAGTAAATAGAATATTGGATCTAGAGTCAGGAAGACTCAACTTTATGAGTTCAAATCTAGCCTCAGACACTTCAGGCACTGACCCTGGACAAGTCCCTAACCTTGCTTGTCTCAGTTTCCTCATCTGTAAAATGAGGTGGAGAAGGAAATGGCAAACCACTGCTATATCTTTGCCAAGAAAAACACACATGGAATCATGAAGATTCAGATGTGATTGAAAAAATAACTCAACATATTTCAAAATAATTGGTTTCCTTTGTAATCCTAAGGGTTATGTTTCATGCCATTAAAAAATAGTCTGACAGGATATGTAGGCGTGGTCAGGTTGTCAGAAAGATTTATGTCACAGAAAAAGGTTAAGAAGCCCCCCGGCTCAGGAATGTCAGAAAATAGAGAGTCTAGGGAACAGGACATCTCTGACTAAGAGATCCTTTGAGAGTGATCTACTGCTAGCTGCTAGTCTCAACTCAGAAGAGTGCAGAAGAGGAAGCACATCAGGGACATGATGAGAGGCTATCGGGGCTATATTGTGTCAAAGGTGTGAGTTGCCCGTCCATATGGTAATTCCTCATCCATGTGGAAACTCCTCATATATGATCTCTATGTTCATTCTCCCCATCAATGGCATTAGTTTGTGGGGGAATGTACCCCCCAGGCTTACAGGGAGGAATATTCTATTGTAATCTTAGTATGCTATTCCAATAAATTTACCTTGAGCTAATTATGTACTGGCTGATTAATGAAAGATAAACACACTAGTAGGAATTCTGAGCTACATTAAGATTATAGAGTTCTCTGAGCCTGACAGAGCATCTTCTGAGGAATCTACCCTGTGATACTCTGTGTGATTGATCCTGATTCCCTATGTTGCTATTTTTCAGTCATGTGACCCCACTGGGATTTTCTTGGTCAAAATACTAATTTCTTCAGCTCATTTTACAGATGAGGAAACTGAGGTAGACAAAGTTGAGTGACTTGTCCAAGGTCACACAATTAGTAAAAGTCTGAGGCCTCATTTGAACATGGGTCTTTCTGACTCCAGCTCCAGTGCTCTGTGTACTATGGCACCACCTAGCTGCCCATAAACTCCTCCCAGTGCCTTTCTTTATAAAGGGCATAAACTGGTTCTATTTGGTTTCAACTCCATGGAACAAGATGGTCCCATGATGAGTATCCCCTGCCACCACTCCTGCTTTCCTACCTTCTTTTGTATAAAGCATTTTAAAAGCAGGTGCTGAGGATGAGGATGAAGATGACAATAGTTCAAATCAGGATTGCCTTTTGTGGTTTACAAATGGTTTACTTCACATGCATTATCTTGTTTGGTCATCACAACAACATGACAAGGTAATTGAAAGAACACTGTGTTTGGGCTTCATTTTCTCATCTTCAAAATTAGGGAGTTGAAATATTGGTCTTGAAGAACAAATGATAAATATATTTCATCTGTCTTGGTAGAAAGGTAAGAAGCTGAATTCAGAATGCTGTATAGACTAGCAGCCACAGTCACTAAGTTAACTTGTTTTGTTTAACTTTTTCTTTTGTTACAAGGAAGAAGTCTAAACAGAAAAATGATATATCAAGAAACTATTATGGTATTAAAATCATTTTTTAAACAAAAGTACTGAAAAAGATGATCTCTAACATTCTTTCCAGTTTTGGATAGACCATACTCGTACTTAAGGGTACCCCAATTTAGATCATCTAAATAAGGTTATCTCAGGTTCAAGATACTCTTTAGTCCATATCTACTCAAAACCAAAATGCACAAGCCCCCATTGATGTGTTTACCATTACTAGTCAGCCAGAAGAAACCATTAGTTCAAAGCAAAGACATTTAGAAAGATAGCACCTGCTTCTTGGAATAGTTCCATTAGTTCCTCAGTAACTACAAGGCAATGCCAGGCATAGTTCCAACAGGCACAAATGTTTTGCATATAATCTCCAGTTTAGAAATTGTCCTCCAAAAAAAATGCCAAGTGTTCTCAAGTGTCTCCCATCTTTCAATTCCACAGAGTTTTTGAGCACCATATAGAGGAGTGGGAAGGGGGAATGGCAGAGGAATAAATACTAAGATCAAGGACAAAGGCATCATCTTCCTCTTACCTAGTCAAATTCCTACCTCTATTTTGTATAAGTGATGCAATTTCGCCCCCCACCCTGCGCAAGTCTGACACACACACACACACACACACACACACACACACACACACACACACAGCAAGCACCAATACTGCCTTTGATATTATTTTGGTATTGATTATTTTATTTGTTCCTTACAATAAAACGACCAGCAGGACTTATTGATCCCATTTTAGAGATGAGGAAAATGAAATATAGTTAAATCAAGTTCACTGTTTTGATGAGTGGTTAGGAAAGGAGAGACACAAAGGTAGCTTTTTCTGCCAATGTGGCTCCCCCAGTAAGATCCTCAAATTAAAGATTTGTCTCTAAAACTAACATCTTTGTAAAGTTCAATTTTGATTTTGGGGACAAGGTGAGACTCTTGTAAATCCTTGAACATTTACAAAAGTAAGATTTACTTTGCCTTAATAAAGCAAATACATGCCACAAGGACAGAGTAATACTAGAATTCTCTGGACAGTCTCCCTCCATCTTCCTATGGCTATGTGTTTGGTTGATAGGACATCATGTTTAGGGAATTCACCTGAGAACCCCACATGACTGGGACTTTTTATGTCCCTCGGTGACCAGGAAGTTATGTCAGAAAACCCAGAACCAATCAAGTCTCAGGGCCAGCTACGTCTTCTTTTATGTAAAGCCTTTCCCTATTGTGAGTGTGAGGGAAGAAGTTGTATCAGGAAAACTTTGCCTTTCGTGTCTCCAGATGGGCTTGAGTAGGATTTTGAGTCCAAAGACCTAGATTCAAATCTCAGTTCAACCTAATTACTACCTAATCAAACTTGAGTAAGTCACTAAACCCTTGAAGATCCCTTATGGCTCTATGATCCATATCTTCCCTGGGTTTTTCCTTATCCTCAAAGTTAGGGTGGATCAGATTAGATGATCTCAAATTTCCCTTTCAGGTCTAGATTTATATAATCCTAGCAATAGTTTAGATTATATTAGCAGAGTTCAGAGTAAGCTAGGTGGGTGTTTTGTTAAACAAATTTTGCTTGCATATACTGCTTTGAATTATATCAGCGTTTAAGTTCTTCCCTTGTAAATATATACCCATCTAAAATGCACATTGGCTTAAGTGAGTGAAAGGAAATCTGGCAAGAGAAAAAATGGCAGTTGCTCAGAGCTATAAAGCATCTGATGGTGTCAAGGGAGATTTGGGGGAACAAAGGGAGCTCTAGGGTGTTGTAGAATATTGAACTTCAGCCTGCTTTGGGTTTAAGGGATTAGTGAGGGTGCCAATCAAGTTGAGAAAAAACAACTCTCTTGGGGCAGTTTGCCCCTTTGGTTGGGTACTCAGGGAAGTTGAGGCTTTGGGCAGGCTTCAGTGGCACTGAAGCTTTCTCCGAGGCTTTTTCAAGGTGACACAGCTAGTTAGTGACAGCTGGGGACTAGCATTGAAACAGCCTGATTCTCCAGCCCAGGGCTAGGGATACCTTCACTTGGCCTGTTCTCCATCTGTAACCCTTGTCTCATCTCTTCCCAAGAAAATTGCTAAGGATTGGAGGGAAAGCTGTAACAGCTAAAATGAAAATGTTTTCCCAGGGGGTCTTCTCCTTGACAAAGACTTGAAGAGAGAAACATGGAATTATCAAAACATAGAATATCAGAGCTGGAAGGGACCTTGGAGAGCACCTAGTCCAAGCCTTTCCTTTCAACTCATAACTAAAGCATTTTCAAATTTATATTTCTCTCAACTATGTGAAGTAGGTGGAGTAAGTATTATTATCTTCATTATCAATCCATAAGTATTTATTAGGCACCTTCTATGTCCCAAATTCTGTTCTAGAATTGTAGATAAGGAAACAGTTACTACTCACAAAGAGCTTGCTTTCTAAGGAAGATAACAAGTTTAGATATATGCATATGTGCACATGCTATTGTTCACTCATTTTTCAGTTGTGTCCAGCTCTTTGTGACCCCATTTGGGTTTTTCCTGACAAAGATACTAGAGTAGTTTGTCATTTCCTTCTCCACTCATTTTACAGATGAGGAAACTCAGGCAAATAGGGTTAAGCTTGTTGCCCAGGGTCAAACAACTAGTAAATGAGGCTGAATTTGAATTCAAATATTCATGACTCCAGGATTGGCACTCTATCCACTGCACCACCATATCTGTGTTTTATGTATACATATGTGTGTATACCAAATGACATACACAGGGCAGGCAAGCAGCAAAGCCCCCTAGGAGAGATAGGAGGTATCACATGTCAGGTAAGTCAAGCTACTATCAACATATTGTCTACTATTTCCCCTCAGACCCTGACAAAGACAGCTTGGGCACTAGAACCCAAGAGACTTGGCAATATCAATGTCCTCCAAACCATCAGACCTGCTTCTAGTTTAGGCCCTAAAGCTATCATTGAGGGAAGAAAGTCATTATAGAAAGAGTCCCCACTTTTCCCACAACTACCAGCCATTCTCTACTGACAATGAGAACAAAAACTCTGAAGTGCTACATCTCTTTCCCCAGACCATCATTTCCACCCCAGCCCTTTAAGTCATCACTGGGGAGAAGTGGCTCCTGTGGAGAAGGGACTAGCCATCCCCACCAACTGACAACCAACTGTCATCCAAAGGGTAGGCATGACACTGTAACTGATGTAACAAAATACCCTAAGGAAAAGACAGGAGGTAGTTTGCACTAGGAGGATCAGGCCACAATTACCACTCTGACCACCATATCCTTTCCAATTCTAATAGAGACAGCTCTGGAACCTGAACCCAAGAGTCATGGAAATGATGAAATAATATACCCTATGGAAATTTAGCCTGGTAACTTTTCTTACATGTGCTATTATTACATCTACTAAAGACAAAGAGAAGGAAAAAATACTTCTTGTTACCAAAGTCTTTGGCACTACCAAATAGGTCAACATCAGAGACTAATAGCATTTACCAATGGTAACAATATTAAAGAAGAGGTATTACTATCTACTTTTGACTCCATATAATAATGACCATGAGACCTTTGCAGCTGATATTTTCCAGATGTGTTATCTTTCTCATTAGAATGGGAGCTCCTTGAAAGGAGGGGTTGCCTCACTTGTTTTTTTGTATTTGTATTTGTATTTCCACATGGTAAACACTTCCCAAATACTTTATTCATTCACACATGTGGAATGAATATAAAGAGAAAAAATACAAAAAGATGCAAAGTGATGTTTTTGCCTTCACCAACAACTTCCCCCCCCCCCCCCCACAATAGAGACCATCTGCAAACGGGTCTTGCAAACTCAGCAGAGAAAGTATTGCATTTAGTTTTCATTGATTTCTCTTCCAGATCCTAGGAGCCCTAAACCTCTCATTCTTGATGTGAAAGAAGAGGAACAGGGAAAGGATAATTATTCCCAGTGACAGAATCCCTGTATAGATGCCATTCCTAAGGTCCTCCCTCTCAGACTCTTTCTGGCTCCAAAAGATTTCTTTTCCTTGGTAGAATGCAATCCTAAATCTTTCACAATCACTTTCCTAATAGCAACTGATGGTGCAGTGGACAGAGCACTGACATGAGTTCAAATCCAGCCTCAGACACTTATTCTGGACAAATCATTTAATCGCTATCTGCCCTAGTTTCCTCAACTGTAAAATAGACATAATAATAGCACTTACCTTGCAAGATTTTGAGAGTATCAAAAATAGATAATATTTGTAAAAAGTGCTTATACCACAGTGCCTACTACAGAGTAGGCATCATATAAATGCACATTCTTCCTTTCCCTTCTCCTTTCCTTGATCATTCTTTTAAGACTAGATGAAGTCTGGGTGGCTAGGTGGCGCAGTGGATAGAGCACTGGCCTTGGAGTCAGAAGTACCTGAGTTCAAATCCAGCCTCAGACACCTAATAATGACCTAGCTGTGTGGCCTTGGGCAAGCCACTTAACCCCATTGCCTAGCAAAAACTAAAAAAAAAAAAACAAAACTAGATGAAGTCTGAAGTCTTATCTGATTTTAATATATATATAGTATATATTATATATATATAGTATATATTATATATATAGTATATATTATATATATATATATATAGTATATATTCCAATATATAATATATAATCTTATGACTGCCCCCTCCCAACATCTGAGGACTATCCACTCCCAGAACAATAAATCAAGGTGACCAATACATTGTCTCAGGGAATTCATTCAAGGGGATGGGATTTCACTCCTGGAGTTAAACATTTCCTCCCTGTGGCAATCTGGAGGCAGTCCTTGGAGGATCTTCTACCAGCGCAGTACTTGGATCATCTATAAAATGGGGATAATAGAACCTAATTTTCATGGCTGTAGTAAGAAGCAAATGAAATGATATGTGCAAAGGGTTTCATAAACATTAAGCCATTATACCAAAAACATGATAAATGAATGAATGAAAATATACTTACATCATATACTGTAGCATATATCGGAGCATTATTCTAAAGGTTGGGGATTTTTTAAGATAAAATAAAATACAATATAATCCCTGCCTTCAAGAAGTAAAAATTTTTAAATAAAAGACAAAATATATTGCAAAATGGTGGTCAGGGAGGGGTATTTTGTTTTGGAAAATAACAGGGATGATGAATAGAGAAATGGGGAAATACATTATGAGATATACTTAATAAATATTTATTGATTAATTGATTTCAGGGAAAGGAAAGTTTTGAGAGAGCTGAAGGAATTAAGACTCACTAGTCTCAATGAGAATATGGTGAGATGATGGGCAACAATGCCATCCAAACTTTCTATGCCACCCACACCACCATTAGACTGTCCTCTCTTTACATCCTCTGACCTTCTTCCAACACATTCTCCTAAATGCACACACACACACACACACACACACACACACACACACACACACACAAACACACACACAACTCCTGATGCTTGCCCCTTGTGAAAAAATTCTTCATTCCTGCTCTGGGTATTCTTCATGGCCACCTGGGAATTGCCTGCACAAGAATCCTCCTTTTCCTTTCCCATGACTTGAAGGCAACTAAGAAGCTAGTCCTGGGAAGGAACCAAATATCAAAGTGCTGATGCTATGGGGGAGGAGGGAGTAGACCATGGTGTCACAGACAAGATTAAGTGAACAGGAATTCTAACAAACAAACATGCCAAGGGATAGGAAATGGAGAGAGGAGAAGAGGAAGAAGGGAACAGTCGTCTACTTTGGTTGTTTCCAGGGACCAGGGGGAAATCACTTCCCAGAAGTCATAAGGAAGTATGAGAAACTGAGGACCAAATGGACTTTAGAAATGTAACTCTTTCATTTATTTTTCAAGGGAAGAAACTGAGGCTTCCTTAGCTTCCTTTTATGATTCAGCTCAAATCCTACCTTCTGAAAGAGCCCTTTCCTAGTCTCTCCCTCTGCAAATGCCTTTTCTCTGAGATTATCTCATTTACACTGCATATAGCTTCTACATTACATAGTTATTTGTACATTGTCAACCCCATTAGAATGTGACCTCCTTGAAGACAAAGATCATGTTTTTGCCTTTTCTTTGTATTCTCAGAGTTTAACACAGGGCCTGGCACATGGGAAGTGTTTAATAAATCTTGTTAGATAAGGCTTAGAGAGATGATTTGCCGAAGGTCAGGAGTGAACTGTTGTTGGTGTCAGGATAGACCCCAGTCAGCTGACACCCAATTCCGGCCTGCTTCTCCCTGGGCAGGGATACCTCCCAGCTCAGGAGCAACATAGCAGATGATTGGGGAATCAATAAGGAGGAAGGAAGAACCTGAGCAGCCCGACATGCTGTATACAGGCCTTCTGCAAACACAATCATCTCCTCAGTTATTAATGGGCCCCACTCGCTGCCTCTTCATTAGCACTCAAATATCAACAGAAAACCGTTTACTTACCACAGGCTCCTGCTCGTACCGAGTAAATTTGGACAGGGCTAGTCAAACATGGAGCTTGTTGCTGAGCTAATGACAGAGCCCAGTGTAAAGTTTAGAGGCAGTGCAGCCAGGTACAAGGAAAGAGTCAGATCAGGACCCTCCCTGGTGGGAGAGCCCACCAGCAAGTAGGGACTGGGGGAATGAGCATGTGTTGGATATGAGTCTTTATATTTTTCCAGGATTTGAGAAACAATGGTGGGATGGGTCTGAAAAACTCTTGACAGTGACCTGGCATCTCAGAGAGGATGTGCCTCTCTTCTTCAAGGCAAGGTGGTCCATTCCCTGTTCATTATTCAACAGGCATTCCCTGCTCAAAAAATACCATCTTCTCTATGAAATTTCCCTTGGATACCCTAGCTTTTATCTCATTCTATAGTACTTTGGGAATTCAATTTATTCTGTCTTAAACCCAGAGGAAAGACTGACAATAACTCAGCTCGAATCTCCCCTTTATGGGAGTTCTTTCCCAAGGTTCCCATCACCACTACTACCATGAAGTTCATGCCTTCTTTCTGAGGTTTAGCTTCCATTTACATTGTGTTTATCTTGTAGGTACAATGTTTTGGTTCAGGAGAATATATGCTCTTGAAAACAGGGATAGTGTTTTTGCCTTCTGTACTCACAGAGCCTACACAGCAGGCACTTAATAAATGCTTTATTGGCTTATGGTAGAAACAATTATAATACAACAATGTAATAATATTTATATAATTGCCTTTTAGTTTACAGTCTTTTATCTACATTATCTCCTTTGATCACTGAATGGATCTACAGAGAGACTTAGTAGTGGGGTAGCAGACATTGTGAAAAGATGACGACCACTGACTGGGGATGGAGAGCACAATCCTTCCTTGGTTGGGAGATGCTCCAATTCTCTGATTGCACTTCTATGACTCTATGGTTCATTCTTGTCATAAGTACATGTAGTCTTTGATTCATCCTTAACTCTTGCCTTCTCTCCCAACTATACCATGAGAGGTGAGACTGACTACCTTGAGCACCTGTCTGCCCACAGATCATGGGACAGAAAAGTTCTAGAGCTCTGGTTGTTCAACCCCTAATTTCACCCAGGAGGAAACTGAGACCCAGAAAGGAGAAGTGAAGAATACCTGCTATCTGTCGGACACAGTGCCAAGTGCTTTATAAATACCTCATTTGATTCTCATAACAACTCTGGGAGGCAGGTACTGCTATTTCCATTGTGCAGTTGAGGAAACTAAGGCAAATGACTTGCTCATATATCTAGTAAGTTCTTAGATTAGATTTTGGGTCTTCCTGGTTCTAGGACCAGTATTCTACCCAATGTGCCACTTAGCTGCCCAAAGTCCCACAGCTCAGAACCCAAACAGCCAGCTCTAGAACCCAGGTGTTATCATTTCTTCAATTTCACTCATCAGCCTGGGAGTTTTTAGTCCCCTCCCATCCTGAGCATTGCTCATCCTTGGCTTCCCCAAAACCCTCCCCTGATGATCCACTCACTACTCTAGCCCATGAATCCTAAAGTTCCCCTAAAACTGTCCTACTACAGACCCAACCTACATCCTTTTTTCTAAAATGATGGCTTTTCACTAAAGATCCTGCAAGTCCAGAAGGATTCCAAAAGCTCTTTCTTTTCATATTAATTTCTTTTAATTTGAGACCAAGACCAAAGCAAAGAAAAAAACAAAGAAGGAGCAAGAGAATGACTCACCTTTATATATGCATCTCATTCTTCACTGGGGTTGGTTGCCTCTTGTCCTTTGTTATCTAAGAAGACCAAAATAGCATTACTATATCTGAGACAAATTACAATGTGTCCTGTCCAACTGTGGCTGATCAGACCAATACGAGATTGAAATGCTCCATCACAGATTGGGCACAAATAGTCCAGAGGTACTTTAAATTTATGGATGTCAGTTTTCCTTTGAGTTGCTTCCTTCTGTCCTCATAGAGCGCAGTATCCTCACTGATGAAGAGAGCACAGCATGCTGGGTGGTCCTGTGCCAGTGTCTCCCATGCTGTGCAATCAATTCTAAAGTTCTTCAATGAGACCTTCAGGGTATCTCAGTATCACTTCTTTTGGCCCCCTTGTGAGCATTTGCCCTGTGTGAGTTCTCCATAAAATAATTTTTTGGGCAAGTACATGATGGGCATTCTAACAATGTGTCCAACTCATTGTAGTTGCACGCTCTGTAGTAATGTTGGAATGCTTAGCAGTTTAGCTCCAGAAAGGACCTCAGTGTCTGCTATCTTCTCCTGGCAGGTGATCTTCAGCATCTTCCTAAGACAATTTAAATGGTAGTAATTCAATTTCCTGACATGGCACTGGTAGACTGTTCAAGTTTCATGGGCATCTAGCAATGAGGTCAGCACAACATCTCTGTAGATCTTCAGTTGGTTAGTTTAATCCCTCCTCTCTCACACTTTCTTCCAGAGCCTCACAAATACTGAGCTAGCTCTGGCCATATGTGTGTGTGTCAACCTCATTGTCAATGTGTATTTCCTTGGAAAGGACATTGCCAAGGTAAGTGAACTTGCCCACATAACTCAAAACTTCCCCATTTACTGTAGTCAATGGTTCCAGATAAGGATGATGTGATGCTGGCTGATGGAGCACCTGTGTTTTCTTGGTGTTAATTGTTAGACCAAAATTAGCACAAGTAGCAGAGAATCAATCCATACTTTGGTATATAACAGCTTCAGAGGGTGCATTGAGGGCACAATCATCTACAAACAGAAGTTCATGCACCAACATTCCTTCCACTTTAGTCTTGGCTTGTAGCCTTTTCGAGTTGAAGAATTTACCATCATTGCTGTAGATGACCTGAGGCCGTATTCATCCTCAGTGAAGGCATTTGATAACATGGCTGAAAAAAATCATGCTAAAAAGTATGGGAGCAAAGACACAGCCTTGTTTTACTCCATTGGTGACTGGGAAATTTGAGAGCATCATCCACTATCCAGAACCCGGGCATGCATGCCGTCATGGAACTGACATACAATACTGATGAACTTCTCCGGGCAAACAAATTTTGACATAATTTTTATAAACCCTTATGATTGATGGTATCAAAGGCCATGGTCAGATCTACAAATGTTGTATACAGACCTTTGTCTGTTCCTGGCATTTTTCCTGGAGTTGTCAGGCAGCAAACATCATATTGACTGTTCCTCTACACTTTCTGAAGCCACACTGGCTGACAGGGAGGTGACCAACTTCCAGGTAAAGATCAGCCTACTGAGACTAACTTTGGCAAGAATCTTACCAGCAATGATTAAAAGAGAAATATCCCTATGATTGCCATAAGACAATCTATTCCCCTCACTGGTGAAAGGAATGATATATGTATAAGTGCTTTTTACGAATATTATCCAATTTCATCCTTCCAACAACCCTGCAAAGCATGGGCTGTTATTTTCCCATTTTACAGAAGAAAACTGAGGCAAATAGTGATCAAATGACTTATCCAGAATCACATCCAGAGTGTGTATTTGAGAATGAATTTGAATTCTGTCTTCCTGACCCCTCTCACATTCCTAATGCATTTATTAAACTACTATCCCTCACACATGTCTGCATGTCTTCACAAGCTTATTCTGGAGCACTTTTCACATACATGCATACATGTTCTTTCTCAGTCACAACCTCTCCTCTCCCTCTACCCCCAGTCACAAATGCACAATCAATTATTCTTTCACAGATCTCTACTTGCCCCTTGGCAGGTACACACAGGCTGACACACATCTGTTCACATACACACAACCCCGAGCAATTTTCTGGGATGGTTCTCTACCTCCCACCCTCACTGCATGGAGAAAGAATCCTAATGCAGAGGCTATTTGAATCTACAGCAGCACTGAAAGGTCTGCTGACCAGAAGGAACAAGGAAATGTCAGTGGCTGATGGGAACAATTTTAATGCAAAATGCCACCTCCTAATGACTGTGCCTTTTACTGGAGCCACCAGCAAAAAGACATTTAGATCTCTCCCAGAGGGCAATCTCTGATCAAACAGCTTTGTGAAGCTGCTTCTGGGGAGGATCCCACACTCTCAAGTTCTCCTCTGAGGTTGGCTGTCACAAGTAGATTGATAGGTAATGTCCACAGCAAGGACCTCACCCAAGGTTTACAGATCACCAAGACAACAGCACTAGAAAAAACCATAATGGGGACTTCAGAGTCTCAGGGTCTCCAAAAAATCCAAGCGTCTAAGTGGCTCTGAATCTTACCACCACTAGCATCCAGCCTAACCTCAAAAGGGATCAGAGCTAGAAAAATCTTTAGAAGTCATCAAGCCCCAGATAAGTAGCAAAGACCCAGAGAGGATAAATGAATTTGCCCAAGGTCACACAAGTAACATATGTCTGAAGTAGGATTTGAAACAATAAATGCAGGATGAAGATTATAGCCATAATAACAATGTTTCTCTCCAGTAGAACAAAAGGACATATTGCTATGTTACATATTTCAAGGGAATCTCAAGAGATCAATTAGTCCATCTCCCATAAATGTCTATCTAAAAATGACTCCAGCTGTTATGAATGAAAATCTCCAAGAAACAGAGTTTCTGGGTAATTAATGATCAATTTATTAATTAGGTTAGCTTATAATCAATAAATTGATGATCACTAGTTTTTCTCTAACCAAATACAACCTATAGAGAGCTTGAAAACTTTTAATAGCCCTTGAAAGAGAATTCTCATGACAACTGAAAATTAAACCTGATTGGTGAACGTTTAATAAGGTCAGCTAAAGGTCTTAAGCTAACTCCTGCTAAGACAAGACTGGATCATGAGACTCAGTTGCCTTCAACTATCTGGACAGAGGAATTCATTTCTCTCCAGACCATTCTGATTGTTTTTTTTTTCCTTCATGAGTTGGGTCACCTTAAGCTCTAATGGAGGGGTGCAAGACAAAGGGTCTCCTTTTCCTAAGGTAATAATTTGTTCAGATTCGATTCTGTTTATACTCTAAACAGATGTTAGGTCTGATTGAAGAGTATGTTTCTTGAGGGCTAAGAGCAATTTCTTCAATTAGCCATGTCCTTCAGATACTGACTTTAACAAGAATTGGACCTTAATGACAAAAGAGAGGAAAAAAAGTTTCTTAATATAATAATGAAGCAGTAAGTTCTATCACAAAGATAGAAAAACTATAATAGCCTTACTCAATTGCAAGCACACAAGGGGAGCCTTGTCTTCAAATCTCAGTCATTCTTCAAGGTCAAGAATATCTTCCCTTTATCATGAAGCCTTCCCTACCAGCCCAAAGCACTGTAGGCCCTCCCTTCTCTAGTCTTTCTTTGTGGCACAGTGAATAGAGAATCGGGCCTGGAGTCAGGAGGACCTGAGTTCAAATCTAAATTCAAACACTTAATAATTACCTAGCTGTATATTCTTGTGCAAGTCACTTAACAACATTGTCTTGCAAAAAAAAAAAAAAAAAGTACTATTCCTTAAACCCAAATTGTTCTGGCTCTCATTGATTGATCTACAATTGGTCCCAGCTCAAGTCTTTCTTTGACCTTTGTGACAGGTGCTGTTAATCATCTCTTCACATGAGTATAGTCTTTTTTAATGTGTCTATCTTCACCAACTAGATTATAAGGCTCATGGGCACAAACTGATGAAATATTGTAGTTGCTTATCTATTTTACCACATCTATGATTTCACAGCACTTTCAGCTAGTAAATTCCTCCTGCCGTCCTACTATGAGCCTCTACTAGTTATAAATGTCACTTCTTTCCCTCTTCTCCTATCTGGTGGATAGCAGAGTTGAATGGAAAGGGCATTGAACTTGGAGTTGGGAGATTGGTTCAAATTTTCAGAGGCCCAGGTTCAAATTCTGACTCTCCTTAAAAACCACATGGCTTTGAAAGGCAGAGGCTCAGTTTCTTTATCAGCAAAATAATATACACTTTAAGTTCCCTTTTGGTTTTAAATCCTTGGATCATGGGATCATTAACTTACAACTCAGAAGCCAACTCAGAGGCCATTTACCCAATCCCTTCATTGCCCAGATAAGTAAACCCAGACCCTGAGAGACCGCATGCACCAAGTCATACACACAGTAAAGAACTAAGAGCCTCTGATTCCAATGAGGATCCTTTGATTCAATTAAGGAAACATTCTGTTTAGCCTTCTATGTACAAAACACATTAGATGCACGTGAAAGACAAAATACTCCTTCCCCTCAAGGAGCTTATGTTCTATTTGTTGGGGGGAGCCATATGATGGGTATGTGTGCTTATAATCAAACACAAGTTAATTTAAAGAGAAAGAGAGCATTAGCCACTGGGGGATCAGGGAAAGCATCTTGTAGGAGGCATCATCTATGTTCAATCTGGAAGGAAAGGATGGATTCTAAAGGGCAGAGCAGAAAGCAGTAGTTACAAATAGGTCACTTTGACTGGAATAATATGAAATAAGTCTGAAAAGGCAGGTTTGAGGCAGACAGCCTGTTGAAGTCTTTAAAATGCCAAGCCAAGGATTTTATATTTAATCCTAGAGGACAAGGAAGCCCATGAAGGCTTTTGAGCAGGAACATGACCTAGTCAGTCCCATGCTTTAGGAAGATTATTTTGGCAGCTATAATTCAGAGAGCTTAGAAGCAGTGAGACCAATTAGGAGGTCGCTACAATAATCCAGGGAAGAGACAATGAGGGGTGTGGTTACATGAGCAGTTTTATTTATCTTCTGGTGCCTCAGTTTCCTCCAATGGTCAAATGGGAGTGATAATGCCTGCCCTACCTAATGCACAGAGAAAGCAAAGTATTTTGTAATCACAAAGAGCTATATAAATGTAAGTTAGTATTATCCATGGGGAAATAAAGATTGCTCTGCAGGCCCCTCACAAACAAGCCGAGGGCACACTGGGAAACGGTAGGAGTTGTGGCTGTCCTCTGCGCCTTCTTTAACAATCTCCTAATGCTGACAATCCACAAATACCGGACCCCTCCCCAGGAGCAGGAAGGGTGAGGGCAGGCCCAGGGCACCCTGGGTAATGCCATGCATAATTGCTAATAAGCAGGCACAACCAAGTTTTAACAACAATTAAAGTTACCCACTGAGAACTTGTCCATTTCTGGGTCTAATGGTTTTTCAGCACATTAAACATGAAAGGGGTAATCAACTCACACGCGCTGATACCCAAGTTGCCAACCTGATCTCTGACTGCTGATGGGCAGGAGCTGTGGATAGGCAGGTCCTTACAGACCTTGTTGCCAAGTCTTTCCCCTAAAGAGTTGATTTTAGTTCTGAAGGGGCACCTTTCTAAAGATTCAAAGCCAGATGAGTCAATACCCACCAAGGGAGAGTAGAGGAAAAAGAGGAGGAGACTGCCCAGGGGAGGCAAGCTGAGGGTATTTCAGTCCCCAGAGGTCACCTCATCAGTTCCCCTGTCCCAAAGTAGGAAACTTCCTCTAAAAATCACTTTTGCTAAAAAAAAAAAAAAAAAAAAAAAAAAAAAAAACCTCATTAACTTGTGCTAGAGAGACAATACTAGGCTTGGAATCAGATGATCTTAGGTTAGTATTGTTAATATGGAGGTCTGAATAGAGCCAGGATAGAGTGGAACTCCCTGGAAAGGAGAGGATAATTGTATTGGTTATTTATGGGCTATCGCCGGTCATTTATGTTTTTCTGTACCTTTTTATGTTATAAGATAAAGGCTATCCCGTATCTGATATGCTTGATTACATTGAATGTTTGTCTAGAAAATGAAATCCTTTTATTTAGATTCCTAGAGACCCAGATGCAAGCTGAATGCTAAGATTTCCAGAGAAAAAGAGATGAGATTTGGGGATATTCCCCAAGATTGTTGATCTGGGTTAATCCAGTGCTTGGGATGCCAAACCATGGGCTGCAGATGGAAATGTGAGTTATTATTATCTACAAAATTCTTAACAGACACGTGTTCTAAGTATCACACAATCATCAGGAAGTTCTTGCCAACATCTAATTGCAATCCTTCTTGCTCCTATCTGATTAATTCTTCTTGCTTGATCCTTAGGGGAGGTGAACAACTAAGCTGTACTGTTAAATAACCCTTCACCAGACTGCAGTCTGGTGTCACCCCCTTATTTGTCTCTTCCCAAGGTTTAATGAACTCTGTTCCTCTGAGTCTTAGTGGTTGTCACAACCTTGTAGGAATTAAATCTCTAACTCTTGCCCTAAGTACCAGATCACTAAATACTAAAAGAGGAATCTATCCATTTCATACCTAGTTTCCCTAACTTTCCAAGGTCATCCCTCAGAGGCAGAGACCAAATGACTCAGATAACCACCCCTGGTCTTTTCCTTGCCACTTCTCCCAAAATAATTTTAAGAATAAGGATTTTTAGGGGCATCTA
The DNA here is from genome assembly GCF_037893015.1 of Macrotis lagotis. NCBI lineage: Eukaryota > Metazoa > Chordata > Mammalia > Peramelemorphia > Peramelidae > Macrotis > Macrotis lagotis. The sequence goes on from NC_133658.1 coordinate 794,675,636, forward strand.
GATTGTGCAATACATAGAGTACTGACCCAAAAGTATATGTCATATAACTCAGGAGGACCTGAGTTCAATAATTAATACTTAGCTGTATGATCTTGAGCAAGTCACTTAATCCCACTGACCTGAAAAAAAAATTCAAAACATAAGGATTCTGCCATTCTGTTTATTTATATCCCATGATTATTGATTGGTTCATTGATTGATTCTCCTCCCTTTTTGAAGGCAGACCCTTCTAGGCTCCAGTGCCCCCATTTCCCCAGTAGAGGTGACTGACTCCTTTTAGCCTTGGGAAAAGATCCTGGGAAATCCCAGGGCCTGACAGTTAAAGTTTGAAAGGGGTGGGGGTGAGGGGAGGGAGGAAGCAGCTTCTCTGCTACAGATCTTGATTTTTTTAAAGGGGAGGGGAGAAAAAAGAAGGGGGGAAAAGTGAACATGAGTAATGGGCTTGGAATGAGGCGTTGGAGATAACGCTGAATAATAACACGTCAAAAACTACAAGATGTATTTTTTTTCTTTCCCAGTGGAGTTTCCATTGCACTAATCCATCACTGTAGAGCAGGCAAGATTATGCTTTCCCAAAAAACTCCGGGAGATAAATGTGAGTAAATTAGGGTTTATTATATTATTGGGGGTGATATAATTTCCAAGCAGGGGCCCTTATTAAATTACTTCCGCCAGCACTGACACCTCTGAGGCTAGAGGCAGCTCCACAATCCCTCCCTCCTTCTCCCTCACTGCTTTGTATGTTAATGACCCTCATCATTGAGTGAGGTGGGGGTCAGAAGCTGGAGTTGTACACTGAGTCACGCCTAGCAAGGCTCCTGGCTTCACTCTGACCATCCCTTTCTCCTGATGGGATCACCTGCTCAGAGCAAGAAATTGCCCTAGCGACCCAACCTAGCAAACTAGAGACATCTTGTTCCATGGTAGTTCACTGAGGGCAGAGGTTCTAGATGTGTTTTTGTGCTATGAATTTCTTTGTTGAAATCTAGGGACTCTTCCTCAGAATCAGTTTTTGTAAAGACATTGTAAAATACATAGGATTGCAAAAAAAAAAAACCAATTAAATTAATATACACTTATCAAAATATTTTTAATTACAATGTAATGGACCTTAGGTTAAGAATACCTGCTCTATATCTTAGAGATCATCTCATCTAGCCTAGAGGACATTTGAAATGGAGGATTTGGTCCTAGAAGGAGCCTTAAAAAGATCATCTAGCTCAATTCCCTATTTTTACATGTAGTCCAGGTAAGGGCATTATTAGTAAATTTTGAACAAATGACTTTCTGAAAGAAAAATATGTAAGATACATGTTTAAGCTTAATTCTTATTATTAACAATTTTTCTCCATTACTTTCCTAAGTTTATATGATCAACAAAACAATCAATTTCTAATTTGTGGCATTCTTCAGTTTTTCAAAGTGTAAATCTTCACACTAAAAATTTAACAGTTGGCTTTCAAGACTGTCAGAGATGGTTCTAGCACATTCCTGAATCCAAGCCTCTTTCAAATAAGACATGTATGAGTCAGAATCTATTCAAAATAACAGTTCACATAATGAACAACACTCACCCAGACTTTTTTTTGTTTACCCTGACCAAAGTTGAAAATACATTAACTCAAAACAAAAGTATATAACTCACAAAAATAACTGAGTAAAATGTAAGAAAAAAACACCCTAAATACACATGAGCTCTATTCTCTTGTACCCTCAGCAAAAAAGGGGACACAAACAGTTCTGACAATTTCAGTTTCTGGGGCTTCTACTAGGACCACCTCCCTGCCTCCAAAGCCTTAGCTTGATACCTCCTCAAGAGCAACTATTTTCTCCTGCTGGACTGTGGATGTCATTTGCTGAATTTCTGTCTTCAGTGCTCTATGAACTGCAGCTTCTGTCTCCATACAGGAAGACTTAGGACTCTTTTATTATAAGGGAGCTGGGAGGTGTGATGAGTCAATGGATAAAGGATTGGACTTGGAAAATTCAATCTTTCTCAGTCTCAATTTCCTCATCTGTAAAATGGGTTTAATAATAATAATAATAACAATCATATGGGAGGGGGTGTTTCAAATCATCTCAAATGAGATGATATAAAGACAGTGCTTTGCAAACATTAAAGCACTTAACATATATTATTTCATTTTTATCATTTCATTATTTAATTATTAGTATTGGCATAGACCATAACTTTAGGGCTAGTTTAGTTCTGTTATCAGACCCACAGCTGAACCCACAACACAGCAAGGGTCTCTAAGATCAAATCAGATCTTTGCCCTCCCTTGTTTCCGTTCAATAACAATTCCCCCAAGCCTGAGTGATATTTGTATTGGCCTAAATCATTCCATTCAACTTCCACCATGATCCTGGCAGTAAACCCCAGACCTAGAAGGGGTAAGGTCTACAATTGTCTTCATATTGTCCTCACCTTCTTATATAGGTGTGTACACACACACACACACACACACACACACACACACACACACACGTTGTTGTTGTTCAGTCATTTCCAATCATGTCTGATTCTATGTGATACCATTTAGGGTTTTCTTGGCAAAGAAATTGGAATGGTTTGTCATTTCCTTCTCCAGTTCATTTTATAGATGAGAAACTGAGGAAAAAATGTTAAGTAATTTGCCTGTGGTTACACAACTAGTATGTGTCTGGGGCTGGATTTGAACTCAGGTCTTCTTGACTCCAGGTCTAGCACTTTACCCACTGTACCACCTAGCTGCCCTTAACATACTACATATATGAATGTGTCTAGGTATATATACATATATATACACACCTGTGTATAAAGATACATATGTGTGAATATATACATAAATTGTGTGATATTTTATTTATGCACATGCTTGATGTATGTCACATGATGGTGTTTTTCTTTTGTTCTTGAAGACCATGACATCAGGGAGGTGATGCCATGACAAGCACATAAATTAGATTTGAGTGAGGGGGTTCTATGCTAAGGCATCAGTTTCATTTTTCTCCTCTGAAGTCATCTAGGTTCAGTGGCCAGATATGAATCAGAACAACTGGAGATGGCCCTGGATGTGAGACAGTCAGAGTTAAGTGATTTGCCCAAGGTCACATAGCTAGTAAATATAAAGTATCTGAGACCACATTTGAACTCAGATTCTTCTGATTATAGGGCAGGTGTTCTATCCACTGTACCACCTACCTGCCATATACATATATATATATGAAGGAATTAAAATCCAGAGCATTGAAGTGACTTCCACAAGGTTACACAAAAGGTAGTAGAATCCAGATTTAAACTGAGGTCCTCCAAGTTCAGATCAATTACTCTTTCCTCTACACCCTCCATTGATAATCCATTTTGACCTCAGAAATAATCTAATCCTATGGGTTCCAGACTTCTTGAATATTAACAGCTTTTTTTTTAATCTCCAAAGAATACATGGAGCCCAATATTACAATAGTCACATTATTAGTATCTGTTGATTAAGAAAATACATAATGACAAAAAGCTACTATGAATCAGTAACACTTTAAAATTAATTGTATTTTGTTAATCATAACAGCATCTACATACATTTGAAAAATAGCAATACATCTGTAACACATTATTTATTCAGTCGGCAGAAGGTATGTTTGCTTATTTATGAATATGGATTCCCAAAGGTGTCCTTGTCCCACAGGTTGGGAACCATTAATTAAGTCCTATCCAGAGAGTAACTCAGGAACATCTGTAGCAATGCTAATGAATCTGAAACCCTGAGTGGTGAAAAGACTTACCCAATGTCATTCAACAAGTAAGTAGAAAAACCAAGATGAATCCAGTTCTTTCCATTGCTCAGATTATCCTCTTCATTCTGCTTGCCCCAGGGGCTAGTCCCCCGAAGGAAACTTTGCAGATTCAGGGGTACTATGAGGTGAAAAGAGTAAGAAAGGGAGAATCTTAATCCACTTCAAATATCCTGAGTAAAATCTGTGGGATTAATTCCTTTGACCTCATCTTCTGGCTCTCATTCCCCATCAACTCTGGGGAAGAAACTATGGATGGAGTCAGAACTGAGATCTCTCCAAAGATCAAAAGAGTTTCCCCAAGAGCACCTACCCATTGTTGGTTCATGGATCTAGGATCTGAAGGGAGACCAAGGAAAAAAGAGCTGCTTTCTTGAGCCTCAGATTTCATTCATGCAATGGTGGGTTCACAGCCCCTCTCTCCTCAATAAATACTTGTTCTAAATGATGTGTGGGCATTTTTGTCTTTCTGTCTCTTAATCTGTCTCAGATATGTCTCTGTGTTTTTCTCTGATCTAATGTCTGTTGTCATCTGGTTATAGAATTCCCAGGAAATAGGGTATGCTAGCAGATTCAAAGGGACAAATCCAAGAGAGTGTCATCCTAAATGCTAACCCTGGGTTAATCTGTGCAGTTATTTGGCTTCAGTGCTCCTGTCATCCTTTATAGATATAGATAGGATAAGCAGGTCTCTGGGCTCCCCTACTTTGGCTCTCTACCAACCCGACATGTCTAGCCAGCCCCCTATGCTTTAGACCTTTTTTACTCACTTCTCCCCATAAAAATTTATCTATTTTGGATTACCTCTTTCCTAACTTCATCCAACATAATTTTGATAGGACCATTCTAAAGATAATGCCTTAGCCCTTCTATGGACTTCAAGTGGGGGGAATGGTCTCATTTTAGCTTGGTTAGAGAGATACCATAGGATGAGATCTTTCAGGGTCAGTCAAAGTATTCCTTAGGTCAATCAGTGAACAAACATTTGCTACATTTTATGAGGGAGACAGCATGCCCAAATGTAGATTTTAAACAAAACCCAAAGCAGATGAAATATAACCTTGGAGGGAAAGGTGCAAGTAGTGATTCTGAGGGAGAACATTCCAGGCAAGAAAGACAACTGGTGAAAGGGCTTAGAAGATGGAATGGCTTGTGTTGTTCAGTCATGACCCCATCTGGAGCTTTCTTGACAGAAATACTGGAATGGTTTGCCATTTCCTTCCCCAGCCCATTTTACAGATGAGGAAACTAAGGCAAACAGAGTCAAATGACTTGCCCAAAGTCACACAAGTAATAAATTCCTTATGCCAGTTTGGAAATTGGGAAGATAAGTCTTCCTGACTTCATATGACACTCTACACACTGTGGTACCACCTAGCTACCACAATGTCATACTGGACTACAGAGTAAAAAGGTAAAAATGGTAGAACAGAACCAGGTGATAAAAAGTTTTAAGTGTGAAGCAAAATTTATATTTGTTTATAAAGGTAGTAGGGAGCCACTGGAGTTCACTGAGTGGAGTAGCAACATGAACAGACATAGTTTTTAGGAAAAATCATTTTGGTGGTTTTGTAGAGGATAGATTGGAAGGCCTTTAGACCTTTTTTCACTTTAGACCTTTACTTTAGACCTTTCTCTCCAAAAGAGAAATTATGAGGACCTGAATTAGGGTGATGCTTGTATCAAAGGAGAGGAGGGACATATGTGGCAGATACAGAGATAAAAATAGATTTGGCAACTAATTGGATTGTGGAGAGAGGGAAGGTTAGGAGTCAAGGATGGCTCCAAGGTTGTGAATCTGGATGAATGGAAGGATAGTGATGCCCTTTACAGAAATAGTAAAGTTTGGGGGGGGGGGAGAGAGAGAGAGAGAGAGAGAGAGAGAGAGAGAGAGAGAGAGAGAGAGAGAGAGAGAGAGATGCATTTGGCAGAAAAAAATAAAAGAAACCTGTTTTGAGCATGTGCTTGAGATACCTTTGGGACATCCAATTTGAAATGGTGATTGTGAAGTGGTAAAGTAAACTTGGTGATATGGGACTGATTCTTGAGAAAAAGACTCAAACTGAATATATAGAGCTGTTAGAGAAAGAAAGAGAGGAGAGAGAGAGAGGAAGAAACAAAGGAAGGGGGAAAAGGAGGAAAGAGAAAGAGAGAAAGAAAGAAAGAAAGAAAGAAAGAAAGAAAGAAAGAGAGAGAGAGAGAGAAAGAAAGAAAGAAAGAAAGAAAGAAAGAAAGAGAGAAAGAAAGGAAAGAATGAAAGAAAGAAAGAAAGAAAGAAAGAAAGAAAGAAAGAAAGAAAGAAAGAAGGAAGAAAGAAAGAGAAGGAAGGGAAGGAGAGAAAGAAAGAGAGAAAAATAAAGAAAGTGAAAAAGAAAAGGAAAAAAGATCTATATAGTACCTTATGTGCTCTATAAATATTATTTCATTTGATCCCACAATAGCCCTGTGAGATACTGTCATTATCCCCATTTTACATTGAAGAAATGAAGTAAATAAAGTGACTTGCCTAGAATCACATGGCTAATAAATATCTGAGTCCCAAATCTTCCTGACTTCAGACCCAGTTTTCTATCTACTGCACCACTTTTGACATCCTCTTGCCACCAAGAGAGATATTGCAAAAAAAGAGAGAGAAAGAGAAGAATTCAGAACTATGGGAGGTACCCACTGTTAGTGAAAGTGATATGAATGATGATGCATCCAAAGAAACTAAAGAGTGAATGAAGAGATGAAAGAACCAGAGAGGAAAATCCAGAGAGGAGAGAGTATATAGTAGGAAAGAGAGAATAATAGTACCAACAACTGCAAAGAGGTCAAGAGGGATAAGGATTGAGAAAAGGCATTAAGGGAGGAGAGGGAATAGGGGAGAGGGGAAAGAAGAAAGAGGAGACAGAGATTCAAGAGATAGGGCAGGACAATCTGATGGAGAAGATGGAAGGAGATGGAATGAAAGTCCAGGTAAATAGACTGGCTTTGATAAGAAGAGCTACCATCTGAGACTGGAGGGAAGGAAAAGATAGTGAAAAAGATGCCTGAGCAATGTGAGAGGAGGAGGAGGAGAGAAAAAATTAATGTCTTCTATTTTTTATAGTCAAGTATGACACCCTCACCTGAGAAGGTGGAAATTTCCATGGGAGGTTTGAAGAGACATCCCAATGTGCAGAATGGGTAAATGAACTGATTAAGGAGTCATAGAATCGCCTTGCAGCAGTGAGGGCCTCAAATTAAGATAGCATAAAAATTGTTATAGTGACAGTCAGCAAGGTTCTAGAATTTGTTCCAATTCCATTCAATAGCATTTGAATAGGAAACAACAAATAATGGGAGTAATCCAAAGTTGAGGTCAGGCAAAGTCTAGTCAGAAATAGGCTAAGGCAGCAAAGGATTCAAGAGTAGAAAACAGAATATATGAATTGGTTTACCAAGAGGAAACTAGCCACTACAAGGATGAAATAAGGCGCTGAAAGTCACAATAAGTAAAAAGAACAAGGTTCAAGATCATGAGGTAGGGAAAGAACTATCAAATGATTACAATGAGATTAAAGAATTTCAGAACTCAGAAAACTGGCAAAGATGACAAAAGATGGGAATAGTTGAGGTTGGATGTACTGTGCAAAGTCAGGCACACTAGTTAATAATTAGTGAATAATTGTGAATTGTGAAGTGGTGAAGTAAATTTGGTGATATGGGACTGATTCTTGAGAAAAATACTCAAACTCGATATATAGAGCTATTAGAGAAAGAAAGAGAGGAGAGAGAGAGAGAGAGAGAGAGAGAGAGAGAGAGAGAGAGAGAGAGAGAGAGAGAAAGAAACAAAGGAAGGGGGAAAGGAGGAAAGAGAAAGAAAGAAAGAAAGAAAGAAAGAAAGAAAGAAAGAAAGAAAGAAAGAAAGAAAGAAAGAAAGAAAGGAAGGAAGGAAGGAAGGAAGGAAGGAAGGAAGGAAGGAAGGAAGGAAGAAAGAAAGAAAGAAAGAAGGAAAGAAAGAAAGAAAGAAAAGAAAGAAAGAAAAAGAGAGAGAAGAGAAAGAAAGAGAGAGAAAAAGAAAGAAAGGAAGGAAAGAAAGAAAGAGAAAGAAAGAGAGAGAGAGAGAAAGAAAGAAAGAGAAAGAAAGAAAAAAGAAAGAAAGAGAGATTTGTGAATTGGTCTAGTCACTCTGAAAAACAGTTTAGAATTATGTGAGTAAAGTAACTAAAACAATAACTTTTGACCTAGAGATTTCATTGCTAGAATATACGCAAGGGAGGTCAATGAATAAAGAACGAAAGATGTCATATACACCAAAATATTTCTGTCAATACTTTTTTGTAGTAAAAAAGAATTGTAAACCAAGAACCTGCCCTATTGATAGGAAAATGAAGAAGTTATGATAGATGAATGCAAAGGAATATTACTGAACTATAAGAAAGTATTAATGTGACAAATACAGAAATGCATGGGAAGGTTTATATTAATTGATACAAAATGAAGTAAGCAGAACTAGAAAAACACCAATCAATAACTATCTCTATGAAAATGAAAGAACAACACATACACAAACAAAGGAAAGTGTAACAAAATTACAAAAATCAAGTGGCAACTCAAAAAGATATGAGGGGGCATTTCCTCATCTACAAAAACACTTTTCATTGCAGAGATGGGGATCACGTGTATATGCCAACACTTGACAAAATGTCATACTTTTTCTATATGTTCATTAGTTTTACTTAACATTTTTTCTCTCCTGGTTTGCTTTTTTTTTTCTTATATAGATTGGCTCTCCAAAAGAGAATAACGAAATATGTTGGGAAATGTAGGTGTTGTAAAAATAAAAGATTATCAATAAAATGAATTTTTTAAAAAGAAAGATCAATGGAAGCTTTGGAAAGAACTGTTTCCTCTGTGTTGAGGCTGGAATTTAGAACAAAGTGAGAGAAGTAGAAGCATGAGTACAAAAAACTTTTACAAACTTTTTCAAAACAGAAAAATAGGAGAGACAAAGATTAATAACTATTAAGAATGATATGATCTAATGAGAGTTTTTTCTAGGAGGAACAGCATTGGTCAAATTTATAAGCAGCAGGGAAGAAACTAGTAAATAGGGACATATTGAAGATCATAGAGAGGGAGCAATCATATAGAGAAAATGATAGGAATTTACATATTTAATTTGTTTTATACTTATGTCAAAAACAAACTATATATAATATAATTAATAATAACAATAAATAGCATTTACATTTGACTTTAAAGTTCACAAAGCATTTTATCTAAGTCCTCTCATTTGATCCTCACAACATAAATGCTCTTATCCCCACTTTAGAGATGAAGGGAGATTTGCAATTTCTTGTGCAATGCTCTTGTTCTTGTTCTATTCTGTTCTATTAGGTAATGGAAGATGCTAAATTGGCTGGGGGAAGGGAATAATGTTAGGTTCAAAAGAAAAGAAAAGAAAGAAAATGGGAGGAAGTAGAATAAAGGATAAATGTAGCCTGATAATGAAAAGGACCATTTCATCAAAGATCATTAATAAAGGAGAAGATAATGAAGGCTGATGTCAAGTAGTGAGATGAGAAACAAGGGAGAAATAATAATCACCTCTTCTGCCCCTGAGTTGGACTGGTTCTATTCAACATAATACAGCTTAAATAGCTCAAAGCAGCTAAGTGGGGCAGTCAATAAAACTCTGGAATTAGAACCAGTAAGACTCATCCTCCTGAGTTCAAAATCTAACCTCAGACACTTACTAGCCCTATCACCCTGGGAAAGTCACAACCCTATTTGCCTCCATTTCTTCATCTGTAAAATAAACTGGAGAAGGAAATAGCAAACCACTCCAGTATCTTCACCAAGAAAACTTCACATGGGGTCATGAAGAGACAGGAACATTATGATCAAGCAACAAAACAGCTCATCCTGAAGTTTTAGATAATTTCCTATAATTCTATCCCTGTGAAGTTCCTGGGATGAGGACAAAGTTTGGGGAGACATCAAGATCCACTAAATTACCTAGCTAAACCCTAGTTCTGACATTTGAATAAGGTTAACTCCTGAGCTGTCTAAGCAGCCAGATATTCTAAGGCAGCAAAGTAGTTTTAATTATGTGGTATACTTTCCTTTCTGAAAAATCTCGAGAAAATTGAGGATGGGGGAACAGGGTATTCTTGTCATAATCCCTCGAGTTCTTGTATCTATCAAGGCAGCAAGACTTTCTGTAGTCCTGAGGTCATAATTCTGTTCCACCATCACCCCACTCTCCCTGGGAGCTACTGCTACCTTTACCATACGCCTCTCCCTCCCATGCTAAACATAGTATTATCAGTAATTCTAGAATGAAATCACATGTCAGGACAAAAGGCAGTTTCCAAATTACACTAGCTTACTCTCCTTCTTGATAAATTCCTTCCTCGCTTAGGCACTCATTCAATTAGATGGATTAGTGTATCAGAGTGGGGAAGAGAGGGATTGGGGGATCACAGGCACTCTCAGTATTGCTAGATCACCCCAAAGTAGATTGACCACATCTTTGGGATACCTGGGAGGATGGAGAGATTTAACAGGGCCTCAAGTCTTTTGGGACAAGTCCAATAAGGGTCACATAGAGTAGAAAAGCCTGGGTTCAAATCTTATCAATGATGTAATCTTGAGCAAGTCATAAACTCTCCAGGTTATCAATTTCCTCAGCTTTAAAATAAGGGGGTTGAGTTTGAGATGATCTCTAAGGTTACTTCCAAATCATGAGTCTACAAAGATTCCTCCACTGGGCTAATATCTAATTTGTAAGAGTATCCCCATCCTTGCCTATCCTTGCAGAAGAAAAAAAATGAGGAGAGCTGAAGAGAAAGAAACATTTTTTCATAACTGAAATCTTACTTTTAAGCAAAATTCATTGTCACTGATTAGAAATTCCCTGGTAGAATATAAACTTTTTGAGGGCAAAAATCACTTTTTATTTTTGTATTCCCAGAATCTAGGACAATGTAAGTGATTAATTAATTTTTGTTACTGAATCAATTCAAACTGAACCTTAGCCACCCCATTTCCCTGCTAGGGACCCCATGAAAAAATCCCACAGAAGAAGTTCTACTGCAAATGTCTTATGTGGAAGTCACCCTAAGTTCTCAAAGGTTGTATGAGCAAGGAACAAGTTTTAACTGGTTCTAGCAGGCTAGAAAAGCTTTGGGGACACTCTCTGTGACTGATCACCCCTGCTATAGGGCTGAAGACTCCCTTAACTAAATACAGAGAGGCCCAGCCCCAATTAGTTGGCTGCATAAATGAATTCCTTGGCCATAGTATGACCCATGAAAAACCTCTATGCTTCTCTGTGTATATGTTTTTGCATTCTGTTTTAGTAACACACATTTATTTAGCAAAACAAATAAACAACAGAAGCTGTTGGGGAATGTGTACATTTCTCAGTCCCTGGGAACTCTGAAGAACCATGTCTGGAGAAGCAGCTTTGCAATTTAAAAGCCCATCATATTCACATTTAGGTTAGCCCCTCTATGGCAACATTAGGTTGGATTCCAGCGATGATTTATTGTTTTAATTGAGACTTTGCTAGAATTCATGGCTGATAGCCCAAGGGCTTCCACAATCCCTAAAAAGTTCTGGTCCTCTATTGGTCTCTTCTAAGCCAGGCTCTCCCCCCTTCTCCTGTTTCCATTTCTTGGCAGATGCCGAGTTACAGCAATAATGGTTGGTTGCTAAGCAAGAAGGGCTTATCTTCCATCACAGCCCCACAGCCCCAGCCAATGCATAGGGCTCTTGTCAGCTGGGGAGTGTGTTCCTGAGGCCCCTGGCCTTTGTGTCGGTAAGGAAGCTGCCAGGATGGAACAATTCTGACAGGAAGAAGTAGCTAATTCGGGAGCTGCTCTAGGGGTCCCAAATGGAAAGAGAGGGACCCATTACTAAAAGGAGAAGAAATTCAAAGGAGTTTAACCTAACTAATAAAAAGCCCGGGGCAGCTAGGTGGGCAGTAGATACAATGCTGAGTCTGGAGTTGAGAAGACTCATCTTCCTGAGTTCAGATCTGGCCTCCAACACTTACTGGCTGGGAAGCTCAGAGTAAGACACTTCACCCTGCTTGCCTCAGTTTCCTCATCTGTAAAATTAGCTGGAGAAAGAAAAGACAAAACACTCCAGTATCTCTGCCAAGAAAACCCCAAACAGCAACACAAGACTGAATAGCAACAAAAACAACCTGGTAGCTTACATACCTTTTCCCAGGTAGAAAGACCTATTTTTCTTCGACATCCCTACATTCAATCAGTCAAGCATAATATATTAGGCACTATTCAAGATGCTAGAAATAGATAGGCAAAATGAAATAATTCCTGACCTCATGAAGTTTACATTCTGTCAGGAGAGAAAGATAGCTATAGGCAGATAGATAGATAGATACATACGTACATGCATAGAGATCCACATGCATATGCATATATTTATATATGTATGTATCTGTATATGATATGCATGTGTAAATATCTACAGACACATATTCATCTTTTTGTATCTATATATGAACAAAATCAATCCCAAGTAGATTGGGGTGGGGATCAGATGGACAGCTATGTGGATGTGGTTATCATGAATTGGTCACAAAAAAAAAGGGAGAGAGAGAAAATAGAAAGGAGAGGTGGAGGCCTGGGTGACAGTGGAAGTAAGACCACTAGCAGAGGAGAGCTTCTGAAAGGGAAGTAAGGGCAGTATCCCAAATCAGTCATATCAGAGGATGAACTTTTTGAGACAGGGTACCCTGCTCCTCTAGTCCCCTGACAACTTCCTTTTGGTACCTTACCCATCCTGCTAGATCCAACCCAAGTGCCATGTCTCTGAGAAAAGATAGAAGCAGTCCCAGGCCTGAATATACAAAGCCTGAGTTTGAATTGTTCATCTATCAACTGGTTAACTCACTTAATCTTTATGGGAATCAAGAAGATTGACCTAAATGATCCAAAGTCTTTTCCTAAGCCCATGACCATCACACATGTGAGCAGTTATAAATACTCTTTCCTTCTTTGTATTGCATTATAGGCACAGTATACTTAAATATATCACATCCTCTCCTCTTCTCTATCTTACCTCCCCCACTCCTTTACTGTATTATAATGCTATTTAGAATGCCTTAATTATCTTAGTTGTCTCAATTTGTAGCTTTTGTAGCAAGTTCCTCTAGTGAGTTCAAATCCACCCTCAGACACTTATTAGCAATGTCACAGTCAATATTTGTCTCACGGGTTCCACATCTATAAAATGGGGATCATAAGAATACCTAGCTTCCAAGATTGTTGTGAGGATCAAATGAATTAACAATTGCAAAGAATTTAGCACAGTATCTACCCACATAATAAACACTATAAAAATATTAGCCATTATAACTGAGTTTTTCTCCCCAGTAAAATAAATGTTTTTGGCCTGGTTTTTTTCTTGAATCTGAGTTTCATCAGTATGGCAAACTCCAGGAATGGAAACTCCCTCTACCAATGATGATTGATGAATCTTCTACAACTCTCAGTCTTAAAGAGCTAGCCACTATGACAGAATTGTTCCTGACTCCATGGCTCACCCATCATCCCACTATGCCATACTGCCTCTTGATTTTCAAATAGTAGATATTTTAATAAATAGTTACTTAATGAATCAATTTATTCTTCTACCTTCCTTTCAACCCCAGTTCTTGCCAGAGAGGACACAATGAAGGAAAAATTAGTGCCACTACCACTATACCACCACTACCATCACTACCTTTCACTTGTTGATAGGCAATCTAGAAACTGCTCCTCTTACTACGAAGGTTGGACAACAGGAGCCAGTTTGACCAATTCTCATGACTGAAGACACTGGGATAGTGGTTCCCTTCATAGCAATAACATCAATATCATCCAGTCTTCTAAATTGTCCTTAAGATGCTTTCAAAAATGAGATCCATCCCATTAAAGTCTCAAAAAACTGGCAACCTCTCCTCATTTTCTTTCCTTTTTCTTTAAAAATATTTTGTTTCTGGAATAACTTGAAGGAATTGACAAAAAGTGAAGTAGGAAGAACCAGAAGAACACTTTTTAGAGGAACGGTAATACTGTAAAGATAAATAAGCAGCTTTGAATAACCTAGTAATGCTGATCAACACAATGATCAACTCAAAAGTCCAAAGGACTCATGATGAAACATACTACTTCAGACTGAATCATAGTTTCTTCTTTCTTCCTTCCTTTTTAACATGGTTAATGTAGAAATGTGTCCTTAAAAACCCATCTGAAATGAGTTTTATTGTTCTTCTTTTCTCAATGGATGAGAGAATCAGGAACTGAAAATAAAATAAAATTGAACTTAGGAAAAAATATTCTTATTACACAGAATGGCTCTCAGGGAGGGTATGGGAGATGCAGGAGGGGGATTTAGGTGAGATAAAATAAAATATATCAATAAAAATATTTTAAAGCATCTGTGACATAATCTGAAGAACTTTAAATATAAAAGAATAATAGCAGGATAGCAGTACCATTTCTATCTGAACACCATTTAAAATGGTGAGAATACCATTTTCCCCTTTTGTTCTGATTCTCCTTTTACAATATGACTAATATGGACATATGTTTAGCATGTATACATATGATATTTGTCCTTTTTCAAGAAGACCATGATATTAGGGAGGTGATGACATGACATATACATGTATGACTCATATCAGATTTCTCACTGTCATGGGATGGGGAGAGGGAAGGAAGGTAAGAAATAAATGTGGAACTCAAAATCTTACCCCAAAAAATGAATGTTGAAAACTATATATGTAACTGGGAAAAAATTAAATAAAAAATTTTAATTCATTAATATTCATTAATTAATACAGTTAATGAAATTCATCAATTAATTGATTAATGAAATTAATTAATTAATTCATCATTTCATTAGTGAAATTCATTGCTTAATTCATCAATAAATTCATTAATAGAAACTGGAAAAAATAAAATAGTGAGAATAAGATAAAATTATTACCTTTATTAAGTAACTTTATATAGTCCTATAAAGTTTGTAAAATGTCTTATATACATTGATCTTTATACAATTCATGTGAGGTGGGTACTATTGTTGAGAGATTCAATGATTTTCTCAGGGTCATACTGCAATCAGTCAAAAAGTATTAAATGCCTACTATGTGCTCTATTGCATGGCAAATTACTTGAGAACTAGAACTTTTACCATTCTGTATATCCCTAATATCTGGTATATAGTGATGCTTGTCCTTTATCCTTGAAGAAAACCATGACATCAAGGAGGTGATGCTATGACAAGCATATGAATTAGATTTGAGTGAGGGATGCTGTGCTAAGTCACCAGGCTCACTTCCTCTGCCAGAGGCATCTGATTCCAGGGTCCAGATATGAATCAGAATGACTGGAGATGACCCTGGATGCCAGACAGTGAATGAAGGGATGGCCTTGGAGTCAGGAGAACAGAAGTTTGAATCCAGCCTCAGACACTTGACACTTAGTTGTGTGATCTTAGTACACAGTAGGCATTTGATAACTTGTTTGACTGACTTGAGGAATCAAGTTAAAAAAAGAAACTACAAGTACCTGCCTTCATGAAGCTTACATTCTGTGGAGTAAAGAGTGGGACCAATATGTACAAATATAAGTGCATATTAGCAGACAGTTATCTGTTTGCTTATATGTACTTATATTTGTGCACATACTATATAAAACAAACACTATATATAATTTTGCTTTATATAGATAACAACATAATGTTTGTCCTTCATACTAGCAGAAGTTCATGACATCAGGGAAGTGATTCCCCTGACATGCATATGAATTGAATTTGATGGGGGGGGGGGGCTGTGCTAAGTCACCAGTCTCACTTTCTTCTTCTCCAGAGTCATCTGGGACTAGTAGGCAGATATGAATCAGGACGACTAGAGATAGCCCTGGATACAAAGCAATCACGGTTAAGTGACTTGCCCAGGGTCACACAGCTAGTAAAGGCAAATGTCTTAAATTGGATTTAAATTCAGCTCCACTTGACTCCAGGGCCTGTGCTCTATCCAACAGTGGACAGAACACACCCAAAGCTGAAGGGATCCAGTACCTCATGGAGAATCTGAGCCCGGGTCTTCCTTGGTTCCACCTGGTATTCCATTCCCCCAAATAAGTTGAAATATGTACTCTGGGCTGAGGAAGGGTAGGATAGAAACTCCTCATGCCTATCGGCTGAACGACTTAAGGCTCTCCCTAATTATTTCCTCTGCTGCCCACTAGGTAATAGTAAGCATTCATAAGTGATACTAATGCGACTAGCCGGTCTTCTGACCTCCCCAGGCAGTGCCCGGTCTGGGGCCGGTGGGCGAGCGGCCAGCGGTCTCCTGGGGAGGGTCCTCGAGGGGAGGGGAGGCCCAGGTGGGCAGCTCCCTGGGGGGCCGCAGCAGTCCACCGGGCCGGGCTCCTCGTTAGCTGTCCCCAGCACCTCCACCACCAGCTAACGAGAAGGGATCTGACAGAGGAGGATTACCCACTCGGAGGGAGCCGGAGTGATTGTGTTTACTCCCAGCCCTGGCCCTATTTAGTGGGCTGTGTGCATCATTAATCTTCTTCTACAATCCGTTCCCCATCTGCTCCTACTTTTTAATGAACTGCCACTTGTCGCACTCAATAAAATCAGCACTTTGCGAGGATTTCAACGTCAACGGGGAAGAAGAGAACGATTGGGAAACCTCGACGGGAGCCAGGCGAAGGAAACTGAGAGGGGGGGGGGGGGGCTGAGAGAAGGGAGGTGGTGATAGAGATATCCCCCTCGGATCGGGAACAGTATCTGATCTGCATGGGCAAATGAATCACAACAGGCTTCCGCCTGGCACTCTCAGGATGCCTTGCCCCCAAGCAAGATACTAATAACCACATCAGACCAGGGCGTCGGCAATTCTTACACTGCACCATGTCAGGCCGGGTTTGATCCGAGCATCCTGCTTTACACAATTATTTTCCCGACCGAGAATACTGCAGGCGGCAACAAGGATGGAGTTTTCCAGCTTGGGCTGGCAGCTCTGGGGATTCATCCGATACCAGGCTATTACCTCCTGATTACTTGACTTGGCAGTCAACCCACTCGGAGCCAGCAAATAAACAACGGGTAGAGTGCGTGGGGAAGCTGAGCCTTCCAATCGCACTTTTCAATCATGTGTCACACCAAAGGTATAATAAGGATTCCGTTAGGAGTTCAGAAGATGGGAAGTCGAAAGATGAGCAAATGGGAGAAGAGTGGGGTAATGAGGGGCAACCAGGGTCCTTGCCCTTCCATGGAAATGTTCGGCCAGAAGGAACCTTCAAGATAGGTCAGCTTTGGATTTTACACCTGAGGAAACCGAGGCCCAGTAAGGGGTAATGGTCATACCTCTTGTTAGTCATCTGGGAGTGGGGCTTAAAAAGAACCCCCAATTCAAGGCAAATTGTTTTGTTTCTGAGGGAGCTGAAGAGCTGCTCAGCACCAGGCCTGGAGTCAGGAAGACATGAGTTCAAATCCAGATTCAGACAGTTACTAGCTGTAGGACCCTGGACAAGTCACTTAATCCTGTCTGCCTCAGTTTCCTCATTCCCCTTTTTAATAATACCCCTACTTTTTGGCAATTAGGACCATAAAGGGGTTAGAGCACTGAACCTAGAGTGAGGAAGACCTGTGTTCAAATCTTGCTTTAAACACTTAGCTATATGACTGGAGATGAGTCACAAATGATTCTCAGCCTCAGTTTCATCATCTGTAAAGAGTGGTAATGATAACACCTACCTCACAGAGTTTCTTGTGAGGACCAAATGAGATATATGCAAAATCCTATCTTCTATTTTTCATTATGATATCATTATTATTAGCCTATAATAAATACATGCAGGTGCCCTTTTAAATATAGTGGATCATAGAATCTATTCAACTGAGAGTGAAAGAGACTGGTCATTTAGTCTAATCCACACACAAAAGGAAACCTGCCACAACCTGAGAAGCATCCTTTAAATAACAATTCCAACAGAGTTCTTAGTTTCTTCTACTTCAGTTGCCTGATTTTCTTTTAGACTGATGCCTTGTTTCTTCTCAGCTTTGACTAAGTAATATTAGTATAAGCATGACTCATCTATGAAGTCACAGAGCTCAGCCCCCTCCATTTTCTAAATGACTTGAGGGAAACAGAGATGACACCTGAATTTATAACTGGAAGAGACAACAGCATCTTGTCTAACTCTGCTTACAAGTGAGAAAGCTGAGGCCCAAAGAAGGAATGAGGCTTACTTAAGGAATGAACAACTTATATGTTACAAATGGCATAGCAAGGATTTAAATTCATTTCTTCTGGTTCCAAATCCAGTCCTCTTTCTAAACACCACCCTCTCCTTAAATGATAACTGTATTCCCCCTCATCCCAATACTTTTCTTGGGTGGGGGGGGTGTCATAAATCAGTCCTGGTTATCCTAACTTCCTGTATACTCTTCAACTAGGAAGACTCTCTCTTTTCCCTCTCATATAGCTGCCCCAGGACCCTGACCAAAGGCTTGCCTCTCCATCCAGACACCTGTGATGCCTATGGGGAGGCAGGACCACAGCTGCTGCTGTGCTCTCCAGAGAGGGAGTGAGCCCTCCTTGCCAACCCCTACAGCTCTGGGGCTTCTGGCTGTCTCCATTTTCAAGGGCTCCAGCTGGGATGGTTTTGATCAGTTGTCAAATGGACTTTCCCCAGTGGGGGCTTGATGGAGCTCCAGGGAGGCTACAAAGCTGTGTTCAGCAGCTGCCGGCAAGGGCCCCAGTCCTGCCATTCTGCTTGAGCAGTTCTCTACTCAGGATGGTTGGATCTCTTCACAGTCTGCCCCAATTCTGATTGAGATAAAGGCAAGGGCCAGGAATAGTCTAATCAGCAAGGGTTGTTTGGGGAACAGAGAAAAGGGACCCAGAGGTGGGGAGGGGAACCCAGAGGTCTGGAAAAAGGGCTGAAAAATTTCTCTGAGTTTTGATGACAAATGAATTACTTCAAGACTTCAAAGAAGCAGGATTTCATAGAGATGGATTGCAACCCTTTCTATCAAATTTACTTTTGAGTATTGTGGAATTAAAAAATAGTCAATAAATATTTATTAAGTATTTACCATGTGTTACAGATGTGGAAAATATCATCCCTACCCTCAAGGAGCTTATAATCTAATAGGAGAAGTCAACACACATGAAGAGGAGTTGGAGTTGGGGGAGAGGTGAAAGAGGAAATGATAGAGAAGTACCAGAGTAGTACAGTCAGGTGAGAAATGAAAAGATGTCTGAGTTGAGCTCCTTCCCTAAATGGATGTTTTGGAGTTCATGGTTCCTTCCTCCAATCAGAAGGGCAGAGGGTGAAGTACCAAAGCTCATGGGAGCTTGCAGGATGGCAAAGTTTTCCCAATAATGAGTTCCCTAGGGCATAGTGGAGAAGTCAGAGAAATTCCAGTCTGGTATAGTCAGGTGAGAAATGAGGAAGTATCTGGGCTGAGCTGCTTCTAAATCAATCCCTGTGTCTTATGTTCTGGTGAAAGCATGAACTACTGCTCCCGCCTCAGTTAGGGAGACCACAGTATCATGGGATTCTAGCTCCAGGACTGGAAAACACCTTAGAGGCTATCTAGATCATTTTATAGATGATACAATTGAGGTCCTCAAATGACACGTACCCAGTTCTCTACAATACCCATGTTCAATACTTATCCAGTTCTGTAGCTTGTTTGGCCTGGGAGGTGCCAGGGGTCACCATGCCATAATAAGACAATAGTTTTAGTAAAAAATAGATGATGAATCAATGACACTGCTATGCACCACCATCTTGTCACCTCCTCATTACCTACAGTCATAGGGCAGTTCAGTAAAACAAATTCTGAGAGCATAAATCAAAGGAGCTCCTTATTTTCTAGACTGGGATACCTTCCATGAATGCTGACCCCCTGTAAGATTCTCTGCCATTTGCTAGGAAAACACAGAATTCTTGACTGGATCCCAGCAACTGCAATCTGTCTCAAAGATGACTGGTGACTTAGAGTCAAGAGAGGTGAGCTCTACAAAGGCGAATAATATAAAACTATTTCAGGGTTACATTATAGGATTACTTCAGCAGCATATTGACCTTCCTCCTTAATCAAATTTTACTTGAAATGTTATTCTCCTTTCACACAGAAAGTGGACGATGAAAGGAGGCAATCCCAGAGAGAACTAATTTAGGGAACAAAAAATGGAGGTATAGGAGGAAGAAAGGGAAGATTCTGATTCAAAATTGATTTAATATAAAGTGTGCCACGGATGAAAGACAACAAGATATATTGCTCATTTTTTTTATTTATTTTTTGAGACAATTGGGGTTAAATGACTTGCCCAGGGTTACTCAACTAGTAAGGGTCTAAGGCCAGATTTGAATTCATGTCATCTGACCCCAGAGCCAGTGTTCAATTCATTTATACTACCTAATTGCTGGGTAGTCAGATATTTAAGGATTTAAGTTCAAATTCTGTATTGGACATACTATGTAGCCCTCAGCTACATTTAATCTATATTGAATCTATCATTTAATTTCCTGATGCCCCCAGACAATTCTCTAAAAGCACAGGTTATGGGGTGGCTAGGTGGCACAGTGGATAGAGCACTGGCCTTGGAGTCAAGAGTACCTGAGTTCAAATCCGGCCTCAGACACTTAATAATTACCTAGCTGTGCGGCCTTGGGCAAACCACTTAACCCCATTGCCTTGCAAAAACTAAAAAAAAACATAGGTTACCAATAAGTTGCTCATCTTCATAGGTAGAATGATTCATTTACCTAAAGAAATAATAAGTTCTGACCTTTGCCCCCCCAACATTGCCATAGAAAATATCCTAAATGGGTATTCTATATACAGAAAATGAAAACTTATGCATAAATGAATCCAGCTCCATAAATACCATACATCACAGAGGCAACATCATAGTCAAATTATTAGGTATTAATCTTTTAAATATTAACTAAATTCTCTGTCTTGATCTCTCTCTCAGTTGTTACAACCAGACTCTTAGCTGCCCTGCCTCAAAATTTCAGTCCTTTTTAAGTCTCTTTTCTTTGTTCAGTTATGTCTTTTCATGAGCCCATTAGGGGTTTTCTTGGCAAAGACACTGGACTGCTTTGCCATTTATGAGGCAAACATGATTAAGTGACTGGCTCAGGGTCCCACATCTAACAAGTGTCTGAGGCTGGATTTTAACTCATGAAGATGCCTTTCAGACTCCAAGTCCAGGACTCTAACCATTCTGTACCCCCTTTCCCTTTTCCTTTTCCTTTGAACCCTTGAGTAAATCAATCATTTAGTTCTGTCAACTTTTTTCCCACAAGTTTTAGGTTTAACCCACTTTTCTCATTCCCACTGATATATTAATTTCAAAAGGTTGAAGAATGTCAGAGCTAGGGGAAAAAAGACTATATCTTCTGCTCTAATGCTTCATTCTAAGAGCAATGAATGAATTGCAGATTCAATGGATCTGGGTTCAAATCCCATCTTAGCCACATACACTAGCTTACTGAGACTCAGTGTCTCCAGTTGTAAAATGAGGGAATTTGGACTAGTTATGATACTATGTGACTCAGAGAATGCAAATTACTCACCTAAGGTCACACAGCTAGTTAGCAGCAGAATGAGAACTAAAATCCAGGGCCTCTTAACTTTATTCAGTGTTCTTTCCATTTTATCTTCGTTGCTCTAATAGTTTCCCTGTCTTCAATCTCTTCTTCCTTTCCTGCTCCCAAAACATCCTACATATCTTTCCAAAATTAATATTCCAAAAGCACAGCTGTGATTGTGTCACTCTCCAGCTCAATAACATATAACAGCTCCCTACTGCATATTGGCTCAAATACAAACTCATTCTGGCATTCAAAGCCTGCCATAGCATGAGTCCAACTTACACCCGTCTCTCATTAGATACTTCTCATTTTGCATTTGACTCACTGCCAGACTAATCTTTATAGGCACCCAAAATGACAAAAGTTAGAAGAAACCTTAGACAAGATCAGGAAGACCTGGATACAAATCCTGCCCCAGGTCATAAGTGTGGTACATTGGAAAGAGAACTCTTAAAACTATAGAGAACTGGTTCTGGGGTCAGAAGATCTGAATTCAAACCCCGATTGTGAATAAACTCTGTGACCTTAGACAAGCAAACTATAAGAATCTCCATTATGGTGAAGAAATTAAGACCTTGAGAGATTACTTAAGATCATAAAGCTAGAAAGTGACAGAGCTGGGATTCCTTAAATTTATTTAACATGTCTCCTACCCCCAAACCTTCTAGGGGTTCTCATTGTCCGGCATCATGGCTAAACTCTTCTGTCTTATTTTCATGACTCTCCAGATACTGATGGCATCCTACATTCCATATTGTTTCCTACTATTTCTCAACCCTTACCATCTGCTCTAGCCGAGCAAATCTCTAGTACATACTCATTTCCCACCTCCAGGCCTTTATTTAAAATATTCTCCAAACCTCAGCCCTTCCTTCTGTCTAGATCCTCTCATCTATTTAGGGTCAGCTCCAGTCCCAATTCCTCCATGATGTCCTCTCTGATAGCTCTGGCCCACACTGATCTCTCTCTTTCCCCTAACACTCCCTGCCTCACACATCTTTCTAGTAGTTCCACCATCCCATAAGTTTGAGGGAGCTGGGAGTGGGGAGGAGATCCAGGGTTGTGTTTTTATCAGTGTGTGTGTGTGGGGGGGGGTACTCTTATTTGTAAATAATGGTGGCATTGTCGAAAGGCTGAACCTACGAGAGTGCCTAAGGCTAGTCCTCCCCTTCATTGCTCCCCAAACAATAGCTTCCTCTCTCTTAGCCTCCAAGGTCTGCTCTTTCTATAGACACTGTCACTTGATGCCTTCAGCAATGCTGTGAGACAGGTGCTATTATTATAATTTCATTTTAAAGAAGAGAGAACAGAAGATCAAAGAGCTTTGCTGGCTTGCCCAAAGTCAACCAGTCAGTCAACAAGCATTTAATAAATGTTTATCTCAGGTAGGTCGCTATCACTGTGAATCCTCAATCCCCTAAAGTAACCATACTGTTTGAATTCAGAGTATTTCCACTGGGCTGGAACCAATGATGACATTTTTCACAATTATAACTTTTAATATTATGAATCAAATGAGATAATATTTGTAAAGCAGCTAGCATAGTGTCTGATACATAGTAAGAGCTATAAAAATGTGGGTTGCTACTATTATTGTTGCTATTGCTATTTGAATATCTGTCACTGCTTTGAGGGGATTTATTGTTTGAATCAATTGAGACCTGATTGCACCAGCTAGACTGTGGAAACACACAAGGAAAGGCAAAAACCAGTCCTTGGTTACATTGTGGTTGTGGTTGTGGTTGTGATAGAGATGGTGGTGGTTGTTCATTCTTCATTCCTGAAGAGGACCAATGACATCAGCTTGCAAGTGAATTGGATTTGAGTGAGGCAGAGCTGTTCACTCTCTCCTCCAGAGCCATCTGGATCCAGTGGCCCGATATAAATCAGGATAAATGGAAATGGCCCAGGATGCAGTGGGAGTCCTTGGCCTTAAGCTAAGGTCTTTCCCTGGTCTCTGTCTGAGGCAACACCCATTCAGTGATTAAAGGTTACGTTAAAATTGAGACAAAAGATGGCCTAGTTTGATTTCGTGACAGAATCAATCTGGGAGGGAATTACCCTCAAATCAACATTGGAGGCAGGATTTGAATAGAAGCCTTGCTGACAAAGACCCTAGCCATTTCTATCAGAGGCCAAGAGCTTTGAGGACCATGAAAACAAGATCAGGGCCTGGAGTTTGAAGTGATTTGCATCACTTGGATTTAACAGAGTAGCTAGCTGATCCATAGTTAAAGCCCGATGCCTGTTGCTTAATAAATGATTTGTTGACTATGTTGCATGTATATCCATCCCCAGTTACCTATACTTCAAGCCTTGAAGGCTCTATAGTTTCATTGATGTTTCATTTTCCCTTCACTCACACATCACAACTCTTCTTTGTATGAATTAGGGTCTAATGAGTTTCTGTGGTTAAAAAAAAAGAAATCTAAGACTGACTTAAATTTTTGGTGAAAAGCCTCTGGGAGATTAGCCAGGTTGTTCTCTGAACTAAAGATTTGTTACAGCCTGTTCCTAGGTCTGTGCTCCAAACCCCTTCCAGCTTTGTAGAACCTGTTAGAGCCTATATTGTTGGTGAATACTCTTTATGAACCGAGAATCTCCTCCATGCCAGGCTGAAGCCCTGGAGGAGGACTTTAGTAGGGGAGACACAGGGAAGGCCTCAATAAATTCTTGCCGAATTGAATTAAATTGAAATGAAATAGAGCCAGCAGCTCAGTGGTGGCCCTACCACTAACTTCCCCGGCAAGGTTGCTGAGGGAAAGGCTGTGGAGATGGGCAGCTAATAGCTAGCAGCTCACGCACACCCACCACCTTCTTGGCTGGTCTGATTCCCCAAGCTCAACCCCAAACCATTGGTCTGAATTCCCCTCTGGTGAGCTGATTCATCCCTCTGCTAAGGGAAAAAGAATCCGAAATATTGTCCCCATTTGTTTGGGCCTTGGATGGTTAAGCACGATCAATTGGAGTCCTTTTCCTCCTCCCTGCATTCACTGCCCCCCACCTTCTGTCTGCCTGGAAAGCCTGTCCATATTTGAAGCTCCTGTGACATCTGCTGGAGAGAGTTGGATTTGACCAGGGACTGGTGATCCCCCTGACCCAGAGGAGAGCACTGCCCAGCAACAATACCCAGGCTGTGTGCCAAAAATGCCAATCCAAGACCAATCAGAACCACATGAGCATCTTGGCAGTGTCCTCTGAGTCCAGGTGTCTAAGTTGTTGATTCAAAAAAAAAAAAAATTGTGCTGGCTCATAAAAGTCTTTATGTGATTAATTAAATGGTGAAAGGCTGCAGTCCCCACCCAGGCACTTCTCTCCAAAGAGCTCCTCTCTCCCTAATTCTTCAAACCTTTCTTGAAGGTCAAGTCAGGCCAATCTAATGCCCCCCAAATACATAGGGACATCCATTAGATCCTGCTGAGACCTGATATGATATATACCACCACAGAATGTTGAAGCAATGTCTGAGGACAAAAAGGAAACCAGACCATTCTTATTACTTGCCTGGGAGATATTAGCTGTTCATCCATCTGGGCAAGAGGTGACTTGAAGAAATTGATATGTTCACATCTACCTCCACTAGAGCAGGTGGTGCTAAACCTGGAGTCAGAAAGATATACGTTCCATCAAATCCCATCTTTTCTTTGAGTATTATATAAGTTTTATTTCTGTGAGGATCAAATGAAATGATAGCCATAAAGGGCTTTGAATGCTTTAAGGTTATTAATATCTTACAGATTACACATAATACATACTGCACAAATACACATATATAGGTGACAAACATATGTGTATATAAGTGTATGTTAAATATATTACACATACCTACTAAGATCACCACATAAGTTTAGAGCTAAAAGGGACCTCAGCAACCATTCTAATTCCCTTGCCTAACTAATTTTTTTTAACTTTTGGCTAAGCAATTAAGGGAAGGTGATTTTCCCAGGTTTACACAGAAAGCATCTAAGGTCAGATTTGATTGAATTAGGTCTTCTTGATTCTAGAGTCTAATTTTACCATAAAATTCTTTACATAAGGTCAGATAGTAAGGAGCAGAGCCTAACTCAGGACTTTCTGATTCCAAATCTTTCCCTCTTACACAAGGGTACAAATATAAATAATGCATATATTATGAAGCATTTGTATTGTTTATTTCCACATGATATATATAGATTTTATATATTATTTATCATTATTTATAATACACAATCACAAATATCCATTTAGATAATAGATATTCTTCTCAACACATATGCATATTATGTGTTGTATACATTCAAAGAGGAAACAAATGTATTATGTCACAGATTACTTATGGTGAGCCTACAAATCACTAATGTTCAGTTGGTTTTCAGTTGTGACTGAATCTTCATGACTGCATTTGGGTTTTTTTTATTTGGCAGATAATGGAATGGTTTGCCATTTCCTTCCCCAGATCATTTTACAGGTGAGGAAACTGAGGCAAACAGGGTTAAATGACTTGCTCAAGGTCACACAGTTGGTAGATGTCTAAGGCCAGATTCAAATTCAGGAAAATGAGTCTTCCTAATTCCAGACCACTGTCCCACCTAGCTGCCTCGGCTACAAATTACATCTATAATCAAATAAATATAAGCACATCTAAAGAGATACATATTGAGTGTCGTATGCCATACATAATCCATAATCACATTTGCATTACATGTACATAGGGATGCCACCCATCTATGTCTGAACACAACCAGCTTATACCCTCCCAGTGTTCATTCATCTGTTGCTTTATCTGCTTTCCTTCACCCAGGTTAAAGCTGCCACATACCATGCTGCTCTATAATGCTATCTGTGCAATTTGGGAATCTCAGCAACATTTTGTATTGTTGTATGGCCTGGAGGAGGTGTTTGCTTTTTATATGATCCCCTTAACTGCTAACTTCAGGAATAACTTCAGTCCCTCTCTATAGGCTGCCTCGGTAAAACTCCCAGAGTTGGTAGGTTTGAATGACACAGCTAAGTCAGTGTCTGAGTCCAGGTTTAAATTCAACCAGGTTTAAATTGAACTCTTGACTCAGTGTCCACTAAGCTATTCAATAGGTAGCTGGAGGAAGGAAAGGAGAGGGAGAGACAGACAGACGGACAGAGAGAAGAGAGAAAGGAGAGAGAGAGAGAGAGAGAGAGAGAGAGAGAGAGAGAGAGAGAGAGAGAAGATTCAAAGGGAGAGAGACAGAGGAAGACAGGAGATACAAGGAGAGAGAGGAAGAGAAGAAAGAGAAAAGGAAAGACGGAGAAAGGAAAAAGAGAAAGGGGAGAAAGAGAGACAGAGAAAGTTATCAGAGACAAAGAGCTAGTAAAGGCAGAGAGAGGAAGAGAGAGAGAAGGGGGAGGGAGAGAGAGCAGAGAGATGGAGAGTGCAAAGAAACAGAGAGGGAGGGAGAAAGAAGGAGAGAGAGAGAGAGACAGAGAGAAAGACAGAGACAGAGACAGAGACAGAGAGACAGAGACAAACAGAGAGGAGACAAGAGACAGGAGATTCAGAGGGAGAGAGACAAAGAGAGGAAAGAGAGGAGGAGGGACAGAGAGAGGAAGAGAGAAAAAGGAGAGAGGAAAGAGGAAAGGAATGACAGAGAGAATGGGGAGAGAGAAGGGGAGACAGAGAAAGATATCAGAAACAAAGAGAGAGGAAAGACAGAGAGGAGAGAAGGAGGAAGAGAGAGAAAAGGAGGGGGAGAGAGAGAAGAGAGATGGAGAGTGCAAAGAGACAGAGAAGGAGAGGGAGAAAGAAGGGGAGAGGGGGTGGGAGAGAGAGAGACAGACATGGGGGAGAGGGACAGAGAAAGATGGGAGAGACAAAGAGAAAAGACAGAAGAGATACAGAGGAAGAGAAAGAAAAAGGAGAGGAGAGACATAAAAAGAAGAGAGAGAACAGACATGGAGAGTGAAGAGAGACAGAGACAGAGGGAAAGAGAGGGGGAGAGGAGAGAGGGAGAGAAAGAGGGGGGAACAAAAAAAAGATAAATGAAGGGGATAACAAAGAAATAGAGACCTAGTAAAAGTTGCTTAGATCCCTACGCTTGGGCTGGAAGCAGAGTTGTCCCTTTCTCATCTGGTTTCTCCCATGTTCATTATTTTAAGGTTATTCATGATCAAACACTTTGGTGTTAATGTGGATCTAATGTATAAATCCATACGGGTCCCACAGTCATTTAGCATTAATTAAATGAGGCCATTATAAGGCTGAGATTCCACTGGGTTTATTATGCTTAGCAATTAAAGGTTGGAACTGGCCTTGCCATTCTACTCCCCCTCCCACACCCCAGCCTTGCTGGGAGGAGTAGCTCTGGTCTGGACAAAGAGGGGTGCACCAGGGAGTATTCTGATGTAAGGAGCAAAGGGAGAATTGCTGATGTAGATGAGTAAAGCAGTGTCCAGCCTTTGAGGAGTAAAGACAAGCCCGACATCATAGATCTCATATAAATCC
The DNA here is from genome assembly GCF_037893015.1 of Macrotis lagotis. Lineage (NCBI taxonomy): Eukaryota > Metazoa > Chordata > Mammalia > Peramelemorphia > Peramelidae > Macrotis > Macrotis lagotis. The sequence goes on from NC_133658.1 coordinate 794,703,476, forward strand.
ATACCATGGTGACATCTGGGCCTAAAAGTGAAAGTCTGTGCATTGTAATGGGATGGAGGGAAAAGCTTTCCAGAGAAAAGGAATTTAAAACTGAGTTCTAAAATATAGGAAGAATTCAGATTGGTAGAAATGGGAAGTATAAGGGATATACTTTGATGAATGGCATTAAATGGAGAACAGGAGACAGGACAAAACCTTAAGGAATGAGGACTGTAGTGCCTGGGCCCTTAATCAATGATTCTTTGCTAATATTGCAAAACTAATGACAGGACAATATTATGTATAGTCATGATATATTTTATTTAATAAATATCTGAACCAGTAAGTATCTGCACCAAGATTTCTCCACATATCCATCTGGCATGTGTGGACAAATCTTGGTGCAAAAACATCCTTTGTCAAGGCACAGGAGGAAACTCATACATGGCTTAGGGGTCCTGGGGAGCTGTAACTTATATAAGTAACTTATCTCACCCCCATACCCATCCTGATCTAAATCAAGGTCTCTTTAACTCTAGACTCTAATCATCTTATCATCCTATCTCGGTACATTATGCATACAAAACATTCCTTGAAGTCCTATACAATCTTTTCATCCAAGGCACTTTCAAACATTCGCTGCCCACTTTTATCTTCATAAGATAGAGACAGCTATATTACTAAATTTTAGACTTCAAAGTCAGGAAGACTTGAGTTCAAATCCTGTGTAGGAGGATTACTACCTTTGTGACCTTAGACAAATCCCTTTACTTCTATTCATTGTAGTTACATCACCTGTAAAATGGAGATAATAACAGCACCTACCTCACAGAGCTACTGTAAATGAGATATTTGTAAAGCACCTGGAACAGGGAAGTGCATGTTAAATCTAAGATTGTTCTTCTGGATTTAATCTTATTTCATCCTGTGGATCAAGTCAGTCACTAAGTCAGTCAACATGCAAGGAAGGAAAGATATTCAAAATTCCATTTGTAGAAGTGACTTACCTATAAATGTGAGGTGGAGAGGTCCCAAGAGGCCATCATGGCTGTCCATAACCTTGATGTTGCCTGCAGGTCTGGGTGACTGGGATGTGATGGAAGGTTACTTTTATCTAAATTTTGTCAGATCAATGGTGGTACCAGGGCTAGAAATTAAGTCAAATCAAACTCATAGCCACCACCACCACCACCACCACCCCCCACCCCACCCCCAGGACATAGGGAGTCCATTGCCAAGTGAAAAAACAGATTAAAATACAATTGTGAAATTTGTAAAAAAATAAATAAGAATACAATATAGATAATGCTAATTTGTGGTTTTCGAAGTCAATATGTGGCTTGAGTTTGACACTATTGTATTATACCAGGGTTTTCTTGTATAAGTAGGTATCACCAAGGTACAAGATAAATGAAGAATTAGTCACTGAGAGAATTCATGTGGAGATCATACAAATAGAGTTTTGAAGGAAATAAGGGATGCTAACAGGCAAAAATAAAAAGGCAGTACACGAAAGACAGCCAGGACAAAGGCATGGTGATGAGAGATGAGGTGCCATGGGTGAGAAACTGCAAGAACATCCATCATATTGTAAGTTGAACCAAGAGATAACAGGGATAGAGAAAAATTTCACAGATTTATAGAACTACAGAGCTAGAAGGGTCCTCAGAGGTCCTCTGGCCCAATTCCAACATGCATCTCTTCTACAGTATCCCTCATATTTTGATCATCTAGACTCTGCTCAGAGGCCTTTAGTTACAAGAAATGCATGATCCCCTTCTGCTTTCAGATAAATCTAATTGTTTGGAAGCATTTTCTTACACGAAGCCAAACTCTGCCTACCTGAAACTACTACCCAGTGCTCCTAGTTCTTCTGCCTAGCACTAATAAGAGTAAATTGAATTTCCACTTTGCATTACAATCCTTCAGATATATGAAGACAGTCCCTGGAGTTGGCCCTAAATCTTCTCTTCTAGGTAAGCACAGACAGTTCTTTCAGAGAATCTTTTTACAATATCTGTCATCTTCTCAATTCAAATAAATAAGCGATTTTAACAGTTTTGCTTATGTAAATGCTGCCTCTCCCAGCAAAATATGGGGACCCTTTGAAACCAAGGATTGTGTCATACATTTGTTTGCTTTTGTTATCCTAATCTTTAGCACCTAAAAGGTCCTTGATAAATGCTGACTGAACGTTTGTAATGTACTATATGAAACAGTTCCTACCCTCAATAACAGCTTATGATCCACCCTCCAGGACAAAGAATGAACATCTTCTAAAAAGAAACATTTGACAAAGCTAAGATCAGTTCCAAAAACACAGAAAGGTCCCCAGACTCATAGAATATGAAAACCTGGAAGAGCCCTTAGCAGTCACCTAGTCCTACCCTCTCCTCCCACAGGTGAGGATGTTGGGGACTTAAAAAGTTGAAGTGACCTTCCCAAGACCACCAATTCATAAGTGGCAGAGTAAGAAGTAGAATCTGGGTCTCCTAACTCCTAGCTAGGTTTTTTCTACCACTTACCTATGACAGGTCATGCCAACCTGTGAACTAGAAGCAGGTCTTCCAAAGTCCTGTAGATCATAGTTTGGTGGACATATATTATCATAATAGAATATTATGGCATAATACAAGTTATATACCTATATTGAATTCAATATATCATATCCTGATGCAACAACTTCTACATTCTTATTTTGGGGGCAGCTAGGTGATGCAATGGATAGAGTGCCAGACCCAGAGTTGGTAAAATTCAACTTCCTGAGTTCAAATCCAGTCTCAAATATTATTAGCTGTGTGACTCACTCAACCTTTTTTGCCTCAATTTTCTCATCTGTAAACTGAGCTGGAGAAAGAAATGACCAACAACTTCAGTATTGTTCCCAAGAAAACACGAAATAAGTTTATAAATAGTCAGATACAATAAAAATGACTAAAAAACACACTGTCCTATTCATCAAGACCCAAGAACATAGCTGAGGCACAGCCCCAAGGTCAAAGTTCAAATAACTTTGCAGGGGTGGGGAGATTTGACAAGGCATTCTCCTGTATGACGTCCCAGATCATCCACACAACAACTATATGTGTAGGGAGACCAGTGAGGTTGCTACCAGGCAGAATACAATCTGAAACATGGCTAGTAAGTAGAAAAAAAGGGGACTTGAGGCCTAATCTTCTGATTCCAAGACTATCCAATGTTCTTTTCAAGATACCACCTTGGCTATCATACAGACTATAATAATAAAAACTGATATTCATAAACCATTGTTATGCATTCCCAGTTAATTATTGCAATAAAACTCTGGGATAGGTATTGCAGATGGGGAAACCAAGACTCAGGAGATTCAGAGAGTTGTTCAAAGTCATAAAGCTAGAGAGTGCCAGAGCAAGGATCTGAGCCTAGTTCTTCTTAACTATCTGCTGGGTCATACCACTCAAAAGTAAAGGAGATGGAGGGAGTGGGTCAGTCCAGTCCTAAATGACAAGGAAGTGAAGGAAGGAGACATCTCTATGTGCAGAATAATGATTGATCTTCTGGGCTTCCCACCCAAATCCTCTGAAAACCCCTAAGCTGTCTGATTCCCTGCCCCCACCTGGCCAATACCACATCCAATGGCCACTTAAAATGCAGTGGCATGGCACAAGTCAGCTGTCACTTAGGCACTTACAAGCAGAACCGCGGAAAAACCAAACCACTGTTATTACACTTAATAACCAGTTTCCACATCATCAACTCATTGGAGGCTGACAGGAGCTGTTAGGGTGTCAGCTCGCCTGGTCTAACAAGTCAGCACCATTGAGCTGGAGTGGAGGGGGTGAGGGGGGAGGAAGAAACCAGCCTGTTATTCTGCTTTCCCACCTGCACCCTGTACAGGGACATATGTCCAAGGACAGACTGACACACCCAGGAGCCTCAGGCTAGATCTATAATGGTCTATGGGGAAGAAGAGTTGATGAAGGCAAGAGCGTCAACAGATGAGGAAGCTCTAGACAACAGTCAGGGATCTGAGTGGCTCCCAGATGGGTCAAGTTTGGGACAGAGGCAGTGAAGGAATGGAAACTCCCTCACCTATAGATAAAGATGCTAGGGTCTAAGGAGCTAAATTGAATTTCCCAAGGTCACACAGCTTGTAAATGACAGAGCCAGGTCTAGGAAAACTACCTAAAGGTAGATAGAGACTGGGGAGGTCATAGAGAAGAAAAAGATAGAGCTTGGGCTGGGGGGGGGGAGGTAGGGAAAGGGGGTCACTGAAGGGAAAGAAGACCCTGGATGTCTACTCAGGAGAGAATGGGGAGAGTAACTGAATGAAGGAAGGCAGAACCCAAGTTTCATGATGGGGAGAGGGGTAAAAACTGGGGGAGGGGTCATTGGGGAAGAAGGGGAAGGACTTAAAGGTCATTGGAGGGGAAAGGGTAGGAGTTTGAAAATGTAGAGGAATGAGAAGCTTAGAGTTGGGGGAGGAGGGGGATAGGAGTTGGAACCCTAGGAAGAATAAAGACTGGCATAACTAGAAAAGAGGAGCAAGGGTTGGGTTCATTGAGGCAAATGAAGTTAGGAGAAGGACTAGGGGAACACCAAGAGAAAGGAATTAGAAGTCAATGGGGAGAAAGGGGTAGAGATCACTAGGAATTGAGGGGCAGGCAGAGGCTGTGATTCATTAAGGGAGAAGGAAAACAGTTGTACTTGATCTTGGGGTTCAGTCCTGCTGATTTTGAGAGCAGCTTATCTTCCCTTGAAGAAAGAGCTGAGATATTAAGGCTCAGAGAATAAAGGGGAGGTATATTAGAGTACTATCTCCCTTAGAGAAGGATAAAGGGGGTACAGTGATTAATAGTCCCCTCCACAAGGGGAAGCTACTTTCTTTTCTCCAGTTGTCACCTAGGGCACCAAACCCCACCAAACCCCAGGAGAAAAATCTCATGGTCCACAAGGCTCCAGCTCAAGGAGCTGTCATGACCAATTGCATATTGAAAACAAAGGAAGTATCTCCCCCTCTCCCACAGTCCACAGTTCTCCAGGAATACCTCATCCCTATTCTACCAAAAGGCCTCTCTCTCCCAGGTCAAGCCACACTCAGCTGGGGCTGACTCAGTATTGTACTGCCATCTTTTGACCACTTGCTGCATTAGAGTCACTTCCTCCCAGAGGTAGGAATTGTGCTTGCCTGAACTGAAGAAAGGTCCTACCTATCATGGGGTGATAAGGAATGGGTGCTATTCACTCAAAAGTCATAATAAATCACCTAGACTCCAGTTCTAGATCTCTCAGTAAATTGATGAAGGACTACTCACCCCAGCTGAGTCCAGGGAAAAGAACACTATCCTCAGTCATGAGACCTTGGTTCAGACTGGCTAGTTAGCTACTAGCTGGGTCACTCTGGGCAAATGACTCACTCTGGATGAGCCTCAGTTTCCTCATCTGTTATTCAAAGTAATATAGAAATAGTACTTTTTATTCTTCTCAACCCAGGATGAAATTTCATCACCCCTTAGAGAGAAAGCCAACCACACCTTTATTATGCTAGGTCATTAGAAAAGATACCTCCCTATGGAGAACCCTCTAATGTACCCCAAACCATAGTCAAGAACTCATTTCTTGCCCTGGATTCCCATTTCAAGAGTGGCTACATGAAAGAGCAAAAAGAATCTCAGAACTTAAAAGTCAAAAGATGCTTGAATTCAAATCTTCTGTTGCTCATCAGCAACTTAGCAAATCGGTTACTACCTCTAAGCTTCACTTTGCTCATCTGCAAAATGAGAAAAGTGCTGTCCTTTTCAGGGCTGCTCATCCCCCTTTAGGGTTTGCCTGTCACTCAACTCTCACCTGTGGCTCCAAGAAGCTAAAGCATGCCCAGCAGTCACACTCCAGTGTTGAGGATAACTAAACCAGGTTGAGGATAACTGACAAGCCTCAAACCCATCAGTGAGTTAGGAAGATGTCAGTCCTATGCACATGAAGACCTCTCGTGGTGGAATGGGTGAATGAGAACAATTTGTTCCAAAAGCCATGAAGGCGGATGAAGCAGACAATGTTGAACATTTAAAGCTTGATCAGACATAGATGACATAAAGGTCAACTATTGCATCCCAGGCCATTATTAGTCATTCTCACTTTTGTACTGTCATTAGACTCCAGTGACTCTGGGATAAAGTAAGGTTGATAATTTTGTACAACTCTGCCTCACTTAAATGCAATTTATGAGCAAGTCAAGACATCACCTGTGATGTCATTGGTCCTTTTCAAAAAACAAACACCATGCACAAAGCACTAAATCATAAGATCACAGGGCTTCCAGAACAAGAAGAAACCTTAAACATCTTTTGATCCACTTTCAGATAAGGTCACTTAGGTCTTTAATCACCAAAATGAAACAAATAGTAATAGCAAAACCAGGATATGAACCCATGACCTCCTGGTTCTAAAAGAGAAAGAGATGCAAGAAGGACTCAGATCAGCTAACTTTATTTTCCATCAGTTGCTCATCAAGGTAGTTCCCTCCTCAGTCCCTTCCCTTTCTCCCTTTCCAGTTTCTTCTTGTGTGCTATCTACCTGTTAGGTTGGAAGCTCTTTGAGGACCAGGGACGTCTTTCTTTTTCTTATTTGTATCCCCAGTACAAATTTGCATCCCCAGCATCACCCCCAGTGATAGCATAGTGTTTGACCCATAGTAGATACTTATAATAATATGATTATGAGTTCATAAAAATACCTTCACAAACTCTGATCATCACAACAGCTCATATCTGAGACCAGATTAAAATGTTGGTCTTCCTGACTCCAGGACCAGATGCTCTATCTACTGCATCACCTCCCTACCATATGTAACAAGAGAATAGGGACCCACCACAATCACCACCAAAGGGAAACTTTGCAAACTATCTAGTTCCTCTTTTCCATTTCCATTGCTCACACCCTAAGCTGTTGTCATCTTACACTTGAGCTATTACCATAACCTCCAATATGGCTTTATTCTCTCTCTTCTCATCTTTTAAACCAATGGCATTTGGTACAAATAATCTTCCTAATAATGGCAATACTGGAATAATATGATGTATAAATTTTCTGCATTGAAATGTAATTAATAGGGGGCAGCTAGGAGGTGCAGTGGATGGAGACCCTTAATAATTACCTAGTTGTGTGACCATGAGCAAATCACTTAACCCCACTGCTTTGCAAAAACAAAAAACAAAAACAAACAACAACAACAAAAAGAAATATAATCAATATATGAAGAGAGTGTATGTGGTTTATTCAAGTCATTCCCCAGTCCCAAAACCCTCCATGGTTTCCTACTTCCTACTTCTTATTCTGGTATTCCAAGCCCTCAACAGTCTGACACCAACACCCCCTTTCCAGCCTAACATACTGTTATCCTTTACACAGTAATGTTTCAGTCAAACCAGGCTGATGGCCATCTTCTAATTCCCCATCTCATTTTCCTCTACTGTACCTCCTTAGATTTTCAAGAAGCTTCCTTTGATTGCCTAGCAAGAAGCAATTCAGCATTCCCCACTCTCCCTAATACCTCTGTTTGGCCTCTCCTATAGTCTTATAAACATTCCATCTTGAAGTATGGATAGGCGCTATATTTGTCTCCACTGTCCCACTGATGAGATGTTGGCATTGATATGGGCTACTTAATAAGGTGTGAAATTCTCTTGACAAGGTTAATTCTTCAATGAGCTGTGAATTCCTTGCCTTATCCTGTTTACTTGTTGCCCTGTTGATAATACACTAACGTTAGTTGATTGATTAAAAACTGGTTCATACACCTGATACCCTTGAGTGTGGCTGTTAAAAGAAGACTAAAAAGGAAAGAGAAAAGAAGTCAGAGAGAGAACAGACAAAAAAGTTGTTCCGACACACATAGACAAAATTCCCTGAAGGGAAGACTATCACCCATACTCTCCAGGGAACTATGTACCTCAGGAGTGAATGTGCTAGGTGAAAGGGAGTAGAAGATCTACCAGATGGCACCAAATTTCTGGCTTAGTGGAGGAGTTCAGGAACCAGATCTCATTGACCAGTGAAAGACTTACTAGACAAACGGAAAAGTTCCTAAGTCAAATATCTTGGACCCAGAAGAAGAATCCTTTAACCATGCCTAAATTCATAGAAAAAATAGGTGCTAGAGCAAAGGAACAGTTCACCAAGAGTGAAAGAGAAAACACAGATTTTGTCTTTCCACTCATGGTATGTATGAGTCAGATATCCTTTGAGGTTTGAGGAGGGGAATCAAGTCACTAGTGACCCCAAGTGTTTTCCATATGAAGGACCTCACCCTCAAGGTAGTATTATATCTGAGGGATTTTGTGGGTCCTTGGTGGAAACAAAGTTTACCATAGAGAGAAGTCTTGTCTTAACTGTTTATTAGTACTTCTCTTTGCATTGTTGTCAAGCTAAGTAAAACCTGTATTACTAGACTAAATGCTTCCATAATAGCTAAGAACTCTTTTCCTTTTTCATGGGATTCTAGTTATGTCAAATTCTGATGTTCCTAGGAGAAAGCCTGGATGGAGGTACAAAAATGAAAAGAGAAATGAAGTGAAAGCCCCCCCACCCAGATTCAACTCAGTCTATTTAAATACAGAGCTTCAGTTCTGGATCACAGTTTTGGGCATTTTGTTCCCTTCATTAGTTATATATTTCATGAAGTCAGGGATTAAATTATTTTTCACCTCTATATTCTAAGTGTCTAGAACAATGTATTACACATAGTAAATCCTTAATTTTTATGAATCAAAGAGAACTGAATCCTTGTGTATTCTCAGTCAACAAACATTTAAGTAGAAAAAGGAGATGTGATGGCAATGGGAGGTGAAGAAGGTAACTCTAGAAGCAATGGAAGTATGGACAAGAATAGCCAGAGAACTGAGACAGGGAGACTAAGATCTCTTATGTCCAATGTAGATAGCCCAATACCCTGCTATCCCCCACCCCCGTTTCCCCTCCATCCACATACAATACTCACACATATACACCTATTAAGGATTCAAGCAAGATTCTCTCAATTCTCATGTCTACATCCTCCAATCCTATCTCTGTCCAGAAGATATGGCTGACTAGTTAATATGACTTCCAGAAAGTCACTTGGATTTGCTGAGACTTCAACTAAATAATCTCAAACCTTCCCTCCAACTCCAAAATTCAAGATTTCTATAAGATAAAAGAGACTACTGCTTGATATGGGAGATAAAAGGAAGAAGTTGACTGCTTGCTCTTTGTCCTCTACTCAGTTTTGGGGTAGGGTAGAAACTAGAATACAAAACTCAGTAAACTCTTCTCCTTTATTCCCTCCCCCTCCCCTCCAATTCTAGGGCAAAAACTTCATAAAAAATGAAATCTGAGCAGGTTAGGATGATATGGGGTAAGCCTTCCTCTGCTCCTCTAGTCAAAGATAATCAAGAAGGGACAGTAACTATCATTTCAGCCTGTACTCCAGCCTAAAGATATAAACTATTCGTGAATTTTTAAAGTCATTGAAGAGGGAGGGAAGAAGTTTGAAAGTATTTTAGGTTTATCAGTTTTGTGAGCAGACCCCTGTTTCATTTTATTTTGTATCATCTCTATATTTTGTCTTATCCCATCCCCCATATGACTGTAAGCTCCTTGAGGACAGATACCTCTGTATCTGTGGACTTTGGACAATATCTAACACATAGTAGGTTCTATACTGAATTAAATAAAAAGGACAGAAATTTGAGAGAAATTGAAATATCTGTAATACTTATTTTTAAAGCATCCTTTTCAGATCTAGTCACTTTGTTCACTTAGGAACATGAAAATGCATTATGTATGTTTGCTCATAAAATTATCATGTTTCCTGTATTTAGAGATGTGAAAGCCTGGGGAAAATGGAAAGTTGCTGGGCAGGGGAGGAAGTAATCTTAAAGACTTCTTTTTTCCCCAATTTGAGGTTAAGAGAACCAAAATAAGTCCATAGGGAAAGGGTTGTTTTGGTTGGTTTGTTTGTTTTTTAATCTGAATTCTTCTTTCCTGCCTACACATCTCTACAATGTATCACATTGACCAGGGAAAGGCAGAAGTTTAGCACTTCCAGATCCCTCCTTCCATATGCCTGGGAAGGAGTCAGAAGATTGGGGAATGCAGAGAAACCATAGGACCCCTCACTCCCTCCCTTTCCAGATCACACTTTCCCAACCTTCTACCACCTTCTCATAGTCACACAAACATTGCCCAAGCTCCCACCACCAACCCATGATATGCCTTCTTAACCTCTATACAATGATCATATTTTCTCAAAACAATAGTTGTTGGGTGCTTTTCAACATTGAATGCAGCATCTTACCCCTGCCGCAAAGAGTGAAAATGCACTTGCACTGTCTGCAACTCATACATGCATCTATAGGGTCTCCCTCCCAGTCAGCCCCTGCCAGACCACTTTGTCCTCTAGCCCAGAATGTTATGAGTTAGTGTTTCTGAGGCTGTGGTTTCATCCAGTTTCTCCAGTTTGGAAATTCCCTGGTCCATCTCAAAGATGAGGTGATAGTGAAGGCAGCTGCCTCACTCATAATCCCAGATTATTTTGTATCCCTCCTTTTCTTCCCTGTTAAAGGGAGAGAGATAAATATGAGATGAGGAGAGAGAGAGAGAGAGAGAGAGAGAGAGAGAGAGAGAGAGAGAGGCAGACAGATAAAGAGACAGAGATAATCACTCTGAATAAATAGCTAAAAACTAGGAGGCGAAGCTTGGAAGGAGCCTGAGAGGAGGCAGAGTCGACCGAGTAACCTTGGCGACGGAAAGCCAGGGAGCTGAGGGGGAGAAGGAGGGAGAGCAAAGAAGGAAATGGTGTTTGCACGGAGAGGGGAGGAGGGGAGCCCAACCCAAAGTCCAGCAACAAGTCCAAGCTCCATGGTCCAATGGTTGACTTGGTTGGGGCGAACAAAGGGACCACAAGCAACAGAAGAATGGAATCCTCCATAAGCCTGCAAGGGGGGAGAGGAGAGGAAACAAAAGACCCGAGGGAACTGAGCCTAAGGGACTTGAGGAAACCAAATAAAGAGAAAGATTTTTCCGAGAATCAATTTAAGAAAGCAAGAGTCTAGATTTAAAGAGATGAGATAGAGGGAAGAAGGGAGAGGGAGGAGGGGAGTCAGGAGATGGGGGGGGCATAGGAGGAGGCTTTGATGTGGAGGAAAGATCTCAGAGCTGGGGACATGCCAGAGCAGGAGCTGGAGCTGGGAGGGGGCCAATCGCAGGACACAGCTCCCCAGACTGATGAACGGGGGGGCTAATCTGTGCTCTCAGCTTCATTCTCTCTGTTCCCACTGCTTCGGCCATCTCTCCTGACTAAGCTGCCCACCAAGTATCCACAGACACACCTCACCTTCCTTGTATTACCCTTTCTTCTCCCCTCCCCACTGCCACACACTCCCATGGTACCCACCATGGTCCAACACTGAACTCCCTGGAAATCATGGAGTGTGTTCACGTAAAAGCAATGTCGTAGATCAGTTCTCTGAAAAGTTGGGAGGGACATTCAAAGTCATCAGGTCCACCTCCCTCATAATATAGACGAGGAAGTCTATAAGTCATGCAAGTAAGTGATTTGTGTTGTTCATTCATTTTTCCATCTTGTCTAATTCCATGACCCTATTAGGGACTCTCTTAGCAAAGACATTGGAGTGGCTGGCCATTTTCTTCTCCTGCTCATTTTTACTGATGAGGAAATTGAGGGAAAAAGGGTTAAGTGATTTGTTCAGGATCACTCAACTAATAGTATCAGAAGGGAGTTCTGAACTCACAAAGGAGAATCTTCTAGACTCCAGACAACTGCTCTATCCTCTATGCCACCTAACTGCCCATAAGAAAGGGATGGAGACTAGATTTGAAGCACAACCTTCTAAGTACAATACAAGTACTGTACCCCATTGTACCATGATGCCTTTCATGTACCATGGTGCCTTTCATGATAACTGGAGTAACAGCTGAAGGAATTGGGCAAGTTAGAGACATGATAACAAGATTTTGCAAAGGCATCATGGGCAAGAGATTAGATTTATTCTACTCAATCCCAAAGTACAGAATGAGGATCAGGGGTAGAAGCTACAGAGAAATTAATATAACTTTGGTGTAAGGAAATATTTAGATCTATCCAAATGTGGTACTGAATTTCTATGAAGCTAAGAAGTAAGTCACCATGCTTCCCATTTTAGAAATGAGTAAGCTGAAGCTCTGAGAGGGGATATGGATGGCCCATGATTACACAGATTATATGTAACAGAGCCAGGATAAGAACACAGGTTCCCAAACTCTCAGACATATGATAATCTAGTTGGATTTGGGCAAATCACTTAACTTGCCCTAACCCTTAGTTTCCTCATCTATAAAATGAAGATAGTAAAATACACATTTCTCAGTCCATTCTTCACACAACTATCAAACTGAATTTCCTAAAGGACAAGTGAACTAAGGCAATCAACCCACTCTTCTATTTATTTCTGCACCCAGCTCATTTTCATCATGAAGTCTAACAGAAGGACCAGTTTTATTAGTAGTCTGTCCAACTGCATGCATTTCATAGTGTGGACAAAACACATCCTCACTCACTTGGTTTTTGCTATTATACATAATCCAACCTGAAACTCTTGCCCTTAGGATTCTCTCTTCTGATAGCTTAGCTTTTGTTTTCTCCTGTTGGGATCCAGGCTACATCTCCTCTTTCAAGACATCTCCATGCTATGCCACTGAGGACTTCAGGACCCCTCACTCACTCCCTTTCCAGATCACCATAATGTATTGTCTTCTCTCATTAGAATGTAGCTCCTTGAGGGCAGTGATTATCTTATTTGTACCTTCTCCAATACACAGCACAGGGCTAGCCATGGTAAGCCTGTAATAAATATTTTTACCTTGTTCTTCATGACTACACATTTTTAACCTATATCAAGTAACTTACTTTCAAAAAGAAGGGGGTGAAGTGGGAGGAAGGGAGATAATTTGGAATTCAGGGTTTTGGAAGTGAATGTTGAAACTTGTTTTTGCATGTAACCAGGGAGAAATAAAATTATCAAAAACTCAGGATATGCCAGGGAAAAAACAATGGAGTCTGAATGCAGACTAAAGTATGGTATTTTTACTTTTTAAAACTTGCTTCATTTTTTTTCTTTATATCATGTTTTTCCCTTTAGAGATGATTCTTCTTTCACAACATATCTAATATGAAAATATGCTAAATATGATTGTACATGCATAACCTATGTCAGATTATTTGCTGTCATGGGGAGGGGAAGGAAAAGAAAATAGGCAAAAAAATATGGAACTCAAAAGCTTACAAAAGATGAATGGTGAAAACTATCTTTGCATGGAATTAAAAACAAAATAAAATAACATTCAAAATGTTTTACTTATCGATCTATCTGGATAGAATTATTCTAAATGCTTATAGCTCTCATTTAGGAGACTACAATATACCATGACTTGACACAGTCACCATAGCATCAAATAGGGCCATTCAGAGGATCTTATCCACTTTAGGGACTCACTCACCCTTTTGGATTCTGTCCTGGATATCCCTAACACTTTTGGTGAACATATGTTTCCCCATTTCTTACTTAACATTCATAATCAGAAAGTCTTCCAATAAAGTCATCTCTGCTGGTACACTTTTCAAGGGAACTTGCCTGGTTTTAATACACTCATGGGAGAAAGGGAGAAACCTGTTGGAGGAGAACGATTAAGAAGACATTTTGCTCGACTGAATCAAATGCTTTTTTATAGTCAACAAACAACAAACACAGTGGGATCTTGTATTGTCTGCACCTCTCAGTCAATTGTGCTTACTCTAAAGAGGAGGTCTGCTGGAGAAATCACTTTGAGAAAGCCTACCTCTTTGCTGCTACTCGTACCTTCATCAGGGATGTCTTGATTATTACCATAAAGATTTTGCAGAGATAGGAAAGGAAACATTACAGAGATGGATCAATGGTTATTGGTATTCTCTCAATTCTCTTTCTTCATTCAAAATAAGGTCAGTGCTTCTTCCAAATGTTTGGCAACTTCACTTGCAGATTTCCTGAAAACTGATCATCCTATGCTTCAAAATTGTGGGGTTCCCTCACACATCTCCTCTATGTATACCATCTACCAGTTATGCCATCTACATTATGACTTTACCCATTGATTTGGGCAAATTATTTAACTTGCCCTAACCCTTAGTTTCCTCATCTCTAAAATGAAGATAGTAAAATTCACATTTTCACTATATTGAGGTCAGCATAAGAAATTAAATTGGAATTTGGGGAGAGTTTAGCAGAAGCAGTGTGAAGGCCAGAAGATAATGCAGGAAAAGGTTCAGAAATTCAGAAATGCAAAAAGAACTGTAATATTGTATAATATCAATATATTTTATCTTTTAATGCTGTAAACACATCCACAAAAGAAAAAGAAAAAAATTCTGACTTCTTCTCTGGTATGAAGGGAGGACCAAAATTTTTTATGGGGATTTTCCAGATCTTGGGGGCACCATGCCCCTAACTCCTGAAATGTGGAACAGATAACTGTATTTGGTCCGGTTCCACTGTTCTTCCCATCCTCTTTGGGAACCAAGGATTCTCTTTTGCCTCTTTTTGTATTCCTAGCACTGATACAGTGTCTGGCATACATTAGGCACTTAATATCTGCTCATTGAATGAAGGAATAAATGATTTTCTTTTGTATCCCTTCTACCTTTCATGGAAAAGGGAAACCACTCCAGGATCTTTGTCTGGAAAATACCAAATGGGGTCGTGGAGGGTTGGAAACAACTGAAAAATGACTTAACAACAACAACAATACCTTCCAATCTGCTAGACAATTAAGGTTCCTTTGCTTGATTATGTTCAAAGCTCTCACAATCTGATGTCACCCTACCTTCCCAACCTTATCTCACCAAATATCCTATTCTGTAATCAAGCTGACTGCTTCTCTATCTCCAGAAAATGTCCTGTAATTTCTCATAATCCATGAGTCTCTTTACTTAAACTATTCCCTCTACCTAAATGTTCCCCTTTTTCTTTACCTTTCGAATTCTTATCAATACTTTAAAGTCCAACTCAAATGCCATCTCCTTCAGGAAGGCTTCCTTGATTCAGAAAACTTTTCCTTCTTTTGCCTCATATGGTACTTTGTTTTATGTTCTGCTATTTATTTGATGTGTCATATTTGGCACTATAATTATCTAATTATTATATGGTACTATAGTGACATATCACTCTACTAGACTGTTAAATTCCATGGAGTCAAGGACCATGTCTTATCTAAAAACCTGGCTTTCTCCCTCAGTACTTCACATAGGAGTATACAGTAAGTGCTTAATTAATTTTAATTTTGTTAAACTGGTCTTCCTTTTGCTCTTTGTATCTATATCCCCCAGTACCAAGCACCCCACACATAAATGTGTGTTAAATGATTAATTCACTGTGACTAGTGGTCCATTGTTGACAAATACTAGAAAATACAATATGTGTATCAGATTGAGAGTGAGTAGAGATCTAAAAGGTCACCTGGTCCAAAACCCTTCATTTAACAGATGAGGAAAATGAAGATCAGGGAAACATGACTTGCCCAAGGTCAGAAATATCAGAGGCAGCATTTAAATTCAGGTCTTCCCGACTCCAATACATTAACCACTAGAGACAGCCATGATATAGCTCTTAAAATCTGTTATCCTGCATGCAGCAGGTTCCCCAATAACTGCCAACATTGATGGTTATCTATGAGGCTCCTGATAACCAGGGGAATGGCCCTAAGAGTCAGTCTAGCAATTCACATTTTTGTTCACATTCTCAACTCCTCCATAGTCTGATTCCCTCAGAACCCAAGAAAGGCAGAATGGAAAGAACATTGGCTTTGAGGTTGGAGGGTCTAGGTTCAAGTTCCTGTTCTGCTCATTCCTTCTCCAGTGTGGTCTTGGCCAATCATTCTCCTTCTGACTCCCATTCTTTCTTCTGCCTTCTCAGCTTCCCTCACCTCAGACTTGTTCCAACCCCTTCACAATTGCAAGGACAGGTAAAGGGAAGAAAAACAAAACTTGCCACAAATAGCTCTGATCTTAATTACCCAGATTACAGATGATTTTACTGGTTATTTCCATTGCCTCCCATCACAAGGCTTCCAGAGGAACCCAGATGAATCTTCCCAAGGAAGGTAACTTCTACTAACACTATATTCACAGTCATTGCAAAGGTCCCCAACCACACTCTGATGATCAGCAGTTTATGATTGCCAACATCATAGAGGAAAGTGCTTTGGGAATAGGTTAATGATAAGGAAGAAGGGGAATAGCAAGCGTACCATCTTTCCTTTGGGAATCTCAATAAGATACTCTATGCAGTTTGGAAATTAATCCCATAAAGGCTGTGAGACTGATCAAAAGAAAGAACAGGAGATTTGGAATCAGAGGCCTTATCTTTGAATCCTGGTTGTTTCTTAACTCCCTTTGTAATCCTAGACAAGTCATATCCCTTTCTTGGGTTTCAATTTCATCATGTTTAAGAAAAAAGGAAAATAAACAAACATTTATGGTACACCTTTGCATACCATTTGAGGTATTCTTGGTAAAGATACCAGATTAGTTTTCCATTTTCTTATCCATCTTATTTTACAGATGGGGAAACTGAGATAAGCAGGGTCACACAGTTAGTAAGTCTCTGAAGTTGAATTTGAACTCAAGTCTGACATTCTGGTTGTCCACCTGGTTGTCCCTGTGTCTCCCATTAGGAGAGCTAATGAATTTAAAGGACCTGGGTTCAAATCCCTTCTTGGTCAAGATACTTAGCATCTTTATAAATTTTATTTCAACAAAATCAACAAATATTGATTTGATCCCTACTGTATATGGCCCAGATAAAAGTACAAAGAAATAAAACAATCTAGGCCTACAAAAAGCTTGCATTCTGGAAAGGGACATAATGAATACTTGTAAAAATATATATGGCATAAATATGAAGTGAATAAAAAATATGCAAAATGATAATTTGGGCCTCCAAAGTACCTTCCAGGTCTAAGCCTGTGAACTTTTGATCCTATGATAAACTGTACCAGTGAGACTATATCAGCAGACTTGAAGGGAATGCCTTTCTTATTTTAACTTGAATGTTTAAGATATTTTTAAGTATCTTTTCTCAGTAATTTATCACAGGATTGAAATAATTTGTATATCAGCTTAATTTGTGAATTAAAAAAATACTCTAAACTGCAATCTTCCTGAAAGTTTAAGCATCTCATTGAGGCTAATTCCGACAGCCAATGTATTTGCAATATTTTTAAATGTGCATTTTTCCCCAGTGGAAAATATTACCAGCTATTATTTGCAACTAACTAATACAATGTAATTTCCTTTTAATTTTTTCAAGTGGTTTAAACTTGCATGTTTAAAATGTAATTTTTTTTTATTCTTCATCTCCAAAAAATCTACCTTGGGTAATACCATTTGGGTTGAATTACAGTTTTAGCTGGTATGATTCCTAAGTGTTCCATTAGTGTATGAAACGTGCTATAAAATTTTTCAGGGACTAACTTTCCAGATTGGCTTTTATTTTATTTTCTATATATTGTATTTGATTCTTTGTCTGTTCTCAGCGTCAACTGTGGTTTCATTAGCCAAGGTGGAGAGACAGAGGACTCCCAATATGGAAACTTCTTCCACCAATATTAGAAAAATTTTAGTATAACTTATAGCCTTGGAGATGCTGGGGACAAAGAAAGACTAGGTGAACAGCTAGAATGTTTCATAGTCAGGAATTGAACCCAGGCCTTCCTAACTCCAAGGTCATCTCTTTTAAGTTTGTCTTGTTGTCTCTGTATTGTATATTGTATGTTGCATATTTATCTCAAAATGTAGGACTTTATGAATTTGTCCTAGCTTTTGTGCTTCTCATGACCTTGCAAAACTCATGCAAAACTTTTTTTTAGAATTGCATTTAAAATTCACTACCAAACAGGCATTGTACTGTGTCTTTGGACAACTGAATGCTCAATCACCTTAGGTGCACATCCTCTCTTTTTATATTTTATATTATGTTTATATTTATATTCACTATGTGTAATTGAATGCTGAACCATTCTTAAACCAGAAACTAAGAATGAATTTTATTTGTAATCTAAATGAGCACCAAACATAACATGTTCACAAATGGCTGAACTTTCATCTAATAAAGGTACCAAACTGAATGCATCTTTTTCAAAAAGAAATTTCTGGTGGGAATTATTTTTGAGATTCAATAAAAAGATCAGAGAGATAGAGTCAGGTCAGGTGATTTCTAAGACTCCTTCTAGCTTCAATATTGTGGAAGTCTGACATTATGCTTGGGTCAAGGGGAGCCTCAAGTGCAGTGGAATCACCAGCAGTACCAAAGATGAGGTAAAAGGAACACTGAAAAAAGGTATTAAAAATAAAGACCTCAAAAGAAAATGAGGCAGCATCCCAGAGTTCCCTAAAGAGTTTGAATTTTTCTGGGAGGTAAGAGAATGGAAATTTGCTAGATTTTCTTTCTTGTAATCAGACCTTCTGGGAAAAGTAGTTTTGGGAAAGGTTGCCCCAACAACCCTGGGAGGTAGGTGCTACTGAACGTCACGTTTATATTTGGGGCTAAAAAAAAAATCAAAAACTCTCAGGGCCACTTGGGAGTAGGTCAGTTGAGTGAAGTAATGGTAAAGCACTGGATCAAGGATCTCCTCATTGTCAGTGATGGACAAGCCATCAAACCTGCTGTAGGTTTGAATAAAGAGGTTTCCTTATTTCACTAATGATGGCTTGTATATGAAAAGTGGTGAGATTATAACATTGATAATTACCCACTCCAACCTGGGTGAAATGGGGAGACTTAGTCTTTTGATCTCTATATAGATATATAGAGGAGAGACAAAAAGATAGATATGTATATATCTTTGGAAAGAGAAAAATATTCATATATGTATATATACATATATTATGTAGTATATGATATTTGTGGGGCATATCATATGTGCTTATTATGTATATGAATGTATAGCATACTATATATATGTGTGTGTGTGTGTGTGTGTGTGTGTGTATACATATATACATATATACAGGTAAGGGAAAAAGAGAAAGAGAGAGTGAACTTGGATTTCAGTTACTTGGATACTAGTTCCATGTTTGTCACTAACTAGCCTTGTAGCTCTGGACAAACATTTAATCTCTCTGAGTCAAAATTTCCTCATATATAAAATAAAATATATAAAATAGTGCCTAGCCAACATGCCTCATAGTGCATTAGTTTGTAATGAAGGCCAAATATCACAATTTACACTGAAGAGTTGGAGTCACTCAAAAAGATCAGTTTAGTAATCCACACAGGCAAAACCAAATGGATGAAAAATCTTTATTTCCAAGATGATAATCTGCAGTTGCATGGGCAGTCCTTCAAATTAGATTACCATTTAATTTATCTTAGACAAACACCTCAGACAGACAATGAGCTGGGCCCAGAATTAAACAGGAAAAAACGGGAGTTTATTAGAATTCATTGAGAAATTGAAGAAAATTTTCAAAGATCCCCAAACTACTCTCTAAAACAAAATCTCATCTTTTAAAGATCAATATTGATGATGGAGCTGGCAGCCCCAGGGGGCAGAACTAGGAATAATAAATAAGAAAATAGCAAAGAGGCAAACTGGCTCTAAGGAAAGTTTCCTAACAATTAGAGCAGTCCAATTGAAGGGGATGCCTCAGGAGGTAGCAAATCTCCCTACTGTCCAGGAATCTGACAGCAAGTGATTATTAAAAGGTAACTATGAGCCAGACACAAAGGCAAAAACAATTCCTGCTCCCCAAGGAATATTGAAAGACATTCAAGCAAAGGCTGGAACACAGTCATTGCAGAGGAGATCCTTGGTCATAATGGCTTAGACTAGATGGTCTCTGAGGTCTATTACAACTTCTGGCATTCTGTCTTAAATATTTCCGAAAACTTCTCACAATTTCATCCATGTGAACAACATGGAGTTGCAGACAAACATCAAGTTAGAAAATATGAGTTCACATCCATATTCAGACACTTGTTTAATATACATTCCTAGGCAATTCATTTAACTTCTCTTGATTTCTCCATCTGTAAAATGAGGTAGTAACAGTATTTACCTCATATAACTGCTGCGGGGCTCAAATGAGATATAGAAACTTAGATATAGATATTGCAACCAGGTGGTGCAATGTATAGAGCACTGAGCTTAGAATCAGAAAGACTCATCTTCCTGTGCTCAAATCTGGCCTCAGATACTTAGTGTATATGTGATTTAATCCTGTTTATCTCAGTTTCCTCATCTATAAATTGAGCTGGAGAAGGACATGGCAAACCACTCCAATATCTTTGCCAAGAAAACCCCAAATGCAGTCATGAAGAGTCAGACACCACTTGAAATGATTGAACAACAACAATAAAATTGAATCAGCATTCAAACTCAGGTTTTCCTACTTCAAATTCATCATTTTTTCCACTGGTTCACAATAAGCATTGAAAAGATGATGGAGGTGGAACTGGGGGGAGTGGAGCAAAAGGTAACCATTCTCTGAGAATATTAGAGAGCCTGACCTTCTCTCAGCAGGATGGTATACCTAACAGTCAAAATGAACCTGAAAACTGCTTAGTTCCTACTACTTCCTCTTGAATTAGATTAAGTCAGTGACTAGTAGTCCCACTCTGATTAAATGTGAAGATTTGGATACAGAGGCAATAATCTCACCTAATCTCACCCCCTTCCCCAGATCCCAAAATGTGATTATTCTTGTCTCTCTCTCCCTGAAATAAGAACACCAAATCAAAGACCCACTAATTTCTCTACAATCTTCACCTAGAAGAACAGGTCATTGGGTTGACATAATGTTCACAGGCTGCAGATCTTTGGTACTTTTCTTCTATTTATCTATGAGCAGGGTGAATAATAGAATCAGTTTTCTTCATACACATCCAATTGCCCTCCATATCTGGTACTTTCAGACAACACACCTGGGCATCCCTATGCCCATGTTTCCAGGAAGTCAGCCTCTGCCCTTCCCTCCCCTCTTTTTCAGAGAAATCAATGC
This sequence comes from Macrotis lagotis, assembly GCF_037893015.1. Classification (NCBI taxonomy): domain Eukaryota; kingdom Metazoa; phylum Chordata; class Mammalia; order Peramelemorphia; family Peramelidae; genus Macrotis; species Macrotis lagotis. Next base: position 794,724,504 of record NC_133658.1, read on the forward strand.
AATCCCCTAAAAGCTCATAACTCGGAGGTAATTATAAGAAGCATCAATTACCCAGCAATGTGGATTTCATGAATTCAATTAATTTGCATGGTGATCGATATGGGCAGGTTCGCTCAGGGTCCCCTGGGGAAGTTAGGACATTGTTCTATAAGCTATTGATCTTACAATGTAAAACAAAACCTCTCTCTTCTAATTCATAGATGCCCATTCAGCCATATTAACTTTCAGATCATTTATTTTTGTATGTCTTTCAACTCTGTTTGTTGCTATCACACAAATGCAGAGTATTACATTGTAGGGAATAATTGAATCAATACTGTCATGCTATTCTGGGTCTCCCAGTTTTGGAAAATGAAGAGCTGGAGAGAGCCTGATGATGAGGGTTGCATTTCTTCAAAACCCACTTCTTTGTCTACCCAATATTCCCTTTCCTTACCATAATGCCAACTTAACCACAGGATTTTACCCCCCTCCAAAAATTAATAAAATAATATTATTAACAAAAATGATTTTTATTTTATTTTATTAATAGTATTAACTGGTATTTATATAATATTTTAATGTTTATAAAGAATTTTACATACATTGTCTCATTGAACCTCCCAACAGGCATGTAATTTAAGAATAGACTATTTTATTCCCATTTTACAAATAAGCAAAGTGAGGCTCAGAGAATTAAGTGACTTAACCAATGTTATACAGCTGGTGACAGAGGAAGTATTCAAATGCAAATCTTGCTGATGAATAGTTCAACCTGTTGTCCACAATATGACCCTGTTTCATTTGTTTTTTTTTAAATTTCCATATGAGTCATGTTGTGCCAGAAGAAACAGACCAAAAAAAAAAAGTAAAAATAGAAAGAAAACTTCAATCTGAACTAAAATTCTATCAGTTCTTTCTCTGGGTGTGGATAGCATTTTCTTTCATGAGTCCTTTGGAATTGTACAACCCTTCTCTATGAGTAATTTTGCTGTCATTGTTGAGATTTTTTTCAGTCATGTCTGACTCTTGATGACTCTTTTAGCACTTTCCTTGGCAAAGATGCTAGAGTAGTTTTCCATTTCCTTCACAGCTCACTTTACAAATGAGAAACTGAGGTAAACAAGGTTAAGTGATTTGTCCAGGGTCATATAACGTAGGAAGTTTCTGAGGCTAGATTTGAACTCAGATCCTCCTGGTCCTAGAGCTAATGGTTTAATCAATGTACTACCTAGCTGCCTTCTAATTAGGGAAACACATTGGAATAAGCTTAAAATGCAATTGGAAGGGTTAGAAGGGGGAATTTAGTCATTTGTATGCATGCATGTCTCTATATGTAAGTCTTCAAACTTAAAATTTTTCTTTGTGGTATGGAGATGATCATGAGTTCTCAGAGATTATGTCAGAGGAATATAAACTCTGAGAAGTCCTGACAAGCTTGCTGTGCTTTGAGTAGAGTTTTGGCAAAGTACTGAAATGATTGTTCTTCATCAACCAATCTAAGTTCAGAGTAACTCACAGGACTGATCACAGAGACTCACAGAGACCATAGGACCATAGATTCTACAACTGATAGAGACTTTAGAGGGATATCATCTAATCCAACTCACTTGTTTTACAAATGGAGAAACTGAGGCTCAAAGGTAAAATAACTCATCCAAGGTAAAACAGGTAGTATGGGAGCAGAGTTAGTATTTGAAAACAGGTCTAGACTTCTGAGAGACCTGGAGCATTAAATCTTCAGGGTCTCAGTTTCTTAATCGGTAAAATGAATAGGGTATAACCAAATGCCCTATTAGGTTCCTTTAAGGTCTATATTTGTGATCCTAGAAGCTTCCCTCCCAGATGTCACTTACTATCTATGTGACATTGGTCAAATGGTTTCACTTCTCTGGGCCTCAGTTTCCTCACATGTAAAATAGGGTGGAGGTGGTGGGATAGGCTGGGTGATCTCTAAGTTCTTTTTCAGTTTCAAATCTGATTATTTTATGGATTAGGTTGGGGTAAGGAGGCAATCACTCCAAAAAAATGGAATGGGAATAGTGAGGAGAGAAATAGGACTCCTGCCCATTCCATCCCCATCCTTCACTCTTTCCCTCTGTGCCTTTCATGCCAAGGCTGATCTCACAGTCAGATTTCTCTTTTTTCCCCATCACAATCCAAGATCACCCCTAAGGACTACTTTAGTCCACCACCACTTCTCAGTCTTCTTTACAATATCTAGCCCCCCCCCCCCAAAAAAAAACCAGCTGAGACCTAAACACACCTAAGGCAAAGTTAGGGGTTATTTTGTTCTCCCTTGACTAAAAAAAACTCAACTAACCCAATGCTCCTTCAGATCCCAATGTCTGTGAGAGGAGACATGTAATTTTTAATTTGCTTCCCCTCCCACCAGTCAGGATATTAGACAACTAAACAGCCCGGCGCCTGTTTCCTTCAGATAACCAGTTCCTGACGAGCCCCCTAATTGTCCCCGGAATCTAGGCGCCAGTGTACAGAGTAGGTCATTTAACCAACAGTACACACAACTAAATAAAAATCCATTTTCCAAGAGAAAATTCTATTCTTATCAGAGTTCTGCAAGAGGGTTGCAAGCAGCCCATGTTAATTGAGGCTTTGATGTTTCTTGGAGGAGGCCTCTAATCAGCTCCACAAAAGGAGCCCCATACATTGCATCTTTTATGCACCTAGGGGCCCCAGAGAAGGCCAGGGTTCAGGCAGCAGGTGAATATGGCAGGGAGGGGACAAGAAGGACTGGGAGAAAGCACAGAACACAAAAGGTCAGCTGGTCCCCGGTTATCCTCCCCATCATCCCCATACTCTTGCTCCTTTGAGTCTAGTAAGATGGAGGGAAGACCTTGGGAAGTACAGGTAAGGGTAGAGTCAGGGTTGGGTGAACAGAAAGGATTAATGAATGAACTGAACATCTCTTGAGCCCTCATCCTCTATTTTGGTGAGAGAAAAAGTGCAAGGAGATAGTACTTGCTGTGTGCTGTCCTTGGTGCTGAAATGAGGAGCAATGGGGGGGGGGTGTCTCTATTCAGAAAGATTCCTATCTGGTAGGGAGAAGTAGACATTCAAAGAGAAATAAAAGTAAAAGTGATTGAAATATGTAATCACAAAACACAGACAACTACAACTGAAAAAGAGACTTACAAAACAGTTGTAAGTGCAAGAGGTGGGAAAGAAGAGAGAGGGAAAGGGAATAACTTCACCAGTTTAAAGAGGATGACTAAAGTCAGAACTGGATTAATCTTGAATGGTTTCATGAAAGAACTGTCTTGAGGCTTTTGAAGGAAAGAAGGGACTTTTTGTCAGAGAGGAAGAGAAGGATCACTTAGGTAGATGGATTATAAAAGATGAAGCAGATGAATAAGGCATATAAGGGAGATGATAGATTAACTCACCTGATGTGAGGGGAATCCAACCAGGGAATATAGTGAGAGAATAAAGATACTAAGTATTGTGGGTAGACAAATTACTGAGTGGCTACTCAATCAAAAGTTAAAATCAGTTTCTGGAAATTGATGCTGAACTGAGCTAGAACTCATTCATTCATCTTAGAGACTTTGGGCTTTAACCTTTTTAATTAGCCTTCCCACTCCATGGTTTTGTGTTTCTCAAAGAGCAGTACAAGGGGTTCACAGCTTAGTAAGGGCTTTCTATTTCCAGAAAGACATCTCACTGAGCTCAGCACTTTCTAGTATCCCATGTAGCCTCAAAAACATCACCTATCTTTCCCATGCCTCTCCCCCAACACACAATAGCCTATTTTATATGTGAGGACATTAATACTCAGAGAGTTTAGGGTGGCAACATAGCATAAGGGAAGGACTAAAATTCAGATGATATGGGAGTATAGAAATCACACCAATGACAAACTATGAACCTCTAGATAGAAAAAGACAATGCAGCATTGAAAGGGGACAATCTATACATCTTATCTTTATTGGTGTTTGAGAATTGATAGGAATATGGGAGAGTAGAAGGGCAAAGTGGGTGGAGGAGAACCTCTCTGATAAAGATAAAGATGGGAAAGAGTCTCCCAGGAACCTTGAGATCCTTTTTTTTGACTACTTGACTGGATGCATGATTCATCTATGGCATAGGGTTCAGCCTCACAGAATGTCCTTATTCCAATGAGTTCAAAGGGTGATCAGCCATGTAGAAAATGCTTCCCATGAACATTTACCTCAGGGGCAGATAACACAAAGTCCAAAAGAATTACAAGTTTGGGGGGTGCTAGGTGGTGCAGTGGATAGAGCACTGGCCCTGGAGTCAGGAGTACCTGAGTTCAAATCTGGTCTCAGACACTTAATAATTACCTAGCTGTGTGGCCTTGGGCAAGCCACTTAACCCCATTGCCTAGCAAAAACTTAAAAAAAAAAAAAGAATTACACGTTTGGGGTTTCCCAAAATGACACACTATTCTAGAATTAAAAGGTATCACCAGGGCAGCTAGGTGGCACAGTGAATAGAGCACTGGCCCTGGAATCAGGAGGACCTGAGTTCAAAGCTGACCTCAGTCACTTAATAATAGCCAGCTGTGTGACCTTGGGCAAGTCACTTAATCCCATTGCCATAGATAGACAAATAAATAAATAAATGAATGAATGAATAAATAAATACATATATAAATGGGAAGAAATAGTATTACCCCCTTCCCCAATGTTACCCACCACTTCCTCCTTGGAAAATGTCTGTAGTGTAAAGAAGACCCCATAGAATGCATTTGTTTCCTTTCCCATATTATGGCCATCTGATCTGGACATACTTGCAGATATCCCATTTACCCATCCTTCTATACATATGATCATGCCCAACACACACACACACACACACACACACACACACACACACACACACACACAGGTGCTTGTGCAGCCCCTCACATTCAAGCTTGCTCACTCATTTGGGTGACGAAGCATTTTAACCACTTTGCCACGTCTTTCCGTGATATCCTCCAGCAAATCAAGCATCCCCTTCTTGGGATGTTTTCAATCTGTTTTATGTTGATTTTAATTAAAGAATCTGAAACTGAACAAACAGTTCCTAGCAGGTGGCCATACAAGTGTGAAATAAGCAAACTGTTTTATCTGCCACAAACTCTGCTAGTAAATTTCTTCAAATTAATCCCAGTCTCCTAGAGTCTGCAGATTTCAACTGAAAAGTTAAGGAATTTGGGGCCCTCCAATCTCCAAATATTTGCCTTGGTAGCAGACCCTTTTGCTAACTTGTGTTTTCCCCAAACCGTCACTAGCCAGACAAATTCACAGCTGGATGTCCCAATTGACTCATCTCATTTCCCACATACAAGAAAAGGGATAACTTTTCCATCCAGATCACTTAGCTCCCAACAAGCAGAACTAAACAGAGTATGGACAGTTCAAAGTAATAGATCCCAGTCCAATTTCTCTGAGTTCCAGATTTCAAAATCTGACCTCAACCCTACCCAACCAGACCTAGGTCATGCTCTCTCCCCTAAACCGGGAATAAACTCAATAAGTACTTTCCTTGAAGAGAAAAAATAAACCTTTGAATCTATTCTACACATAAAAACATCACACACTCCTCTAAAATGGTGCATTTTCCATTGTTTTGTGATGGCTCAGGTAAAAGAATCATTCTAAGATATAGGATCCACAGATCCCCAAGATGTCCATGAGCAGATTTTAGGGGGCCTATGAACTTTAATAGGAAAAAAAGTATTGTACCTTTATTTTCACTAATGTCACAAGTGCATCTCTCATACTAGCACTCTTACTTCAGGCTAAGTATTGGGATAAAATGAGGCACTCTCAAACCACTGGACATTTAATACAAGGAGATTTATTTACTTTGTCCTATCACAAAAAGGATATGTAATCAGAACATAGTGGCTATGGACAATCGAATTGATTGAAGTCTCCATATAGAAATGCATCTGATCAGAAGGTCAGGGTAAGTTCGTTGACTCATGTGGATTTTAGAAATCCACCAAATCAAGAAACCTAAATTCCAGGTGACTGGGATTTTTCTTGCTCTTAGATGACTAGGAGATTGCATGAGAGAATCCAGAACAATCACAAAGGCCATTCAGGTGCTAGAGGGCAATTTTGTCTTCTTTTAGGGAAAGCCTCCCCATGTTGTGAGTGGGAAGAAAGAAATTGTCAGAGAAACACTGTTCTTATTACAACTTTATTGCAATTTAGTGTATCCTTCTATTATGAAAATTGGCAATAAAGCATTATTCAAAGAAGGGATCCATGATGGGTTTCACCAGACTACCAAAAGAGTCCTTGACTCCCCTGCTCCCAAGAAATGAAAGATTCCATGAGTAAGATTATGAATGAAAAATCCCAGTTCTCTTCTAGATTTTCCACTAACTAGAATTGTGGTCCTTAGCAAGTCATTTAACTTAGAATCATAGAATGTTAATGGAAGGAAACTTAGAATTCCTTAGAAGATAAAAAGTCAAAGGAATTACGAGATATATAAACTGAAGGTTAGTAAAACTTACTGACTATTCATATATGAATTGATAGGTGATCATTCTGCCTTATTCTATTCTTGTCAGAGTGGAGTCACCTGAAGTGTTGTATTTCCTCCTGGGGAATCACATTTTCAGGAGAACATTTAAAAGTTGGAGAGTGTACAGAAGTGTTTAACAAGAATGATGAAAGACCTCAAGATCATGCCTTTGAGGATCAAGGAAAGGAACATCTAACCTGGAAAAGAAAAAACCTGGAGAAGAACATGATAGCTGTCTTCAACTATTTGAAGGGCTGTCATGTAAAAGAACGATTAGATTTGCTCTGCTTGGTGCTTGAAGGCAGAACCAGAAGCAAAGAAAGGGTGGAACTCACAAAGGAGCAAATATAGACTTGATATAAGGGAAAACTTCCTAACAATCAGAGCTACTTAGAAGCCAAAAGTACTGCCTCAGAAGGTGATGGGTCTTCCCTCCCTGGGGGTTTTCAAGCAAAATTTGAATGATCATGTGGATGATGGGCATAGAAAGGCTTCTTTTTCAGCTATGGGTTCCACTAAATAGCTTCTGAAGTTCCTTGTAAAGTTGAGATTCTGTTATTCTTGTAGTCAACACTCCCTCAGTGTGGACCCCAGAAAGGTGTTCTTTGGGTTGGCACCTATTCACAAGCCCACACCCAATGTTCCCTTTTACCAGAATTAACTACAGATTAATTCAAAATAAGTGACATTTGATGAAACAGTAAAACAAGGTAACTAACAAAGAAAATGCCTCCATATGGACAAGGACACAGTCTTTCACAGATTCCAACATCATCAGTGGGAGAGGAAAAACTACTGCTCTTGGGGTTACACTCCCATCAAAATCTCTCACTGCTTCTTCCCCATGAGCAGCTGGTGTTATCAAAGTCACTGCTATCTACTGAATTGTTGCTATCTCTTGTTCCTAAGCTGAAATGCCATCATCTGTGTCACCACTAAATTGGTACTGCTAGGCTGCTTCTTCCTTGCAGGTAGTCCTTACAACTACTTTGGGAGTCAGCATGCCCCAAGCTATTTTGGCTCTTTTGTGAGTCAGGGCCACAGCCAACCACAGCAAATAACTCTTCAAGTCATATCTATCTTTTTGACAACCTCACTCCCTCTCAGTGGGAACTCCCTCAGGTCCACTTGATATTTGGGTTGGGATAAGTAAATTCCTCTCAACTCCCATCATGCCCCAGAAAGCTAACGCCAGGTCATGCAAATTATCCAGAGTTTCACTTAGCCCCACTGGACATGGAGAGTAGACCTGATACCCTTTGCCCTTCTTGCATGAGCAGTACATACCTTCATTCCTACAGCTAACCCCAGGTCAATGTTTTCCTTACATTGCTGGGTTTTATGATTAAGAGCCATTCCCCAAGAGATGAGATCAAAGGCAATTTTTAAAAGAAGACTCACAAATTGTCAGCAATTGTCTGGAGAAAAAAGTGTTCAGAAATCCTAGTAACCAGAAAAATTCAGATTAAAACAATTCTGAAATATTTACTTGCATCTATGACAGTGGTAAAGATGGAAAAAGATAAAAAATTGCAATGTTTCAGAGGCCATGGCAAAAATAGGCATATTAATTCATTGCTAGGGTAGGTATGAATTGGACCAAATGTTTTAGAAAGCAGTACAATAAAAGTTACAAAATGGTGCATAACCAGGAAGCACAATACTAGGTTCACACTCCTAGAAGGAAACAAAGGATCCAGGAATGCAAAAAATATTTATAGTAGCACTATTTGTAATAGTAAAAAAAAAAAGGTGGAAATGAACTATGTGCCCAACAATTGGAGAATGACTGAATAAATTGTGGTACATGAATATAATAGAATACTATTGTGCCATAAAGAACAATGAATATGAAGGATCCAAGGAAGTTTAGTAAGAAGTAGAGCAGAAAAAAAAAGCAGAAACAAAGGACAATATACAGAACGACTACAACTATGTAAATGAAGACAACATTAAACAGCAAGAAAAACTCAAGTTAAACATAAAGGACAAAGTTGGCACTACCTTGTTGAAGTCAAAGCATTCTGCCTTCCTTTCTTTTAACAGTAAATTAGAAAATACATAGTTCCATATATGGAGTCACTCGAATCACTCAAATCAATTTCCTTAACCATTTCTAGGAAGAACGCTCTATTTTCTGGTTGAACATTTGTGTATGTGTCTATTTTGTTTAAAATATGATTTTTTCAAGAGGCAAAAAAGAAATAAAATATTTGGAGGTGGGGGATCTAGACCTGAGATTTTATTAGTCCCTAAGTGGAAAGAATTCTATCAATGCAGATTTACCCTTTTTCTGCAAGTGCCTAGGGGAACAGAAAGATGATGTGACTTTTCCAGGGTTACATAGATGAATATGTCAGAGGAAGACATGGACCTAGGTATTTCTGCCTCTGAGGCCAACTTTCTTACCTAAGGGATCAAACACACTAAGAGGGCACATGTAATGTCAAAGATGAATATCACATAGATCCCCTTAAAGCAATAAGTTCTCCTCAGTGACAGGGTTCAAGCAAAGGCAGAATGATTTCTGCCACAAGTTTTGGAACAGGGCTTGGAGATTATCTAGCTCAGTCCCTTCATTTTACAGAAGAGAAAACCAAGATCCAAGAGAGAGAAATGGCTTGCCATGAGATAACAAAAATAGTAAATAACATATATGGGTTTTGAATCCAAGTCTTCTGATTCTAAATCGAATGCTCTTTCTATTGCACTAAATCTGTTTGAAAAGGTATTTAGTCATTGAGTTCAAGGATTGGACTAAATGGCCTCTTAAGTATCTTCTAAAATAGAATTCTATAGTTCCATGACCTACATTAGAAGCCTCAACCTTCTAATTTTATAGATAAGGAAACAAGTCCCAAAGAAGTAAAATGATTCCAGGAAAATATCTCGACCTATAGCTAAGGCATCCAATGTGGCATGGTGGATAGGATATTGGATTTAGGGCCAAGATGATCCTGGTTCAAATTCCACCACTGAATTTATTAGTGATATAACACTAGGCAAATCATTTAGGCTCTCTGAAATAGTTTCTTCATCTATAAAATGAGAAAATTCGATATAATCCCTTCCATTCTCCATGCAAAGACTCTCATTGTTTGTTCCATTTTTTAATAATATTGTCTATTAAGCCTAAATCTGACTCTACAGTATTTACTCATTATCCCCATTTTTGCCCTTTGAGGGCCAAGAAAAACCACTTGAGACTTGTGCAAAGTCATAAAATCAGTCACATAAAGGGGCAGAAATGGAAATGGAGCTCATGTCATCTGACTCTTGACACAGTACTCATCCCAGTATTCTAACCTCCTAGATTCTTAGTTTCCTCATCTGTAAAAATAAGGGGTTGTAACTGAACAGGATATAAGAAGATGCTGAGCTTTACTGAAAGACATCGAGAAACCAATGTCTTGCTCAGATGTCAAGTTGATACAAGTATTTTTAAAATTTCTATTGACCATTGTATCATATCCAGGCTTTTCAAGGATCTTTATAAGCATTGACCTCCTCTTTCTCCCCCTGCCCTATCTTACCCATGTGCCTCAAGATTCCCTGTGTAAACTAACCTTTTCCAACAAGACTTTTCAGCTCACCCTCCTCTTCAATTGTTGCAGAATCATAGAGCATCAAAGTCCCAAATTAGAAGCTGAATAAGGAGGGAGAGAGTAAGCAATTAGAATCTGAGGGAAAAGAAGGAGAACCATTGAGAGGAGAAAAAAGAGCCAGGAGATTCAAAATCCCCAAAACAAATTTTGTCAGCATCAAAATTTCATCCAGACCTAAGCTATTCTCATGCATTAGGTTCCTTCACCCTCTGAATTTTTATACATGCTGTTTCCCCTCCTGCAAGGGAGACTTTGATTCCTTCTGGGAGGAGAAGCTGGAAGTGAAGGGCAGAGTCTGACCCACATTGTGCTCTCTTCAGAGCATGTACTGGTATAGAAGTCTATCTGCTCCCTTAACTATTATTTATCTAGAGAAATAAGATTTTTAGGTTCAAGCTGACTTCTTATCATTGTTTCATCAATTGGAGAAACCACCACAAGTTTTATATCCTTTACTTATCTCCTATTTTCTCTAGGATAGAATCACAAAAGGGCCCTGAACAGTCATTTAGTCCAGTCCATAACCAGAAAGGAAACACCTCTACAATATCTTCCAAGTGGTCATCTAGTCCTTCCTTGAAGACTTTCAGTTAAATGACAAGACCAAGGTCACACTGAAAGCAAAAACCAGAAATGGAATTTGAAGCTAGGTCTTCTGGATTCTAGCCCCTGTGATGCCTAACTGCCTCCTATCAAACAGAAAACATTTCATCTTTTACTGAATAACAACCTTTCAAGGACTTGAAGATAACCATAATGTTCTTCCCAACCTTTTTACCATTTCTTCTCCAAGTAACCTTCATTTGCTTCAGCTGACTCAAGGCTGTGTCTTTATCCTAGTTACCTTATCTCTGGATCTTTCTAGCTTTTATGTGTCCCACCTAAAATGTGATGCCCAAGAACTGAATGTAAGACTCCATTTGTGGCCTCTCCAAGGCAGAGACAGTATGACTATCACCTTCTTTGTTCCTGGAACTATGCCTCTTAATGCAGCCTAGGTTCACATCAATACTCTTAATTGTCATAGACTGATATTGATCATATTAAATTTGCAGTCCACTAAAAATCTCAAGTATTTTTTTCAAACAAACCATTGTCTCTCCTATCTTGTATTTGTAATATCAATATCTTGAACCCAATTGTCAGATTTTACATTTTTGCTTATCAAATTTTGTCTTATTCAGTTCAGCCCAATACATTTCTTTGATTATTGAAATGTTTTTGAATGCTGACTCTACCATCTATTGTGGTAGCTGCCCCTCCCTGTTCTATATCATCTGTAACTTGTGACACATGCTACCCAGGTCTTTCCTTATCCAAGATATTGAATAAAATGTTAAACAGCACAGGGATGAGCACAGATCTCTGGGGTAATCTCCTGGAGACCCCTTTCCCAGCAGATATCAAATTTTCCATGACTACTCTTTGTAAAAAGTCATTCTACCTGTTCCAAATTCATCTAATTATATTCTCAGATGGCTCATATCTCTCCATTTTTCCACAACAACAACATGAAATGTTTTATCAAATATTAAACTTAAATCTACATAAATTATATGAACAGCATTTCCCTCAGATTCGCATTTAGCAACCATATCCAAAGGGGAAATTCAGTTAATCTGATATGATCTGTTCTTGAACCCATCTTGGGGTTTTTTTGGTGATCACCCCTTTCTTTTCTAGATGTTTACTAATCAACAAACATCTCTTTTTATTTCCCAAATTATTTCACTTATCATTTTTAATACAATCTTTATCCCAGCTAAACTGGCATGCTTGCTTATATTCTGAATGTACCATTCCATTTTCACCTCCATATCTTTGTAAAGAACAGTCTACATGTCTAGAATACCTGACCCTTTTTTCAATTCCATTGATTCATTCAAGATTCAAGCTATGATTGCCCTGATGGGCTCCCATTCCTGATCTCCCTAGTTTTTAGTAGTTTCTCCTTCCAAAGATTAACTTGCATTCATTTGAGTAAATGTTAAAATTTTGTGTGTGTCCTCTCCAATAAGATGCAAGTCCCTTGAGGTCAGGAATTGTTTTAGTCTATCTTTGTAGTCCCAATGTCTAGTTCAGAATAGGCATGTTGAATAACAATAATAATGATAATAATGCTTAAGATTTGTATCACACTATTGAGTTTAAATAAAAGAGTAATTTTTTCACATTTTGCCTCAATGAACATCACAACCACTCTGTGAGAAATATTACTGTCTGGCTCATTTTTGGATATGGCCAATAGGGGAATTTATTTTTTACTATATATTTATTGCAAAGCTTTTGTTTTTCTTTTTTCCCAATGACAGGGAGGAGGCAGAAGGAAAAGCAAATAAATTCTTGATAATTGAAAAAAATTCAAAATCAAAGAGTTCTATTGTCTCCATGAAGATGCTAAGGCTCAGGAGATATGAAATGACCAGCCTTAAGATCACAAGTCTAATAAGCATTAAAGCTGAGACTAGAACTCAGGATTCCTGACCCCCCCACTCTCATGTTCCTTGGCAAATTACCTAGGACAGTATTATACACATAGTAGATGCTAAATTGTTCATTCAAATTGTAAATAATATCCATATAGTACTAGATCCACCTCCTTTCTCGTCCCCTCTTACTTCATCTGCGACTATCTCAGGGTCAGATGCCAGCAGCCTCAAGGAGCTGTTTATCTCCTAGTTGGCACTTTGCAGGGTCTATGACCAGTTTTGAGAGAGGGAGGAGGAGAGAATCTTATCTCTCCTTAAAAAAGGGGGGGGGACATCTTGCTTCAGTAGCAGGACACCAATAGTAACCTTGAAGGTACAAAGCAGGCAAGGACCCTTTCTAAAGGCAACAGTCCCTGCATGCTGATCAGCCCAGGGGAGGGGAGGGGAATTTGGATCCCACTCTTTTTCTCCTTCTCTTCCTCCTCCTCCTGAGTCAGAGATAGCAGAGAGGGAGAAAGAAAGACAATAAACAAAAGAAATCCTTCCCCTTCATCTCTTACTCTTGTGCCCTCCCTCAGAAGTGCTTATCGGCATCTTGCAAAGATCTTTGCTGCTTCCAGGAATATCAGCTCCCTGATGTGATCATCAGCCAGAGAGTCTATAAAACAGGGTTAACTCTATCCTCCTGCCTCCCCAACCCAGGCTTCCTTTGCTAGTCTTCCTTCCCTCAAGCCTGGGGAATTCCTAAGGACTCATGTCAATTCCAAGAAGCTGAGGGGTACTGTCATCTCCCACTATCTCCAGGGCTTGTGCCCCCAATCCCTCCTTGCTCTCAGGGTATTAGAAATCATCTTTGAGGGATTGTGTGTGAATGAAATGCAGTGAGGACCATTGGTCACTCAGGGCCAACAATGTAAAAGAGTGCAAGAAATATCCCTGCTTATAATCTGATTAGTCTCTCTTTAGGAGGGAAGAGACAGAAATATGCAGGGGATTGGGGTTGAAAGAGAAAAAGGAAAACTGCAGTGGAAATCGGGGGGAGGGGATGGGACCAGACCAAACAAAGAGACATTGTCCAGGTGTGAGCAAACCCATTCACATATACAGGCACCATATCTGAGCATGTGGGTACACATTCATGTGACTTATGTACCTGCTACATGTCGTAGTGAATACAGAAATGACCTCGAAATCAGTAGAGCTGGCTAGAATTCTGACTTTTCCAGTTACAAGCTGTGTAATTTCTCCAAGACTCAGCTCTTCATCTCTAAAATGAGGCTAATAATAACACTTCATTGGACCATTTGGAGGATCAAATAAGATCATGGAAAGGAAAGTGCCTTGCACTCATCATTCAGGATTATTAAACTATAAAGGATTACTATTTTTATTATAGCTCTCTGGTATAGCAGAGAGAGAGGTCATCTGCATCACCAGCAGAAGTTATCTACATTCCTTATCCTGATTCAGAACAGTTCTAGAATTAGTTCTGCAATTAAGGAGCTGGTAGCCTTGGGGAAAACATTTCATATCTTTGGTCTCAGTTTCCTCATCTGTAAAATAAGGGGGCTGAATTAGCATGTCTTTAAGGTCTCTTCTAGACCAAGATTCTGTGAATTTTAGAACCAATACAAGGCAGATTGGAGTGACACAAATCTTGTGCCTACCTCCATAGAAATAAATTCTGGGAGGCGATGTACTCAAGGTCAATGAGAAGTTAGGTATCAGAATTAATGAAAAATGTAATATCCTCTGTCTCTCTAGTTTTCATGGGAAACTGGGCCAAGGGGGTGTCAGAGACTGCTGCAGGCAGATGCTCCTATTCTTGGAGCTGAGGAAAGCATAGATAAGATGCTTATCAAGTTTGGGGATGATACAAAGCTGGGAAGAATAGCTAATACATTGGATGATAAAACTGGGTACAAAAAGATCTCCCCAGACTAAAAGAATATATAGAATATAATAAGTCAAAACTTAAAAGAGATAAATGTCAAGTCTTCTACCTGGGTTCAAAAAATTAACTGTGCAAATGCAGGATGGAGGAGACATAAGGAGACAACAGACTCATGTGAATTTAGGTTTTAACAATAGAAATATAGTATCCAGAATAAAGGAAGTAATATTCAACAAGCATTTATTTAGCACCTACTTAAAGCTAGACATTGTGTTTAAGTGTTAGGGGATACAAAGTAAGGTTTTAAAAAAAAACATACCCTGCTCTCAAGATGTTCACAGTCTAATGGAGAAGACAACATACAAACAATGACATGCAATCAAGTTACACAGAAGATGAATTGGAGATAATTAACAGGAGGAAGGTATTAGAATAAAGAAAGATCAATAAAACTTCTTGTAAAAAGTTAGATTTGCCTGGAACTTAAAAGAAACGAAGAGAAGAAGAAGGAGATGAGGAGAAAGAGTTGTAAGCGTGGAGCACAGCCAAGGAAAAACACCTGAGGTTAGAAAATGGAATGTCGTGTTCAAGAAACAAGCAGAAGGGTAATGCCACAGGGATGCACAATACAATGGATAGTCAATGAGATATAAAAAGACCAAAAACGTGGGAGGGAAAGAATAGCTTAGGAAGGATTTTAAAGTCCAAACAGAGGATTTTCTATTTGATTCTGAAAGTAGTAGGGAGCCATTGAAATCTACTGATAAGAAGTGGGGGAGGAGAATGGGGGAGATGAGGATGAAATAATCAGAACTATGCTTTAAGATCATTTTGACAGCTAAGTATAGTATGGACAGAAGTGGAGAAGAGACTTGAGGCAAGGAGATCAGTCATCAGGCTATTTCAGAAGTTCTGGCATGTAGGTGTGAGGGTCTACAGCAAGGCAATGGTATGGTCAGAAGGGAAAAGAGGAATGCTATGAAAGAGATGTTACAAAGGTGGATTTGGCAACCAATTGGATATGGGGGATGAGAGAGAGTGATGAGTTGAAGATGTTGTGAGTTTGAGGGTACTTTTGATAGGAATAGAGAAGTCTGAAAGAGGAGATAATTTGGAGAGAAAGATAATTCCCCCATCAGATTTTTCATAAATAAAGCATACAACGGAACTTCTAATCTTCTCTATGGGTAAAGAAGCTATATAAAAAAATCTATATCTTAAAAGTTAAAAAATCATTTTAACTTTGATCTAAAAAGTATATGTTAAAAGTTAAATAAATTTACAAATTGTCCTTATATACCAATCTAGTTCAGTTCCTTGTCAATTCTTGCCTAAATTATTATACTAATCTCCAATGTGACCTCTCTATCCAAAGCCTCTCCCCTCCTATGCAGCTGATACTGATATTCCAAAAACCATAGGTATGACCACTGGATTCCCATGCTTCAGAAGCTCCCATGCTTCCCTGTTGTCAAGAGGTTAAACACACACTCTTCTTTGGGGCATCAAGTCTGTCATCCAGCACCAGCCTTCATGAACTCTGTTTTCCAGCCATGGTGGCTTACTTGCTATTTCTAGTACATGACCTTGAGAAATGCACTCCTCACCTCTGCCTCATAGAATTCCTAGATTTCTCCACGATTCATCTGAGATGCACCCTCCTATAAAAGGCCTTTCCTAATCCCCCTCCTCCATACCCTCAATCATTAATATCTCCCTTTTGCCTCAAAATTACTAAATATTCACTTTGTACACATTTTGCATTTATTTAACTGTGTGTATGTTGTCTCTTTGATAGAATGCAAATTCCTAGAAAGTAGGGATTGTTTCAGGTTGTTCCCTTTTTCTCTTTATATCCCCAACACCTGGCACAGAGTTTAACACTTAAAAAAAGTCACTTAATAAATGCTGGTTATAGATGGATGGATGGATGGATGCACAGATGGAACAGATGGATAAGAAAGGACAGATAGATCAGAAGACAGGATCTGATAGTTGACTTAAAATAACTAAAGAGTCATCATGGGGAGCAGTTAGGTGGTAAAGTGGATAGAACCCCAGGGTCAATAGGATCTGAATTCAAATCCTGCCCCAGATATTTACTAGCTGTGTGACCATGGGCAAGTCACTTAACCCCAAATGCCTCCCCATCCTCCCCAAAAAAGAAGAAGAATCACATACAAGAAGATATAGACCATCTCTATATCCTTGGCATAAGAATAAGGTAGAAGATATAAACAAATTATATAAAGAAGGGACTCCTTTCTAGACATCACAGAACTAGTCCTTACTCATTACGCTCCCCAAACTGAGGCAATACTGTACTTATTATACCCTGAACCCCCTCTGTCTCCTATTACAGGATTCCCCAACAAAAACTGCCAACAACTTCTCTCCAATTCATTGGAGTCATAGGAGGAGAAAGCCTGCCTTGATTAAACAGTGGAAAGAACTTAGGGTCAAAGAGATTGGTTTGCTCAACATGTGGTAAGGCAAAGGTGATCAAAACAAATAAGAAAAGAAATGTCATCAGGTATTCAGAGCTTAGTGAACATCCAGTGACATTTCCACCTTCTAGACTAGGAGTTCTTAGCCTGGAGTCTGTGAACTTGTTTGTTTTTATATTTTAAAAACAATTATATTTCAACATCAAATCCTTTTTTGTGATCCTCTCTAATTTATGTATTTAAAAACATTATTCTGAGAAGGATTCATAGACTTCACCAGACTGTCAAAGGGGTCCTTGACATAAACAGGGTCAAGAACCCCTGATCTAGACCCTGTCCTAAAGAGGCTCCATTTGTCTCTCTGAGATTTTGCTCATCTCCCTTTTAAAAGGCTCTGCTTAGTTGCACTCTGCTTCTTTCCTCCCTCTGGCTGCCAGGATAAACAGACTGGGAGACTGGCAGCTCCTATCCTGTCCTCCTCCCTAGATAACCAGGAGGTGCTTTCTATCTCCATGGGTCAATGACATTTTAAGACATTCATTGACAAACACAGTTTTTAAAATCTAGTCAAGGACATTTTGAGAGATAGCCCGCCTACTCCACATCCACAGGCCCCTAACCCATCCCTGTCATTATAGTGGCAAAAGATGCTATTGAAATTCAAACACCTTAAGCAAAAATATGAACCCCCATTCCTCTGCAAGGAAGAACCTACTAACAATCAGAGCTGTCCAACAAGGGAGTGTGTGCTGCCTGGAGAGGGGGGTGGATATACAAGATGCAGTTGGAGAATCATTTATCGAGGAATGATGTAAAAAGAATTCATACTGAAGAAGCTGGTCTAGATGGGGGTATTTTCAACTTTGGGATTCTATATGTGATGACAGAAAGAATGAGAAAAAAGGAAGGAAGGAAAGGAAGGAAAGGAAAGGAAGGAAGGAAGGAAGGAAGGAAGGAAGGAAGGAAGGAAGGAAGGAAGGAAGGAAGGAAGGAAGGAAGGGAGGAAGGGAGGGAGGGAGGAAGGAAGGAGAAGGAAGGAAGGGAGGGGGAGAAAGAAAAGGAAAGAAAAAAAGAAAGAAATAGAGGGAGGGAGAGGGGAAGGAAAGAAGGAAGGAAAGAAAGAGAGGAGCTATGTAGCCCAATGTGCTAGTAGTAAGGCAACTCCAATTATTCACAGAAGTTATTATGTGTCCTTTGTTATGGAAGAAGATCTTGACATCAAGGAGGTTATGTCAGACATGCAAGTGAATTGGCTTTAACTGGGGTATGGGAGAGGGAGAGTAGGTTGTGCAAAGTCACCAGCCTCAGTTTCTCCTGTATGTAATAACAATAACAATAACTAACAACAACAATAATGACAATAGTTAGCATTTATATATCACTTTGAGGTTTACAAAATGCTATACTTACATTATTTCATTTGAACTTCAAAATATAATTGCATCTGGAATCCTTCAACTTTCCCCAACACCTACCTTCAGGGTGGATATGGTCTCTTATATCCATTAGATCCTATAACCAGATCCTATAACCTCAGGACCCTTGGGTCTTTTTATTATGTTCTGCCACTGAACTCCCTAATTGCATTTATTGTCTCCCCCATTGAAATGTGAGTTCTTTGAGAACAAAGTTCTCTGTTATGCATTGGTTTTACCAGTGCCTAATACTGTGCTAGCACATTGTGCTTTAAAAAAAAAAAAGTGCTTTTCCATTCTCCCTCTTTCTGTGCAAGATTGGGAAAATAAGAGTAATTCACCTGAAGGGATGGGGAGAGGTGGGAGGAAAGGGAAGGGCTTGCAATTGGTATGAACTTGAGGGACAGTGAGGAAAAGGGAGGAAAAGTTCTAAAGAGAAGGGAGCCACAGCACCTGAGGAAAGGATGAGGACTCAGGAGCTTTTACACCCTCAGATGGCATAGGAGATGAAGGCACAGAAAGACAAAAACAAGACTACCCGAGAGAATCCTCGCTTTGACTGTGAATTTGTGTGAACTATGGAATACTGACAATGGAAGAGAAAGCCTTGTTGAGAAGGAGGTGGGAGAGGGGGTAAAAATAAACAAACTATTCCATTCCCTCAATCTGCAGAGCAGGAGTAGGGAGCATGGGAGATGGAAAGGGGAAAGGTAGGAGAGGAGCCTTGTGGAAGAGCCTCTGACAGAGGAGATTTCATATCCGGTCCTATAAACAACTTTGAGGATTTACATATATCTTTGTAACTAATGATTGTTCATTCAAGCGTTTTGTTTTCTCTTCCTTTCAATAAAATTTCCCTCTGTAATATTGTTATCTGCTCTGTTCTTACAAGCAAGAAGTCAATCTCAGTATGGTGGGAATACCATAGAGATGCATTTTTCCAGGTTTCCTAGGTGGGGCAAAGAACCCAAAGGAAGGGGAAAAATACCCTAGGGTGGACTCTGGCCCTTCCTATCATGACACATAAGTCTATGATTCTGTGGCATAGGAGTGGGAAGGGCTAGAAATGGTAATGATAAGAGTAGGTAGGATCTTAGAAAGTGAAAGCAAACAAATGCCTATTTGCTGGGCTTGGTGGCTAGAATCTCTCTGCTGATTTGTGAAATGACAGGGTTAGACTGGATCATTGGTGTCAAATTCGAATAGAAAAAGGGGTCACTAATGTGAAAATATGTTTAACAAATTTTGTACAACCCTATATCAGGTTGCTTGCTGCCTTGGGGATGAGGGAGAAAAGGGAGGGAGGAAGAAAAATTTGGAATTCAAAATTTTACAAAAAGAAATGTTGAAAACATGCAATTGGGGAAAAAATACTATTCAGTTAAAAAAAAAAGAAGATAAGTATACCTAAGCGTGTCATCTAGCTTCCCTAGGTAGAACATAGTAGGTACATTATAAGTGCTTGCTGTAAGCAAGATAGCTTTCAAGTATCATGTTCAATTTATCATAATTTTTTTAAAAGCAAGCTGTATATAATAGAGATTTGTGGTTTTGCATAAGATGCTATTTTTATTTTCTACTTTGTATAAGGAAATGATTTTGCAGTGGTATTAATCAAATTCATAATATAAAAAGAAAGTTTTTTTAAAAAATCTATTGCACTTCATTCCTATCAGTAGTAGTGAAAAACTACAGGTGTAGAATACCACATGTATTGTCAGACAAAGATTTTTGTAGGTAAACTCTGCCTAACCATTTTTTGTATGTTACAAGGGAAGGTTGGGGTAGACTGTCTCAGGAAAGGACTGAAGTTATAAGAAGGCATCACTGTATCACTTCAAGAAATAAATATTTGTTTAATGAATAAATGTATTTGAAATTGATTTAGCTTTAAAATGCAATCTTATTTATGTTTTATTATATTTTTATTTACTTTGTTAAATATAATGTTACACTTGATTCTTGTTCGGGGATACTGCGAGCCATTGGGGTATGTGCTCAGTTGACAAGTCAATATTTGACACCTCTGGATGTCCTAAAACACCTTGCCCTAAAACACCTTGATTTTTTTTTAGCTAGCAAACAATACACATTGCACTACTAGGTTTGAAAAACCCATCCCTTTGGTGCGGCACCTAGAAGTGTTTACAATGTAGTATATATTAACTGTGAAAAGCACCAGGCTCCAAACAAGTAACATCAACAATAATAATAGCATTCTAAGGTTTGCAAATAGCTTTACAACTACAGTCTCTTTATGTCCTCACAGTAGTCCTGTGAGGTAGGTGCTATTTATTATCTCAGTACTACAGATGAAGAAACTGAGGCACTTGGAAGTTAAATGACTAGTCCAGGGACACACAGCTAATAAGTGTCTAAAATAGGATTTGAACTGTTTTTCCCGACTCCAGGTCCAGTATCCCACTGCAACCTAGATGCTATCTTTTACCCTGAGACTCCTCCCTCACCAAAGGCTCTGTCCATAAATTAACCCTCATCCTTTAAGGCAATCTTTCTCAAAGTATGGTCCCCAGAACCCTATCAAGTGATCCACAGGATGAGACTATTATAAGGATGCTCTCATTTCTACTGTGGTAAACATCACCAGATATAATACCTATTCAAACAAAAGGTCTTTAGAGCACCAGCCCTGGAGTCAGGAGAACCTGAGTTCAAATCTGACCTCAGACACTTAATAATTACCTAGCTGTGTGGTCTTGGGCAAGTCACTTAACTCCATTGCCTTGCAAAAACAAAAAAAAAAGCTCTTGGGGAAGAGGAGAAAGGAGTCTCAATAATTTTTAAGAATCTAAAGTGATCCTGAGATCAAAAAAGTTTGAGAACAGCTATTCTAAAGGTTTTCACTTTAGCAAACAGGATTAAATATCTATTGTGTACAGAGAATGTGCCAACAATGGTCCTTGAAAGATATGTGGTTTCATTGGCTTGGGCAACTGGGTGAGAATTGAACTCAGATTGCAACCCATCTACAAGTGAATAAGTAAATTCTAGGGAAACTAATTGAGGTACATAAAATGCTTCATAAATGACTTTTATTTGCTCAGTTTTTTGGATTGAGTGAGGACAGAATAAGTCAAGGATGGATGTGTAATCACAAGATTATAGATTTGGAGCTTGAAGGGATCTTTATTTCATTCAACCCCTATATTTCAGAGAGGAAGAAAAAGAGGCCCAGGCAGGTAAAGAGACTTATCTAAATCTAAGCAGGAGAATGTGGCAGAGTTAGGATTTGAACTGTTCTCTGATCACAAATCTAGCCCTCAATTCATTGCCCCAGGCTTCTCCAGGGTCACCATGATCTAATAAGAATTAGAATCCCATCCCAGATTCTCTAATTCCAAATGCAGCAATCCATCAGGTGCAACAGGGGTTAGTGGCTTTCCAACACATATTTAAATAGTAATTATAAAAGGTAAGTGAGAAGCAGATGGATAAGGAAGGGGCAAAACAAATGCTATTTGAGATCCCAGAAGAAGTATTATTGCTGGCTATGAGAAGTCACAGAAGTGTCCATGAAGAAAGAGGAGGAATTGGAGATGGTCCTTAAAGGGTAGGTAGGAATTCAACAAGCAGAGAGGGAGATGGGAAGTAAAGACAGAATAGCATGGGTCTGTTTGACAGATGGAGAGAATAGTGTACGTGGATAGGAGCTTTGTGATCTAAGGCTGGAAAGCTAAATTGTGAAGGGACTTGAATGCTAGGTTATTATCATATGCACCTATCATCACCCATCACTTCCCTTCCCCTCACTTGTGCACCTAATTAATCCCTCAACACAATCCCAACCTAAAACACTTCAAGACTCTTTGTTGCATCTTCAAGTCAGCATAGAGGAATTTCTTAGAATGTAACAAAGAATCATAACCTATCCATGTTCCTCTGTCCACCCTTGAAGCTTTCATTCCTTCCTTCCTTAAAGCCTGAAGTTGGGGGGAAGAGTGGTCCAAAAAGTTCAATGAATAAATGAAAAGGAATTTATTAAGCTTGGGCAACTTGATTGAACTAGATTGAAAAGATGGGAAGGCAGTCTGGGAGTACGAATGCATATGGAACCACATTTTATGTACAATTACAAATTGGGCAACTGGATTTCTGATTGTGTTCCATGGTTTGTCTCTGGGCAACAATTAAGTGTTAACAGAGACAAGTGCAAGATAATCCATTTAGGGATAAGAAATCCAAACAATATGCATTAAAATGAATGGTTCCATACTAGGTAAGTGAACTGGGAGTCACTATAGAGAATTCCTCAAAGGTTGGGATACCAATCTACATGTGCTATTGTAGCCAAGACAGCAAAACAATGGATGATTATGATTTCTCCTGTATAGCTCTGATCACCTTACTTTCATTGAGACATAATTAGAGATTGGCCTTGACAACAAGACGGAGGAAGAGGTGAATATTCTTCCTTTCTGTAGCAGTGAACTTCCTCCCCTTCTGTGGTCTTCTGCTCTTAGGAGATGAAAAGAAGGAGACTCCAGTAGGTTAGTCCTGGGACATGAGCAAATGGGGACGGGATCAGCTGGCAAGATACTGCCATGTTTCCCAACATCCTAAGGGACAATCCCCCAACCACTCATTACCTACAGAAAGAGTACCCTTCAAAGGCTTCCCTTCTGCAGTGGAGAGGGGGTGGTCTGGACCTTCTGCCAGAAGAGGCATTGCAGTTGGCCTTCAGGGTGGGCATGTACTAATCTGTATCATACTCCATCCAGAGATGGAGACTAGCCTAGAGCTAGAAGGGACCCTATAATTCACCTAATTCACCCCCATTCACTTTGAGAGAAGACAAGCCTAGCTTTCTTTTCAACATACTGTGCTTCAACAGTCACTTAGTCAGCAAGTACTCATTAAGCAGTTGATCTGTTCCAGATTAAGTTCTAGTATCTATGTCATCACCTTCGGTAGGATACTGAAGCTTCCTCTTAAGCCTCCCCCTAAATCAGAGAAGCATAGCTAGTGTAAGAGTTGGCAATAAAGAGATAATGTCTCTACATCCTGAGGATTGGGGACTGGGTAGCACGATCCCCCAATATTCATCTGGATTTCCTCACAGTGCAGTGGAAAGAATGTGAGATTTGGAGTCTCAATTCCTGAGTTTGAATTCTAGATTCATGAGGTTTTATCTGTGACATCTTAGGCAACCTGGAAGGACCTCAGTTTCCTCATCTGCAAAGTGAAGGGGGCGGATTAGGTGAATTATAGGATCCCTTCTAGCTCTAGGAAAGAAAAAAATTATAACTATGGATCTTCAGACAGAAATATTTCTCCTTCCAGTTCTGACTTCAGCTGGGGAGGCTAAGTAGACTGACCGGAGGGGTGGGGCAGGGGTTGTGGTAGGACATCACCAGTACCGAAGCCCCCAGAGTTGACTGGCATATGATTGAAGTCCATGACATTCTGGCTAGGCTATGTGGATCACTAAATACTAGTTCAAAGGAATAGCCCCCTTCAAAAACTAAAGAGACAGGTTTTGAAAAAAGAAAAGTCATGTCACTTCATCTGGTGACTCAAGGACTCCTTACCCCAGAAGGTGGTCCTGAAAAGCAATATAAATCAATTCAAAAAGGGTTAGGACGGGTTTGTGAATGACAGGCTTATATGCCTTCAGGGGAAATAACCACAGCCTTTCCCATAGCAGGACTGTTGGAGACGTTGTTAGCTAGCAATGAAATGTGGATCCACTGGATCAGGATCTGATCCAAGGTGCCCATTACCATAATTCTATGTTTCTGCATGGCGGGGAGGAATGGGCTGCCCCTAAACTTCCCTCCTTGGAAAAAATCCGAGCTCCTAGAGAAGAGACCCCAAAGAAACTTTTAACTGCCTCCCACCCCCAAGCAGGCTCCCCGAGGACAAGAAAATGTGTTAGACCAAGAAAGGGGAGAGGAGGAACAGGGAAAAAAGAAGAGTAAACTGGAGCTGTCCAAGTTTCATATGGTGCAGAAAAATTGGATGGGAGGGGAAATTCTCCAGATCTTGGACTGACCAAATGGACTCAGTCAGTGAACTATTCCTGGGGATCAGTTTATTCTCTTCACAGTTATGGGTATCAAACTATCTTGGACTACTGGATGCTCCTAGTCTGAAGCAGGCATTCTCTGACCTCTGGGCAGCCACCTGGGAGACGCATCCTCCTTATCTCCTCCTACTGGAATCCTTTCCTCATTTCCAGGTCCAGCTAAAAGGCTACCTCCTTCAAGAAGCCTCCTCTATCCCTCCAAGCTGAAAGGGACCTTTCTTTCTCCCCATTGACCTCATGTTCTTTGTTGAAAATGCTCCTTTGATTTTATGATAGATAGATATAGTATATAATACTGTGTATCAGGATTATTTGTGTCTGAGTTATCATCTTTCCCCTATTAGGGACCTGATAAATATTTGTTGAATTGCATATTGCCTTACACATGTATCTGGTTTTATGTTTACAAAGCACTCTCACAAAGAGTATATTAGAGCCTCCCAACAAACATATGAGCAAACAAGGCAGAAATATTTACTTCTATTTTGTGGTTGGAGTAATTGAGTCTTTGAGCAGTTAAATGATTTTTTCCAAGGTCACAAAGTCTCTTCTCCAAGGAAATGACTTGGTCTTCTGAAGACAAGCCTAGCTTTCTTTTCAACATACTGTACTCCAACATTCACTTAGTCAGAAAGTACTCATTAAGCAGTTGATCTATTCTAGATTAAGTTCTAATATCTATGTCATCACCTTCGGTAGGATGCTGAAGCTTCTTCCTCTTAAGCCTCCCCCTAAATCAGAGAAACACAGCTAGTTTAAGAGTCGGCAATAAAGAGATAAAGCCTCCCTATCCCTTCCCTGCACCACCAACTTGCTGGCATCTTCTCCCTGCTGAGGATAGGGAGTCCTGGGTCTAGGTACTAGAAGCTGACAAAATAAGATGTAAGGACTTGATGCTGAGCATCATGGGAGTGATGCAGAATGTCCAGCACCACCAAATAGAGAATGACTGGAGGGCAGTGGGTATGTCTGGATCTACAAAATACCAAATAGTTACAGAGTACTTACTATATGACAGGTCTTGATGAGGGTGAATAATAATAATTAATGATAATTGACCATAGCTAACATTTGTATATCACCTTATAGTTTGCAAAGCACTTTATAAATCTTAACTCATTTTGTGCTCCCATGATGCTCCAGACCCTTTCTGGGATGTATCAATACCTTATCAAGTCAATGTAATAGAAAGGAAAGGGTGTGACTTTGGTATCAAAAAATTTGGTTTCAAATCCCTGCTCTATTAATTATGTGACCATGGGCAAGGCATCCAGCCCCTCTGGGCCTTAGTTTCCTCACCTGTAAAATGAAGGAGTTGGACTGGATAATTTAATAATTCCTATTTAAACCTCAAGGTGTAGTGTTTCAGAGAGGGTGTCTATTTGCTTTGGCACAGTCCAGAGACCTCTATAGCCTGGAAGTAAAGCAAACACTTTATTGTTTGCTCCTACTGACAATCCCTCCCCCCAGGTCTCTCTATAGCCCACTCCTAACATCAGAACCTTCTCAAAAGCAAATGCAACAGAGACCCTCAGTCTCTAGCACTCTTTCTCCAATGTCCAGAGAATGGCAGATTCCTCTCATTCCCATACTCACATGAAACCTTTTCTGCAAGTGCTCAGGGATACACACACACACACACACACACACACACACACACACACACACACACACAAACACACACACACATACACATACAAAGTGCTGGGGCTAGAAACAAATCAGCCTGGCCTGAGCAGATTACACAAGCACTATAAGCATGACCAGCATCCCTGCTGATTTTCCAAGCTCTCTGCTATTATAAATATGGATACACATCTGGCCTGTGGTGGGCATGTGTTCCCCCTCCCCACACACAGACATGCAGAACTCCCCCCTGCCTATTTGAGTCCAGGGCCCAGAACTGGGAAGGAGGGAGGCAGCTAACCAAATTGTCAATTAGAAGAACAAGGAGTGCCTCTCCCATTCTGAACATTGCAAGAGGTCCTCTGCCTCCTTGCTTCCTGGTTTCTCCATCCTCTCCCATCTTCAGTCATTCTTCCTTCTAAGGACTTAGGGAGCTTCTGAAACTGAAGATCCCCTGCCCCTCTCCAATTCCTCACTTCCCTCTTCAATTTGCTCTCTCCAGACTGAGGAGAACAAGCCTAAAACAAGGAGCAAATGTAAGGGAATAAGGAGAGGTTATGTGAGCATTTAATCGGAACAGAGGAGGTTGCATCTGGTGGAAATAAGGGTGAATCTGACTTTTATCTCTTCTCTTAATGTAGGATAGTGTGGGACAGTGGAAATCTGAAATCAGATTCTACTACCGCCACTACTGCTGCTGCTCCCACTACTGCTGCTACTACCACTACCACCAACACTACTATTACTACTGTTGTTGCTGCTACTACAACCCACCACCACCACCATTACTACTTGATACTACTACTACTACTACTACTACTACTACTACTACTACTACTACTACTACTACTACACTACTATAGCTACACTATGACTACTACTACTGCTACCACCACTGCTACTACTACTATTGTATAACCTGGGCAAGTCATTCAGTTCTTTGGGCCTCAGTTCCACAACTGTAAAATAAAGGTTAGATAACTCCAAGTTCCCTTCCAACCCTAATTCCTTGATTTATCTTATTCTTATGGATCTCTCTAACTCTTACTCAAAGAGTAATTATGTGGTACCATGGATAAAGTTCTGTAATCTCTGTTTGCCTCAGTTTCCTCATTTGTAAAATGAGGATAATAACAGCAATTACCTTACAGAGTTCTTGTGGGGATCAAAATGAGCATATATTATTCTCCCCATTGTACAGATAAGGCCTTGAAGCCTGAAAAAATGAAACAACTAGTACAAGGTCACAAAATAAGTTAGTGGTTTACCTAGCATTACAATCCATTCAGGTCCCTTCCAGGTTGATAACAATCTGTTAGCTGCTAGCTACAGAACTGAAACAACAATAACATTGCAATGGTCAATGAAAAAAAAATATGGAGGATACAGTTTTGCCCACTTTAGCTATTTTAAAATATTTTTCTCCCAAGGCTTTACAGTTTCCAGAAATTTCACCTCTCTGGCTGAGGGAGGCATTCTAAACTAGAGGGTGGTGTGTCCTCTGGTTATCCCTCTCCTTAGGAGCTGGGTAAGTAGTCCCTATTCCTTAGTTTCCTTCCTTCCCAACCCCATCCCTTTCCCGATACTGTGGTTTGAGCCTGGATTGGAAGGGGAGAAGGAAGGAAATGTGGGTTGGTGTTACCCTCTAGTGGTCATAAAGCTGACTGCAGTCAGCCCACCAGCAACCCTAAAAATCTACCTGGAAAATGCAGAAAAGTCCCAGAAAGCCCAAAGTCAGACCCCCTGCTTCCAGACTCCTTCACCAGGGTCAGACAGACCCCTTGATTAGCAGCAGACTCATCCTGAGTACTGAATTACTTCCTAGGGCAACTCCAATTGGAATTGGAACTAAATGATTTCAATTTTTTTAAAAAACATCATTTATTTGAGTTCATTTATTAAATATGTGCAAGATATTATTCTAGGTTCTAGGAGTATAAAGGTGACCTGTAACAAAGATCCTGCCCCCAAGGGGCTAATAATGTAACCAAGAATATTTGACATGAAACAAATAACTATAATTCAAGCGAAACAAGTCCAACAGTCTGGGTCCTATAAACAGCCAGGCCCCTAGGGGCATAGGGCTGTCAATCATGCTACTCTCCACCCTACTGCTACATCTCAAGCTTATCTGAAAGTTTGTGTCATTCGGAACACGTCAATCAATCTCTGGCTTAGCTCCCACTTACTTGGTCATGCCCTTCTTTTTCCTTCCTTTCCAGTTGCTTCATTTATTCCCCTTCCCTCAAGCTCCTACTTCAAACAGTTTAATTAGATTAGTAAATGCATAGTAAAAGTAGAAGTATTAATTGCATCGAACATAGACTTCTCATTCCATTCATTCGCCATATCAAGGCCTTCCGCAGGCAGAAACCTCTTTTAGGATGGATTAAATTTCCCTTCTCTTCAATCTTACAGTCACCAAATGAGAGTAAGAAAGAGAGCTAATTCAAAAGTTCAGTATCTTATAATAGACCTTCAATCTGCGAGTGAGACAGAATCAGTTAATTTCTCCAATCAATCAAGCTTTGGGACACCACCCTGGGACTGCGTCTTCCTGATAGGTCAGTGAGTGAGTGAAAACTCTGCTAATGAATGATATATCTAAGCTGGCCCCAGCCCAGGATGTTTCAGTCATCCACAAGGACGCCAACATCTCCTCAGTGCAGATAGCATGCCATCTGCCCTGTCCCTAGGCAAACCTTCCCTGTCTTCTACCTCTTGCTCTTGTTCTAGAAACAATAATTCAAATCATACTATGGAAGAGACATGACAATCTACTGCCCTATTGATCCTTGCATCTTCCTGTGATTTTCTACCCTCAAATTTTTATCCCTGGCTACTGCTTCTATTTGTGTTGTATCCCCCTATTTGAATGTGAACTCCCTAAAGACCATGAGTGTACCATTTTTGTCTTTGCTCACCAATACTTAACAAAGTGCCCTTCTTTAATTAAGGGCTTCATAAATGCTCCTAGTGGCTATTATATACTGGCATCAAAATCATTGATTCTCCATTCTCAAGGAGTTGACCATCTTCCTCTCCCCATCAGACCTTACCCCTATACTTGTTTCAATAAGCATGTTGATATCTCCTCAGATACTCTGGTCTCTACCCTGAAATACATCTTCTGGGATATCCTTCACTGAGAATCTCTCCATCCACACTTTAAATCTGGCTCTTCACCCTTTCTCCTATCCTCAGGAAAGCTCAAGAAGCAATCAAGAAAAATTCAGTTGCATAGGCAAGAGTTATTCTGGGAGCTTGGGTGGTAGAATGTCATTATTGGAAGGAATCTTGGAAATAGTGTAGTCTAATACATTCTACTGAAGTTCAGTCATCATTCTACTGCTAGACTCCTTCCCACTCCCAAGCTAGAGTAAAGATAGCCTAGAATTTTTATCTGTCCCTATTGTCAAGAAGTATCATTTCTTGTGGAAGAAAGATGATAGTGGTCGGCAGTTC
Organism: Macrotis lagotis; assembly: GCF_037893015.1. Classification (NCBI taxonomy): domain Eukaryota; kingdom Metazoa; phylum Chordata; class Mammalia; order Peramelemorphia; family Peramelidae; genus Macrotis; species Macrotis lagotis. The sequence continues at coordinate 794,753,920 of NC_133658.1, forward strand.
CTTTGATATTGCATTGAATTGATGGGGACTGAAAGGGGTTTGAATCCCAAGGGTAGTCCTAGCGCCTCAGGTGTTCCCCCTTGTACTTTTGAACCCACAAGGCTAGGAAAATGAGAAATTGTTTCTGGAGAAAATAGTATCTAGTTTACTGAAAATAATGTAGGTAGAAAAAATTTTTCATCAGAAGTAAAAACAGTGGAACCAGGGTGTGTAGCAGTTGTGCTAGGAGTGGGTACATCCAATTGGGCAAAGAGAGTCTATCCTTACTCTGAGGAAGACCCTGGGAAAGAGGCACTTCATGGAATAGGGGGTTGTGTTCTAAGTCACCCAAGGCTAAAGGAGAAACATAAAACTAGGCAAATGGATAGTGATCACTTGGGCAGAAAGCTCATCCTCACTCTAGGACAAAGTGGCATTTGCCCCTAATTACAGCTAGTTATAGCTCTGCGTGTTGTCCCACACTGGTCAATCAAGGGGAGAAAAGACAGTGAGGTGGTTTGCTTTTTCTTTTCACTACCAAAAATAAAAATATTTCAGATCTGGAAGAAACTTTAGAAACAATTTAATTTATTCAAATTCCTCACTTCATAAGAAGGACCAAAGGAGAATCTAGAGCTTCCACTCAGTTGAACTTGACTCCCTGTCTAGTACTCTTTCCACTATTCCAGGTATTCCTATCTTCTCATTTGAAGTGGAGGTGGGAACCATGATATCTTCCCTATTTCAGTGCCATCTGTCATCCCACATAATCACATGAATATGTGAAGTTCCTGGAAGGAAGAGAGTGACCTTGAGACTACTAAACACCAATCCAGGATTCAGATTTTAAGCAAGCTCTTCCTTCTGCTAGCTTGAAGTAAAAAATGTGCTCCCCCTTCACCAGGTTGTACTGACCCAATGGAACTTCTGAGGTCCCCTTCCCCCACTCCATTCTTCTCCAGCCCAGACAGGAGTTCATTTGATATGTCCTGGCTGTCAGGAGCAATTCAAAGCACCCCATTTATATTCCTAAGTAGGGAGCTTGTTAATACGGAGCCTGCCTCTAGGGGAATGGGATAACACCATGTGAAATATGACAAATCATGAGCCTTATGGCCAGGCTGAGAGCACTAATATTAACTTGCATATCATTCATCACTAAACTTTATTGCCTCACAAGGGGCAGCCAGACACTTCCCCTTGCCCTGGCAGATAAGGGGACAGCAGAAAAGTGGTACATTCTGAGACCTCTAGCCCTTAATTCTGTCTCCTCTTCCCCCTCCCCAATCTAGGGACTTCCTAACTATCCTCTATGGTTCCAAGCCCATCTACCCTATCCTTAGATTCTGGCTCAATTGCTAAGGAAGAAGTCATTGCTTCCACATCCCTTTGCCCAGAGTTGGGTAGGAAAAGAGAAGATCTAAGAGCAAACAATATCCAGTTTCTTACAAGAAAAATGGAAGTAGAGGCAATGCCATGGTCCTAGGGAGATGGAAGATCAAAGAATAACAAGATGTCAGAGCCTGATGGAACATAAGACATCATGTAACTGGTCCATCACTGTTTGGCCATAATGGAGGAGAGCAAGTATTAAAACTCAGATTTTCTGTTTTCAAGTCCACCATTTAAAGAGAATATAAGAACATCATCTTATCTAAGCACAGTTCTATCCATTGAAATGAAATTTCAGTTGGTTCTGGGTTGGAGGAAGCCAGTACTAAAGTCTCTAGGAAATCCAGTCAAATTCTTTTTCCCATTGGTCAGTTTCCAACCTCCTATCCACATCCCCAGGTCTAATCTCTGGGCCAACAAAGACAGAGAATTTCAGAGAATTCTAATCTTAAGAATTATCTGGAACTGTAAGAAATTATGTTCCCACTCCCTCTTATTTTATGGAGAAGGAAACTGAATTCCTAAAAGGAGAAACAACCCACCCAAGATTTAAGGGATCTTGTGGGCAACATAGCCAAAGGGGAAACCCAGGTCTCTTGATTTCTCATTCCATTCTCTTGTGAAATGAAAAGAACTATATTTGTTCAGCCGATCTAACATAGTCCCCAGCCAGCTCAGTCCAATCTTTCCCTGAATTCAGGATATGTCTTATTCCCTGACCCATCTGCACAGAACACTCTCCCACACCTCCTTCTCCAAACACACACACACTCTTCCTTCCTGCATTTTGCCTGTATCTTCAGGCTAAAGAGACAGAGTAAGCCCATGCAACCACAGAATCCACACACTCCCTTGGTGGGTCAGGGCCCAGCGTGAATGATAGTATACTGGGATGCACCCGCATCCTGATAAGGGAGAATAATAACTTGTCAAAGATATATATGATATGTGTTTGCTTTCCAGGCGGAATATCTATAGGGATAATTCATCAAGCAGCTGGCTGTAGACCAGGGAAGAGAAGAAAGAGTACACCAGAGAAAACAAGGGCAGAATTGGCCTAGCTGGGGAGAGAAGTACAACATTTTCATACCAGATGCTCCCCCAACTACCTTGCCCTTCTAAGATCACTGGGGATCATTTTCCTTCCAAAAGATCTCACAGAAAAATCATAGACCCAGAGATGGAAGGAACATTGAAGTTCATCTTGTTCAAACAGCCTCTCCCATTTTACAGAAAAAGAAATTGTGCCCCAGAGAGGGCAAGCGATTCACCAAATGTCCCCAACTGAAAGAAAAACTATTGTGTCTAAGGTTAACATATTATATAACCTTCCTCCCTGGGAAATCTTCCTTAGGCCTAACCAATTACAATTCTCCCAGCCTAGTTCCCCTAGTTCACCACTTAAGGTGGACACAAGGGAGGGTCATTCAGTCTCATTCAATCTGAGTCTGGATCCCCTAGGAATTGTCTGGATCCCAGATGCTGATTCCTTTAAGATTGAAAAGGAATATGTCCAACAGCCACTGATCCTTCATTAAAGGAAGTCATGGAATGTGTGTCTTGGATATTAAAGATTATATCATTAAAAAAAATTAAAAGAGAAATAAATCATATATCCTTCAAAGCCATGACTAGGGGATAAATTCCTAACCAAACAAGGGATAGAGTGATTATAAAAGATAAAATAGATAATTTTGATCATGTGAAACTGAAAAGCTTTTGCATGAACAAAATTAATAATGTGACTTGTAGAAGAAGGGAAAAGGTTGCCTGAGGAAAAAGCTTTGTGTCAAATATCTCTGATAAGAGTCTGATAACCAAGATATATAGGAAAGTATTAGAAATAAATAAGAACAAAAACCATTCCCTTTCACTTATTCCAACCCCCATTACTGCCCACCCCTGACTCTTGGGCCAAGATACGGAAATTAGAGTATTCATTGCTCCCCACTGCTACTGGGTTCTCCCTCTACTACCATCACTTGGTAACCTTTCCTCTTTTGAGGTTCACTAAGTTCATATCTACTAATCAATCAAAATCTAGAATCTTTTTTCTATTGACCCCTAGGCATTATCCTTTTCTCAATGAATTCAATGCCTGGCTCACAGCCTTCCTCAAATCGTACCCTCACACTTTATCATACATATTGACTCTCCTTCAAATGTCCTAATCTCACAGTTCCTCAATTTACTCATCTCACATGACCTACTCTTCATTCTATGTCCTTCATTTTTGAAGAGGATCATGTCATTAGGGAGGAGATGCCATGAAAAGCTAGCAAATTGGATTTGAATAAGGGACTTCTGTCACCAGCCTCACTTTCTCCTCCAAAGTCATCTGGGTCCAGTGGTCAGATATGAATCAGAATGATTGGAGATGGTCCTAGATGAGAGGATTCAGTGGACAGCTAGGTGGCACCATGGATAGAGCACTGACCTTGGATTCAGGAGATTGGGAGTTCAAATTCGACCTCAGACACTTGACTCTTACTAGCTGTGTGACCTTGGGCATGTCACTTAACCCTGAATACCTCCTTCAGTCTATCTTAAACAAAAGGATGGTCATACTCTTGATCTCTCACTTCACATTCATGAACTCTGGAATTCTCTTACCTGATCATAATATGTTGTCATTCAACCACTCCCTCTGCCTTAGAACTCCAAACCCTGTTCTGCATCTTCCCCATGACCACCAATCCCTTGAATCCTCAAGTCTTTACCAGTCACCTCCCTTCCCCATCTTGACCACTTTTGTGAGCCTATTTAACTTTATACTGTTTTCTCTTGAGCCTCTTGATCCCTTATCATATTGCCAATCTTTCCTTGCCAAGCTTCAGGTTTGGATTACCCCCACCATCACCCTACACATGTGTTGCTGAACAAAGATGGAGAGATATATTAAATTGTTCTGTGTCCATTACATATTTATGTTATATAACCTCAACTGGGCCCTCACAATGATAAGGCAATTCTTTTACATATCTCATTCACAAGGACTCTTCCAAATCTTTGTATACCTCCTAAAATCTCTCCTACTCCCATCTTCTCAGCTGCTTTATATTCTACTGTGAAAAAAATTGAGTCCATTCACAGAGTTCCCTCTTCCTCATCCCACATCACCCAGATGCCTTCTGCCATTACCTCCTCCTTCACTCCTATCTGCCATGAACAGATGGCCCTTCTCCTTACCTTCTTCAATAAGTTCATCTCTATTCACAAGTGATCCCATTCCATCTTGTTTTCTCCAGCAGATTGTCCCCTCTGTCATTCCCCACTTTTCTCACTTATCTTCAATCTCTCCCTCTCAACTGGTAGCTTCCCTACTGTCTACAAATATGTCCATGTCTCTACTATCCTCAAAAAATCCTCCTTGATTCATTTAATTGCACTAGCTATCATCCCTTCGCTCTCTCCTGCCTTTTGTGGCAAAATTCTTTGAGAAGGTTGTCTAACATAGATGCCTCCACTTCCTTACCTCTCACTCTCTTCTTCAGTCTCTGTGGTTGGGTTTCTCACCTCATGGATCAATAGAAATTATTCTTTTAAAACTTAACAATGATCTCTTAATTGCCATATCTAAGGAACTTTTCTCAATTCTTATCTTTCTTGACCTCTCTGCAGCCTTTGACATCACCCCTGAAATTTTCTTCTCTGGGATTTTGTAGAATCATGTTCTATTGGTCCACCTCCTAAGTCCAAGATGATTCTCAATATCTTCTTAACAATCCCTATAACCTCTCAGATGACTTACATCTCCAACTGACTATTAAACAATAAATATCTTAAACTCAACATGCCCAAATATAAATTTACAATCTTTCCCACAAAACCCTGCCCCTCTTCTTAATTTTCTTATTACTATTGAAGATACCACCATTCTGCCAGTACCCAAGACTTGGTACCTATTTGTCATCCTTGACTCTTCACTCTGTCTCACCTCCCATAGTTAATAAGTTCTACCTTTGTCATATCTATCACATGCACCCCATTCTATCACAGCCATCACCCTCGTACAGGCCCTTATCGCCTGAAAACTGGACTTGAAGGAAGTCAAGAAATTCATGAAGAGGAGATGAGGAGGAAGAGAATTCCAGGTATGTAGGACATCTTTGGGCACTTTCATTGGCTGTCCTACATACCTGGAATTCTCTTCCTCATCTCCTCTTCATGAATTTCTTGACTTCCTTCAAGTCATAGATCTCTGGGAAAGTTTTTCTGATGCCCCTAAATTCTAGTACCTTCCTCCTGTTAATTATACTGCACATATCTTTGTTATGCAAGTCATTTGTATGTTGTCCCCCAATTAGATTGTGAGTACCTTAAGGGTGTGACTGTCTTTTTCCTTTCTTTGTATCCTTAGCACTCAGCACAGTGCCTTAGCACAAGAGCTTATTAAATATTCATTGACTGACTATATGAAATACTGACTATGTTAACACAATGTGGTGGTTGACTTGGGTGAATTTTTATTTTTTTATAATCCTTGTTGGGAAGGATATGTTCATAAATAAACTGATGTAAAAATAAGATATTCCTTTTTAATTGAAAAATATGATAAAATATAGTTATTCCCATCCACCTCCAAAAAAAGGAAGTCATGGAGAATCTGCCCAGGTCAATCAGTCTTCCTTCTTTTTCCAGCTTTACAAATTCCCAGACAAAGGCTGCCAAAATACTACAAAACTAGGGCATGACATCAGTCAGAAATGATCCCATCTGTGATCAAATGTCAGCTACCTGGCAACCTGAAGGATAACCATCCTGGTTAAAAGACAGCATAGAAGAACATCTGACAAGAAGTTAGAAAACCAATGTTTGCCATTTATTATCCCAATGAGCCTCAGTTTTCCCATCTGTAAAATTAAAACCAAAATCCTTGTACTATCTACCTAATAGAGCTGTGTCAGAAAAGCATACAATAAAATGTTGAAGAACTATGAATCATGTTACTCTTGTTCTTCTGTCTCCTCTTGACCTTGCATTCTTGCCCTTTCCCCTCCCTTCTCTGTTTCACTTTCTCAAGGGTTTCAGTGGCCTGAAAACTCAATATGAGTCAACAGAGTGATAAGCTAGTCACAGAGCTAATGCAATATCATGTTAGTGTTGTTTATTCATTTTTCAATCATATCTGACTCTTCCTGACCCCATTTTGCACTTTCTTGGCACAGATGCTGGAGTACTTTGCCATTTACTTCTCCAGATGAGGAAACCAAGACAAACTAGGGTAAGTGACCTGCCCAAGATCTCACAGTCAATAAAGTGTGTGAGACTGGATTTGAACTCAGAAGATGAGTCTTCTTGATTCCAGGCCCAGAACTCTATCCACTGTGCCACCTAGTTTCTCTAAGAGAGTCATTAGATTCCAGAAATAAGGAGGTGAGAGTCCCTTTGGACTCTGCTTTCCTCATATCACAGCAGGAATATCACATTCAGTCCTGGGTAACACCATTTCAGAAGCATGATAAGCTAAAGAAAGTCTTAGAAGGGCAACCAAAATGGTGAAAGACTTGAATCTATGACAGTTGGTTGAAAGAACTGAAGATCTTTATCCTGAAGAAGATTCAAAGGGATAAGTATTTAAGGAGTTGTCAAGTTTGTACTGATTAACCTCAGAATTAAAAGAGGATAAAAACAGATCCCTAGGGAATTTCAATTAAAATTCTCCAAGTTGATGGCTGCTGGGTGGTGCAAATGGAGTGCTGGTCCTGGAGTCAGGAGTACTTGAGTTTGGATCCCAGCCTCAGATACCTAAAAATTACCTAGCTAAGTCACTTAACCCCACTGCCTTGCAAAAAACAAAACTAAAAAACTAAAAAAAAAAACTAAAAAAAAAGGATTCTCCAAGTTGACATTGGTCTATTTATGGCACTTTAGCTACAGTCATTCAACCCATCTCAAATCCATATTATATCCAGAAAGAGAATATGATAAACTTTATCAAATGCCCTGGAAAATATGTAGATATGTAGATAGATGGAGAAAAAGAGAAAGAAAGGGAGAAAAAGAGAAAGAAAGAAAGAAAAAAGAAAGAAAGGAAGGAAAATTGATGAATTATTGAGCATGATCTGTTACATATAAATCCCTACTACTTCTTGATGATCACTGCTTCCTTTTCCAAATGTTCACAAACCATCCCTCTAATATTTTATAATTTTTACAAGAACCAAAATCAAACTCACTCTTTAGCCTATAAGTTTTCAGACTGGATCTGTACTGAGTGAAACTTTTTCTTGAACCCTGTGATTGCTATAATTCACCCCACACTTTAAGATGGTATAGACCTATTTCACAGTTCAAGGCATACTGTGAACTTCCAGAGGGCAGGGAATTTCTTTGGCCCCTTTTCATATTCCCAGAACTTACACAGTACCTGGAACAAAGTAGACACTTAATATTTATTTACTGGTAGACTGACTAATTTCTGCCTACTAAAATGAGCTTAGGTGATTAATCAAGTCCATACATTTATCAGTTTTTGCACACTGAATTTGAAAATGCAGCCAATAAAGGTTATGAGATTACATTCCTAAGCAGAAGAAATATTTATATTTATTGCATTCCTGTTTCCATGCCCATTAGGAACTTTGAAGTATACCTTGTATCCTCTTCATTTGTATATTATAAATTCAACAGGGATTATTTTTTCCCTTTTGCAAGAAGTTTAGTTTTCCTTCCCTCAGCCCACCTCATCTACTCCTCCTGGCACCTCTCAACAAAATAACAGAAGGTTCTTATAAGATCATTCTCAGGATAATAATTTGTACTTGAGGTAAGCAAGCTATCTGCCCCAAGAGAAGAACTACTTCCAAAGGTCATTAATAGGAATGCATATCAATCTTGGGCTAGTTTTGAGAACCTGTCCATCATAGAGATGTCCCTGTATCTGAGACAATTAAATATTTTGAATATATGCCAAGGGCAATTTGCCCAAAGGATCAATTATGAATTCTGAAAAGACTATCCACCAGTTCAGTCACATAAGCCTTGACCATTTCTAAATTCGTTTTACAAACATTATCTCATTTTATCCTCAGAACAACCCTGGGAGGTAGGTCTGTTTTTTTGATGAAAAAAACTGACGTTAAGAGAGGTTAAAGCAACTTGTCCAGTTTCACAGAACTAGTATCTGAAACTGAATTTCAACTCAGATCTTCTTAGCTCCAGGTTCAAAGTTCTATTCATTGTGCTACCTCACTACCTATTTCAAAGGATTATTGTAAGAAAAGTACTTTGCAAACCATAAAAAGAAATTACTTTGAGGTTGTATAGGTGTTCTTTTACCATCCTTGCAGTATTATAGAATCTTCAAATTGGAAGGAACCTCAGGAGTAGCAGAGGTGGTTTAGTGGATAGAGCAAGGACCAAGGAGTCAGAAAAATCTGAGTTCAAATTCAACCTCAAACATCTGCTAAATGTGTGACCCTGTGTGAAGCAAGTTACTTCATCTCTGTTTGCCTCAATTTCTTCATCTGTAAAAGGGAGACAATGATATCCAACTCTCAAGGTTGTTATGAGGATAAAATGAGATGATATTTATAAAACACTTTGCAAACCTTAAAGTTTAAATCTGAAATGCTGGTTATTATTAGTAAGCATCTCCAAAAAATAAGTATTTTCCTCTTGGATTATGCAGCTAATGAATCTTCGAGTATCACCTTAGCCAGTGGATAGAGTTTGAGGCTTTAGTCAGGAAGTCATCAATTTAAATCTTAATTCAGACACTAGCTGTATGACCCTGGGCAAGTTACTTAACATTTGACAAAGTTTCCTCAACCACAAAGTAAAGATAATAACAGTATCTACCTCTAGAGGAACAGTATCTACCTCTAGATCAAAAGAAATAATATTTGTTTTTTAACAGTACTTGGCACATAGTAGGTACAATATAAATGCATATTCTCTTCCCTTTATGAGAACACAGGAAAAGTTATCTTAGTTCTCTTCTTTCCCAGTTTCTTTCTCAAATAATATAAATGAAATAATTTATGTGCCTGAAGACCTTTGAGACAACTAGGTGTCACATGTATAGACCCCCAGCCCTGGAGTCAGGAGGGCCTGCCTTCAAAACTAGCCTCAGATACAGGATACTTACTAATTGTGTGACCTTGGACAAATCACTTTGCCCCACCAAGAAAAAAAAATGACCTTCCAGGGGCAAAACTATGGAGGTCCTGGATCTGCCCTTTACCCTTCTCTCAGCCCATAAACTCCCAGCTCTCAATTAATCTGAGTCAGAAATTCTCAGAATCTGAAAGGGAAGTCCTAATTAAGAGGATATAAAAGTGGAGGACTCAAAGGGCTTTCCTTGTACTCTCTTAATCTCCTCAAATTTCCTTCACTGCATAAAGTCATATAAAAGACAGTAAAGGGCCTTTGGAGGTCATGACATACTGTAAAATATATAAGATTTGGAGTAGGCAGACCTGGATTTGAATCCCAGTTCTTCCACTTCCTAGCTGTGTGAGCCTGGGCTCACACTTGACCTCCATAAGACTCAGTTTCCCCATCTGTAAAATAAGGAAATTGGACTACATGATAGTTAAGGTCCTTTATAGTTTCAAAGCTCTGCCTCTGTGATGTGGCAAGAGAAGAGAAGACTAAACTATCCTGTCCAATTCCTTTTTTAATCTAGAAGAGTGTTGATGTTTGTCCTTCGATCTCAAGAAAGACCATGACTTCAGGGGGGTGATGCCATGATGTGCAAGTGAGTTGGATTTGGAGTTGGGGAGCAAGGGGGGAGGGCTGTGCTAACCAGTTCACCAGTGTCACTCCCTCCTCTGCAGTCATCTGGGCCCAGTGGCCAAATCTGGATCAGGAGACTGGAGATGGCCCTGAGTGTAGTGGGAGACCTTGTTTTTTTTAAAAACTAGGTCTTTTTCAGGTCACAGTTTGACTAAAGCCAAGACAATTCAGTCATTAAGGTTAAGTGAGAGATAAGGCAAAGAAACCAAGAATGACCACTTCAAAAAAAAAAAGAAGAAGAAGAAAGTGTAGAGAAGGTAAGACCCTCAGGGTATCTCAGCAATGAAGGTGAGACAGTTTTCTAACACACTTTTGTTACACACTCTGTAACTCACTCTCTCTCTCTCTCTCTCTCTCTCTCTCTCTCTCTCTCTCTCTCTCTCTCTCTCTCTCCTGTGTGAGTCCCTCACCCTTCACGACCCTAATCCTTCCCTGACATCTAAAAGCCCAGGTACTGCCCAGCTCCATGAAGGTGTGGCACAGCTGTTGGCATCTGACAAAAGCAGATCTGGAACAGATTCACCCTTGCCTGGTTTTTCTGTCTTCTGGGCTCTGTTTCTCCCAGATAAACTCTGATGCCTTTTCTCCCTCCTTCCCTCCTCCCTCAACATGCTACCCAGAGACTGGGGACAGGGAAAGGCTGGCCTCTCCTCCTCCGGGTGCTTCAGGGAAGGAGGAGGGGAAGCCATGCCCCCGAGCCACACGCTGATCCAGCCTGGAGCTAGAGAGCAATTAACTTGGCATTTTCAAATAAAGTGGGAGCCTTGTTGCTGAGTCAGCGGTTGGGGAAGAGGCAGCAGCTCGGAGGCTTGCTCAGCTTGTTAGCAGGGCTGAGCTGAGCCAACAAGAAACAAGGTCAGGAGGGAAGAGCCGGTCACCCCCAAAGGGACTTAGAGTCTTAACCCTACTAAAGAAGGCCAGGCCCAGTCCTCTCTCCAGCTGGGCACTTCCCACTTGCAGACCTATACCAGCCCTACTAAGGTCAAGCCCAGGTCCTAGGAATGTTGAGTTCAAGGGACTCTCAAAAACCAGATAGCCCTTCTCCCCCTTTTACAGGTGAGAAAACTGAAGCCCAGGGAGACTAAATAACTTGCCAAGCTCCCATAGGCAAGCACCAGCATCAGGATTTGAATCCAGGATCTGCAATTGCAGAGCCCGGGCTCTTTTCTATTGTACCATGCTATCTTCCAGGAAGTCCTGGCCCACATCTAACTGCCTTGATCAACCAAAACTCCCCAGCTCTTATTCTCCCTCCAATCTGTTCACCCCAACAGAGCAGACTATTAGACCATTAGAACCAGAAAGACGTTAGGCATCCACAGGTCTCATCTTACTTATACATGAGAAAAAATAATAGAATCATAGATTTAGGCTGGAAGGGATCTTAGAAATTATTGCTTTCTACTCCATTTTATAGATGAGAACAGTGAGAACCCAGAAAAACTAATAACTTGCCCAAAGGCACACAGCTAGTAAATGTAAAAGACAGGATTAGAGCTCAGCTTCTCTGAGTCCTAGATCCAACATCCTTTTCACTCTGTGATGATGATGATGATGATGATGGCTAGCATTCATATAGTACTCAATATGTGCCAGACCCTGTGCAAAGCTCTTTACAATCATTCTATTGCCAACCCAAGGGAGGAAGGTACTATTATTATGCCCCTTTTTACAAATGAGGAGACCAAGGTAGGTAAAGTGACTTGCCCAGGGTCACAAATCTAGGAAGGCCTGATTTGAATTCATAATTCCAGGCCCGGCACACTTCCAGATTTCTAAAACCCTTTTCTTCAAATTCTCATTGAGGTTGCAAGTGCAAGTGGCATGATCCCTATTTTACAGATGACAAAACAGAGGCCCAGACCCTGACTGAGTGACTTTTCAACAGCTAATTAGTAGCAGCAAGGCTGGGGATCCCAAATGCTTGCTCAGAACAGTCCCTAGCACAGGTATTGTGCACAGCATTGTAAGGGATTAAATAAAGAACAGGCTATGTCTGACCTAGAGGCATTCTAATTAGGGAGACAGTGTAGCCAGTATAGACAGATATATGCAGAGGCAGGTATCATATGTGTGCATATGCATATGTATATGCACATGCATATATTACAGATGAGGAGACTGAGACAGAGGATACATGTGTATGTGTATGTAATTTATATATGCAGATGAAGCAACTGAGACAGGCTGCATGTGTACATACATGTAATGTATTATATATGAAGACAAGGAAGCTGAGACAGAGGCTGCGTGGATGCGTACATGTAATATATATGGCAATAAGGAGGCTGGGACAGAGGCTACATGTATACATACATGTAACATATTATATGTGGCAATGAGGAGACTGAGCCAGAGACTGCATGTATAAGTACATGTAATATATTATATATGCAGATGAGGAGGTTGAGACAGAGGATGCATATATATGTACATGCAACATATTATATATGCAGATGAGGAGACTGAGACAGAGAATGCATATATACACACATGTAATATATTATATATGCAGATGAAGAGGCTGAGACAGAGGATGCATATATACATACATGTACTATATTATGTGTGCAGATGAAGAGGCTGAAACAGGCTGCATATATACATTAATATATTGTATATGCATTCGAGGAGACTGAAACATATAGGTTGTGTACATATATGTACACATACACATACATTATAGGTGAACAAACTGAGACAGGTCATTAATATATGTGTGTATATGTATGCACATGTTACATATGAGGAAACTGAGATAGAAATTCTGTTTGTAGATATCTGTATATATAGGCACAGATATGATACAAGTGTGTGTACATCTATGTATATGTGTATATACATGTTCCTTATAATACAGATAAAGAAACCAAATAAAAGTTGTCATGTGTGTGTATATATGTGTGTTTATACACATATATTACAGAAAAATAAATTGGAACAAAGAGATCTTGTATATGCATTATACATATACACAGATATTATATATGTATATATATGTATATATTACAGATGAGGAAACTGAGACAAAGAGGTCCTGTATATACATCTGTGTGTGTATCTATGCATCTTACAATACAGATAAAAAAAACTGAGACAGAGATATTAAATACAAGTGTGTGTGTGTATAGATACATCTATACATATATACAGATATATGTGTATGTGTGTATTACAGATGAGAAAATTGAGATAAAGCAGTCCTATAATCTACCCATTGTACCTCCTAAGGGTCAGAAAACTAGACTTCCACCCAGGTCTCCTGGTCCTGGCTCTGGCTATCACACTACACTGCCTCACACAACATTAACAATAATTTTTACATATACTAGGGACCAGATGAGAGATTCTAAAAATAAGTTATATAAAGGAAAAGCACTTCATGGAAGAAGAATAACCTCCCTACACCCTAGGAATCAGCACCACACCTTTCTTAGTGACATGCTCATGGTGATGTAGTCAGTAGATTTCTCTTACTCCAGAACTGGTCTTCTCTTCTCTCTACTCACTATGCCACCCTGTTCCTAATAAATAACCTAAATAAATAGATCACCAAGACTTACAAATGATTTCTTTACAAAAGCATGGGAGGGAAGGAGTAAAGGTTTTATTAAGTACCTTTTTTAAAAAAGTTTTTGCAAAGCAATGGGGTTAAGTGGCTTGCCCAAGGCCACACAGCTAGGTAAATTTTAAGTGTCTGAGGTCAGATTTGAACTCAGGTACTCCTTACTCCAGGGCCAGTGCTCTATCCACTGCTCCACCTAGCTGCCTCTATCAAGTACTTTTTAACAAATGAAGAAACTGAGACAGAGAGGTAAAACAACTTGTCTGTGATCACAGAACTTTCAAGTATCAGTCAGGCTTTGAACGTAGATCTTCTAACTCCAAGTCCAATGTTCTTTCTATGGAAGTACACTTTTGAGCACAAGAAAATTGCTAATTAAGTGCTTAAAGATTGTCTTCTAGGAACTTACTATTTAATAAGAGAGGCTGCAGGTATATGTACATGTAATATATTATATATGCAAATGAGGAGACTGAGACAGGGGCTGCGTGTATACATAAACCTCCCAGTCAAATGCATTTATTATGATAAATAACATTTAGAGCAAGGATGAGTTGTCACCACAAGCATGGAGTCAATTCACTCTTTCTAGTAGGTTTTCAGAGAATGAACAGACTTTCCCTGTCAGTTTCTAGTCAATAATGTAGGAACTTTGGAATCACATTTTTAGAGGTGCATATCTAAGGAACTTGTAATGGGAAGTAACAGCATCCCCAACTTAGCTGCTGACCCAAATGAACCAAGAACCAACCCAGTTTGCTGAAAGTTGGGAGGGAAAGAGACTTGTTCACTCACCAACTTCTATTTAGTCATGAACACATGACCACTTCTGCCTCTTTTCCTAATCTTTGGTTTGAGTATCACCTAGAAGATATCCAGGATGGACACTGAAACCCTGTGAGTTCCAAATGGTCCTAGAAGGCTTTCTAGTGCAGCAACTACAATGTCCAGGCTTAGGACAGAGAAAGCTTAACTATCAAAGAGAAGAGGGTCAATTTGAATCTGGTCATTTTGCTAGCAAAGTGTTTGGACAATGCAATGCCCAGGTGAAATTTAAAAGACCTAATCATCAGTATTACAAAATGTCCTAATAAAGCTTAAATATTAAACCTCCCAGTCAAATGCATCTATTATGATTTAAGTTGTTGAATCCTATAAATTATGTTAATATAAAATATAACTGTTCTGTGTTTAGCATTTCTTTCTGGGCCATTCCCATCCCAAAGATGATTCATATTGTACAATAAATACTCTCTTTACCAGTCCATCCCCCTTTTGAGAAAAACTAGACTTGTGAGCCATAAGTAAATTTGTCCCAGGATGGTTGAGGCAAAGGGATTTAATAAGTCAATTAATATGGGAAAAGGGAGCTCCCTTTCACTAGAGGAAATTGACCCAGTTCTTCTACCTCCTATGGTCCACCAACCACAATGGCTGGTACTGGACAAGCTCCCAGCCTCTGAGTCCCAGATATAGGATTCTAAAGCTATCCATTCCTTAAGAGGAGTTTAATCAGCAGACTTTGGGGAGATCATGCAAGCCTGGGCAGAAATAAGAAAGCTCTCCACTTGGAGTTCATTCAGCATTTCAAGATCAGTACTAAAGGATTTCTTCAACCAAATCAACTTCAAAAGTCTGTGCTTCTGTACTGGATCCTCTCTCAAACCCAGAATTCTCAAACTTCTCCCCTGTCCAAGCACAGAGCCCCACTGGTAGACCCTACTTGTACCTCCCCCACCCTTGCCAAACTCCTTCCTTACCCAAGTCTCACTTCACACTCTGGCCCAGGTTCTTCTTGCAATTCAAGGGATCAATTATCTTATCTGATAAGGCCACCATACTCAGGTACCAATAGGAAAAGACTTTAGCAGTTCTTCAACCCTTTGCTTCAAGGTCATACATATGGATCAAAACAACAGCCTAGTGGAAAACATCAGTAATTATTGTGTAAGCATATTGTATTAACTTGTATGCCTAAATCAAATAATAAAAATACATGAACCAGCACACATAAGATTGATGTAAAACCTCATAGATATTTCTCAAATCATATGTATATGTAGAATATAATGTACCTCCTTTAAACAGTTACTTTCCAAAAATGTTACCCAAAATGTCTGTTCTCTCTTAAAAGTAGCCAAGTATGATGGCCTTGAGCAAGTCACTTATACTCTATTGATCTCAACATGGATTTCTTCACCTATAAAATAAAGAGATTATACTAAATGATCTTTGAATTAAATAATTTAAATAATTCTAATTGAAATTGAAATCTAAATCTATGATCCTATCATCTTCCTCTGGATTAGAAAATCTGGGAAGAGTACCTGTTCTCAGAATTGAGTACTAGGTAGAATTTGGACAGGTGGAGATGATTGGGAGGACATTCCAGGAGACGAAATGACATGAACAAAGACTTGGAAATGGGAAAATACAAAATATGATTGAGACCTCAAGATCTCAGTGAAGCATGGTTGGTGTTTAGAGTACAATAGATGTGGGATGAGAGAAGACTGGGAAAAATAGGTCAGGATCAGATCTTAAAGGTCCATGAATGTCAGACTAAGGAGGCATTGAAGGATTTTTATATGTAAAGATCTTACCCCTTAAACCTAGGATAGCACTTTATTTGTAACTCTAGAGCTGAAGAAATTAAAGCAAACAGAGGTTAGATGATTTTTTTCCAGGGTAATGACACAGCTAAAAAGTATCTGAGGCTGGGTCCAAGTCTAGCACTCTACTGCACCGTCTAACTGCTTACCCACAATTACCGACTCCTTGACAAATTCTCTTTCCAGATGCTATAGATTTCTCCTCTGTTTCATATTTAGTAAAGCTTCTTTTTTTAAATTAAGCCTGAATTAAACTTTCATCTAAGAGGTGGTATAAAAGTTATCATCAAGGATTTATATGACCAGAAAAGGAGACAGGCCTGTCACATAGCAAATTCAGAAACTTGATTTCTTCATAAGTTAATATGACAATCTGTTCATGCTTTACTGTTACCATAAGATAACTGAGATAACACTTTCTTTTTCACCATTTTTTGTATTTTCAGTGCTTAACACAGTGTCTGACTCATAATAGACAATAATCCTCATTTATAACTCATCATTATAAAACCAATAAGAACTGTGAAGAATGGAAGAATAGGAAATTGAAGGGTTTTTTTTCCAAAGAAGGGAAGCTCTGTAAACTAAGGGATAACCTAAGCTAACCTATCTTGAGATGGATTATCAAATGAACAATTTGTGAGTATTCCAAAAAGGAAGCAGATTAATAGAAACCACTATGGGTTCACTCAAACCAAGTTAGGTCAAACTAACCTTATTTCTTTTCTTTTTTGATAAGATTACCAGAGTGCTTGATTGGAAAAACAAGGTAGCTATAGTGTAAGAAGAATTCACTGAGGTTTTTGACAAAGTCACTAACAACTCAGTTACTCTGTGATTATGACAGCTCAAGCAGATTCAAATTCATCTGATTGTACCATGGATCAATATTAACTCAGGAGAGAGCATTCTAGCCCCAATTTTGTTCAGCATTCCCATAAATAACATAGATAATGAATGACATTAAGGTCATCTTTATAAACTTTAAAGATGATGATGGACTATGAGGGATACATTGGATGACAATAAGAATCCCAAAACAGGGTTTTTGGTTAAATTAACAGGCTAAAACCAAGAAGGTTAATAAGATTTTGGTTTATTTCCCCCTGACCTGAGATATTATGTTACCAATGCATATAAGAAACCATATTGCAACTGAGAATGGGGGAGAGTTGGAGCTAGGGAAAGGGGGAGGGAAGGGAAGAGTCAACTTATGCTAGAAGTAGGATTTGAACCAAGGCTTCCTTCCAACTAAGGCTGGCTCTCCTGTAGCACACACTTCTTAAAGATGAAATTCATTGAGATATTTGTAAAGTCTGACACATATTCATGCAGTCCAACTCCACAAATAAGCCTTGGGGGAGACTTGTCTATGGGAAAAATCTTGGAGTTTATATAAACTGTAGAGTCCATTTGAGTCTCCATTAATATATAGCCAGTTAATAGACTATTTTTATATAGAGTCCAGAAGTATGTCATGGAATAATGTCTTGATGGTACAATTCATAGAGTGATTGACCTGGAAGACAGGAAGACTCATCTTCTTGAATTCAAATCTGGCTTCAGACATTTCCTAGCTGTATGACCCTGGGCAAGTTCCTTAATGATGTTTCTCTCAGTTGCCTCATCTGAAAAATGAGCTGGAGAAGGGAATGGCAAACTACTCCAGTATCTCTGCCAGGAAAACCCCAAATGGGGTCATGAAGAGTCAGACATAATTGAAAAATGACTGAACAAAAATAAGATCTTATTCTATCCGATTGGCTCAAAAATCAACCATATACTTTCATCCTATGTTATCTGAATTTCTGGTAGAACTATTCTCTTCCCCAACACCTCTACCTTTTGCTTTGGGAACCATAATCAAAATCAATACCAACATTCCTTTAAGTTAAAAATCAGAATTGTCTTCATTTTGTTTTTACACCCCCAAGTGTAAATATGTAGTTTTTCATTCATAGTGATATCACAAATCTGAAAATCTGGGACATCTGGATCTCAGAAGAAGAAGAAAAAAACTACTCAAACAATTATAGATGTCCCAAAGAGCAATGAAGCAGCAGATAATAAGTAGAGGTAGCCCGCAGTATCTTAACAGTGAAAACTTGCAGGTAAGGAATAATATCTAAGATACCATAAAGATTATATAGTATCAAAGTTGAAAGAAAACAGAAAGATTATCTAGAATAACATTGATATCCCTGAAATATTAGGAAAGGAAGACCTCAGGCATATTGAGAGTATCTGCTATGGGGTTGGGGGATGGAATTATGAAAAGACTGACAAGAATAGGGCAATATGATATAGGACTGGGAGCATGGGTGCTGATCTCTCCCTTGGTGGAGAATATGACCTCACCTGAAGAATGCAGAACAGGGAATCAATAGCTACATGTTATTGTACTCAGAACTAGGCAGATCTAGTTATTTTTCTGTTCAGTTCAGGGCTTTGTATTATAAGAAGAACCTTGGCAAGCTTTATCTAGAGGTAAATGGCTGGGAGAGTGGAAACTTAAAACAGTTATCTTATGAGAAATAGTTAAATGACTTTAGCCTGGAGAAGAGAAGAGACGATAGCTGTCTTCAGAAATTTGAAAAGCTGTTATGAAGAAGAGGGATTAGATTCATCCCATGTGGCTCCAGAGGACAAAGCTAGGACTAATGGAAGAAAATTACAAAAAAGGCAGATTTCATTTCAACATAAGGAAGAACTTTCTAACAATTAGAGCTGTCCAACAATGGAACTGCTGTCTAGCAAGATCAGGAGCCCTCTATCACTAGAGGTATTGCTACAAAAGCTCTTGGAGATGTTTTAGGTAAGGATTGGACCTCTGAACTCATTGGGATCTTTGTAACAATATGTCTGTAGAGTCCATAAACCAAACTACTCTCAGAATTGATGTTTAGAGAACAGGTAGGGTTGCCCTAGACCTGACCGAACAGTAACCTACTGACACTTGTAGTGCTTGAAAGTCTCTTAGAGCCAGGTTTGCCCTGTGTCCCACTAAATTTGAACTTGAACCTTCCTGACATCAAGCTCTACCTTCTATCCACTACACCAGGCTGTCTCTCGAAGAAATGTTATTTAACACATGAAATTAATGAAATGCAAATGTATGTAAAGTGAAATAAAATTAGCATATGCCTTAGATATTTTCTTTGGGTCAGTGTTTTTTTGAGTCAACCGCTTGGGCACTCTTAATAATAGAGTCAATAGTGCTGACTCAAGGCCAGCATTGACCCCAGTGGCTTTGTTTGGAGAGATCTGCTGTCTTATTTGGAAAAGAGACAAAGGGGCCTGAGGGAGGAGCTGAATGAAGACTGTTTGCATTCCCAAGGTATGGTCTCTAAGGGTTCATGATTTGCCTTTCTCTATAGCCCCCAACTCAGTCTTCACCCCGGTGGCTCTGACCCAGAATGGTCCCAGCTCAGGGACCTGAGGTGGCAGAAAGAATCAGACCTAGTTTGGTTTCCATGACAACTAGAGGCATCAGGAGGCCCATGAAGTGAGTGAGAGAGACAAAAGCCAACAAGACAGCTGGTTTGGAGGTGTTGGGCTTTCTCTAAGGACCAGCTGGGCACATCCACAGGGGACCCAGGGCTGTTGCTAAGCTGGGGGGTGCCAATGGGACAAGGGCCAACCTACTATAGATTCAAACAGACACAGGAGACCCACACTACCACCACAAGCATCTCCCCTCAGACACACAGATACATATTCACAAAGAGAAATTGTACACATATATTCACCCACTCAAACACAAACCTATACAGAGACCTGTACTCATAATACACACCTATATTCACATAGATATACACGCCTACATTCACAAAACCCATTCTCACACCTCTAGTCATACAAATCTATTTTCACACAGACCTATATTCACCCAAACAGTTACAGTGAAAAACACCCATACAGGAAAAAATGGTAGGGGCAATGGTTTATAAGCACAAAACAGTAATAACTGCCCCTTCATTCCTTTCACTGTCCCACAAATCCATCCATTCCTGATTTCTATAGCCTGAATGAAGGTCTTACAAGTAATGTGGGACAGTAGAAAGATTACTGGAAGAAAAACAGGCTAGAAATTTACTCCTGACAAACTGTGTGACTATAGACAAGTTATATTCACTCTGAGCCTCAATTCCTTCTTCAATGGAAGGAACATAGAGACATTGTGGTATAGTGCAGCCAATCTCAGATGATATTAATAATAATAATAGCTGGCATTTATGTGTTGCCATAAGATTTACAAAAGCCTTGACAAATTATTCTCATTTTATCCTCATAATTCTAGGGAATAGGTGTTATTATCGTTCTCATTTTACAGATGAGAAACCTGAGGCAGCAGAGATTTCAGTGACTTGCTTAAGGTCACATAACTAGTAAGTATCTGGGGTGAGATTTGAAGCTGGGTCTCCCTGACTACAGGTCTAGCACTCTATCCGCTGAGCCATGTAGATGCCTCAGAGTCTGACTTTAAGGTCAACCTTTGACACAGACTAGATGTAGGATCCTGGACAAGTCACTCACTTCTTCAGGGCTCCAGATGCTGCCTTGGAATAGCAGAGGAATTCCTCACTTTGAGTTTCCCAGACTAAAGAATTCATAGCAACCCCCCCCACCAAAAAAAAAGGTTGGAAGTGGGAGTCACTAGTAACAATGGTACCTATTTCACAGGGTTTTGTTTTGGTTTGTTTGGGGGGGTTTTTGGCAAGTTTCAGATACAATAATGAATGTAAAGGACCTGAAAACCTTAAAGGACTTTATAAATGTCAGCTATTAGCATTCTCTAACTACTAGTACATTTACTGAAAGTTTATTATTCAGTTGTCTATGTGTTCTGCATACGTTCTTCACATCCATTTATCTTAGACTTTAAACTCCCATAGGGCATAGACAAGGCTTGTATAATTGCCTCCATGGGACTCATGCCTCTTATACTGAGGATGGAGATGATTATGATATGTGGAGGTACACTTGAACAGGCATTTGCCCAAGAATGAGACACATACATATATTACCCTGAAGACCAACTCATTCTACACTCATAGTCACACAAATTCACAGACCAGAATGTAACTAGAGCAGGGGGTCATCAAAGCTTTACCCCAGGATAGAGAAATAAGGAAGGGGGGGACACTTTCTGAGAGGGGGGACACTCTGTGGGAGGGGCACTCTTCCTCCTCATGGCATCTTAGTGGAGATCAGCATCTTAGTATTTCTCAGGCCTCTTTTGGCTTGCACTGTGGGATGTCTAATCCCTCGACCAGCTCCACCCATTAGAGCACCTGCTGCAAATTGCTTTGTTGTTATTGTTGTGCAGTAGTTTTTTACTTTTAGTGACCTCATTTGGATGTACCCATCAAAGAATTCTATTTTGCTTTATGAGCAAAGTAGAATTGAAACTTCAAAAGAATCACAAGATGCACAAATTTAGAGAATCAATCCCAAATGGATTATCTTTCCTCATCTGTGGTAGAGCTTTCCAAGTTTGTATTGCTCTGAGCAGCCACATTAGGAGACACTGAAACTTGACTCTTGCATAGTGATGTCATTTTGATCCTTTTCAGGAATGAAGGACAACAACCAGCCACATTTGGGGTTTTCTTGGCAAAGATACTGGAGTGGTTTGCTACTTCCTTCTCTAGCTCATTTGATAGATAAGGAAACTGAGGCAAATAGGGTTAAGTGACTTGTCCAGGGTCACACAACTATTAAGTGTCTGAGGCCAAATTTGAACTCAGATCTTCCTGTCTCTGGGCCCAGCACTCTAAATAGCAACCGGTGAGACTACTCTCCTGCCCAGCCATTGACAAGAACCCTGTCAAAATGGCACTCCTCAACCTTCTCCTCCCAGTTTTTTAAGACAGTCTGCTCCTGAGTCTCTTTGAAAGGTAGACTGCCACTTTTCCTAGTAAAACCAAATTCTCAGTTGGAATATATTCTGATCCACACTAACCCCACCACCGTGCTCTGTCCTTGCACTGGGTAGAGCTGTCAAAGAACTGATGTCCCTAACTAAAGGCAGGAGCATTGAAATGTCATTGGAAGAGAACAGATTTGGAATGCCTGAGTTTTTAAGTAAATCTTATATTTACTGTTTCTTTGTTTCTCCATCTGTAAAATGGGTCTAATAAAACTTGCCTACCTCCCAACAAAATCTGAGTATGAAAGTTTTTTTTGAAAGGTATAAAGTACCATGCAAATGGAAAAATTAAAAGTAAAGTAGGTTTACCCTAGAGAGTTTTCTCATTATCATCTGACTATAACAAATCCCACTTCCTCCCCCTGCTACTCTGGGACTCAGATGGGCTCCAGGAACATATGCAGAAATATATAGCTCTGTCCGTCAGCAATTACCTGTTCCCCAAACTGGACACCTGCTCATTATTTTCCAACAGCCAGATGGTACAATCGGGAAGTGCCAGCCCCCATCACCACAACCCCCTATCCTCATTCAGGCACACATGGCCAGATCCACCATGCTTCAGTTCTGGGATGGGAACTCCAGCCCCTCGCCAATTAATTAGTAATTGCTCGCTTTGAACAAATGAACGTTCTGAGAAGTTAAAGTCAGCGCCTTCTGTAGCAGTCTCCAGCTGGCTCTGAAGGTAGAACAGGAAGGGAGAAAGCCGAGTTTAAGAAGGCCTTGATCTTGGGACAAGGACATGAGACTGACCCCCTCCCTCCCTCCCTCCCTCCCTCCCTCCTCTACTCTGACAGATCTCCTCAGAAAAATTGAATGGCAGAAAGAGTATTGGACTAGGAACCAAGAAACTTGATTTCTAGTCTGAATCCTACCAAATTATAGCTGTGTGACCTTGAGCAAATTATTTGTTTGTTTGGCATTCAAAGCCCTCCAATCTTTCAGGTCTTCTTACATTGAAGTCCCATAAGGCACAATGGAAAGGGTGCTGACCCTGAAGTCACGAGGACCTGAGTTCAAATCAAACCTCAGACACTTGCTATTTGTGTGACCTTAGGCAAGTCACTTAACTCTGATTGCCTCCAATTCAGGGCCATCTCCAGTCATTCTGATTCATATCTAGCCATGGGACCAGATGACTCTGGAGGAGACTGGCGACTTAGCACAGCATCCCCTCACTCAAATCCAATTCACATGCATTTCCCAGCATCACCTCCCTGATGTCACAATCTTCTTCGAGAATAAAGGACAAGCATCATCACATCTCCCAACACATATTAGAGTATCCATTGACTCTGGCCTCCTAGCTGTTCGACATTACCTCTCTTGGTTCTGGACATTTTCCCTGCTTGTCCTCCATGCCTGGAACTCTCTTTCCTCTGCTCCAATTACTGACCTCCATGGTTCCCTTTTATATCACAACTAAAAAATACTACTTTCTATAGGAAGCCTTCCCCCAAATCCTCTTAATTCCAGTTCCTTCCCTCTATTTTATATATCTCCCATTTATCCTGTAGATAGCTTGCTTTGTCTATACTTGTAAGCTTCTTGAAGCCAGGACTGTCTTTTACCTCTTTTTGTACCACCACCCCCCCATGTTGGCAAAAGGCCTGCCCCATAGTGGGCAGTTAATAAATGCTTATGGATTAATTGACTATCTCTCTGGACCTCAGTTTCCATATCTACAAAAATGAAGGGAGTGGATTAGATGACTTTCTGGAACCTAATGCTGTTGTAGCTTATCCTGTGTTTTCAAAGGGGACCAATGACATCACAAGGTGAAGGTTTTCTTGTACGTGAATTGAATTTAAGGGAAGCAGAGTTGCTCTAAGTCATCAGCCTCACTTTCTGTTCCAGAATCATCAAAGTCCAGTGACAGGATGACTGGTGATTGCCCAGGATGCAGTGGATGACCTTGGCATCTTCAATGTCTAACCAATGGGAAACTTCTGATGACTTTTGAGCCAGAAAATAACTTGATCAGACTTGTGCCTCAGACAGATTATTCAGGCAGCCATATAGAGAAAGGATTGCAGAGAAATCAGTAAGGAAACCAATTAGGAAACAGGGAAACCAATTGGATTAGTTATGGCAAGAGGTAATATTGGGTGGTTGGTAGCTGTGTGAGTGAAGAGAATAAAGGATATGAGGAAAAGTTGTGGAGATAGAATGGAAAAGACTTAAAACTGATAAGCTATTGGAAATGAGGGGGAAGGGTAGATTTTATAATGACTTCAATGTCATAAACCTGGTTGCCAGGAAGGATACTAATACCCTCAATAGGATTAGGAAAGTTTGGAGGAGTGGTTGGGGGGTAAAGATAACAAATTTTATTTTGTACACATAGAGTTTCAGGTGTCCAAAGGAATGTCAATGTCAAACTACAACCCCAAAGAGAGATGAGCGCTAGATAGATGGGTTCAGGAGTATGTATGTAATACATAAAGATAATTGAAGTCATAGAAACTGAGGAGTTCACCAAAGGAGAGAAATTGTAATAAAGAGAAAAGAGCCCAGGAAAGAGGTTTCCTAGGAAAGCAGATCCTTAGCCAAGAGGAAGATAGATGATGAATTGAGCAGCAGCGTGATATAGTGGCAAGGACTTTGAATTTGGAGGTGAGTAGAGGAGTGCAAATCTCTGCTGTACTCCTTACTAACTTTAGCAAAAATATTTAACATTTCTGACCTTAATTTTCAGGTCCTCAATAACTAAAACCAGTATTGTTTCCACTATACTACCTGGGGTGACTCAGGGTTAAGGGTTTGTTGTTGTTCACTCATTTCTGACTCTTTGTGACTCCTTTTGAGGTACAGTGGAGAGAGCACTGGCCCTGAAGTCAAGAGGACCTGAGTTCAAATTCAGTCTCAGATATGTGACACTTTCTAGCTATGTGACCTTGGGCAAGTCATTTAACACTGATTGCCTCGAATCCAAGGCCATTTTCAGTCATCCTGGTTCATATCTGGCCACTGGACCAAGATGGCTCTGGAGGAGAAAGTGATGATGGTCACTTAGCTCAGCACCCCCTCACTCAAGTCTAATTCATATGCTTGTTGTGGCATCACTTCCCCTGTTGTCATGGTCTTCTTTGAGAATGAAGGACAAAAAACAGAACCCCATTTGAGATTTTTTTTGGCAAAGACACTGGAGTACTTTACCATTTCCTTCTCCAGTTCATTTTACAGATAAAGAAACAGATAAACAGGGTTGAGTGACTTTCCCAGGGTCACATGGCTAATAAGAGTTTGAAGCTACAATTGAACTTAGGAAAATGAGTCTTCTTGTCTCCAGGAAGATGTTAAAGAAAAGAGGAAAGTGAAACCAGAACCAGAGTGATATGTTAGCAATCCTAGCTGACATCTCAACAGCTCTTGAAGGTTTGCAAAGCACTTTACATACCTTATGTAAACTGATGCCAAAAGTAGTCTGGATTATGCCTGTTTTAGGCTCAAATAGGTAGTGACTTGCATATATATATATATATATATATATATATATATATATATATATATATATATATATATATAGTAATATAACTATTAAACAGGGGTAAAATTTGAACCCAAATCTCCATCTCCTTCAATTTCTTCCTTCAAGATTTGGTATCCCATTGCTTAGATTGAGAGGACAGATAGTTGAAGTGACTAGTAGTTATACAGAAAAAGATTTAGGCTGAGTGAGGCAGGAGACATGGAAGAACAGGAAATTATGATCAGAAAAGGTAAACTTCATTATTCAAGAATTTGGAGTTGGAATAGTCATAAGCAATGATAAGAGCTAAGGTATGACCATTTCTAGGTGGATGGTTAAATAGCATGAAGATCATTAGAGTTTAGAAGCACAAAGAGCAAACAGGATGTTTGAGGGAACATCAATGTATACTGAACTTCTTGAGTGTGACAGCAAGGAATAGGGTAGGATGACTAGGAGACAGGTAGTAAATTTTTCAAGGGAAGGGGGTAGGATGACCTGGAGATCAGTAGATATGACCACCAAGATTTGTCCTAGGAGAGAAGTGAGATAGACAGGGCTGAAGTGAATAGGAATAAGACAGATGTTTGTGTCTATTCTTCATGATCCCATTTGGGGTCTTTCTGGGCAGAGATACTGAAATGGTTTGTCATTTCCTTTTTTTGTCATTTGCCATTTTGCAAATGAGAAACCGAGTCAGGACTTGCCCAGGTTTACACATCTAGTAAGTGTCTGAGGCCAGATTTGAACTTTCTAGAGCTAGGTAGAAAAGGCTTAGGGATTATGTAATGTGTTTCATATTATCCATTCCAAGACTTTGTCTCACTCTGTTATTACAGTTAATCAAAAACATTAATATTAATAAGTGTGGCTTATCAGCCCAGAACCAATCCGGGAGTAGCCAGCCAAACCATTTGGTCTGGACCTCAAATTCAAGGAAGGCTTCAAATGTAGTAGGCAAGTAACTATTACCTTTTTGAACAGGACAGGACAGTTTAAGTGGTCTCATCAGGTCTGTCATCTGTGAGACTGAACAAAAGCTAAATCTAGCACATTTGCACTAAAGCATTTTAAATTAAATGTGTGCGCCCAAACATAAAGTCCAGTGCCTGATGCTTCATCTTGGCATGGGTGGAGGTGATTCTGTGTTCTGAAAGAGTTTGCCAATGAAAAGCAAGCTCTAGAATGTCCTGCCAAGCTGGACAGGCTTTGAATAGTGATCTGGCAATGAACTGTGTATCTGTCCTTCAAGGACCAGTCTAGCTAAATTCAGAGAGGCTTAGAAAATTGGCAAAGCATAGAACTCAGGCTTATAGGAGCTAGAGATGAAAAAGACCCTAATCATTTTCTAGTTGAGAAAAGATAGGGAAAGTGACAGATCCAAGGTAACACAGATAAAATGTAAATGATAGGATTTGAATCCAGATCTTTCAAACTACAGAGGTTCTGCTTCCTTTCTCCTGGTGCCACTTCCCTGTCCCATTAATCCTTAATCACTCTACTCCTCTGGGCCTCAGTTTCCTCAGCTATAAAATAAGAGGCTGTACTAGATTGAGGTCAGCTCAAGTGCCCTCTAACTTTAAGCTCCAATATTCCCTGAATACTCTCTTATTGGACTAGCAGGGTGTCTTGGGCTCTGGAACAAAACTCAGAAACTGAGACTATAGAACAAATTCCTGCCCGGTCAAGGTGGACAAGAGTCCACTAGGAAGAAAGAAGGCAAAGTCAGCTCTAGGGAAGTCTCTGGGCCCCCATTCTGACCAGAGTCACTCTCTCAAATGATTTGTCAACTGACAAGCAAAAATATATTACCAATTTAAGAATGTGATTTGCCTGCAACTTTTTAATCCTCGGGTTGTTGTTGAATAGATTAAAGTGTCTGCTTTGATCCATGCATTTAGATGGAAACACAAATATAGCCATCACTTATTCTCTGAGCCGGCTGGGACGGGTGTCACAGTGCATCACGCGGGCTTCCTCTCTGCCAGGCGCCCCGGAGGGGCTGGGCTAATGCATGCCAATGACCTTTTTGCCATTCAAATCCCACTGGCACTGAAGGCTGACTTTTCCTCCTCTGGCTCTCCCTGCAGGCAGTGGCCGCCTTCAGATTGCTTGTTGTCCATCTAATTGGACCAAGGCTTACCCAGGGAAATAGTAGCTCTGGGGACAATGAGGATGGAGAGGATGTGGGGCTGCAGAGAGGGGCTGCCCTAGGCAGCAGCTGGCAGAGAATCCATGGGGTGGTTCTGTCCTTCCCCAGTCTGGCCCCTTCTCCTTTCCTTCCCTCTCCCAACCCCCCACCTCAGCAGAGCCCTGGAAGAATAAATCTCCAGAGAAATAGATTTTGAAGAGGAATTTGGTACATAGATCTTCTGTCAGCGGCGCAGTCTCCGGCTCAGCCGTTTTTCAGGCTCGCTGCTTATCTAGAAATACATCTATTTTTACATGGATTTCTGGAGAGATTTCTCCCTTGAGGGGGTGGGGAGGTGGGGAGGGGAGAGAAAAGCTAGAGAAGGAACCGGCTGGATGGACCGAGGCACAGCAACCACAGCTGGAATACAGAGTGCCTGGAGAAGAGGCATCTAGGAGGGGATTTCCCGGAGGCCCAGGGGAAGACCTATATTTTTAAATTTTTCCCCTTTTTCTATCTCCCCAGGGTAAAGGGAAGATAAAGCCACAGAAGCCTGAACCTCTGGCCCTCTGGGGCATCCCAGCTGGACTTAGGCTGTGACTCTAAGGTGGCCTTTCCTTTCCCCCTTCTCTCTAGAGAAAAAAAAATTCAGTCTTTAAAACTTGGATAAATCTGCACTGTTCTCTGAGGAACTGCAAACATTGCTCCATCCTCAAGAGTCTGGGCAGGTGGGCCTAGACATCAAACTCAATCACATACTCCCATAAACACAAATTAGTCATGTGTCTTATACTTACACGCACATACACCCCAATCATGCTTGGACACTGAAGTGACTATCCCATGGTTTTCTGACAAAGAGCTGCCTGGCACCTGTGGCCTGAATTTTATTTCTGGGTCTGCCCATGGGCCCTGAGCCATTGTGAACAGTGGGAGAAAGCCTCTGAGCCGCCCCAAGGAATACTGGACACAGATGGGTGTTGGGGGCAGCCTGGGCTTTGAGCAGTGTGATCCGACAGGCAATTAGCTGTCAAACAATGGCTGCTAAAATGTCAAAAAGGAGCAAGAGGAGTAGAGAATTACCATGGCATTTGGACTGTTGGAGGTGGCACAAGGAGCTTGCCAATGTGCTAATTATCTCACAAAAGACTGGAGACAAAGCTCAAGCCTAACTCCCATGGATCCTTCAGTTGCAGGTAAGAATTGGGGGAAGGTGTCTTAAGCAGACTCCTTTTCCAACCAAGACTCCTTGGAACAAATTAGAGCCACATGTCCTAGGAATTTCCAGGCTACCAGAGAGTTCCTCCACTGCACTCAAGTTATTGCTGTTGTTTGTTATTCATTCTTGAAAAAGTCCTTGGTGTCAGGAGGGTGATGCCATGATTTGCAAGTGAATTGGATTTACATGAGTGGGGGCTGAACAAAATCAGCAGTCTCACTTTCTCTTCTGGATCCACCTGGGTCCTGTGGCAAGATATAGATCACAATGACTAGAAATGCCCTCACATACATTGGGAAACCCTTCTAAACTAAGGTTTTTCCCAGGTCTTAGTTTTGACTGAATCCCATTCAGAGATTAAAGCTAGGTAATAAATGAGGCAAAGAATGGCCTCTTTTAACCTAGTTTAAAAAAAAAAAAAAGCAAGTAGGGAGAGGGAAAAAAACAGAAACGATAGCTGTTTACACTCATTCAGAGCTATGAAAACTCAAACAGCAACCAAATGAGGTTTGGACTAGGATCTATTGTTGGCCCATCAATGAGAGCTAGAGGAATTTGAGTTTAAGGCATGATCCTTAAGAAAGAAAATTAACCCATAAACCCTAAGCTATCTTGAGAAGTTTCAGTGATCAAAATTTGTATTCCTTTGAGCAGAGCAAGCAAGGGTTCCCCATGTGGACAGAGGGAGAGATGTGAGGAAAGTAGGAAGGGAGGAAATGAGGAAGGAAGAGAGGAAGGAAGGAAGGAAGGAAGGAAGGAAGGAAGGAAGGAAGGAAGGAAGGAAGGAAGGAAGGAAGGAAGGAAGTGGAGAAGGAAGGAAGGAAGGAAGGAAGGAAGGAAGGAAGGAAGGAAGGAAGGAAGGAAGGAAGGAAGGAAGGAAGGAAGGAAGGAAGGAAGGAAGGAAGGAAGGAAGGAAGGAAGGAAGGAAGGAAGGAAGGAAGGAAGGGAGGAAGGGAGGAAGGGAGGAAGGGAGGGAGGAGGGAGGGAATAAGCAGCTTTTTTACCCATCGGGAACTGGCCAGTTGGGCACTATACTCAGATGAGGAATCAACCTCCACAGATGAGAGAGAGAAGCCATATTAGCTCCATAACTTGAAAATCTACAACCCTTTTAGTCTGTTATTACCCTACTTCTTATTCTGCTCTAAAAGCCAAGCAAGGTTCCCCTTCCTTACAAGAAGCCTCACCCACCAACCCCCAAAGCAGTTCATAATTAGGCCTAACCAGACCTTTTATCCAAGGTAGGCTAGTCCTTGCTGTTCAGTCAGAGGTTAAGCGACTTGACCAGGGTCATACAGCCAGTAATTATCTTGAGGTTACATTTGAACTTAGGTCTTCCTCACTCCAGACCCAGAGCATTATCCACTGACCACCTACAAAGGCTAGTTCTACAGGAACTCTAAATAATTGTTTTAGACTTCAAAGATCTAGGTTTAGTAGTTTCTAATTTCAGCTTTGCCATTTTGAGCAAGTTACTTCTCTTCAAGTTTTTTAGGCCCTCTGTTTCCTTAGTAATAAAATGATTTTATTGGATTGCAGCCTCTTTCAACACTATCCTCATACTCTTTCCTGTCCCTCTTGAGGACCTTTGGTGCTATCAGCCTGACCAGAGATCCAGTTTGTGCCTTCTACTGCAACCATAGCAATGAAGTGTCTAAATATTGACACCTGGGACCCTAAGAATAAGCCATTCAATTACAATCTAAGCCAAGAAGCAGTTATTACAAACCTAGTAATGTTAAACTCTGGAATAAATTGATACATCAGAAAGCAAGAAGAGCAATTAACCCTTCTTGAGATTCTTGCTGGAAAAATAATAGTAATTCTATCATGCTTGATTCAATAAAAAAGAGGCATCCTTCCTTCCTTTTGAAACTAATACATTTCCCTGTGCTCTCTCTTCCATCTCCTCCCACCACCTCCATGATCTTGTTCCTCCCCATCCTCCACTTCTCCTTCTCCAACATTTTGAATTCCTTTCATATTCTACCTTACAGAAATACATAGGTTTATCACACTTAGAAAAAAGTTCATGTGACCCTGC
Source organism: Macrotis lagotis (assembly GCF_037893015.1). NCBI lineage: Eukaryota > Metazoa > Chordata > Mammalia > Peramelemorphia > Peramelidae > Macrotis > Macrotis lagotis. Next base: position 794,785,008 of record NC_133658.1, read on the forward strand.
TGCCCCTGCTGCCCACTATGTTATTGCTCTTCTAGCACAGCATTATATGATGAAAAGTGCACTGAACTGGACATCAGATGATCCAGGCTCTAGGACTGACTCCCAACATTTACTGGCCCGAGGAAATCAATTAGTAACTTGTCCTAGTAATCTCTCTTTATTCTGACCTTGGTCCCTGCAGTGTTTGACACCTTTCATTCCTCCCTACTTGGAGTCTCTCCTCCCTTAGCCTTTTTGGTACTACATTAACCTAGAATCACAGAAATGTGGCATTCCGGACTTCCAAGGTCATCAAGTCCAATGACATTCTTGAAACTGGATATCCTTCCACAATAATTTTATCAAGAGTTTTCAAGATTTTACTTGAACACAATTAATTATATGGGATCTAACTGACTCTCAAAGTTCCTTATCATCTAAAAGGGAAGACAATATGCAGGCAAATATGTTCAAAGCAAGCAATTATCCAAGGACAAGGTCAGGGCCAGATCTCCAGGAACTTGGGGGATGGTTGATAAATCTTTTGAATCACTTTCTCCTGCAGGTGGGGTCAAAAGACAAGTTACAAATACAAATAATTGGAACACAAAATTATCCATGTATTTATGTAAGAGAGGTGCAAAGTAACATTTTAAATCCAGGTTGTTAGCAACTAAGAAGATAGTGTTGGGTTGGAATTATCTTAAGATAAAGGAAAGTCTTTGATAAAGATCACTGTCAAAGGTCACATAATAGAAGGTCATGGCTTATTAGAGAGGCTTATTTATATAGAGAAGGTTATGGTTTATTATTTGTCTGGATGATCTTTGGCACATTGAACAAAGAAGAATCAGGAAGGGGTGGTCAGCATGATAGGAGTATAGTGATAAAGTAAGGGAGCTAACTAGGAGTTCCTCATAGTCATTTAGAAGTCTTGTCTACAACAGTAGTAGCAGTCAGAGTATATGATAATGATTCACCTTGGTCCCTTGCCTTTGGTTCATCAAATGGACTAGCCCCATTTAGCATTTGTTTGCTGGATAGAGCTATAAATGAAAACATTGTCATTGGTCAATTAATCACAAATATTTAACTCAATTAAATTCAACACTATTAGTCAATGTATTAGGCCTGGGTAAATGCTGGAGTTACAAAGATCTAAACAAAATAGTTCTTTTCCTTAAAAGGGGAAGAGGGAAATGGATATAAAGAAGTATAGTAAAAGGAAAATCTAAACAGTAACAGAATTATAACTTGATAAATTAATCAGGGAAGGCTTCATGGAGGAGGTGACACCTGAGTCAAACCTTAAAGGAATACAAGGCTTTGAGAGCAGAGATAAGGAGAGTTTTCTTTTTAATCATGGGGACTGAACTGAATGAATGCCTGGAGATAAGAGTTGGAATACTGAGTTTTGTTGTTCAGTCATTTCAGGTGTGTATGACTCTTCTTGAATCCATTTTGGGGTTTTCTTGGCAAAAATCTAGCTCACTTGACAGTTGAGGTAACTGAGGTAAACAGAGTTAAATGATTTGCTTGGGGTCACACAGTTAAGTGTCTGAGGTTGAATTTGAACTCAGGAAGAATGAGTCTTCCTGAGTCTTAGCCCAGTGCTCTCCCATAGTGAGTCTGGAAAATAACTAGTAATCCATCTTGGCTGAAATATGGAGTTCATGAGAAAAAGTAGTATGACATAAAACTAGAAATGTAGGTGGAAGCAAGATGGTAATTGGCTATAAATGCCAGGTTAAGGTCATTACATTTTATGTTATAGGCAATGGGTAGTCAATGAAGGTTTTTGATCTTGGGTGCTAACATGTTCAGATCCATGCCTCAGAAAGATTATTTTGGCAGCCATGTAGAGTATAAATTGCAGGTTATTTGCATATATTTGTTTGCTCGCTGTCTCCCCCATTGGTTTGTTGAACTCCTTGAGAGAAGGGACTACCATTTGTCCTTCTTTGTATCCACAGCTCTTAGCATGCTGCCTGTCATACAGCAGGCATTTAATAAATGCTTTTTGACTGACTGACTGTTGGAAAAGCTGAGTACCCTATTGGATACATCAATTCCTTTCACTTCTTGCTCTCATTGTCCCTTCTAGATTATTTGAATAGCAACCAGAATTTCAAAACTTTGTTCTTTTCCTTCCATTTAGTTTTGTTCTTAGGCATTTAACTGTGATAAAACTTGTCCAACAAAATCCATACTGCTTGATATGTTTATTGAAGAGAGAGCTAAAGAATGAGTAAATTTTCTCTTTTCAGAGAGATAATTTTTGTTCATCAAAGCGGAGCTGGGGGCAGAATAGATATAGAGTCACACAGAGAGAATTCTAAGGTTAATCTATATGATACCAATATAAAGATATTCAAGGGGCGGCTAGGTGGTGCAGTGGATAAAGTATTGGCCCTGGAGTCAAGGAGAACCTGGGTTCAAATCTGGTCTCAGACACTTAATAATTACCCAGCTGTGTGGACTTGGGCAAGCCACTTAACCCATTTGCCTTGCAAAAACATAAAAAAGATTGCATTTATTGGGGTGGCTAGGTAGTGCAGTCCGGTCTCAGACACTTAATAATTACCTAACTGTGTGGCCTTGGGCAAGCCACTTAACCCCATTTGCCTTGCAAAAAAAAAAAACCCTAAAAAAGTAACATAAAATATAGTACATAGAACAACAAAGGAAATTTATTATTTGAAACAGTGTATTAAAATATTTTTAAATAAGTGCACAGACCATAAGTTAAGAACCCTGCTCTAGAGAAATGAGCTCAGAAAGTCTGCAAGCTGAAAAAAAAAAGTCAATTTTAATCTGAGAGAATTTGAGTGTCAGGCTTCTTACATGTGCATCATAACCTAGCTTTTTGGTAGGAAGGGAAAGTTGGTGTGGGGAGAGCACAGGAAGGAATTGGGGCAGGTTGAAGACACCACCATTTAGTTCAGTCTCCTAACTGTATAAGTGTGGTTGCCATAGTGATGCTACCATAGCAACATATGAAAGGTACCAATGTTTGAACTCACTCAAGAGCTCCCTCTGGTGATTAAATACCGATCATATTCTCCTATTAGACTAAGCTTCATGGAGATAGGGATTGTGGTTGTGCTATTAAAAAAAAATATTTCCTAGCACAGTGCTCTGCACACAACAAAATAAAAAAGCATCTAGTGCTTGCTTTTCTAATGTGAAACTGAATCTTTGTAACAGTAGAAACTATAAACAAGATGGCTTGCTTCCTTATATGTCTGCCCATGTACAAAGATACCTATCAGATTAATAGAAACCCTATGATTTCCCTGTTAAACTTTAGTCAATCCAAGGGTATCAATCAATTGAAGAGTATCTGCAAAATTCTATCTCTTCTTAGGAGAATGACTGCACCCCCCATTTCTCCACCATTGAATTCTGCTGCACTGAATTCCATCTACTTATCTACTCAAAACATTCTTTCCCACACACACTGCGGTTTTTTTACCCCTGATAATTCCAGGTCCCTCTACCTCATATGATGGTTCTTGAAGTAGACAACTGCCCGTTGAAATGTGAGGCAGCTTAGATCCATTTACAAACCATATCTTGTAGCTGATATGAGGGTCCTTGAAAGTTACAGCCAGGTTCAAAGTCTGCTTGAGTCAGCATCTTTTCAAAATTGTAGCTCTCAAAGCCCCATCCGACTTTTCTTTTATCAAACTAATCCAGAGGACACTAACTCAAAGGCGTTTAATTGTCCAGAATTGCAAAGTAAAATAGCAAAGATGTTGTCCCCTGTGTATAAAGAAGTGTTCGTTCTACTGTTGATTCTTGAGCCTTAGAAAAAGGAATAGGAATAGGAGTAGGATTGTATCTGTCATGGATTACCACTCACTGCTTCCTTGCAGAAATGTTGTCACTCTGCCAGTTTCTGGTGGGCCACCTTCTACCCTGAACGGCCATCTGCCTAGGTCTCCAATGATATCTGGTAGTTTTTTGTTAAGATACTGGTGGTATCTGTAGGTTCTACTCTGAACTACAATTGTTATGCAGTCTTTTCTGAACAAAGGTACCACTGCTCTTTTCCAGACTCTAGCCCATAGTCTCAGAGCTATTTTTACCTCTTTTGTAAGTCAGACCCACACCTTCATCCAGCCAGCACAGTGAGAGTCCCTCAAGCTAAATCTGTCTCTTGTGCTCTTTTGCCTTCACCTCTGCAGTTTGGTAGCAAGTCCTACTGTCTGAATCAACATAATTAAATTCCTTCTAACTTTCATATGTTTGTGCAGCTTGCACTAAGGTCATGCATATATTCCTAAGGTTTCATTTAGCAAGCCTTGGTGGGGGGGGGGGGGGGGGGGGAGCAGAGAGAATTGGAGGATAAGGCCAGTAACCTGTGTCCTATATTCATGTGGCTAAAACCAAATCATTACTCTCCCTATAATTAACATCATGTTGTATCTACTATGGTCAAATTATCTGCTATTTCCTCCTTGCCTCATGACGCCCCCATGTTGATCCTCTCCAGTTACCTTTATCCAACTCCAGCTTCCTAGTCTTCCTCCCAGTTCTGGAACTCTTCCCTTAGGTTCAAAAATCTTAAAATCTCCTCCCTGCCAGTCCTCCAGTATTGTCCCAGAAAGAGTCATTACTCATTCAAAGTCTTTGAAATCTCTCCTGAACTTTGTTTGCTTGGTATGTGCTGTATGATCCTTACCGGACAAAGTATCTAAAGTTTACAATTACTCTGGGTTAATTTACTGTAAAAAGGAAAGAATGTCAATCAAAAAATATGTACCAACCCCCTTCCTAAATTAAGGTGAGCCCACTTCTAGCCCTGAAAGGGGGCGGTAACACATCCTTCCCCTCCTCCTCCTAACTAAGAAAGCATGGAGAGTAATTAATCCAAAAGCTAATGAGAAATGTGTTTTCTCTCTCAACCTAACCCCACATCATATTCTTATTAGCTGAGGTTATTACAATAGTAATCATGCATGCTCCTGGCTCAAATTGGGTTTTTTGCTCCACTGCCACCAATTTAGAAAGCCATTAATGGCAAGATAAAACCCCTATGGCTCCCCCAGCTCTGGAGCTGGGAAGGTCTGTTTCCTAAACAGTCATTCACACAGTACCTCTTTATTCACCTTTCCCCGATCTACTCCGCACACTACTGGGGTGACCAGACCTTACCCTGTGACTCCAAGAATCCAGAAAGCTAGAAGCAAGAGGCACTTCTGGAGGATCACAAGATTTAGAAATGGAAAAAAAAATTGAAGATTCTTGAATCTAACCCCTTCATTTTACTGAGGGGGAAACTAAGACCCATTGAAGTAAAGTGTCTGGTCCAAGGTTGCAGAGTCCATTGCAGAGCTGGGATTCTCCTGATTCTAAATCCAATGCTCTTTCCACTAGATTGCCCAGTCTCCTGTCCTCCCTCAATCTCCAGTGTCTAGTACAGGGCTATCAGGCCTGTTGAAATGTGAGGCAGCTTAGATCTATTCACAAACCATATCTTGTAGCTGATATGAGGGGATGGGGACTTTCTGTGAAGCCCAAGGTGGAGAAGGAACTGATTTCTAGATCCCTTTGCCTTTAGTTAGTAGTTGTCAAATCAAATTATAACCAAAAGCATATAGTTACTATGGTATATAATTATATATAGTCAATAGTAATTGCCTTCCTATTTTTCATGCTCTCCTTGTGGGGCTGTATGTTTGAGGGGGAGGGGGAAGGAGAGGGGGAGAGAGACAGAGACAGGAGAGAGAAAGAGAAAGGAGAGAAAGAAAAAGGAGAGACAAAAGGAGAGAGAGAGAGAGAGAGAGAGAGAGAGAGAGAGAGAGAGATCTGATCTCTGCCTGCTATTGGCTGTGTGAGTTAGCTAAGTCACTCTGGGTCTCTGATTTTAGGTCTAGCCTTGTGATACTAAATCACCCAAGCACAAGAGAATGTTCCCATCTTTCAGAGGCATTGATAAAGGAGGACGTGATCCAGTGCTCTTCAGCAGTGCTATATGCCCTGTGCATTGGCTAGGAGGGATTTAGGGGCAGAGCAAAGGCATGAGGAGGGAGGCTGCACTGTGGAATGTGACTGAAGGCCAAAACTGGAGGATCTCCCTAGAGTCAGAGTTAATCCCTAGCCCTGTGTTCCTGTTAGAGATAAGAGGAAAAGCTCTGACTCAAACATAAATGAGTTTGATTTGTAGCAGTCCCATGGGCAGTGCTTGGGCCCATCCTGCATCCAGGGCTCTGACCAGCTCCGGTGAGTGTCCAGAAGTGACTGAACCTGGCTGAATAGGGTCATTGGCTAACACCAATCTGGGGTGGGGAGAACTCATCCCATGAGCTCTCCCTGGAGAACGTGTGGCCTGAGGCACCTGCACAAGGGACTGAACTAAGCCCCTCCCTTCCCTGCACTTTCCTTTATCTGCCTCTCCAGCTTGGCCAAGCTTCAGTGACATTAATTAGCAATAATCAACCCAGCCTTCCTCCATCCCCTCTGCTAAAGAACGTGGCTGCCTTCTGATCCCTCCCTCAGGGAGGGCCAAGTGGAAGCCCAGGTGTCAAAAAAGGAGAGATGGCTAGGGACTGTGACAGAGAAAGATGGCATGATGTCAGAAAAGAGTTGGGGCTCTCAGATTGAAACGTATGAGGCTGAGGTCCTAGAGACTCTAGAGAAGGCAGAGTCCCTGGAATTTGGGGGAATAGGAGCCAATAAGAAGTAAAGACTCTGGAGACTATACATTATGGGAAGAGAGGGAGAGAGAGCAGAGAAGAGTCGCCAAGTCCTAGCAGGAGGAGAGGCACCATAGGGGAGTCTGGCCTGAGATTCGAGTGAGAGAGGACTGGCTCAAAGGGTGAGAGATCCAGGCCCTGAGTCTGTGAGGGTCCAAGGTGGGGAAGGGACTGATTCCTAGATCCCTTTTCCTTTAGAATGAAAATGAAACTGAGTGGAAATCTAAGGAAAGCTTAGCTCTAGAAATCGGATGGAGCTATGGACCGTGGCTGCTACTTTTTCTTGCAGTCTGGACCTTATTTCCTGCTCCTGTTTGGGTTGACCTTTTAGAGATCATTCTGGTCTCCTGAGTCCTACCAAAGGAAGGAGTATAGCCCCATTGACTATAGCCAGCCAGAGGCCAAGCCAGTGCCCCCTCTGTTACCTGCAGATAAGAGCAGAGCCCCCTGAGGCAGCCGGGAACTGAGACCTTGTTGTCTAAGGATTCTAAGGATTAGAGATAAGGCAGTCCCCTCTGGTCCCTGATCTGGTCCATCTTCCTCCCATTTCTCTCCCTCCCTCCCAATCCCCATCCCTGTGGTGATGCAGGCTCCTGTGGTTCAAGGACACCTGATGCAGAGAATTTTCCTTCTCCCTCCCTACTTCTTTACTAAATACAACCGAACTTCAAACCAGTGGCGGAGTGATAGATGTGGGTCCAAGGGGACAGAAGATGTCCTTAGGAATCATGACATTATCTGGTTTCTGGCTTTGCCTTGGTTGCCTGTCTGCTCTATCTCCTAAGGATCTCCATCATCCTAGTGTTTGGTGCACCATGGCTAGAAAAGCATGGTATATGGAGCAATAGCAGATTAACCTGCTACACTGGCATTCCCTGTCCCCATCCACCATGAGGCAATATGGCAATGTCAGAAAATTAGGATGAAGGAAGTTGGAGACAAGCCACCCCACTGGGGTCCCTAAATAGCCTGTTACCAGGGTTATTGCCCAGTCTGTCCTCCATCTTGCCTCAAATGCTCCACTTAGGGGATCTCTGATTCTAACTCTCAGTAATATCAAGGTCCAATCTGAGTATTCATATTTATTCTTTTTTGTTTACCTGAAAGGGCAGAGGCAAAGGAAAATTCACAGAAGGAAGGTCATGGGAAGCAGAGTTGAAAGCTCTGGGACTGCTGGGGTGGAACAATTAATAGGTCCAGGAAAAGATGTAGGAGATAGTCATGTTCCATGGACACTGCATACATCTTGGGGGTATCTTGTTTGCATGTGGTTTCCTCAATTAGACTGAGAGTTCCTGAGGGCAGAGACTGGTTCTGCCTTCCTTCTCTACTCCTCGTACTTTGCCTAGTGTCTGGCGTGCATAGGGTGCACCTGGCATACCCAAGAAACACATACATTGCTGGAAGCACAGATAGAACTTGGGACAGATAGAGTAAATAACTGTCTCTGGCATAATATGCAAGGAGATGTGGCAGAGAACATATTGAATATAAAAATACCCAAATGGAGGGGCGGCTAGGTGGCGAAGTGGATAAGGCACTGGCCCTGGAGTCAGGAGTACCTGGGTTCAAATCCAGTCTCAGACACTTAATAATTACCTAGCTGTGTGGCCTTGGGCAAGACACTTAACCCTGTTTGCCTTGCAAAAACCTAAAAAAAAAAAAAATACCCAAATGGGTCTGTAATCTCACTCATAAGGGGCCTGGGGAGCAAGGACACACCCTAGATTAGACCACTGGACTTGGAGTCAGGAGGTCCTGAATTCAAATTCTGCTTCACTCACAGCAGCATGAGCCCAGGCAAGTCATTAACCTTGACTTAACTCAGTTTTCTCCTCTGTAAACTGGAGATAATAATAATAATTAAAACTCACCTCCCAGAATTATTGTGAGGATAAAATGAGGTCATCTGTAATCACCATATAAATATTTATTATTTATTATTATTACCTCCAACGATGCAGGTTGCAACCTATACCTGTCTTTCTCTCCCCTGTGTGACTCTTGCCCATATCCTCCTATATGCTTGACCTAAAGAGGTGTTCTATTTGCAAAAAGAAGGGAATAAGGATTTATTTATTAACTTCTAGGCTAAGTGCTTAGTATTTTACAAATATTATCTCATTTGATCCTCATAAAACTCAGGAAGCAGGGTTATTATTATTATTATTATCATTACTATTATCCTCATTTTACAGTTGAGGAAACTGAGGCAAGCAGAGTTTTTTTAAGCAATTTTTTGCCTTTCTGCCATTTAAGTATTTAATTTTGTTAAGGGTTGAAAGCTCAAAATCTCTGGTCAATAACATTTAGGGAATAAAATTTCAAACCTTAACTAGGACATACAAATGCCTTTTGGAGAGCTCTTGATAAAAGGCACCTGTAACTGTAGCTATAGAATGAAATGTGCATGGCTATTGTGGGAATTTGTCTTGCTTGTCTATATTTATTTGTTCTAAATAAATGTTTCTATTCTTTACGGGAATTTGGGGGAAGAATAGTGACAGTGAAGTCAAAAGAAAAAGCATCATTCAAATGTTTGTAATTATCAAGTTCTTAAATTAAGTTTTTTAAGCACTCACCCATGGGAGTTGGGAGATCTGGGAATGCCTCTTTCTAAGGGTAAGAGCATTTTGTGAAGATGGAAATAAAGGGACTAAAGGTGAGGAAGCACAGTATCCTTCCCCTGAAACCTTTTGAGTTCCATGTCTAGGACTCAGTTAATAGATAATTAATGGAGTTTGATTTCTCATTTTGGTGTAGAAATGGTCACCCAGTGGCACTGCCAGTACTGAACCCCAACTCTTAACATTCAGCTGGAAGGAAAGGGTTTGACTTCTCACAAAATTTTGGGAAATGTTCCCTAAATTCTTGTGAGCCTGCCCTTATCTCAATTCTGGCCTCAAAACCTTTAGTGATGAAATGCTCAGAGTGACCCACCAGAAAATGCCTCTTCCCTCTGGATCCTCCCAATCAGAATTCCAACTCCCACCATGGGGCCCTGCTGATCGAAGAGAAATTGCTACCCCTAGTCAGTCCCAGCCATCTAACTATGTTCTTCCTGCCATGATGCCCTGGGTTATGGCACCTGGAGTATATAACCTCTATTCTACCTCCTAATATGAGAATGGTAGTCAAAGCAAGATTACCATTGCTTCTGATTTCACATGTATAATCAATATCATTGACTTCTCAATGGGTAGAGAAGGAGCTGGAGGGAGGGTAAAAATTTGGAACTCAAAATATTTTAAGAGTATTAAAAAATTAATAATTAAAAAAAAGATTACCACTGCTTTTGGAAAAGTTTAAAATCATTGGCTCTCTAGTTGTAATTGTCATCCCTGTGACTTTATCATTCAGTGGCCACCACCCTCTTTTTGTGTTGTCTTTCCCTATTAAAACATAAGCTTCTTGAAAGCACTGTCACTCTTTTATAATTACATTCAGAGGCAGCTAGGTGGTGCAGTGGATAAAGCACCAGCCCTGGAGTCAGGAGTACCTGAGTTCAAATCCAACCTCAGACACTTAATAATTACCTAGCTGTGTGGCCTTGGGCAAGCCACTTAACCCCATTGCCTTGCAAAAACATAAATAAATAAAATAAATATAATTACATTCAGAGTGCATAGTAAATATTTACTGAATTTTTTTTTCATTTGTTCATTCTGCCTTTTGCACTCCAAGGCCACTGCCCAAGGCGGTGAACAGAAGATTAGAAGAGATAGGCCTAGGATACCCTCAAGGAAAAGCCCTTCCTAGGTCTTCAGTCTCTGGCAACTTAACAATGCCATGGCCCAAGGAAGGGCAAATTCCCCTTTTTTGCTTCTCTCCACTAACAATCTTTCCCAATGACAACTTTGCACACTGCAAACTCAGTCAGTCATCTGGAAGACAAAAATACAGAGAGAAAATCTCCAGTACACAGATAGATAGGTTGATTATAGGCATGCTTGTCTTACCTAAAAGAGATTTTAAAACTCCCTTAACAAAATAACACAGTCCACTTCTTAAAAATTTCAATCTAGATCTCTACCATCCTAATCACTCTTGACACTAGAAAGGAATCCCTCAGCTCATCTTCCCTACTTTCTCATACTTAAAACTATTAGAGACTGAAGTGACATTTGAAATTGTCTGGCCCAATCCTCTTTTTTACAGATGAGGAAACAAGTTCAGGGAAGTCAAGTCCAGTGATACCATTGAGTTTGGGTCTCCTATGCACTTGATTTCATTCCCAATCAGCTACCATCACACTCTCCAGGGGAAAGAAGGCATCCTCTTAGCCTATATTCATGGCTAGCTGCTCTGAACTGACAGAAAACAGCATGCAGACATTCTGGTGAAATCCTTTACTTATCTGGGGTGCTACATAGGCCCTACTAAATTCATAGTCTCACTCGGAGGTTTAGATCTCATCCAGAAGGCAAACACATTTTGAAGCTGTTGGACAGGTGACTTTTTCTCTACATACACATGTTGTTTAAATAACTCAGGGATGGACAAAATCCTGATCTCTTACTCCCCTATGTTATATCTTTAGTCCCTTTGTTTCTGCTGCTTCTTCAGCTTCAGGGACAATTCTCTTTCTCCAAGAAGCCTACTGCCCAGGAATTCCCCTTCTCTCTCTAGAGGACCTTGTGCCCAACTCTTGATCTTGACTTTACTGTTTAGGTAATGACCAAGTTTGGTATTGCCAAAGAAATCTTCCTTCTCTAGGTAAAAAGTCAGAGTATGAAATCACACTGCTTGGGAAATTGAGAATCCTCAAGTTGAGAAGTTCAGGAATGCTATCCACAAAGTCCCTTCTTGAGCCATAGTAGCAAATACATGTCCCCAAGCATGCCTACTTCAGTCATGTGCTACTCTTCCCCTACTGCCCCAGTAGCAAAATATCTCCAGTATTTGTGCAAAGAAAAAAAAAACAGAAAACCAAAGTAGACGCTGATGATTCTTTGAATCCACACATTTTCACCCTGCCCCTATAAGCCAAGAGATGAAAGAGGTATGTATCTTTTATAGAGTTAGTCTGGGTAGCTAGATGGTATAATGGCTAGAGTTCTGACCCTGGAGTCAGGAGTAACTGAGTTCAAATTCATCCTCAGGCACTTGATACTTACTGTGTAACCTTGGACAAGTCATTTAGCCCATTGCCGAGAGAGAGAGAGAGAGAGAGAGAGAGAGAGAGAGAGAGAGAGAGAGAGAAAGTCCCTACTTTCAAGTCCCTACCAGCCAAACCATCTTGGGGGCAACCCAAATCACTGATGCCTAATCAAGAGCTATCAATTGTCATCTTAAGAAGGTGTCAGTAGGCATGTCATACTCTGAAAGCTCATACAAAGCTCACTACTGAACCCTACTAATCAATCCCATCTCCCTTCTCCTCCACTTAGACTCTTGAAACATCACTCAAATTGCCACTTAATGACTTAAGACCTGAAATGATTTTATTAGGAAGAGAAGTTTTCATTGCACAATGAGAAGTAGACTTTCTCTTTTTATTATATTTAAGGCAGGGGTTAAGTGACTTGCCCAAGGTCACACAGCTAGGCAATTATTAAGTGTCTAAGATTTGAACTTAGGTCCTCCTGACTCCAGGGTCTGTACTCTATCCACTATACCACCTGGCTGTCCAGAGAAGTAGACTTTCTGATGGAATACTTGAACCAATGCTCCAAGCTCTAGTCTTAGAGACTGGATCCAATTTTAACACCAATATTCAAAGATATGTCTTGGTTCTGTTAACCAAAAAAAAAAAATCATATGCTTTGCAACTAGATTTATTACAAGAATAATGAACATGTATGTGGAACTCCAGGTGCAAGAAGTTCATAATCCAAACAGAAGTTTGCATATTTATGAAATTGCAACAAAGAGAGGAGAAAGAACAGTGATCTCCTCCTAAATTGAAGTGGCATAGGAGGAAGAAAAGAATAGTTAGGAATGGGGAAAGGACTAATGTCCTCCCCCAAAAGGAAGGAGAAATCATGAATAGATAAGAGGGAAAAAGTAGTATTCTTTTTCCTAGAGAACTGCTAGATGATGAAGATAGGATGGTCGGCTTATCTACAAGAGTCCCAGCTGCACAATTTCTCAGTCTGGTGCAGACCGGCTGACTTGACTCCCAAGGCCATACAGGGAGTCCAACTTGGGGTGTATATAACAGATTATGTCAGCTCAGGGAAGGCTTTGTCCTTGATACATTCAGGGCCTCCTGCAAACTCTGAGTCCAATGTTTCTGGAAAATATGACAACTCAAGAAGACAAGTTCAGGGGACCTCTTCACAGCTACTCTATCTAGAGTTGCTAGTAAGAAATATCAGCTTAGCTTGAAGCCTTGAATAAGGCTCTTGTCTAAGTTTCCACAGCTGAGAGGGAAAAGCTCATCATCCTATAAGCTCATCCAATCAAAAACTCAGGGTCAGCAACAAGGGACTAATGGAGTTAAAGAGGATTTTTTTTTAGCCCTGGGTCCAATAGAAGTTTGGGACAATGATAGTTCTTCCTGCTAGTAGGACTCATAAGTTCAAAGACAGACTGAATGCCTACAGGCTACAATAAACTAGCTACAATAAATTATTCTTTATTTTAAAAAAACTTAGCTCTACTAGACTAAGACTCTAGGAGCTGACAGATTTCCCTCTCCTTCTGGAGACAAAAGCCAGACATAACTAAGACTCGGAACTGACAGACCTTTCTCCTTACAAAGAGAAAATAGCTAGAGGGGGTGACAGAGAAGGGGAAGGGAGGTCCTAGTCTGATTCCCTGGTTAGATGAAGGACCTGACTTTCTCATTAAATGAACTGAAATTTAGTTTCTGAGCTCTAAGTTTAAGAAAAGATGACAGAGCTCACTTCTCAGGGCAGGACTCTACATGGGCAACAACAGCAGCTCAGGAAGAGAGAGGAAGAGAGAGAGAGAGAGAGACAGACAGACAGAGAGAGAGAGAGACAGAGAGACAGAGAGACAGAGAGACAGAGAGACAGAGGGACAGAGGGACAGTCAGAGACAGAGAGAGAAAGTGCATAAAGACCCTCATGCAACAAAACACAAAACTAACCACAATGTCCCTCTTTTTCCCTTCCCTTTCCTCTTTTTCCCCTAGCCTCTCCAAGCTTCATGTTTTCCTTTAAATCAATTCAACTGACTTTATTCATCCTATCATCTCCACCCTTCAGATCCCTTGTTTCATGTTCCTTCTCACATCAAATCACATAACATTCGAATTCTCAAATTTAATTCCTTTTAGACAAGAAGTAAATATTATCATCACTTCCTTTTTATACATGAAATAACCAAGACCTGGAGTCAGGAACACTCATCTTCCAGAGTTCAAAAGAAGATTCAGATACTATGTGACCCTGGGTAAGTCATTTAACCTGGTTCATCTTATTCCTCATCTATAAAAGGAGCTGGAGAAGGAAATGGCAAATCCCTCCAGTATCTTTGCCAAGAAAATACCAAATGGGGTCATACAAATGAATAGAACATAAGTACCTTGATGGCAAATACAATCTCTCCTTCAATTTATAACCCTAAGGCCTAGTTAGGTCCCTGGCAGATATTCTGTACAGTATTTAAGAAAAGCCTAGTTGATTGATTGATTGATTGATTGACCAAGTTTCCAGTATGCCTCAGGCAAATGAAGAACTCTGCAGAGGAATGATGAACTACAGAAGGGAAACCAGAGACCATGCATGCAAATGAGCTTGCTGCATAATTAATTAACATCTAACAGTTTCATTAAGTGATGGTGATCCTTGGCTGTTTATTGGTTTGCTGTTTTTTTTTTAATGAAATGGAGGAAAGAAAACAAGAGAAGGGAGGTTTAGTGTTGACTCAGGGGTCAATAGCTCTAACCCTGAGACACTTGGAAAGGCATAAAGGATCAAATTCTGCATGATGGGGGGTTGTTTGTTTTGAAACAGGGAGATAAAGAGGGCTATTTCACAGACAGTCAGAAATGACACAAAAATGGGTCCATTCTCAAAATCCCAGATTCAGGGACTACACCCCACTTTCTCATCCCTTCTTATGCCATATCACCAATCTTGACATCATAACCCAGATCAAGGTCACTCACTCCAGTAACTCTCCATTGGGGTGGGCTCAGAGAAACAGATGAGTTATATCCAGGGCTCTTTCTAACCACCAAACAACTCTTACCAACATCCCAGAACCAAAGTCACTGGTAGCCAAGACTCCTGAACTTGGTGGTCATTTCTGCTGCTCACTTATTTGAATTTGCAAAACTAAGCTTGTGGAAGAGGCAATTTTACTCATTCATTTGTTTCTCTGTCTCCAAATCAACCTCCACAGGAAACTGAGAGAAAGGTCACCTGTAGAAATGGAGGGATTCTTTCTAGCCCAGTGTCTCAACTCTCCCTTCTCAGTACTCTGTTTAATGTTCCAAAACTTGGGGCCGGGGGGGGGGGGGGGGGGGGGGGGGGCGGGGTAGGCAGGAAGCTCCTTGTTGAGTTCCCAGAGACATTGTTAGAGGAAACCCCTTCCTGGAACCAAGTCATAGGATCACAACCACTGGAAGACCTGACTCTCTAAAGCAACAATCTTGGGGGAAATCATAAGAGTCCTTGAGCTGTAAGAAACCTTGAGAAACAATCAAGGTCAGTCCTCTGCATCTGGGAAGATAAATATCAGATTTAAACTGTTCTGAGTACAGTTGTTGCAACAGTTTAGTGTTTTCTCATCATCAACCTTCCTTCTAATGTAATATTTACTTTGACTTGTACTCTACCTAATATGACTACTCAAAGATAACTGATCTCAGTGGAATTCCCATATCAGCAACCAATCTTCTACCTACTAAGAGACAGTTATTCTTTGCCATTTTGTTTGGGGACTTACTATGTCCTATTTCTGACTCTTTCCTTGAAGATGAGTTAAATATGTAGCTATGAGCATGACCAATAAAGAAATTTATTTTTCTTACCTATGTGGTAGCACAGTAACACCATGAATAAAGTGCAATGCCTGGAGACAGGAAGACTCTTCTTCAGGAGGTCTGATCTGGCCTCAGAAACTTACTAGCTATGAGACCCTGGACAAGTCACTTAACTCTGTTTCCTCATCTGTAAAATGAGTTGGAGAAGGAAATGGCAAACCATTCCAGTATCTTTGCCAAGAAAATCCCAAATAGGGGTCATGATGAGCTGGACCTGATTGAAAAATGACCGTACAATAATGTATGTAATGGATACAAAAATAAAGTGTGTGATAAAAATAAGAGTTTTGTTTTTTCTTTTTTTTTTCCCCTTATAGGGAAGTAAAAGAGGAGAGGGATAAGATGGGAGTTAGGGCATAGGGAAGGAGTCAATAGAAGAGAGAATGGATTGGGAGAGGCAGTAGTCAGAAGCAAAACACTTTTGAGGAGGAATAGGGTGATAAGAGAAAGATAAACACAGGGACAAAGTAGAATGGACAGTTAGTAATCATAACTGAATGTGAATGGGATAACTCACCCATAAAATGGAAGTGAATAGCAGAGTGGATTAAAAATAAGAATCCTAAATATGTTACATTCAAAAAATACACACTTGAAGCAGAGAGATGTACAAAGAGTAAAAGTAAAGGGCTGGAGCAGAATCCATTATTCATCAATTGAAATTTTTAAAAAGCAAAGGTAATTATCATGATCACAGATAAAGCAAAAAAAATATGGAATAATTTTAAAAGATAATCAGAGACGGGGCAGCTAGGTGGCGTAGTGGATAAAGTATAGCCTTGGAGTCAGGAGTACCTGGGTTCAAATATGGCCTCAGACATTTAATAATTACCTAGCTGTGTGGCCTTGGGCAAGCCACTTAACCCCATTTGCCTTGCAAAAACCTAAAAAAAAAAAAAAGATAATCAGAGAAACTACATTTTGCTAAAATATAATGAATTAATATAAATACTAGATGTAGATGCAACAAGTGGCATCACATCCAAATTCTTAAAGGAAAGTTTAAATGAGTTACAGAAGGAAATAGTAAAATTGTATTAGTGGGGTACCTAGATATTCTGCCTTCAGAACTAAG
Organism: Macrotis lagotis; assembly: GCF_037893015.1. NCBI lineage: Eukaryota > Metazoa > Chordata > Mammalia > Peramelemorphia > Peramelidae > Macrotis > Macrotis lagotis. The sequence continues at coordinate 794,801,722 of NC_133658.1, forward strand.
CAAATCTAATCAAAAATAAACAAAAAATAAGAAGATGAATAGGGGGCAGATAGGTGCCACAGTGGATAGAGCACTGGCCCTGGAGTCAGGAATACCTGAGTTCATATCCGGTCTCAGACACTTAATAATTGCCTAGCTATGTGACCTTGGGCAAGTCACTTAACCCCATTGCCTTAAATAAATAAAAAAAATTTTTAAAGATGAATAGAATTTTAGAAAAAGTTAAAAATGTTCAAACTTGAGAAAATCGAATAAAACAGAAAAGAATATGCCTTTTTCTCTTTGATATATGGCACCTCCATAAAAATTTACCACATATTAGGGCATAAAAATCTCATAGTCAAATGCAAAAAAGAGAAATATTAAATGCATACTTTTCAGATCATAATATAATAAAAATTGCATTCAATAAAGGACCATGGAAACATGGATTAAAATTTTAAATTAGTGACTCAAAGAACAAATCACAGAAACAATCAACAATTTCATGAAAGAGAATGACAACATGAGACAACATAACCAAATTTATGGGATGTAGCCAAAGCAGTACTTAAGGGGAAATTTATATCACTAAACACTTAGATCAATAAAACAGAGAAAGAACAGATCAATAAATTTGGCATGAAAATTTTTAAAAACTAGAAAAAGAAAAAATTTTCAATTAAACTTTTTTGTTGTTGTTGATTGTTTTTTTGCAAGGCAAATGGGGTTAAGTGGCTTGCCCAAGGCCACACAGCTAGGTAATTATTAAGTGTCTGAGACCGGATTTGAACCCAGGTACTCCTGACTCCAGGGACAGTGCTTTATCCACTGAGCCACCTAGCCACCCCCAATTAAACTTTAAATATTAAATTAGAAATCATGAAACTCAAAAGAGGAAATCATTGAACTAATAAATAAAAGTAGGAGCTGATTTTACAAAGTAATAATACAACAGAATAGATTATCCATTAGTTAATTTGATTTTTTTTTAATTTTTTTTTTGGTTTTTGCAAGTCAATGGGGTTAAGTGACTTCCCCAAGGTCACACAGCTAGATAATTATTAAATGTCTGAAGATAGATTTGAACTCAGGTTTTCCTGTCTCCAGGACAGGTGCTCTATCCACTGCATCACCTAGCTACCCCAATTTGATTTTTTAAAGAAAAAAAAACAAAATTATCAGCATCAAAAATAAAAAGTGTGAATTTACTATCAATGAAGAGAAATTAAGGCAGCTATTAGGAGCTATATTGCTCAATTAAACATCAATAAATCTAACAACCCAAGTGAAATGAATGAATATTTACAAAAATATAAATTTTCTGGATTAATAGAAGAAGTATAATACTCAAATAACTCAATCTTAGAAAAAAATAAATTAAACAAGCCATCAATAAGTTCCTAAGAAAAAAATTACCAGGACAAAATGGATTTACAGGTGAATTCTAACAAATATTAAGGAACAATTAATTCCAATACTATATAAACTATTTGCAAAAATAGGCAAAGGAAAAGTCCTACCAAGTTCCTTTTATAACACAAAAATAATTGATATTTAAACTAGGAGGAATAAAAAAACCAATTTCTCTAATGAATAATTGATGCAAAATTTTAAAGCAAAATACTAGAAAGGAGATTATAGCAATAAATCACAAAAGTCATATACTATGACCAAGTGAGATTTATGCCAGGAATGCAAGGCTTGTTCAATATTAGAAAACCCATCAGCACAATTGATCATAACAATAACAATACCAATAGAAAGCATATGATTGTCTCATTAAATGTAGAAAAAAATTTTGGCCAAATAGAAAATTCATTCCTAGTAAAATCATTGTAAGCATAGAAATAAATGAAGCTTTCCTTAAAATAATAAATACTATCTATCTAAAACCATCAAACATTACCTGTATTTGGGATAAGTTAGATACCTTCCCAATAAGATCAGGAATGAAGCAAAGATACCCATTATAACCACTATAATTCAATATTTTATTAGAAATGCTAACTATAACAATGAGAAGAAAAAGAAATAAAAGGACTTAGAATAGTCAGTGAAGAAACAAAACTAGCTATTACTCTTTGCTGATGATATAATGGCCTACTTGAAGAAACCTAGACAATCAACTTAAAAATGAGGTGAAATAATTAACAACTTTGACAAAGTTTTAGGATATAAAATAAACTCACATAAATCATCAGCATTGCTATATATTACCAACAGATTCAACAGGAAGAGTTAGAAAGAGAAACCCTATTTAAAATAACTGTATACAACATAAATATTTGGGAATCTATAAACCCAAGAACTATTTGAACACAATCATAAAATATTACTCACACAAAAAAATCAAATTAGAAAAATATTAATTGTTCATGGGTAGGCCAAGCCAATATAAGACAATTACACCTAAATTAATTTGCTTATTCAGTAAATATAAATAGCAAAAATTATTTTACAGAGTTAGAAAAAATAATAATAACACAATTTCCTAAAAGAACAAAAGGTCAAGAACATGAAGGGAATCAAAAAATAAAATGTGATGGTGGTCTTACCATACCAGATCTCAAACTATATTACAAAGTGGCAATTAAAATAATCTGATACTGGCTAAGAAATGGAATGGTGGGTCAGTGGAATAGCTAATATATAATACACAGTAGTAAATGACCATAAAAATCTGGTATTTGATAAGCCCAAAGACTCCAGCTTTGGGGACAAGAACTCACTATTTGACAAAAATTGCTTTGAAAACTGAAAAACAGTTTGGCAGTAACTAGGTATAGACCAACATCTCATACCTATACCAAGGTAAGAACAAAATGAGCACACGATTTGATGATGATGCTTGTCCATCATTCTCAAGGAAGACTATGACATCAGGAAGGTGATGCCATGAACAAACACATGAATTGAATTTGAGTAAGGGAATGCTATGCTAAGATACCAGTCTTACTTTCTTTTCCAAATCCATCTGGGTCCAGTGATCAGATATGAATCAAGACAACTGGAGATGGCACTAGATGTGAGGCAATAGGGTTAAGTGATTTGCCCAAGTTAACACAGCTAGTGTCAAGTGTCTGGGGTAAGATTTGAACTCAGGTCCTCTTAACTCCAGGGTTGGTGCTCTATCTATTGCAATATCTAGCTGCCAAGATTTAGACATAACAAGTTATATAAGCAAATTAGGGGAATAGTTTACCTAGCACATCTATAGAGAAAGGAAGACTTTAGGGCCTATCAAGATATGGAGAGCATTATATGATGAAAAATGAATAATTTTGATTGCATTAAGAAGGTTTTGCACAAACAGAACCAATGCAGGCAAGATTAGAAGGAAAACAGGGAACTTGGAGGGTAAATTAAAAACAAATTTCTCTGATAGAGGTCTCATTTCTCAAATATATAGAGAACTAAGTCAATTTTCTAAAAATACAAGTCATTCTCAAATTTATAGTCAAAGAATATGAACAGAGAGTTTTCAGAAGAAATAAAAGCTATCTGTATAATCACATATCTATATAACTATTGATTCAAAAAAACAACTCTGAAGTACCACTTCATACCTATCAGATTGGCTAAAGTGACAGAAAAGAATAATGACAAATGTTGGAAGAGTTATGGGAAAATTGGGGCCTTGGTGTATTGTTAATGGAGTTGTGAACTGATCTAATCACTCTGGCAAGTTGTTTAGAATTATGCTCAAAGGATTTTAAATATGTGCATATCCTCTTATCCATCAGGTCTATATCCTAAAGAGTTTTTTAAAAATGGAGGGCAGCTAGGTGGCACAGTAGATAGAGCACCAGCCCTGGAATCAGGAGGACCTGAGTTCAAATTCAACCTCAGGCACTTAATAATTACCTAGCTGTGTGATCTTGGGCAAGTCACTTAACCCCATTGCCTTAAATAAAATAAAAAGGGGAAAAAAGCTTAAAAATGGAAAAGGAAAAGGACTATGTGTACAAAATATTTCAGCATTTCCTTTTGTGTAGTGAAGAAATGGAAACTGAGAGAATGTCATCATTTGGAAAACATTTGGTTGGACAAGTTGTGGTGTATGATTGGAATGGAATACTATTATCAGTATTATTATTATTATTATTATTATTATTATACTATTATCACTTACAGTACTCTTGTAGTATATGAAATGATGAACAAGATGTTTCAGAAAAACCTGAAAAGACTTACATGAACTGATGCAATATGAAATGAGTGGATCTAGGAAACCAACGTATACAGTAATAGCAATAATGCATAGTCATTTCTTAATGCCTTACATATTCTCAGCAATAAAAATGATCAAAATCAATTCCAACAGATTTACAATGAAAAATTCTCTAAGAACTGATAATGTCTGGAAGCAGATCAAAGAATACTTATTTAAACTTTTTTTCTTTTTCTTGGGTTTGTTTGGTTTTTAGTCTATGTTTTCTTTCACAATACAACCATTATGAAAATACTTTTTCATGACTGCACATGTATGATCTATATCAAATTGCTTGCTTTGTCAAGAAGGAAGGGTAGAGAGAGAAAAAATTTGGAACTCAAAAAAAAACCCAAATCTTAATTTTTACATGCTATTGTAAAAAATATTTTAAAACTAAAAAAAAAAGCATAAAGGTAGACAGAGGATGCCCACTGATAGTATCCATGACAGAAGGGGCAAAACTCTTCTATTTTGTAGGATTCTTTGACCAATGGGTAAGAAAGAATGCTAGCCATGGTTGGTTGACTGAGCTCTCAGTTCTACATGAGGGGACAGAGGTTCTACTTAGACCTAGACTGATCCAGCAAATCCATTTTCCCATTGTAGACAGCAGTAGCCTTCAATGGGTCATTTAGAAAGTGTCTGGGTACTCAAGAATCTACAGTATGGCTGGGAGAAAGGGGGTAAGAATGCATTGAGGAAGGGAAGTGAAGGGAGAGAAGGGTTAAATCAAGGACTGACCCCTAAGCTCAGATTGCTCAGGTACAGGGATATTTCAGGCAATTGCACAGTCCACATCTTCCCATAGATACAATTAATTAAGAAGTACATCAAATATACAATATTCCACTGTGTGGGTGATAAAAATGGTTTTTTTTTTTTTGGAATAAAGCAAAATACTGATTTAATAGTTCTCTTCCAATAGGGAAGTTCCCTTGTACATGTTAAAATCATATAAGATTCCCCAATCAGTGCAGCCACAGAGATAACACTGTTCAATAATCCAATTAGCTTCAAGCCAAACATGGAAAATCTTTGATTTTGAGGTCAGCTAATCCAACCACTTCATTTTCAGATGAGGAAAGGAAATTGAAGCTCACAAAGGTCAGGTGATTTCTCGCTCAAAACTATAAAGGAAGTTATCACCAGGTCCATAATCAAACCCAGGGCCACTGACTCCAAAGTCAGAACTCATTCCATTGTTTCATATCAAAACACAAAGGCATTTGTTCATCATCAGCATTCACTGATGTAATGGAAGATACCTTCCCCAAAGTCCAAAAGGAAGACATATTCCCTATAATACAGTGGCATCCTACAGATGTTCCTATTTGTGGATGATATTTATTCTGATTCCATCAAGCCCTGGGAACTCCTCAAGTAGATCTAGGATTAGTCCCCAAAAGATCAGCATGATAATCTTAAGTGTAATTAGGCAGTTAGTAATATACTGAAGACAATGTTGGTATTGGAGTTAGGAATTCAAATTCAGTTGTCAGCATTTTCTGTGTGACCCTAAGAAATCACAGCCTGTTTTCTCATTAGTAAAATGAGAGTTAAACTCAAAGGTCTCAAGTTAAATCTTTGATTCTGTGACCTATATAGGGAAAAACTAAATAGATTAAAAGTGCTAATTGTTCATCTAGACTATGTCATATTGTTTAGAAGGCTGAGATAATACAAAGATTGCGGATAGAAAATAAATTGGTTCCAGAATCAAATAGGACAGACAAAAGGATGGATTGGTTTTGAGAAACTGTTTAATATTTTTAGCAATACCAAGTCACTCTTATTTAAAAGACAAATGCTTTCCCAATGGTTGTGCATGGTTGTAAATCTTGGTAAACAATAGTATCCAGGAAATTAAATGTGTAGGTGAGCCAAAGGTCAATGGAGAGCTAGCTGCATGGTAGGCGCACGTTATCTGTAGCATATTTCCAGTGATGTACAATGAGGGGCAAGTGGTATAAGTAATATCATTTAGAAAATATAGGATGGCAAAAGGAGATAGGTCATTTAGGGAAGTAATGGAAGAGAAAGATATTAGATGGACAGTTCAACAGCCACACTTGTGCCCAGCAATAAGAAAATACTTTGAAAGCCTCCAGTCCATTGGATAAGATTCTCTGTGGAGGGCATGGGAGAATGTGGGCAAGAATCAAACAGTTTAAGGTGGTCTAGATGGATATGGAGTTGTACAAATACAGGAAATACCTATACAGATGAAATCACAAAATCATAGGATTAGTGTTCACTGGAGTAGCCTTTTCTGACAAACACATCATTCTATTGGCTCATATTGATCTGGTCATGCCCCCTACCCTAAATTTGTGCAGACTGTTTTTTCTTTTTTTTCCTTCTTTTTTTAAACTTAATAGAAACTTAGATTTATCCTCATTAAATGTTTTTCTTATTAAATTCAACAGATCATGATGGTCTGCGGTCTGCCTGGAGCTTTTGATATTCAGTTCTGTAATCCAGCATGCCAAATGTCCTTCCCAGCTTCCTCTGCCAAGAGGTAGTACCAAGGTAGCCAAATGGATAAAGAACCAGGACAGGGATCAGGAAAACCTAAGTACAAAACTGGGGCTCACACATTTATTAGCTATGTAACCTTAGACAAGTCACTTAACCTCTACTTACCTCAGTTTCCTAAACTGTACAATATGAATAATCATAGCATTGATCTTGAAGAGTTGTCATGAGAATCAAATGAGATCCTATTTGTAAAGCATTTAGTGCAATGAATGGAACATAATAGGTGTTATCTAAATGCTGAATAATACTATAATTATTATTATTATTATTATATTTATGTCATTTGCAAATTTGATAAACTCCCCTCTGGTGGTGCAATGGATAGGACACTGGACTTGGAAAAAGGAAGATTTATCTTCATGAGTTCAAATATGAATTCAGATACTAGATGTGGGACCCTGAACAAGTCATTTAACCCTGTTTGCCCAGTTTTCTTACCTATAAAATGAGCTGGAGAAGAAAATGGCAAACTAATCCAATGTCTTTACCAAGAAAATCTCTTCATGAATATACATGTCATCCTTATGCAGAGGCCATACTAATCTTCTCCACCATCATTCCAATTTTAATATATGTGCTACCAAAACGAGTACTCAAGAAAATCTCAAATGGAGTCACAAAGAGTTGGATATGACTAAAATAATTCAACCACAAAAAGTTCTATGTAAAAGTTGATTATTATTGAAATGTGAAAATTTAATGAGTTTTACCCCTTCTTCCAAGTTATCAATAAAAGTGTTAAATAGAACAGAACCAAGACAGTGAGGCAGAGCAGACTGAGTGCTGGGCTTAAAGTTTGAAAGAGTTGGGTCCAAATCTAAGATATACAAGAATGCCATATTATACAATGAAATATAATGATTACAGAAAAGATAAAACTGTAAGAGTATCCAAAAAAGTACTAAACAGTCTTTAAGGTGGAAAAATTAGAAAGAAAAAAAGAAAGAGAAGGAAGGAAGGAAGGAAGGAAGGAAGGAAGGAAGGAAGGGAGGGAGGGAGGGAGGGAGGGAGGGAGGGAGGAAGGAAGGAAGGGAGGGAGAGGAGAAAGGGAGGAAGGGAGATAGGAAGAAAGAAAGAAGGAGAGAAACAAAGAAAAAGAAATAAACAAGGAAAGAAAGAAAAAGTAAGAGAAAGAAAGAAAGAAAGAAAGAAAGAAAGAAAGAAAGAAAGAAAGAAAGAAAGGAAGAAAGAAAGAAAGGAAGGAAGGAAGGAAGGAAGGAAGGAAGGAAGGAAGGAAGGAAGGAAGGAAGGAAGGAAGAAAGAAAGAAAGAAAGAAAGAAAGAAAGAAAGAAAGAAAGAAAGAAAGAAAGAAAGAAAGAAAGAAAAAGAAAGTTAGTTGTGACTTATTTCTATATGCCTTTTTACAAGGTAACTTGCTGGCTATGAATAGAGCAACAAGTTTGGAGTCAGTAAGGGTCTAACTAGTCTAAGCCCTTGCTGAGCATCTGAGAAGTTTCAGCGAGACAAACTAACTTGCCTATAGTCAGCCCAAGAGGAATTGGACTTTGGAGTCAAGTTTTCTGTTCCTAAATGCAGGACTCTTTCTGATGAACTAGGAATCCTAGATCAGAAGTGTCAAATTCAAATAATATGTAGAGAACCTTATGGGATGTATTAACTTAATTTTAAAATTTACTATTCACTTTGTTTTATTGCATTTTTGTCAAATATTTCCCAATGACACTTTAAATTCAGTTCAGGCCATATTGGAGGGTGTTACTGGTCTCATGCTAAACAAGATCCATGTGTTTGACACCTCTAATTAAATACCACGCTATCCCTTCCCTTCCTCCTTGGTTCCCCCTCTTCATTCCATCCCACAACAATATTCTCTTCCCTGTCATTTCTTCTCCTGGCACAAGTGTTCCCTGAGGGAAGGCAGCAAGGGCCTAATTGACTTTTGTCCCGTCCCATCTTCCCCCTGAAATTTGCCCACGTTTTCTTCAGTCTCAGGTGAAAAAAGAATTCAGATCTCCCTCTGACCACAACCCCAGCTTCCTTCTCCTAATGCACATGTTCCTGCAGGTGTCTCTTGAAACAAGAAGAAAGTTGAAGAAAAGTAGGACTTCTATCTCTTGCTGTGCAGGTTCAGCCTCCATCTATATGAACTCCTGTCTAATCTCCAGGCTTCAGAGGAAAGAAGAGAAGTGAAACGGAATATCCTGCTCGGCACCTTCCATTCAATGATGAATATTGATCATACCCTACACATACTAATGATTCTAAACCTCTAGAGGTCATCATCAAAACCCCATCCCCTACCACCTGATTTCTTATTTCCATCTCCCCCAACCTTCCCACCCCAAAGTCCCAATCAAATGCCACTCACACCTTCTATTGTGCCCTCTGGAATACCTGTTCAATAGTTAACAAATTCGCCTTCATCCTAAATCTTTTCTTCTCCCATTCCTTCTATCTACTAACTATTACAGAAAGCTAGAGAGGGCAGAGTCAAGATGGCAGAGTTGAACTCTTCCAACATTCCCTTCTAAATAACTTTAATATAACTCTTCAAATCAAATTTTATAACAGCAGAGCCAGCAAAAGGTCAGAATGAAACATTTTTCCAGCCTAAAAAGGTGAGTTCAGGGACACTGCAGCAAAAACTCAGGACCACCAACAGTTATAGGCCTTGGATTCTGTGACAGTAGAAGCAGCAACTTTGGGAGCTCTCAGCCCATAGAGAGTGATAGGGGAATGACTAATGATCACAAAGAGATTACAGACAGCCCTTTTCTAGTATTATCGCATATAACTAGCATTGATTGACCATAAGTAGTTCCAGGTTCTCATTCCAAGGCATGGAGGAACATTTCTGGTTGGTTGCAAGGGACCAGGGACCCTGGTTGCAGTTCCAGGATTCAGAGGAGTATTAGTACTTGAGGCTGTAGAGGAGCAGTGAGTGCCCTTCCTGGATAAAGAACACAGAACAGGAGAGTTGTATCCACACTTCTACCCAGATCACAACACAAGACCTCTAGAATTAGGTTGAAAAACAGCAGCATGAAAAAGTCTGACATTTACATCAACACCTCCTCACCACCCTCCAAGCTCTCATACCTGCCATAAGCAGAGCCCAACTTTAACAAAAAGTTCAAGTCAAGAAATAGGTTGTAAAAATGAACAAACAACAAAAAAGATTTCGCCCCCCCCCAAAAAAAAGATACTGTGATGTCAGGGAAGACCAAGACATAAACTCAGAAGAAGACATAAATGAGAAAGCTGCTACTCCCCAAAAAACTTCTCAAAGAAAAATGCTAATTGGACCCAAGTTCAATAAGAATTTATGGAAGCATTAAAGAAAGAGATAAAAGTGGTAGAGAAAAAATTGGGAAGAAATGAAAGTAAAGCAAGAAAATTATGAGCAAGGAATTGACAACTGGTAAAGAAGCACCAAAAAATCTGAAGAAAATAAAAATTACAACCATAAAAAACAGAATTGGTCAAATGGTAAGAGAGGCATAAAAAAATCAATCAAAGAAAAAAATTCCTTAAAAAAGTAAAATAGACAGATGGAAAGGAAAGTACAAAAATTAACTGAAGAAAAGAATTCCTTAAAAAAGCAGAATTGATCAAATGGGAAAAGAGGTACTGAAAAAGAGATCTCTAAAGAAAATGATTCTTTGAAAATTAAAACTGGGCAAGTAGAAGCTAATAACTCCATGAGACACCAAGAAACAATAAAAACAAAGTCAAATTAATAAAGGAAAAAAATATGAAATGCCTCATTAAAAAACAACTGATTTGGAAAATAGATTGAGGAGAGAAAATAAGAATTATTAGACTATCTGAAAGTCAAGATCAAAAAAAAAGATTCTTTATAATTTCAAGAAATTATAAAGGAAAATTTTCTTGATATCTTAGATCCAGAGGATAAAATAGAAATCAAAAGAATCTATCAATCACTTCCTGAGATTCTAAAAATGAAAACTCCCAGCAGAATTACAGCCAAATTCCAGAACTCCCAGGTCAAGGAGAAAATATTGCAAGCAGCTAGAAAGAGACAATTCAAATATCATGGAACCATTGTCAGGATCACCAATATTTAGTAGTTTCCATGTTAAAGGAGCAGAGGGTTTGGAATATGATATTTCAGAAGACAAAAGAGCTAGGATTATAACATAAAAAATGCTATAATATATGACACCCAACAAAATGGAGTAAAATCCTTCAGGAGAAAAATTGGTCACAAAAGAAGTAATCATAAGAAACTCAAAAAAGGTAAATCATTTATATTCCTGTTTGGGAAGCATTTTATCATTATTAGGACAATTTAGAGACTATACAGATAAAGGGTGTGAATCAATTATGTTGGGATGATTTTGTAAAAAAAATTAAGGAATAAGATAAGAGCAATGCACTGAGAGAGAAGGAAGAGGTAAAATGGGAAATTTTTTCTCAAATAAAAGAGGCATGCAAGGAAGAACTTTTATAATAGAAGAAAAAATTGGGGGAGGAGTAGCAGGCAATACTTGAAAACTTATTCTCATCAAAATTAGTTCAAAGAGAGAAGAATACATATCTACACTCAAATGGGCATAGAAATATATCTTACTGTAGGAGAGGAAGGGGAAAAGACATATGGAAGGAGATTAAGGGAGGCAATGGTCAGAAGCAAAACACTTCTGAGAAGGGACAAGATAAAAAGAGAAAGAGAAGATTTAACAGAAGAAGATGGTACAAAGTCAGTAATCATAACTGCGAATGAGAATGGGATAAACTCACCCAGAAAATAAAATAAATAGCAGAACGCATTAAAAACCAAAATCTAACATAAGTTGTTTATAAGAAGCACACTTAAAAAAGAAAGATACAGAGTTAAAATAAAGGAATGGAGTAGGATCTATTATGCTTCAGCTAAAGTTAAAAAGGCAAGGGTAGTCATCATGATCTCAGATGAAGCAAAAAACAAAAATATACCTAATTAAAATAATCAAGGAAACTACATTTTGACAAAAAGTACCACAGCTAATGGAGTGATATACAAAAAAATTTTATATCAAGTTTCTCTGATAAAGGTCTCATTTATGAAATATATAGGGAATTGAGTCAAAATCAGGAAAATCTGGTCCATTCCTAATTGATAAATGGCAAAAAGGATATGAACAGTTTTTAGAAGAAGTTTAAACTATATGTAATCCCATGAAAAAATGCTCTCTCTATTGATTAGAGAAATACACACTAAAACAAGAGTCAGAGGTACCATTTTACACTATCAGAAATGACAAATGCTAGAAGAGATCAAAGAAATTTGGTACATTCATAAACTGATTCAACCAATGTGGAGAATGATTTGCAATAAGTCCCACAGGGTTATAGAACAATACATACCTTATGATCCAGCAATACTACTACTAGGCCTATATGCCAAAGAGATTGAAGAAAAAGAAAAGATCCATATGTACAAAAAATATTTATAGTAACTCTTTTGGAGTTAGCAAAGAACTGGAAATTAAGGGTAAGCTCATCAATTGAGGAATGACTGAGCAAGTTGTGACATATAATTGCAATGAAGTGTGATAAGAAATGATGAAATGAATGATTTCAGGGAAAAAATAGCAAGAATTTTATGAACAAAGTTAAGTCAAAAGAGCCAGGAGATCATTGTAACTAGTAAGAGCAATATTGTAATGAAGATCAAATGTGAAAGACTTGGCTACTCTCATCAATACAATGATCCAAGACAATTTCAAAGGACTCAAGATGAGACTTTAGAGAGAGAAAACTGATGAACTCTGAGTACAAGTTGAAGTATAATTTTCTCGTTTTATTTTTTTGCTTTTTGTGATATATTTTGCATGGTTTTACATGTATAATTGATATTATTTTGCTTTCCTTCACAGTAGGAAGGGGAACATTAGGAGGGAGAGAATTTGACACTCAAAACTTAAAAAGAGAAGGATGCTAAAAATAAATAATAATAACCTCCCTGGATACATTTTCTTTAGGTCTTTTTTTTTTTGCAAGGCAATGGGGTTAAGTGGCTTGCCCAAGGCCACACAGCTAGGTAATTACTAAGCATCTGAGACCAGATTTGAACTCAGGTACTCCTGACTCCAGGGCTGGTGCTCTATCCACTGCACCACCTAGCCACCCCCCTGGATACATCTTCTAGTAGTGGTAGTACCTTCATTCATTAGCCTTGGGTCATTAGTAGAGATAGGAGAGTAGGAATATTCCTTACTCCCCATTGAGATTTCTAGATTCTCTCCCTTCCTCCAGGAATCAGTAACCTCTCTTCTCCTACAATCCATTTTATTCATATCACCCAATCACAATGCTAGTAGCTGTTTTCTACAGATCTCCAGATCACTCTACTTCCTTCCTCAATGAGTTCTACAGCTCACAATTTTTCTGTCCTTCACAATCCCTGTCCTCATATTAGGGGACTTCAACATATACATATATATTAGCTTTCCCTCAATATCCTAGCTTGTTAGTTCCTCAGTTTATTCACTTTCTATGATCTGAACCCTATCTCAGCCATGACCAAAACTGAAGATATCTTTGATCTTGCCTTTACCCATGTTTTCAAAGTGAAGTTTTTTAATTGTTGTTCAGTCATGTCCAACCCTTTGTGATACCAGTTGGAGTTTTCTTGGCAATATAATGTAGTGGTCTGTTATTGCCTTCTTCAGATCATTTTATGGTTGAGGAAATTGAGGCAAAGTTAAGTGATTTATCCAGGGTCACATAGCCACTAAGCATCTGAGATGGGATTTGAGCTCAGGAAGAGGAGTCTTCCTGACTCCAGGCCTGGTACTCTATCCATTGAGCCACCTAGTTGTCCTAAAAGTCCTTTATCTGACCATAATAATATATTGACTTCCCACCTCTATGGCAAAATGTCTTACCTTACCAAATTCTATTCTTTAATCACATATCAATTTCCAAATTCTACACCCTCCAGGTCTCTTTTAGGCCATCTTCCCTGTATTGGCTACTCTCTCCTCTTTTCCCCATCTTGACCTGAACCAGTACAACTTTTACACTGTTGTCTACTTTTAAATCTCTGGCCTTCTAATCATATCTGTGAAGCTGTACTAAGTTTCAGCCTTGGATGATTCTCACCAGCTTTTATTCCTACAGATGTAGTACTGAACAAAGGTAAAGAAAATCATTCAACCATCCTGACTGGGTCTGCTTCTACCTACAAGATATATAGGAAATAAGCTTAGGTTGGACCACGTCACTCCTCTAATTAGTAATTCCCTACAGCCTCCATCTTTGTTGCGCAAAACCCTTCATGACCTACTCCTCCACTCTCCCACCCCTCCCACATACCTTTCCAATCTTTTTACATCTTACTCCCCACCACATATTTTTAAATCTAGTGACACTGGCCTCCTTGCTGTTCTTTGAATAAGTCACTCCATGCACTCTCACTGGCTTGTCTCTCATATCTGGAATGATTTGCCTCTTCATCACTCTCTTGGCTTTCCTGGCTCCCTTAAAGTCACAACTAAAATTACTAGTTTTTACAGGTAGCCTTCCAAACCCATCTTAATTCTAACATCTTTTTTGCTAATTATTTACTACTTATCTCATATATAGCTTAATATATATATGTATAAAATATATACACCCATACATATTTGTGTATATTTTTAGATATAGATTTAGATATAGATATATCTGCAAGTATTATATAAAATTAGACTGTAAGCTCCTAGAGGGCAAGAACTATCTTTTGACTATTTGTATTCCTAGTGCTTTACCCAAAACAGAGCACATAGTTGGCACTTCAGAAATATTTGTTGCCTAATTAATATTGTATTTGTGATTAGGGCATTTTGATTTGAATCTTTTCTCTGTCACTCATTAGCCCTTGGGCAAATCATTTCACCCATGATCCTTAGTTTCCCCATCTGTGTCCTGTCTGCCTCACTAGTCTGTTGTAAAGACCAAATAAGATACCTCCTTTAAAATGGTTTGTAAACTACTAAGAGCTACCAAAAAAAAAAGTCAGATAATATTATTTCTTTTGGTTTAATTCTTCCCTGGGATGGCCAGAAGAGAGAGGAGGCATTTTAAATTAACAAGGTTATTAGCACTTAATTAGCTTAGGTATCTTTGTAATTGAAAATAAAAGAGAGAAAGGAAGCTTCATAAACATTCCTATCCCTATTCCCCCCTTCCTCCCTGTCCCTGCTTCCCCAGGGTGCTGTCTTTTTTTTCCCTTCTCATCCAGCCCCTTCCTAATTCCTCACAAGGATAAGGGGTTATAAATATTAAATATCTTGTAAAAGAAAAGAAACCACAACCAAGAGCCATTCAGCTGCCCTGTGGATATTTCCTAGCTGAACCCTCACTACAGTATTTGCAAAAATTCATTAGCTTCCAACACTCAGTAGATGGCCAGGAGACAGAGAAAGGTTTCTTTCAGAAAAGGTAGGGAAAGGGAAGGAGGCACAAATTCTGAGTTGAGAGCAAATATTATTAGTAATTTTAATCTTGACATATTTTTAATTATTCCACAATTAGGCAGAGCTGGGACATGCATATCCCAATTGCAACCTGTCAGTTCAATTGACTTTAGTCCCACCAAAGTTACTACCTGAAAATACCACCAAGATTTGAATTGTCTCTAGCTCTCTCCCTTTTCCTTTTCCTCCCTCCCTTCCTCCCCCTTTATTCTTCCCTTTCCCAGGAGAGCAACTATAAAGCTGAGGGACCTTTGGAGGACAGTGTTGGGACAACCACTTGCTGCCTGGTCCTAGCAGAGACAACACCTGTATTGGAAGTACCAGTCCCCCACACACACACGTTATTTTCCCACTTCCCCAAGCCTTCCCTAGACCCCAGAGCACTTTCTAGAAGCACATTTCAAAAAAGACTCTGGAAAACTCCTCAGTTCTTGTCAAGGTAGCCTTCCTCTACTGTGACATTAAAGAGAGCTCAGAGATCCAAGATAAGCCCCATAGAGTGGACCCTGAACTATGAAGAAGGTAGAATTGCAATAGGAGGGATCTGAGAATCAATGCTTCTGACACCTTCTGTACTAATCCTCAAATATCAGCTCTTATATGAACTTTGCATGTTTCAATTGGTCAATGAGCTACTTGGGCATCCACATGGATTTTTTAAGAAACTTTTTTTTTCCTTCTGGAAGATGCTTCTTTTTGCCTTCTCAGATTTTTTGCTTTTAAGTGCATTCCATCCCTCCTGGACTTTAGAATTTTGGTTCAAAGTAACCTTCCTATGAACCTGAATCCTTAAAAATCTGGTACTCATCAATCTAGCTTGTACATCATATTATTCCCAGGTTCTTCTTTCATCCAGAATTCTAAGAGGGAATGTTTACATCTTTCCTGCTAGCACCATAACTTCCCTGCTAGCACAATAATCCTGGTTGGTGAGAATCATATTCAAAACAGATGCTCACCTCGTTGGTTCTTCATCTTCAGAAGAATGAAATTATCGTTAAAGCAAATGAGAAACTATTGGTGTTTCTGCTTTGGGCAAAGAATGTTCCAGAGATGCTGAGATTCTGAGATTACTAAGGTATCCTATCACTACTCTAATTCAAGGTTGTGATCTCTTTCCCAAATACTGTCTTTCTGTCCAGGTTACTGGAACATATTTCTATGACAATATTGCCTCAGTTTCTGCCTCTGTTGAATTTCACCTAAATATTCTATACCACATTTCTTCCTTTGATATCTGGATTTCCTCATAGGAGTATATTTAATAATATCAAGTATTTCCAGATATAATCTGATTTTTATCTTCACAATAACTTTAGGAGGGAGTTGCTATTATTATTCCCATTTAACAGATAATAAGAAAGAAACTGAGACTGGAGGAGGTTAAGTGATTTACCCAGGTCACATGAGGTGGAATTTTAGTTTGATTCGACACCTAGTTGCCTCTACTTTCTTAATATACAATGTTATTCTGATTACCACTCCTTTGTTCCTTACTGTATACTTGTCATGAGGCTCTTTTGAAACATATGAGTAATACATTCAAGATCAAATTTGCCTTGTTGGATTAGTATCCCTTCCTTGTTACCCAAAACTTGGTGAATTTGTCTATAGAGACCTGAGGCATATGTCTTATTATTGTTAGTTCCTTCCTTAGATTTTTATCTCCAATGAACACCTGGGCACCTCTACTTCTTTTCTAGCTAATCTTTATGGTTATCTACCTTGGGGGATATAAGTTAACAATTTTCATCCCTCCCCCCCCCTTTTCCTTTTGAGTTTAAAGCCCTCTTGATTAGATTTGCAAAGGCTCAAGGCAAAAAACATTCATACTCACCCTTGTCAGATATACTCCATCCCTGGGCAGGAGTTTACATTCCCAAATTTGAAGTAATAGATCAGAAATTCAAACCTCATTTTCAAGTGCCATCTTTTTTTTTCATAAAATTTTATTAATATCTTTTCTTTTACATTACCTATATTTTAAGTTGTTTGGTAACCCTCTTTCCTCCACCTCCTCCTTACCAGAAAGCAAGCTCATTTAACAAAAAAAAAAAAAATATATATATATATATATATATATATATATATATATATATATATATATATATATATATATTTTGCAAGGCAAATGGGGTTAAGTGGCTTGCCCAAGGCCACACAGCTAGGTAATTATTAAGTGTCTGAGACCAGATTTGAACCCAGGTACTCCTGACTCCAGGACTGGTGCTTTATCCACTGCGCCACCTAGCTGCCCCCAACAAAAAATATTTTTAAAGAAAAGAAAAATATAAAAAATCTGATGAATATATTTTTTAAAAATTGGATAATCTATGCAGTGTTCCACAGCTGTGGACCTCCCTACCTCTGCAAAGAAATGGATGTGAGATCAGATACTGCATTTTTTTTGATGCAATTTGAATTAAGTGACTTGCCCAGGGTCACACAACTAATTAGTGTCTGAGGTCATATTTGAACTCAGGTCCTCCTGATTCTAAAACTGCACCATCTAGCTGCCCCTGACACTATATTCTTAACCAACCTTTTACTTCTTAAGTCTGCATTTTCATTTTCCTCTGAAACTTTTGCCTTCAATTGACAGAAGTTTTGTTTTGTTTTTTTAAACTACCTTCTAGCATCTTTCAGGTCTTCATTTCTTGCCTAAGAGTTTGTAATATTTTGCCAAGATTTTGAATTTCTTCTGACCATATCATTTGTGCCCTCATCACAAGTGGAGTCATGGCATCACCCCCCTGGTGTCCAACCTTTGAAGCTATGCAGAAAGTCCTTGCATGGCTCCAGTATGATGATCCAAGGGTTACCCTATGTGATGACTTTTCTAACTGGTTGCTGAACCAGAACTAAGTGGATGTCTAAAAGAAACAACGTGGTGCCTCTCCTTCCTCCTCCTTTCTGCTTAGAAGCAAGAGGTCAACTCTGAATTGTCCAGAAGATGGGGCAAAGCAAATTCTCTGTCTCCCACTTGGTCATCAGTCATAAGCACATGTTCTGCCAACTTGGTCTCCAGAGTCCTCCAGATCCCAAATCTCCCAGTAGCAAGACACAAGTTGTCCTCTCAGGTGTGGCTAATAGCAGGGAAGGTTGATTGTATCAGGTAATGCATCAATCACCAGGAGACCACCTAAGCTGTAAGATGAATGAGCTATACCAAAGGGAGGAATCTGCATCCTGGGTAGGACATAGGCTCAGAGATGGGCACAACAGGACAGTCGACTTTACCTGATTTGATCCTCAAGGAAGCTTTTATTCACCTACTCATTTCTAGCTCAGCAACCCATTAGAGGGTTCTTTGGCATCACCCTTAATCACCAAAGACTTAGACAATCAAAATAAGGGCAATAACAAGAAAAAGCTTCTGTTAAAATTACAATTAACTGGATACAATGCAACCCTCCCCCTCCCCCCATCTTCTCCAATTAGCACATGAATGGAGCATTATTAATAAATAATGAATAATAATTAATATTAATTATACTTATATATTATATAATTAATTATATGGTATTCAAATTAATAAAAATGTGAACTAGCATTTATATAATGTTTTAAAGTTTACAAAGTTCTTCACATATGCTCTCATTGGATCATAGCACTTACTATATGTGAGAAACTATGATAAATTCTTGAAGCACAAATTGAAAGACAGCCTCTGTCTTATCAAGGTCTTCTAAGGAGGGAGCAGTTGCAGGGATGATGATGTGAATCTACAAGTCTTCTAAAGTGAGAGCTCATCCAATGGATGAGAAAGAGAGAGACTGACAGAGAGACAAAGAGAGACCTACAGCATCTAATAGAAGATAGTGTTAGTCCCCAGAGTCAAGAAGACATATATTCAAATCCTGCCTCAGTCACTAGCAGTATAATCCAAAGAAAGTCACATATCTCATTCTTGATTTCCTCATCAGCAAAATAAAGACAATAACAGCTACTTCATAAAGTTATTGTGAAGATTATAATCTATGTAAAGTAATTTGCAAATATTAAATCACTATTTAAACGATACTGTGTAAAGAAGCTAAAATAAATATACATACACACACACACATGTACTTTGACACTGAGATCCCACTGTTGGGCATATATGTATGCATGTAAGTAGAGTCATAGTATCACCCCCCCATGTCATGGTCTTCTTCTAGAATGAAGGACAAACAATAACAACAGTCTATAGAGCTAAGAAGACCTGGGATACATTCCCCAAGGAATGAATTATTGTGTCCCTATTATTGTGACCTGAACCAGATTAAAATGTAGTTCCTATATTGGGGGACTAGAGAGCATACATACACATAAATACACTTATATATGGCAAAATTATCATGGTGGAGTCACTATGATAGCAAAGAACTAGAAGCATGATAGATACCACAGTACTGGGCATCATTACTCAAACTGAATGGAATGCAATGAAATTGCATTGTAAAGAAATAATGACTAAAAGGGACTGAGAGAAACATGGGAAGAGTTATATGAACTGATACAGAACCTAATAAGCAGAACTGAGAAAACACAACACAATTTAAAAAACAAATTAAATATTGGATAATTATAATAAATAATCTTGGTCTTGGAAAAGGAATAAGATAATATATACCTCTTTCAGTGGAAAGTTGTGAGACTGAGTGTAATCAAGTTTAAATAAAAACAGGGTCACTAAACTGTACACAGGGATCTTTTTTGGGTTACAAAATGACTTAGAAAACCAAATCCACACTTTTTTAAAAACCTAAACACATTAAAACAATATAGGAACTACATTTTAATCTGGTTCAGGTCACATTCTGGAGTTTTATGGACCACTCAACCCATGGGGAAGCATTGTCATTTATGTCACAAGAGAAGGATTTGGAGAAAAGGCAAGGGGAAATGTGTTGTAAAAAGCAAAAACCATTTAAATAGCTCCCAGATGGAAGGAGGGGGACTGGATGAGTTTACTTACTCCACCCATTTATAATGTATAAGGTTTCTAGACTCAAACACCAGGCCACCCCCCAACTCCCTGTACCTTAATTCAACTCCCAATGCACCTCCTCCCCCACTCTACTTTTCACTTTCCTCAGGCCAAAGCAATTTCTCTAGAAAAGGTTTATTTTTATTGACAATAATAGTTTCCATTTACATAATGCTTTAAAGTTTACAAAGCACTCTCTTCACAACAATTCTACCAAGTTGATTGTGCAAGCATTATTAGCCTCATTTTACGGATGAGGAAACTGAGAGACAGATTTGTCCAGTCACAAAGCTCTTAAGTTAAAGAACTGGGATTCAAACTTAAGTTTTCTTATACCAAGTATAAATTAGAACAGGGAAAAAGGAAGATGCCTAAATGTGGAGAAGGGGGGAATGTACCATGGAAAGCTAATTTCATTGCCTCTTCCTTAAAAAGCAGAATTGATTAAATGGGGAAAGAGGTACTGAAAAAAGAGCTCTCTAAAGAAAATAATTCTTTGAAAATTAAAACTGGGCAAGTAGAAGTTAATAACTCTCCCCCCACTGAAAGAGCAGGAGGGAAGCTCATCAGTTCTCTTAGATCTTCTTTGCATGGATTTTATTCTCTTCTTCCAGTCTTCTGCCCTCCTCTTCTCCCCCCCTTCACTTCCCCTTCTTTTTCCCTGAAGGATGAAGCAGCAGATGGGGAAAGGGGCCTGGTCAAGGGAGTCATCCTGGTTATCCCCCTCCCTCCTTCCCCACCATCTCAGGCTCCGGCCTCACCACACCAGCTGAGATTGCATTGCACAAAGTCACCTTGTGAGCATCTAGTAAAAGGCGAGTAGCTCCCTGTGCCAGGGAAGGCAGCCAGTGGGAGAAGAGCAGATGGGCAGCTGACTCTGGGTGGTGTGGAGAGAGCAGGTTCTGCAGAGCTTGGTGCCTGCTGAGGGAGTCAGGGCTAAGGGGTGGGGAGACACTTGTGAATGTGGGAGTTCATCATCAGGGGCTAAGTTAAGCCTCAAGGAGTAGGCTAACACTTTTAAGTGAAACTAATGGGCAGGTCTGAACCTGGAGCCACCTCTTAATTGGGTCAAGACACACAGAATTAATCTCAAACTTAAAAGAAGTTTTCTACCATGATTGGCTAAATAGGAATGGGGTCGGATCAGGGAAGGAGTGAAGCTGGAGTGGGCACAGAATCCAACTCCTCCCCTCCTCAAATTAGCTAAAGCCTCATCTCCAGACAAGGTTGCCAGTCCCTGAAGGACAACCTTTTCACAATGAGATGTGATTCCTGAGATGTTTGAAAGAGAAGCAGAAGTGAAAGAGGAAGGGAAGCTCAGAAAGGAGTAGAAGAGGCAAAATGCAAACTTTCACCTTTTAAATGAGAATCTCTAGAGTCATGAGGAAAACTGGGATCCCATTGAAACACATGATTCCCCATGCTTGAGCCCCCCACCTAAATGAGTCTACTATTAGAACTTTTTTCTCTGCAGTTGAGATTTGGTCTCATTTCTAGATTGCAGAGACTTCTAATTTTAGAACATTCTATTGCCTAAACTAATCATGTTTGGCTTCCCCAATTCCTATCTTATTTGCTTGCTTTGATAAATATAGTTTACTCACAGTCTGCAATTCTTTTGTGGAAAAAAAAAAAGATGGTGGCAGGGAGAAGTTAAGCAAACAAAGATTAAGCTGTTATCCTCCAGGTCTAGCGTGGAACTTCTTCCATCCTGTGCAACTAGAGAATGTGACTTTTATTCTGGATCCCCAAAAGAATCATCCCCCCTAGACTTCTATGCCTGATATATAATTAGATAGGTATAATTCCAAGTTTAAAAATACTTTTTTGAAGCTAGGAAAATTAAGGAGTAATCACTTAGCCATCATTTATCCCCCATAAAGAACTCCAATTTCCCTTGGAGAGGTGAGTATTCCAAATATGGTTATAAATGTTACTCACAAGCTACCCAGTCTTCATATTACAGTCAACATATGTTAGCCAACAAACATTTATTAGGCACTTGCTATTTCTCAGATAATGTGCTAAGTACTGGAGATAACTAAAAAAAAAGTCCTCAAATAGTCCCTGCCCTCAAGGAGTCACAGTCTAATGGGGAAGCAAACAACTATGTATAAAAACTCTATACAGAATACTTAGGATATAGATGAGAGATAAGACATTAGAATTAAGAAGAGTTGGGAAAGGCTTGCAGTAGAAGGAAGGATTTAGTTGGAACCTACAGAAAGCTAGGAAGGCAAGTAGGTAGAAATGAGGAAAGAGGGCATTCCAGGCTTGGAGGACAGGTGGAGAAAATACCCAGGGGCTAAAGAGATTACATAACCAAAAGGGAAATTGAGGCTGAGAGAGAGCAACCTCTTTCTCCCTGAGTCTGGTCCAAGGGATGGCAAAGTTGGAATTTAAACTCA
Organism: Macrotis lagotis; assembly: GCF_037893015.1. Taxonomy (NCBI): domain Eukaryota; kingdom Metazoa; phylum Chordata; class Mammalia; order Peramelemorphia; family Peramelidae; genus Macrotis; species Macrotis lagotis. The sequence goes on from NC_133658.1 coordinate 794,824,261, forward strand.
ACCACTCTGACAATAAATTTTCTATAGGATCAACACAGGGTTGTCAGAGACAGGCACGTCCAAGACTGACCTCTAAATTAAAGTCACACTTTGCCCAATCAGCTCACCTCCTCTGTCTTCATTTTCTTGTTCTTTTCCATACAAGTTAGGAGAAGCAGCAAACACTGGTCCTAAACCCTAAGGAGCCCAGTAGTGGCTACTGTTTTACTTCAGGAGGAGCCTGTTTTGCTTTCAGGGAACATGGAAAGAAAGGTGTCTCCCCTTCCTGTGATCAGAACAGACTAGGTGGGTGGGGAGGGAGAGTTGAGTGGGCTTCCTACTTGACAGTTTCTTCTTTGAATTCTTGGAGTGAAGATATTATGGAAATCTAGAGTCTATTTGTCCCTTCCTAGTGAAATGAGATCTGGGAACCCCAAGATTGAATGGTAATGATTTAATAAAGCAGACAGTGGGCTCTGATAGAAACCGGTGACACACTTACAGCACTTCACCCCTGTGTCATCTTCCCCATTTGATTGTCAGGTCTGGATAGGATTTGTCTTTTATATTTGTGCTTTTTCCACTTATTTATTCATTCATTCATTCCAAAATTCAGTGGTCTGTCAGAGAGTCCATATCCAGAGAAGGATCTGTGGAGTTTAAATGCAAACCAAAACTTAATATCTTTAATTTTTAAAAGTTGCCATATATATTTTTCTCTATTTTTTTTCCTCCATTTTGATTTGATTCTTCTCTCAAAACATTGCTAACATGGATTTTTTAGCATGATTAACATGTATGTCCTATTTTAGATTGCTTTCTGTTGGGGTAGGAGGAAGGGAGAAAAATGCAAAACTCAAAATCTTGCAAAAAAATGATTGTTGAAAACAATCATTCCATGTAGCTGAAAAAATAATTTTATATATATTATATATATTAATTTTTTAAAAAAATAAACTAAAATAGTTGCCTCACAATGTTAGTTCTGTCTTTTGAGGTTATATTTTTAACCTATTAGTGGGTGCTGTAGCCACTGGCCTGATCTTACTCAATACTAAGAATTGAACACCAAAGGGTTCTCAAGGAAAATGTCAAGCTCTATGTGATTCTCAGAGAGCTGCTACCTCTACACCCAATCACAAGTCACAGTGATGCAACTCCTTAGTCTAAGGGTATGGTTATGTTTAATTAAACACTTGGCTTGAGCTTTGGCTCCCTGGGATAACTCCACTCTCCTCTGGTTGGAACTGTATTTCAAAGGATCCTATTCACATTAGCTCAACAAAATGGAGTTGGCTGACAAACTTAACTAGTTATAATCTTTCCCTGTTACCACAGAATCAAAGATAATAACAACAAAATACTGTGACTCTTCCCAGATTTAGACTGCCATAGGCATGCTCCAAAGCCAGCAGGTCCCAGACATAATTCAAGTTGCTCAGTCATTCCCTATCTACACCAGAAACAAACATTAGCTAATGTTCTATTCACAGTCTCTAGGAGGGTCAATATCTAATTAGTTATGGGAAGTTATGATCCAGGGCAACTTGGTTGGTCTCTGGCTCCTCTTCAAAAGGCAGTCACTAACAATCTGGATTTAAATTCTAATTTCTCCCCAGGTCCCTTTCCCCTAGTGCTGACTTGCTGACTGCTCCATTCAGCTGTACCTCAAACTTCTGCTGACTTGTCAACAGTCTCATGAGGCTGTTCCAGCAGAAGGGAACCTTCCTTACAGAAATGGCTATAGGACCAGAAGCAGCCTCCCTTCACATTGATATCATCTTGACTTTATTTCCCAAAGTTTGCTCATTGACTGTTCTTGCCTCCTGACTGTTCCTCCTTGGAGTAGCTGGTTTGTTGGCTGGCCTATGTGACATTTATGTCAATGGCTGATGATGATCCAAAGCTACTAGAGATTGTAGAGTGCAGTCAAGGGCAGGTCAGGCCTAAGAACAACTCTTCTAGTTTCTAATGTTCATATAATCACCAAAAATCTCATGTTATTATCTGCTAGGGTTAATTTTCAGCTTTTTTTTTATATGGTCTTTGTTGAATGGATTGACCTATTTTTTGTCAGATAGGGCATAGTTAAAATTCCCTTTACCTCTTTATGTTCTTGGGGCAGCCAGGTAGTACAGTGGATAGAGCACTGGTCCTTGAGTCAGAAGGATTTGAGTTCAAAACTGATCTCAAGACACAAAATGCCTACTTAGCTGTGTAACCTTGAGCAAATCACTTAATCCCATTGCCTTGTAAAAAAAAAAAACCCAAAATCTCTATATGTTCTTTTTCTTCCCTAAAGAGGAGAAATGTCATATAAGGTCAAAACCTGTGACCTCTACTGCCTCTCTTTTCCTGGGCTTGGTCCAGAGTAGGGCATCAAGAAATGACTATCGATTAAAATGACAGTGCAGAGTACTGGGCCAGTTCCATAGCAATCCCTGCTCCAAAGATGTTCTGACATTCAGTTTTCTTTCAACCTGGTCACAACAGTGCTTGTTCCTGATTTGGCATCTTCAGTTACTCATACTCACTGCCCAACACTGTTCAGTCCCCTGACATCGACCTGGCAACAGAGGAGACAGGTGGGAAACAAGTCTAAGACTCATACTAGCTCTAAACTCAGCTGACAGAGGCAAACTCTAACCCTGAAACTTGGAGGGAGAAAGGAAAGAAAAAATGATCAAGGTTCCAAACAGACAGCGCCACCCCTGGACACTCACTCCTGAATCTCAGCAGCAGGGCTGTTGCTCATCAGTCACTAATTAAATCCCCCTAATGAGGAAATAAGGATGCAAGAGCCAGCTCTGCTCCGGCCTCCCCGGCCTGCAGCCTGTGCCTCTCCATTGGACTTATCGCTCGTCACAGGATGTTTACAATAATTTTTAATTTGTGCAATTATTAATCACTTTTCTATCTGCCTCATTTGCATAATAATTAGTCATCTCACTGTTTGGCATGCCTGTGAATGACAGTGTTTTAAATTGAATTAAGATTTTAATATTCTATTTTCCTGCTTTCTTCCCCCTCTGCAGGCTAATCAAAGTCACATTTGGCAGCTGGAGGAAGGAGGTGGGAAGGTGGTTGGCAGTCACTGGACCCAGCCTGTCCTGGCCTCCTGCCAGCTGTATCGGAGGCTGAAAAGCTAGGAGCAACTACCTCCAGCTCTGAGGGACTGGGTAAAAAGGGAACCGCCTCTGCCATCATAAAGTAGAGGGAAGAAATAGTGTTAGGAAGACAAAAGATGAATGAAAACCCGCAACCCCAAACTCACTCTGATATTTAATAGTTAGTTTGGCTTTGGGCAAGGAAGGGGTTGATGACAATCCCGGGAAGCAACCGCAGTCATATAAGTTATTTTCATTTTTCTTTGCACAGGTTAGTTGGTGGATGGGAAAGCTATACAGGCTATCAGTTGGTAAACTAAGTTCTATTTACAGGTTGTTAACTTGTGTGATTCACATATCTCTGAGAAACAAATGACTCTATTTAGGTTTTGGTTCTCTTTTCCTTCTAAATGTTCCATGCCCTCTGCCTACCCTCATGGAAGTGTTAAATATAAGTCCCATCCTTCTCCCTCACCCAGAAACTTAACCCAACTTGAATGAGTGGTAGGACTAACTATGGCCAATAACTAAGCAGTTATTATCGGCACTAGCAGGGATGCATCTTACAGACAGCTTTAAAATAGGTATATTCTGCTTAAGACTTATTTTTCAATGGTTAGTATGCTCCCACCCCTTCCACCCTTCCCATTTTAGTGATTCTAAGCTCTTAGTTGTTAATATGGTAGTTACAGTAGATAGAGACTAGCCCTGAAGCCAAAAAGGCCTGAGTTCAATCCAGCCTCAAGACACTTACAAGCTGTGTGACCTGGGTAAGTCACTTAACCCTACTTATCTCAGGTCGTCATCTGTAAAATGAACTGGAGAAGGAAATGGCAAACCACTCTAAGTATCTTTGCCAAGAAAACCCAAAATAGTATCACAAAGAGTTGGATACAATTGAAATGACTTTAAAAAAACTCATTCCCAGTTGTCTACTCCCTTACACTCACATCCCTCTCAGCCCTATCCCACCCCTACAATACCCTATTCTAGATCTAATTTTCCTTTCACTAGATTTTCTGCAAGGTTTGCTTTATAATTAATAGATTAGTTTGCATAGTAAACTTTTTACTGGCAGCTAAGAGTCAGAAAGTCTTGAGTGTTATCTTTCTATGTGGCCCTGGACAAGTCACTTGTCTTCTCAGCTTGTTTTCTTATCTATAAATTGAGGATAACAAATCAAATGAGGTAATATGCAAACTGTAAAGTGTGCTGCAAACTGTTAAGTAGATATTAGTTATTCTTCTTCATTCCTTCTTCTAGCTCTCATGGAGACCTTCCTAATGACACTCCATTCCAGTCTACTCTTTCCAGTAAAGTGTACTTTCACTTAAATCTCCTGATTCACTTGTTATGGTGAAGGAATTTGAATGCTGTTTCCCACTGCCATTTCCACTCTCTCAACCAATATCAGTCAAGCAACCTCTCTTCTTTAGGGCCTACACTTTCAAGTTGATCACCCAATCTGTATCCAATGGCCATTATCTATTTACCCTCAGGAAATTCTCCTTTCTCCCTCAATAAATTCAGTGTCCAGCTCAAACATATTATGATCCCTCAAATACCACCTCAAATACTCTTTCTAATCAGTTCCCATGATCAGGTGTTCGTCCATGTCATCTTAGCTAAACACCAAAATGGTAATAATCTCTAAGGACAAACTCTGAAATTCTTTTATCTGATCATAATCTTTTTCATTCCATTTTTCTCTGTCTTATGATTCTCAATTTTATTCTTTGTCCTCAGCATACCCTCCAACCCCTACATCTCTGCTATTTCATAGACCTACAAATTGTGGAGGTTATACTCTCCTCCACTATGTATCTCAACCTGATGAAGTGGTTCAATTCTATAACTATGCTTTACACCCTCCTCTCTTGCTCCCTTAATCTCTTGTTGATAACACTTTGCCAAACCTCAGTTCTGGTTTACTCCCACCATCCATGTTCTTTGATCTTATTCACATGTTGCCAAATAGAATTGGAGAAAATCACAAAATCATACTGCCTCTGTCCATTACAGATTTGTTACATAATCTTAAAAGGGGACTCACTATAGCAAGGCAATTCTTTTATGTCTCCTTAATCAATTCATTAACCAACTCCACAGAAAGTGGCTGTTCAAAACTTTTTTATTACTCTTCAAAGCCTCTTCATAGCATCCTCTACCTCCACCTTCTTAGTTGAAGAACTTGTTTCATGATTCACTTTCAGATTTTCTACCAAGACCTTCTTGTTTTCCCCCCTCTTCATTTCATACCTCATTCAAACATTTCCCCCTACTTTATGCTATTTCACCTATTTCACACTAAGTCATGACCCTTTTAGGGGCGGCAGTGGCTAGAGCACTGGCCCTGGAGTCAGGAGTACCTGAGTTTAAATCCAGCCTCAAACACTTATTACCTAGCTGTGTGGCCTTGGGTAAGCCACTTAACCCCAAGCCTTGCCAAAAAAAAGACATGACCCTTCTTGCCAAGACAAATCCTTTGGAAATATCCTTGATACCATCTTCTCCAGCAAACTGACCCTTCTTTTGTCTCCACTACTTTTCTAATCTTCAATCACTTCCTGTCTACTGACTATGAACATATCCATGTTCATCACTAGGCCTCCCATTATATCCATGCCAACACCAGTCATCCTGCTCCTATTTTTATATCAGATAACTGGGATCAGATGGTTCTGGAAGAAATAACAAGAATGGAGTCTTTACACAACACTCCTTTATTTTAATCCAAATCATATGCAAGTAATGACATCACTTCTTTGACATCATGGTCTTCTTCAAGATCAAAGGACAGCTTGCTTACTTACCAGTATCACCATCACATATCCTTAGAAAACCTTTATTTGATCTGACCTTACCAGCTGGCTATCATCTTCTCTTCCCTTTCTCTGCTTACATTAGGCACTTCCAACTCTTCTCATTCAATTCTATGCCCTTTGCAATCTGGCTTCTGATCTCATCACACAAATGCATCTGCTCTCCAAAGTCACCAATGATCAAAGCCTTTGACTCATCACTCCTCCTCAATCTCCTTGAGATTTTCATCCAACTCACATCCATTAACCAAAGATATACCAGAGGACTCTTCTCTTGGGCCCTCTTCCCCTAGTGAACTGGTAATTTTATCAGTTCTTCTTGTCTTCGATCATTAACTCTATGCCATATCCCAATTTATTTCCTTGACCTTCAGACTTGCTCAAAGTAAATATCCTATAAAGCATCTCAAACTCTAATATGACAAAAACAGTTCATTATCATTCTTGCCAACCTTCTGATTACTGTCTAGGCTACCACCAAGGTTTGCCAACTAGGTATCATGCTTGATTCTTCACTCACATTCAGCCCATATATCCAATCATGTCATTTCTACTTTTACAACAACCCTTATATTCATTCCCTTCTTTACACAATCACTAACCAGGGGGGGAGGCTAGGTGGTGCAGTGGATAGAGCACCAGCCCTGGAGTCAGGAGTACCTGAGTTCAAATCCGGCCTCAGACACTTAATAATTACCTAGCTGTGTGGCCTTAGGCAAGCCACTTAACCCCATTGCCTTGCAAAAACTAAAAAACAAAAACAAAAAAAAACTAAACTAAACTAAACACAATCACTAACCGGGTACAAGCTTTCATAACCTCACAATTATGCCTTCTGATTGGTTCCCTGCCTCAAGTCTCTTCCCAAATCAATCCATCTTCCTCCTACTCAGCTGAAAAAAAATGATTTTCCTAAAAAAAATGAGATCATGTCATTCATAAGATCCCCTTACCTAGCCCCTCCTCATCAAATTCCAGGGGCTATTATATCTAGGATCAAATACAAAAACTCTTTAGCATTTAGACTTTCATAACTTGACTCCTTTCTACCATCCTATCTTATACCTTACTCCCCTTCATGTAGTATACCATTCAACAACTCAGGTCTATTTGTTATTGTTCACACATAATACTATCTCCCTTCTCCATGCCTTTTCATAGGTTATTCCTCATGCTTACAAAGTTCTTCCTCCCTACCCTCCACCTCCTGGCTTCCTTCAAGATCTGTTCAAATCTTGCCCACTACAGGTGGCCTTTTCTAGTCTCTGTTTCTCAGTCAAACCACTCCTCTGAGATTATCTTGCAATTATGCTGAATATATCTTGTGTGAAGTTATTTGTATGCTGTCTTCATTAGAAGGTAAAGATTTTGAATCCGGGGTCCCTGTTTTTGCCATTGTATCCCTAGCACTTAACACATATCCGATACATAATGACTAATAAAGGCTCCTTGGCTGAATGACATCCATCTTCCTACCACCAACCTAAAACTTCAATTCCACTTCAAAATTTCTTGGGACAGTTATAGCAGACATTTGTGCTTCAAGTAAAAGTTGAGGTAAATGACCTCTGAGTCCTCTTCCAACTCTTAAGAGTGGAAGCTTTCTTTCTGCAGCCCCTTCTCTCACCTATCCAATTTATTGAAAGTGACATCACCAAGGTGATTCCTTCATTTACTAAGGAGAGCACTATAGTTTGGGCTAGGACTCTAGTAGTAAGTCTTTCCTATACTGTCTTCCATTATTCCTGAGCAAAGAAATCAAAGACAGGGAGGATTACCACCGCCTACCCTTTAAGCTAAGGTATAAGCAGAGGGAGGGAGTTGGATACGACCCCAGCCAACAGCTACACAGTCATCCGTAGCTCAGGGAAGAGAGAACTTCCAGTCTCATAGGTCTCCCTGAGAGCCAGCAATGCCTACAACCCACAGCCTTCCCCACGTCACAAAGGTAAAAGATTACTCATCCACAAAGAGAGGCAACATAGAGAATGGTCCAGCCGGGATTCTGCATTAGAAACTTTTCCCCTTCCTGAGAATTTTCCTCCTTTTCTCAGAAGTATTATCTCCCAACCTTTAAAATTTCAGTCCTCAAATGGGAAAGGTCATCAGGATAGAACTGGGGAGGGGCACACACTGCAAGGGAATGTAGGGATATAAGAAATTGAAAAGTTCCTTCTCCTGCCCCCTCATCCACCCAACTCTTCAGGGAATAAGGTACTTCCTTGCATTTAAGGGCCCAGAAGATGCAAGTATTCTCTATCAGCTAGAAGATCATCTACTTTTGTGTTAAATGGGGTATAACTTACCTAGAAGGTAGTCTACAAGGAGTGCCTCATTTTGAGATAGGCAGGATTTATAGAATGAGGAGATTCAACCTCAATTTTGGTGTAGTTAGTTGTCCTTGAGCTTCCTTATAGGAGCAAATGAAGAAAGCAGTTCCTGAGAGGACCAAGGTATGATGTTGTAGGGGGTACAGGGCTGGGTTTAGGTTATGTGATGCTGTGGAACTTTTCAGTACCAAACAATCCTATAATGGGGGCATTGTAGCACTCACTCTTTTGGGATCTGGTAAACTTGACTGACAAGGGAATTATTTTGAGAGGCAAAGGTGGCTTAGGATCAAATATTGGTTCTATCACTCAACTACATAACCTTGAACAAGTTACTTTATGGACCTCAGTTTCCTTCTCTGTAAAATTATCCTGTTTATAAAATTAACCTATCTGTAAAATGGTGATAATTTTACACTTCCTGTCCCAGAGAATTTATAAATAATAAAGCATGATATAAATGTTAGTTATTATTATTATTATTATTATTATTATTATTATTATTATTATGCCCCTTGGGGCACTATTTCTTATGGCTGTTTGTAATCCCCCCACCCTTCCACCAGCTAGAAGTCATTCATGGGTTGCCAGACACATCCTCAGGGTCCACTTTGTCATCCACTTTTCCCAACGAGATCTCTAGGATTTCCCCCTAAGGGAAATTAGGTGCCATGATACTCCTTGTCAACAAACCCCAGGGTGCTCCAAACCATTTGATCACTTGAGGTGTCTGAGGAGTGGGAATTTCAGGGCAGCATGGGAAAGCAGCCCTGTTCCTATCTGCCCATTCCTGTAGTCAGTTAACTATGGGAAAAACCCTAGAGGTTATATATATAGAAGAAATGACCCCTGGAGTCTTGGGCAATGTGTTTAGTCAATTTGTAGTGGAATAGAATGGAGACACAGAGACCCTCACCTGTGCACAGGCCCTCAACAAGCAAGAACTGAGGCCATGAGCAGGGAAAGGCAGAAAAAGTTGCCCCTGCCAGCTCTGGGTACAGATGCCCCTGCCACGCCCAGCTCTCTTCGTTCTCTCCACGCTGGCCAGGAGCGAGCCCTATCTGAACACAAAAGAGCACCTGGGCTACTCCCTGGGCAGGAATGGCTGGTGTCAGAGCGGCCTCTGCTGGCCACCTGCGCAGCATGCCCAGAGATGGAAAACCAAGCCCTCCAGGAAAGGGGGAGCTGTGTAAGATTTTCTTGGATTTTATTTCTTTGTTATCTACAATCCACCTTCAACCTTAGAGAAGGAGGGAACAGAACAGGGAGGGAGAGAGAGGATTGAGAGCAGAGAATCTCCTCCAGCCCAAAAGATTCAGATGTGACATGAACAAATGTACCCCTTGTTGGTCAGTTTAGGTTCTAGAGTTCTTCTTTTAAAGAGAAGCCCAGCCACACAGCTTCTACGTTTGCTTCCCCTGGAGCATAGAACATTTCTCTGGAGGGAATCTTTCATTTCTAACAATCCCTGCTCAATTTTCACCTGGCTAACTTGAATCCAGACAGAATTCTTCCCACAAACAAGCATACAACTACTTGGGAAGAATGCTGGTTCAGGAAAAAGATTTGGGATTTACCACTATTTGCCTATATGACTTTGGCCAAGTCTTAATGTTGAAAGCCCCATTTTCCTCATCTGAATAAGAGGTCTGCACTAAATGCTCCCTAAAGTTCTATCTAGATCTACAATTCCTAAGAACAAAATTCTGATCCGAGCTTCTGTTCAGCAGTTCCTATTCTGTTCAGTGTTCCTATTATTCTTCCCTCTCCCAGTACCCCTGGGACCCCCAGGGTCCCATACCCAGATGAGATAATAAAAAAAATTGCCTTGAAGGTCAGATCTCATTTTAAACCCAGCTCCATTACTGTGTGACTTTAGACAAATTACTTTCTCTTTCTAGGACTATTTCTTCATTTATAAAATGAAAAGGTTGGACAAGATCTCTGTGCTTTCAATTCTAAACCCTATGGCTAGGACACGGGCTGGCTGGCAATGTCACTTTTTCAATAACAGCAATCTAAAGAAAACTAAGAAATCCCCTCCTCATATTAAAATCAGTGGTCATATCTCCTTGCCCATCAGCCTTTGGCTCACAGAATGGCTTTCACATTCAAATGTAGAAGACCATGGCAACCCTAACACACCAATCTCCAGTCCCAGTGTACAAGTGCCTGCTCCAGAGCAAAGAAACAAGGCAAGGCAACCAGACTGACCCTTTTTCAAATACTTCTTGTGCTCCATTGACTATAGGTGAGTGTCCCTGACCCAATCTTTACACCCTAAATTATTTTATTCTCTCTTGCTCTTGTCCCACAAACTTGTTCTTTTCATCTTTCTCTCCCTGATGTATTCTGGAAGTAAAATTAACTTGTCTGTAGAGCTCAGATGCTGTTTTACTTTAAGATAGGCAGGTCTATAATGCTGGGTGACCACTTACTAGGGTTCTTGAAGAAGAGATTCTTGTCCAGATACAAGTTGAACTACATGAGGTTCTAAGATCACACTCAATTCTGAGATTCTGGTAATACCCAAATGCTGCAGGTTTACAACGAACCTGGAATTAGAAGTGATGCAGTAGGAAAAGCAATGGATTTCAACTCAGAGGACGAGGTATAAGTTTCCTCATCAAAACAGGAGGTAGGGTGGATGTATTGGGGGGGAGGGGAAAATAAGCCTAGAAGATTTCTAAGACCCCTTTCTGCTCTACAAATATGATCCTAGTAATACCAGACCACAGAGGTACTATTGTCTAAGGAGAAGATAAAGTAGTTAAATCTCACCCCACCCAAGTCAGTCCTAAGTGTCTAATACCCCTTTTCTAAAACTCTATGAGATATTAATGGCTTGTCTAATAACACAACATACCTTACATAAAACCCCTGCCCAAGTTCCAGCATCTAACATATCAAAAAACTTAGTTCCCTTGGCAGCCATGCTTGCCAGATTTCTAAGAGGGAGTGCTAGGATACTCAAACCCCCATTTTAGGATTGTTTGGTATTGAAAGTTCCACAGTATCATATACACATACCTAGCCCTGCACTCCCATACAACTTCCTACCTTGGTCCTCCCAGGAATTACTTTCCTTTGCCCCCTACTAAAAGGAAACCCAAGGAAACCATAACTGCACCAAAAGTGACCGTTGACTCTCCTCATGCTACAAATCCTGCCTATCTCAAAATGAGGCACTCCTTGTAGTCTACAAAGTAAGTTATTCCTCCAATCAACACTGCTCTTTTGACACAAGAAACTGCCTGAGTTTCTAGCAGACAGAGAATAGTCCCTTAAATGCAAGGAAATACACTCTTCCCTGCTGAATTGGGAAGGGGGGGGGGGGAGCAGGTAGCCTGACTCAAATCTAGCCAAATTCCAATGCTCCTGGATCCTGGATTATAAATATGATGGCCTGGCATCCTCTGGGTGGGAAATACCCTTACCCTGATATTCCCTTTCAGAGAGGCAGGTAAACAAGCTTTCTGCTTCTATACCTCCCTTCAAAAACTCAGGCCCAGAAATTGCCCAAGAAGAGGCTATGGCCCCATTATTCTGGCATGAGAGCAACATCTGGGACTGGCAGAGGTCAGGCAGATACAATCAGATGACACTGTACTCCTGGAAGAATCCTACTCCACTCTGGGGAACTATCCATATTAACTTCCCTTATTCCACAGTTGGTTTGGAATGCCACCTGCACTTTCAGAAGTAGTCATGTGTCAGTTGTTTTTGCCTGTTTTTGCTTCAAGGGAGGAGTTAAGGGAGATCTATCCAGAAACTGAGATGCAAAAACAAAGGGCATCAATAAGACATTTTTTTTAAACCCTAAAGAAAAAAATAACTGGGTAAGGGGAAAAGCTGAGACCTTCATCAAGCCCCTCAGAATGGGTTGCTCCTTAGATTAGACTGACCACCCTACAGAAAGAGTTTATTTTGCAGAAGGTGGCCTTACCCTCAGAGCTATCACCAAAAGATACCCAGAATCACCTGCAATCATCTCAGGGTCCAGTCTTTGGCTCCCATCTCCTCAGGCTTCCATTTTGACTAGCAATCTGAGCCTGCGCATTATTGCCACGCCAACACAAACCACCAAGACTATTTCAGGCCTTGGAAAATTATACTTGGAACCAACTATATGAAGAGCCCTAACCAGTCAGGTGAGGCTGTCCCTAGAGATGTTAGAATAAAAAAGTAGAAACAATTCCCTATGCTGACCCTTCAATTCTGAAATAACCCATAGCAACACTCTCCAACCCCTCCCCCCCCAAAAAAGATAGGTCCTAAAACTAAAGAAAGAATATTAACTAATCATTGGTTTCTAAGATCAGCTAGGCTACTGTAGATTGGGAATCCTTCAATTACAACCAAATACTATATAATTTAGGAAAGGAAAGAAAATAGATCATTAGATACCAATCACTCTGAAAACTCAGAAAAGCACTGAGGAATAGAAGACCTCAAATTCTAAACAACAATTCAGTTTTGGTTTGGGAAAGAGAGCTCCTTAAGAGAAATAATTATTTTTCTTCTTGTGTGAATTGCCAGCGCTTAGTACAAAGTTCTCAATTAAAGCCTGCTAGAATGGGAGGCAATACTGGCCAAACTAGACTTAAATGACCATTACATTTAAGGGACCTAAGGCATGGGGATAAGGAAAGAAAGGCCCCAGGTCTGTCTTCCAGGTTGTCTTGTGATGTCATCCCACCAAGGTCACTCTGTGCTTGCTCTTTTTACTATCAGGTAACCACAACATGCTAACCACCAACCAGGTATTCTTTCCTCCCCCACCGTCTGGACAGCAAGCTTTTCCAGTTCACATTCGAAGAAAAGTTGCACCACTGAAACACCAGAATTATACAGGCTGTCTCGCTAGGTACCAGAACAACTTCTAAATTGTGCTCTATAGTCTTTTCCACATTCAAGCTGCCTTACCCACTTCATAAGGTACCAATTCCAATACCAGCATTGCAGATAGCTAACTTGTGAACACAAAAGCAGCTTTCAGATTAGAAAAAGAAAAAAGTTTTCATTAGTCTCAAAAATAAGGCAAGGGTAGAACAAGTTAATGGCCCTTATAATTCCATTTTTTGAAGCCTCTCACCTCCAACTTAGTAAAAGAAAAAACTTCCTAGATGTTCTTCAAATTAAGGGCAAAACTCCACATGAAAAAAATCATTTTCAAAAAAAATGTGTATCAGAGGATAGGAAGTGATTGGCCTTTCCCACACAACTATCAAAAAGTAGCCCAAAAGGTAGCTAGGTGGCACAGTGGATAAAGCACCGGCCCTGGAGTCAGGAGTACCCGAGTTCAAATCTGGCCTCAGACACTTAATAATTACATAGGTGTGTGACCTTGGGCAAGTCACTTAACACCACTGCCTTGCAACCCCCCCCCAAAAAAAAGAACAGCCCTACCTCTTCCCAGTTCTCTAGAAAGACATATCATCCTTGCCCCAAACTTTGCCCCATGTCTCTTCCTATTGGCAAATGACTCCAATGGGGAATTGGGATAATTCTTTTACTCATGGAGATAAAAAAAAGGCCCATTTGGACCCAAAGTCAGTCGTCCTTTCCTCCCAGAGTACATAGGGATTGAAACATTTCTTCAAGTAAATAAGGGAATAGAAATTACTCTTCACACCTGATGAGAAGAAAAACCTTCCACTTCCCCCCCCATCTATTTTTGTTTTTTTTACAAGGCAATGGGGTTAAGTGGCTTGCCCAAGGTCACACAGCTATGTAATTATTAAGTATCTGAGGCAGTATCTTAACTCAGATCCTCCTCACTCCAGGGTCAGTGCTCTCTCTAGCTGCCCCTATTTCTTCAGGTTCCCTTTTTCAGGCTAAAGTTAGGGACTCCTAGCTGCCTATCTGGAGTTTCTAGGGATGCTCCCCTTCTCCCTCTTTCCTTAGCATTGACCATTTTTTGCTGAATTTATGATGCCCAAATAGGGTTAGAGAAAAACAAACCTGAAACATCTAGAAATTGTAAAAGCCTAGGCAAACTTTCAGAAATCAAAGGCAAAGGAAATAACATGCCCTCAGATTTGGTACGTGGATGGTTCCCAGGTACTGCTCACTCTACTTGTATTTGCATCTTTTCCCCATACATAGCAGAGACTTTCGTACCGTGCATAAAGAAGCTTATGATGGCTGGGATCCAAGCAACTATCAGCAGCCAAAACCTGTGCACCTGCAGGATGAGCTTACCAATATGGTCAGGAACAGCAATGCCAAATTTGATGACTCCACAGTGACCAAGGTAATCAGGTCACACCCTGTGCAAAGTAGCCACCAGCACAGGATCTTATAACACCAGAAAAATCTGTTGCCCAAGTTTTCCTCAAGATGCTAATTCTTGGGAATCCTAGAGTGATTTTTAACTCAAGTGCTGCCTTCTTTTGCCCTTCTGCTCTTCCCAGGTCTCTTACCCACCACCCTTCAAAACAATAAAAGTAGAAACAGGCAAGCAGCCCACCAGCATATTCAGATTTCCTAAAGCAAAGTTTCAAGATGTTACCACTAATAAGCAATTTTTCCAGAACTGGGGAGCCAAACCTCCAAACACTCATGGAGATATCTATGATGGGACCTACCTTAAACCTACGGTAAGCAGGGAGGCAATAAAAGACTGGCCCCTGGATTCTTTACTCAGCTCACACTCTTGATACCTCATCTGGAGGACAAAGACTGGGCTTTATCCCTGATTTTACCCCTAATATCTTGGGGATATTAATTAACCTTTCCACACTTAACTTTTTCTTTTCTGTTGGGGAAAAAAATTCCAAAGATGATAGACCCTACTGATGTTGGAAAGATGAAAAAAGGGGGGGAAAGCAGCTAGATAACATTTTTCACCATTGTTCTCCTTCCCTTGCAGTAGAATAATTTCTGAAGTCTTGCTGGCTATTGGAAAAGTAAGATTTCACCTCTACCACTCCAACTACTCCAGCTGAATATTCTTTTTTCTCTTCCTAATATTTGGATTCCTAGCTTCCATTTAAAAGCCAAACCAACTCCAAGAATATTTTCATGCCTACAATTGTCAAAAAGGCGAAGTTATTCAAACCTCAAAGCAGCAGCTTGAAGATTGAGGGAAAGTATGACTTCTCCACTGTGTACAGGGAGGCATACAGGTAAAAAGCAAGGGTTTAAGAAATCAATCCTACATACACCAAAGAGGTTGTTGGCAAGTCACAGAGAAATCCTGGGGTAGCTGTGGGTCAACTCCAAAACCCAGACTTGGCTATGGCTTCTCTGACTATTCTTGCAGGTCACTTCAATTGCCCAGCTGTCCACCGCACACCCGTCTGATCCAAAACCAGGACACAGAAACAACAAACACAGAGACTACAACTCAACTCACCTGAGCAAACTATCTGTGGCTCAGGAAGCAGTCCTTTATCAGTTTCATATCCAGAAAAAAAAAAGGATTCTTGCTGATCTTGAGTTTTGAATACAACCTTCTCTTGGAAAAAAGGGAAAAGTCCCAAAGCCACCTGAAGTGGCACTAACCAAGGACACATTAAGTCATCAATTATGTTCTGTCCAGAGGATGTTCCTTTGCTGTTCAATTGGTCTTAAGTAGTTTATCAGGGAGTTTGAGACCAAATAAGGAAAGAAGTTCTAAAACTGATTAAAAATTTTTCCTTTAATAGAAAATGGTTCCATAATTACTGTGACTCTTGATCTTAATGATAAAATGATCTACTCTTCCTGAGATGATCTTTTACAAATGAGAATGGGATGTTCTTCCAACTTTCCTTGGATCTAAGTTGTCTTGATCTGCCACCACAGTCTGAGTCATTATAACTTTATGAGTACCCAATAGGAACTAAGTCAATTGAGATAAAGGTAAGAAAAGATCATCTCCAGAAGATAATTATTCCTACAACTTTGAAAGACCTCAGACCATGCTTTCCCCAGTCCTGCAAGTTGGATAACAGTCCATTCCAGTTTCAAGTTATGAGATCATACAGCCAGTTTTTAGCAAACTAAAACTAGAAGTATCATTCCCCCAAGTCCCCCAAGTCTGTGGTATTCCCAAATATTTATGGGCAAAGAATCAGAAAAGCTTACAAATTTGAAATAGTATGAACTAAGCACATGAATAAAAAGTGTATTTCCCCCCAGGCCAGTCCCAGCAAAAACAAATATATTTCCCCTCCTCATTCCAATTAATGGTTCGTTTTGACATAAGCCAGCAAAGTAGTCATTATTTCCTGACAAGGTAAATAATGGAATGCCTTTTTAAAAAAATCTGAAACCAAAAAAATTCTTGATCAAATAAAATCCAATTGTGAGGAGGAAATGATGGAATATAGCAGTGACTAGACCTACTGCTACTTGCTACTGAGACTGGCACATGGAAGAGTTTGAAAAAATGACCACATTTTTCTCAAAAATGTTATCTGTGTATTTTCATAAGCATCTAAGGTTTGAGAAACATTAAGCTTTGAATAATTCAGACCCTTTTCCAGATCCTTTTCTTGTTTCCCAAGCAAGAATCAAACCCCTCTTATTTATCAACTCTGAGCCTAGGCTTCTCTGATAATTCTTGGCCAAAGTTAAGAAGAGGTTGGGGAGGATGAGACTGAGCTTGGCAGTGATTCTATCTAATATGTTTCAAGTGAAGAATAAGAATCCCTTATTCTCACAAATGTGAGAACTGATTCAAAGACAAGTTCTGCTCCAAATGACTGAGCAACATCCAGACAGTCATTCTCCAGGAGTATAAGAGGTGAGCAGTACACCAAAACCATCCAAGCTGATCCTTGCTTCTTGACCCACTTCTAACCCCTCCTATTTTCTAGATAAATGAAACATGACTCCCCTCCCCCAAGGCCCACTAGAAGGAAGAATCAGTTGTTTAAAATCCTTAAGAAAACAGAACACAGAAAGAAAATGGTTACAAAAATAGATATATTTGTTAGAAAAAAAAACTCCAATTAAGAATTAACTCTGGGGTACTTGTATGACCCTCAGTGGTGTATGCGTCACTTAGAAGACAGTAGATGCTGCTGTGTGAATGGTTGAAGACTTTGGACATTTCCTTAGGGCATGGTGCCCCCCCCCCATCAAATAGCAAAATTTAAGATCTCTCCCAGGGTCATTGGTGGCAACCATGAATGGCTGGTCTGTGTAAAATGTTAGCCCTGGCCCTGCCTGGCTGTCTTATTTGTCCACCACCAGAACCTACAATCATTGCTTAATTATGGGAGCTACATATCCTCAACGCTCCATTTATAGGCAAGTTCCTCAACAGCTTTCTTGCTGGCAAGTCTGGCAAAACGCTTCTCCTCAAAGCCATTGGACCTGAAATTAGAAGAGATACCACAGTAATCAACAACAGGCATTAGGTGCAGGGAACTGTATAGGCCAATTCTAAGGGGAAACCCACTGAAAGGAAAAGAGAGATCTTAATCCCTTAAAGGAACTTACAATTTAAGGGGGAAATACAGAACAGATACATGAGACACATAAGCACACATTTAAAAAAATACATGATTTAATGGTGAAGTGACTAAATGAAGGAAGGTTAGTAAAAGAAAGCTATAAGCAGATGAATTTGTAATGACCACAATTCTCCATTCCAATCAGTATATTCAGTGCACCCTCTTTTCCTGTATCTCTTGTATAACCTATGGTAATAAAGGGACTTTGCAATGTCTAATTAAAATGGGCCTGAAATTAACAGGAAACAGAGTAAGTGACAGGAAGCAGTATAAATAAACCAGAGAAAAGTAAGTATGAGAGATCTAAGAACCGAAGAGAATCTACTGGGAAAGTAAAGATAAGCTGGTCATTAATTGGGAGCTAATTCAGGGAAATTTCTGAGTTTGAGAGCTAAAGGGTAAAAACCAACCAGTTCAGGTTGTGAGGAAACCGGAATAATTCTAGGGATGTGCCTACAGGAACATCTTTCTTTTCTAGGGTCTAGTGGAGCACAGAAAAATAACTTGCACTGTCTTAGGAGCAAGAAGAGCTAGGAAACCAGGATGGTAAAAGGCAGGGGGAGAACAAACTCTGAAACTGACTGTATAGCTATAATTTGTCTGACATTCCTCTTCTCATACTTGTAGTAAATATATTACTTCCTTTAAACTCGTGGCTAAGTAAAATGTTACTCACTACCAAGAAGTAATAAAGAAAATTAAAAGACGAGGTTGGCCAGAACTAAAAGAGGTTCTTCACAAACCTTTGGATGTTGACAGGAAAAGTGGACAGAAAGCCTTACAGATGAACTTTAGATACAGAAAGCACTAGATTTGTAGTTCTCTTCTATTTCATCACAAAACAAGAGTATTTAGAAGAAAGATGGGTGTATTCCAAGAGAAGGGGATGATAATTTTTGAAAGCTGGGGGAAGAAAGCAGTAGTGTAGGAAGGGAGGACATGAGGAAGAAAGAGGGAGGAGAAGAAAAAAAAATAGAAAGGAAAGAAGGAAAAGAAAGAAAAAGGGTATGAAAAGAAAGATTTTTTTTTTAAGCATTATGTGCTAAGCACTGGGGGATATAAATGTGTAGCAGAAACAGATATGTCATAAGATATGCTAAAAGATGAAGGATAGGGACAGAATCTCTGATTTCACTCATGTAGAAAACTTTCAGATGTGAAGCTCCCTCTAACAATGCAGCTTGGTATCTTCTCTGCAACTTAGTCTTGAGATAGAGCCCTGAGAAGTTCATTTAAGTCATCTGATCAAGGTCACATAATATGTATCTCAAGAGAACCAGTCTTGAACCTAAGTCTTTTAGGCTCAAATAAGTTGAAGCCAAGCTAACTTGGGCTAAGTTTCAAGAAAAACACAGACAACCCAGTGAACACTGAATTAACACATAGGTTTACCTGTCCACACCATCCCAGCGATACCCAGGCCAAATATTGAATCTGTTGAGGGGAGGTGCTGGGCCACTGTAACGAGGCTTTTCTAAAGAGGGAAAAAAAAAGCATTCAGTCCCAATTTCATTCCAACTCCCAGAGCTGTTACCAATAGTGAAATAAATATCTCATTTATAAAATAGCTTTTAGATTTAACAAGCCATTTTCCTCAGCTCTGTTTAAACCCCAAAGGTCCCTTCCATGATATTTCCTACAAAGAAAATGTTTCTGTGCAGGAATATGTGTCTAATGGAACCCATATGATCAGGCCTCCTAGGTTAAAGATCAAATATGTCAAAGGAGATAACTAAGTCATATCACCTCTATATGTGCAAAACCATCATCAGTAACCAATCGATATTTAGGTATAGAGTTGGCCTTTAAGAATGAGAACATACCACTGACAGAATGGCTTGCACTAGTCTGAAATGATTCTTAACACATAATCTATTCTCTGTTCTCTCCTCTCCAAGTCTCAGGAAGCCTCACCTTTCTTATCCTTGTTCTCCTTGGCCTTATTCTTCTTAATGAAGTTAGCCATAGGGTCACCCTCTCTCTCCTGCTCTCGGAGCATCTGATCCAGGTCTTCATCATTGATGTAGCGGGCCAATGGTTTCTGCATCTCCTTTATTGCATCCTCCACGTTCTGTTGCTGCTGCCGACCCTGGGCAAGGCTGAATAAAGAGAAGCAAGAACCTTTGATAGACTGCCTACCATCCCTAATCCTAAATGAGGATGGAAATACCTTACTCTACTTGGAACATTTCCTCTAACGAATGAAATTCAAAATGCTGTCTTGTTCCCAACATTCTTGAAGACAGAAGATGCAGCTGCTACTAATCCACCTATCAGCAGAGTAGTAAAATTGGCTCTGCCCAATTTCTACAATGTAATCCAAGGGTTAAATACCTTCAGTAGTTCTCTTACCCCTTTCCCCACTGAGCATACTGCTCATTTTTCTCTGCCTCTTCCTCTTCTTTTCGCCTTTGCTCTAATCGTTCCAGCTTCAGGTCCCTCTTGCGGCCAGACTTATCTCGAAAAATGGTTTCAGCATTTTGGAATTCAGCTAAAAAAGATGCAAAGAACAATTTCATTTTTTTTTCTAATCTAAACAAGAATCAAAATTAAAACTTCCTGCAGAAATATGAATAGAGGAAAAGCATCCCAAGTTTAAAAGGGCAAAGTAGTAACTCAAGGCACTAAAGCTAGAGAAGAAATAACTTTATAGCTGAATCACAGAGTACCACCCAAGCAATAGCTTTTTGTCAGCTACAGACCT
This sequence comes from Macrotis lagotis, assembly GCF_037893015.1. Classification (NCBI taxonomy): domain Eukaryota; kingdom Metazoa; phylum Chordata; class Mammalia; order Peramelemorphia; family Peramelidae; genus Macrotis; species Macrotis lagotis. The sequence continues at coordinate 794,844,652 of NC_133658.1, forward strand.
AAGAAATGCTATCATGGGAAAGAAGGAAAAGAATCACTTGGACTCAATGAATGGTTCAAAATATGTATTAAAAACCAGAGTTTAAATCCTACATCAGTTAACAGACCAAAAGATGACTAAGGAGCTTCATGTGCTTGGATTAGCCTACTGATCTTCAAATTTTTACCTTCCAAATGTTTGGTTTCTTGGTCCTGCCTCCTGAGCTCCTGCTGCTCTCTCCTTACATCAGACACCAACCCAGTTTTGGCCCCAGAAAACATCTGCGTGGCCTGTGCAATTGAAAGGGGGTACCACAAATGAATGAAATAGCATATGTTCCCAATAGGTACATACCAGAGGGACTCAAGGACTCAAACACTAATGGCTGTATTTTAACTAAATTATCCACAATGACCAGGGAAAAATGCTCTGGGAAAAGAATGTGTTAATTTCATTTTATATCCTCAATACAGATCACAGGATAAACAAAGTAAGAAAAGAGGATAAAAATAAAGAGAGACTTTGCAGAGAAGTGATGATTTTTGCCAGTTTTATGAGACAGAATCTTAAATTAAGATACTAGTTTATTAAAAGGCAATACAAAAAAGCAGTAGTTCTCATTTACCAAGCACTAAACTTATTATCTAGAGAAGGGACTTAAAAGTTCACTTTTATGAATCTGGTCAGAAATCTGTACCATGAACTGAAAGTTTATACTGCTACAACACTCCACTTACAATACAAAACCCCAATATTCAGGGTTCTCTGAACTACAGACAATACAATCACAAATGATATGGTCAATTAAAAACTTTTATCAGTCACTGTTTCAAAATGATGACCCAAAAATCAAATGTAAGCTAATTTCTTCAATAGCATAGTAAATCTGCACAATATTGACTGCTTCAAGAATTGGCATGGAACAGAGAGAGATAGATGAAATTTCAGTGACTCATTCCTTCAAATAGGTGATTTGAGTTTCTTGATCTATGTAATACTTAAGTACAGGGCCAGAGGAGAGCTCCAAGAGTTCCTTGTGATCTTATTGTAGACAAAGAAAAGCAAGCTATACATAATAGAAACCTATAGTCTTATGGACAATCCTCTTTTCTCATTGTACTATGTGTTATATTCAGAAGAAAAAAAAAAACCTAAAAATTAAACAAAATAAAGTACAGGGCCAGATCTCCTAAAAGACCATAAAGTTCTCCAGGAAAAAAAGACCTAAATCCCTGGATCATATTAAAATCTGTTGGCTTTACTCTTTTTAAATGAAGTTTAATAAATTCTTATTTCTTAAAAAATTTACTCAACTATCCTTGCCCCAAAATTACTTTGTATATGCTTTTCATTTATTCATCAATCAAGCAATAAGCATTTATTAAGCCTCTATTACATGCTTTGAATGCAAAGAATGAAATCACTCCTACTTGTGATGAATTTACATTATAATGGAAGTGACAAGTATATATAAAAATAAACACAGCTTAAATGTAAAGTTAATAAATACAATTACATAAAAGTAGTTGAAAGCAAAGCAGTTTGAGAACAACTAACAGTTCCTGGAGAAATCATGAAAGATTTCACACAGAAAATTGTGCACCTAGAAGAAAGAGAGGATTACTCTGAAGCAGAGACAAGGAAGGAGTGCATTCCAGGCATTCAGAACACAGTAAAAGACATGGAGTAGGGAGCTAGAAGCTCATCAGTGAGCAAAATCTATGAGATCACAGAGTATGGAAGGAGGAGGCTTGTACAATAAGGCTGGGAAGATGGGCTAGGATCTTGTGGTGAAGGGCTTTCTGAGATTTTATCTTAGAGGTAAGGATTAAGGATGCAAGCACCATGTGCTAGACACATTTGGTCTGAGTCCTTTACCAATATCACTTCATTTGATCCAGACAATCACCCTGAGAGTTTGTGCTATGTTCTTCATTCTATTGCTGAATAAACTGAGGCAGAGAGTGATGTGACTCACACAGAATCACAGTTAGTAAATGTCTAAAGCTAGACTTGAACACGGGTCATTCTGACACCAGAAGTCAGCCCTCCCCCCTCCCCCTCCACAGCCCCACCTCACTGCCTATGACTAGAGGGTGAAATGAACCCGACTCTAAGCTGGATGAAAGTGGGAAGAGACTTGAGACAGAGAAGTGAGGAGCCAGAACCAAAGAGGCAGCTGCATGAGAAAAGAGAAGAGAGGAAGGGCAATGTATGTGAAGGGGGAACCAACAAGACTCAGACACTGACTGGAAATGTAAGGCAAAGGAAGGGGAGGAGGGGAGCTCCTGATGAACCTTGGAGACTGAAAAGATAGGTGATGGCACTAGCAGAATGGGGAAATTTGGATGAGGTTAAGATGTCACTAGGATATCTAGTTTGAAATAACTAGTAGGTGGTTTGATTATTTGGGACTGAAACTCAAGGGAGAGACTGAGGCCAGATATGTACATTTGAGAGTCGTCTTCATAGAGATAATAATTAAACTCATGGGAACTGATGAAATTACCATGGGAATGCAAAGGGAGAAGAGAAGAGGGTCTAAGAAAGAACCCTGAGGAGTACACCAAGACAGGAAGTGATATAAATGACAAGATAGCAAAGGATACTGAACAAGAATAGGTTAACATAGGAGACAAACTAGGAGAGAGTAGTGTCATAAAAAAATGAGAAAGAAGAAAATATTCAGGAGGAAAAGGTGGTTAACAATCAAATACAGCAGAGAAATCATGAAGGATGAGGACTAAGAAACTGTCATTAAGAAATCATTTGGTTACTTAAGAAAAAAGTTTCAGTCGAATGACTAAGTCAGAAGCCAGACTGTAAGGGTTGAGTAAGTAAGTAAAAGAAATGGGATAGCTGGGATAGTTTGGCTGAGAAATAAAATGATAGATTGAAGAGATGGCTGAGTCTAATGAAGGTTTAAGGACAGAGGCAAATGGAACATGTTTAAAGGCGGGAGGGAAGGAACCAACTGATAAAGTTGAAGACTCAAAGAAAGCAGAGATAATTGAGGGCATAATCTGTTGAAGACAATGCAAGAAAGAAATACACGTGCATTTGCTCTGGCTCTGGAAAGAAGGCTAATTCTTTGTCAAAGACTGGAAGAAAGTGGCAGATGATGTAAGGAGTTTTAAGATAAAAAAGGGAGAAGAGGGAATTCACATCCAATGGTCTCAATATTTTCAGTAAAGTAAAAAGCAAAGTCCTCCCTCAATGGAGAAAAGAATGAGGTCTAGCAAGCTCAAGAAGGAAAGAGGTTTGGAATAGTTTTTGTGGGGAGTGAACTAGTGCTCACTGTAAGACTTCCTTACTGCAGTGATGTCCCAGTTGAGATTGGATAATTTCAATTTAAAATATACCTAGTCTATACATTGCTGGTGGAGCTGTGAACTCATCCAACCTTTCTGGAGAGAAATTTGGAACTGCACCCAAAGTGCAACAAAAATGTGCATTCCCTTTGACCCAGAAATACCACTACTGGGTCTATACCCTGAAGAGATGATAAAAAAAAAAAGGTGAAAACATCACTTGTACAAAAATATTCATGGCAGCCCTGTTTGTGGTGGTAAAGAATTGGAAATCAAGTAAATGTCCTTCAATTGGGGAATGGCTTAGCAAATTATGATATATGTATGTCATGGAACACTATTGTTCTATTAGAATTCAGGGAAGCCTGGAGGGATTTTCATAAACTGATGCTGAGTGAGATGAGTAGAACCAGAAAAACACTGTACACACTAACAGCAATATGGGGGCAATGATCAACCTGGATGGACTCACTCATTCCATCAGTGCAACAATCAGGGACAATTTGAGAATCTCTGCAATGGAGAACACCATCTGCATCCAGAGAAACAACTGTGGAGTTTGAACAGTCCAAGGACTATTACATTTAATTTAGAAAGAAAACTGATATCTTATTGTCTGATCTTGCTATCTCTTATACTTTATGTTTCTTCCTTAAGGATATGATTTCTCTTTCATCACCTTCAATTTGGATCAATGTATACCATGGAAACAATGTAAAGACTGACAAATTGCCTTCTGTGGGGGGGTGGGGGGAGGGAAGTAAGATTAGGGGGAAAATTGTAAAACTCTAAATAAAATCTTTAAAAAGAAAAAAGAAAGGAGAAGAGAAATAGCAGGCAATTTAGAGTGAGTTTAGAGACATGTCTTGTTCTCCCTTCTTCCCATCTCAATCTCTAGCAGACCACCCAATTGTTATATTTGTTGAAAGTTTAAGTGATGGAAAAGTTATTTTTCTAGGTTTCTTTTTCCATATAAAGGGGCACTGCTGCAGCCTATATTGGGGGGGGGGATGTGTCAACAAGGTTCTAAGGCAAGTTCATGCTTAAAATGTATCACACAAAGAATCCTGGTTCCAGAAGCAATTACCCATTTTCCTGCCTCAGATCTGTGCAACTCTGTACTGAAAGAAACTAAAAAGCAAAGTAATTTGCTAAATGGAAATAAAAACTCCACTGACTTCAAAAAATAAAATAAAATATACCCAGTCTATCAGTATGAGACTTCCACCAACTTCAGGAAACAGATTACAAGAAGGAGTAATGGTGGTGGATGGTGATAGTAATCCTGGATCTGGCAAGAGAAGAGCACAGAAGAGCACCCATAGGAAGAGGAGCCAAGAGATTCAAGAGCAGAAGACAAGTTAGAGTTGACATGACTAACTACTGAGTTGAGACTGGAAAAGAAAGAAAATGAAGTCAAAGCAAAGGTATTGACCTAAGGCAGTCCTGAGATGTGAAAGGACTAAAGGGAATAATGAATGAATAAAAGTGAAGAACAGTTACAGGAGGAGGGTTGCATGTAGAAAGATGAAATGATACAAAATTATGATCAGATAGGAGACTGTCATTGTTCTAATTGGAGAAGCAGAACAATTTTGGGTACTGGCTCAGGCGGAATAACAGAGTAAGTCATAGAACCTAAGGAGGTTGAGAAAATGGGACTGTGTAAGGGAGCCTGAAGAAGCATCTATATGTATTTTAATGTCCCTTAGTAGGAAGGCATTAAACCATATACATATTGTTACCTCTCCAGTACTTTGAACACAGGGACAATTTCCATTTTTGTCTTTCTATCCCAGCACCTGGCAAAGAAATGGGCACATATATGCTTGGCACATAGTAGGAATTTAATAAATGCTTATTGGATGTCTTGAGTTCTTTGGAATAATTTTTTTTTAACTATAATCCTATTTAATGTAACTACCCAGGCTCTGTCTGGCTCTTTAGCACACTAAGGTCCTGTCTGCACAGGAGAGCCCCTGAATTCCTAGAATTAACAGAAGCTGGGTTTTCCAAAATCCCTTCATATATTAGGCACCAGACTTCAGACTCTGGAAACTAAATTCTATGAGTCAGCAATAACTAGAGTACTTTGTTCATAAGGGGGAAAAAAAGGAGTTTTTTGATGTCCCTAAAATTAGGATGACAGATCTAAGAGGGGATAAATGCAGGAGATACTTGAGAAATTTGGATATAGGCAAGTTCACCTTTCTGGGCTGGGTTAAGATGAGTTTCACCAATATCAAGGCAAGACTTACCAGAATGACCTCTAATGATCATTCAGTCTAAGAAATCTTTATTCATTCAGACAGTAAATAAACATTTATTGAGCATATCTACAATACAACTGCTAAGGAAGAGATGAGACATGACTAAAAAGGGCTTGTCCCCCAGGAGTTAACAATCTAGCTTTATTTTACCTTTAAGAACTTTTTCTATTGGCTACATTTTGTTCAGTTGGCACCTAAGTGATCTAGATGAGGCACTCCACATTGGGGTGACTAGACTCCAGGAATACCCACCTTTGCTCCAGAAGGCTGACTCCTTCGGGGTGGAGAGAGATCTGAATCAGAAGACCTGATTTTCTGCTTCCTTCTTGGTGGAGAGAGGTCTGAATCAGAATCTCGTTTCTTCTTGTTCCGTGGAGGAGACAGATCTGAATCAGAGGCCTGCTGGTTGCTCTTCCCAGGAAGAGAATATCCATCATACCTCTGGTGTTTCTTGATTGAAAAGTTTGAAGGGAATTTCTTATGACTAGAGGAGTCTAGAAATTAAGAAAGAATCACTTTAATCACTTCAGAAAAGTTCAAAAATAAATTTTTCTTTGTCTGGTTTGTGCTTTCAGATCAGTTAAAATTTCTCTAGGATCAAGCTTGACTCAATGACACTATTATTTGTGGAGGAATTGTAACTAATACAAATGCCCAATCCACACATATACATTGAGGGAAAAAGAGACAAATATTTCCAAGACAACTGGAATATTGGAAGTCGTGCCAGTGATGTATGTTTCAAAATCTAGGACAACTAAGATGCCAAGGTCCCCTAGTCAGGTCAGAGTTTTTTCCATCAGTAGAACAGACAGAATAATTCTAGCCTATTTCTAGTTTTGAATGTTATGGATTCCTAGAAAATGACTGAGGTTCCCAGAACTAAGGAACCAAAAGTTCAAAACATTTTAAATCAGAGGTTAAAATCAGGGTCTAAGCATGGAGTGAGCAGTGTCATTCCATAGGATTAAATCTCAATCCTTTGCCAAAAATTTCACTCTAAAGAAGATAGAATACACAATAAATTTCCCAGTGTTTTTAGTTTGGGAATGAATATTCTTTAGTTCCCAGGAATTCAAATCTCACTACTAAAGATTTTGTATTCTTAGGGCAATGAATAAGGTCCTTGTCCTCAAAAAGGTTACAATCTAATATTAAATGACTTTCTATCCCTCCAAGGGCTTTCTCCTCTGGCTCTATGTTTTTCCCAGTAGGTAGATCAGTGTCTAGAAGTCACTCTTTAGGGAAAGATTTGAATCCTGAAATACTCACTTTTCTAAGAGGGTTGGCTCCTTTCCTGAAGGTTTCCCCATCTCCAGTCTCACATCACCAACTGCCTAATAGTCATCTCAAACTGGGGGGTCCCACAAACACCTTAAACTCAATGTGTCCAAAACAGAGCTCATTATCTTTACCACAACTCACCCACCCCCTAAAACAGACTACTTGCTCTACACTACTGTCCAAGCCACTACCATCCTTCAGTCACCCAAGCAGACAACCTCAGTCACCTACTATTTGCTCATACTAACCCCATATATCCAATCTATGTGAGGTCTTTCTATCTCTACAATATCTCATGCACATGTCCCCTTCTCTTCTCTGACACTGGCAACCCCTGGTGTAGACCCTCATTGCCTCCCACTTAAACTATTCTATTAGCCTTCTGGTTAGTCTCACCACCTCAAGTCTCTCACCACCTCAAGCACCACCTCAAGTCTCTTACCACCTCAAGTCTCTCACCATTCCAGTCAATCTAGAACTCAGGTGCCAGTCATTTTCCTAAAATTCCCCCTACTCAATAAATTATAGTGGCTCCCTTTACCTCCAGAATCTAAAGCATTCTATGTGGCATGTTAAAGTCTTTTACAATCAAACTCCCTTCTTACCTTTCCAGTCTTGTTACACTTTACACAGCTCTCTGTAGTCTACTATCCAATACCCCAGACCTTCTCACTGCTTCCCACAATTCTCTATCTCCCGACTCTTCTATCTCCTGACTCTGCACCTCTCTCTCTATCTGGAATATTCTCCTCATTTCCACCTTCTGGCTTCCTTCAGGATTTTCCTACAAAAACCACTTGCTACAAAAGGTACTTCCTAGCACCTCCCCATTCCCCCACTTGCACCTCTCCTTTGTCTCTCTAGAAGAACTGTAAGTTTTAGGATAAGGTCTATGTTTTTGCTGTATTTTTTGTTTCCCCCATACTTAGCCTACTAGCTTAATAAATGTTGCTGCCTGGCCAAAAAACAAAAAGCCCAGGAGAAATTTTGGAACAGAAGGCACTCACCCCTGGAGTCAAGCAACTGTTTCCCTGGCTCAGAAGAGGAATGTGATCGATTTTTATGTTGAGAAGATTCATGCCCATATCTAGTACTCATCTCCTTCAAACAAAAAGAGGACTTAGCAGGGACTTTACTAGATAGTGAATGACGAACCTCAGGAGCTAAATCTTGAAGGTTAGGATGGACCCTCCTAGGTGGTGATAAGTCTGGAGCGTTATGATGGGTCCTCCTAGGAGGTGAGGAGTCTGAGGAATCTGGGGAGTCATGACGGCCCTTTCTGGGAGGTGAGGAGTCTGGGGAATCATGACGGGCCCTCCTGGGTGGCGAGGAGTCTGGGGAGTCATGACGGGCCCTCCTGGGTGGCGAGGAGTCTGGGGAGTCATGACGGGCCCTCCTGGGTGGCAAGGAGTCTAGGGAATCGTGACGGGCCCTCCTGGGTGGCGAGGAGTCTGGGGAGTCATGACGGGCCCTCCTGGGTGGCGAGGAGTCTGGGGAGTCGTGACGGGCCCTCCTGGGTGGCGAGGAGTCTGGGGAGTCGTGACGGGCCCTCCTGGGTGGCGAGGAGTCTGGGGAGTCGTGACGGGCCCTCCTGGGTGGCGAGGAGTCTGGGGAGTCGTGACGGGCCCTCCTGGGTGGTGAGGAGTCTGGGGAGTCGTGACGGGTCCTCCTGGGTGGTGAAAAGTCTGGGGAGGCGTGATGAGCCCTCTTTGAAGGTGAGGAATCTGGAGAGTCATGACGAGTCCTCCTAGGTGGGGATAGGTCTTGCTCTTGTTCTAAACACAAAGCATAAAGTCAGCACAACACAGATTCCTGGCTTCCAAACACTAGCTAGATCTCCCCAAAAGTAACCCATCTCAAAATCATCCAGAAATTCTGAAAGATCCAAGGATACTGAACCAGCAACCAGGATAACAAAAATAAAACTAAATATTTTCTCAAGGACAATAAAAAAAACCCTGTGCATACAGAGAGTTCAGGTAGCCCTTAACTGTCCTTTGAGGGAAAAAATAACAAATCTAGTTTCATAGAAGAAAAGGGTTATTGACGATTCAGCTCACATCATGTCAAGAAAAGTTCCTCAGAGTGAGAGGTTTGAAATGTTTTAGCGTGCAAAGGCACAGCATGAGATAGGGAGAGTGGATCAAGTACAGAACAGCTAAGATGTTTCAATGGTTCTGCTCTGCAACTCCTCTTATTTTCACCAACCACCAAGCTATACCATAGTTAATAGAGTATAAATATTGCACAGTCCTTTACTGAATAAATTCATTTTAAACTCCAGTCTAAAGAGACCTAAGAACATCTATGATACCAAGTGAACCCTAGAGGAAGCTGTGCTTTCTCAATTTCTGTTCTCCACAATCTCCTCAAGGAAACCATAGAAACAGTGACACTTCATACAGAAATAAACTGTTCAACATTTCTCCTCTATCCCACCCTGCCTACCCAGAAGAATGAGGCTGCCTCTCACAGCAGACCATTAGGTCTGACCTATGATTTGGCACTCACCTCCTAAGAGCTTCCACTTGTTACTGGTGCGGAATGCCTCCATTTGTTTCACTTCTTCTGGGCGTTCATCAACAAATTCAGCCACCTGAAAAATTTCATAGGTTTAAGTAGCCTGAAAGATCCCACTACAGAGCCAAAAGTGACTTGGGAAGATTAAACCATGGTTCCACACGTAATACACATAGAACTGAGGAAATCTTCCTCTTCAGGATTTACTGCTCCCTCTGGTTCCATAACAACTTGTCACTGTCATAGCTTAATTACAGATCCTCCAATAACTAATGAAGTATCCCCCAAAAAAGGCAATTTATTCCATCACAAATCCTTTTTTAACAAGCTGTTAAGTTCCACATCACCTATTTCTGAGGTGAAAGATGGATATAATGTAGTCTTTCCTTTTCTACCCAGAAGGTTCATTTGACTATCCAGAAGGTTCAGCACCAATGGTTAAAGTATAGACAAGAAGACTATATCCAGTATATATCCTTCATGGTAATAAGGAGTCACCATTACAATTCACTTACAAACCAATCTTCTTAAGAGTAAACAAAACCTGCTTTATTAGAGGAGATGAAGATATCTGCAAGGAGGCTGCTATAAGGGCAGTGGATAGAGTGCCAGACCTGGAGTCAGGATGACTCATCTTTCTGAGTTCAAATCAGGTCTCAGAAACTTACTAGCTGTGTGATCTTGGGGAAGTCATTTAACCCTATTTGCCTCAGTTTCCTCTTCTGTAAAATGAGCTGGAAAAGGAAATGGCAAATTACTCTAGTATCTCTGCCAAGAAAATCCAAAATGAGATCAGAGAGTCAGATGGGACTGAAACAAGTGAACAACAATAAAAGCAGCTATAAGAAGACTTTATAAATAAACTACAAGGGGTAGCTATTTGGCACAGTAGATAGAGCATTGGTGCTGGAGTCAGGAGGATCTGAGTTCAAATTCAGCCTCAGACACAATAATTACCTAGTTGTGTGGCCCTGAGCAAGTCACCATTGCAAAAAAAAACAAGAGATAAGCTTCGCTAGGTGTTCTTGGTTCAGGATACAGCCTTCTATACATTCTACTCAATCTTATTCCTGGGCCAGTGTCCTCTGAATGTCTACCATAGGATATGTCTCTTCTAATTTTCTTTTTTAATTGAAAATTTATCTTATTTTTCCAAATACACGCAAATGTAGTTTTCAACATTAATCCATTTGCAAATTTATGAGTTCCACATTGTTCTATCACCCTCCCTTCCCTTCCCCCACTCCGTGGAGGTGAACAGTAGAAAAATTTGTACATGTACAATCATGTTTAACATATTTCCATATTAGTAATGTGGTGAAAGAGAAATTAGAAGGAAAAGAAAAAAACTATGGGAAATAAAGGAAAAACATAAAAGCTGTTTTTAAAAAGAGTAAACATAGTATTTACTCTGCATTCAGACTCCATAATTTTTCCTCTGGATGTAGATAAGAGGAATTGTATCCATCAGTTTCCATCTCACAATGTTATTGTTCATGTGGACAATGTTCTCTTGGTTCTGCTCACTCCACTCAGCATCAGGTTATTCATGTTTCTCTAAAGTCTGACCATTCATGGCTCCTTATAGAACAATAGTAACTCCATAACTTTCAACGTTCAGCCATTCCCCAATTGATGGACATCCCCTCAATTTCCAATTCCTTGCCACTACAAAAAGCACTGCTATATTTTTGAATATGTGAGATTTTTCCTGTTTTTACGATTTCCTTGAGATATAGACCTAGTATTAGATCAAAGGGTAAGAATAGTTTTACTGCCCTTTGAGCATAGTACCAGACTGCTCTCCAGAATAGCTGGATGAGTTCACAACCCTCCAACATTGATCATTTTCCTTTTATGTCATATTAGCAAATCTGATAGTTGTTTTAATTTGCATTTTTCTAATCAATGATTTGGAGCATTTTTTCTTATGACTATAAACAGTTTTAATTTCTTCATCTGTAAACTTCCTGTTGAGCAAAAAATCAGAAATGCAGACCTGATATTCTTGAAAAAAGGTATGTTTTAGGCTCCTTCAAATTCTGTATTTTCTGATTCTGTAACTAGAGATACAACTGGAAGTGATTTAGAGACCAACAAGGAAAAAGACTACAGAACCTGAAATAAATGCCCAGAGACTCAACCATGGAAAATTTGCAACTCCCTTTTGGGGATGAAATGAAGAAGTTTGGGTGCTCTCTTCTGTGAAGGCTTTCCCCACTACTATTCCCCCCATTCCATGAGTAATTATATTTCTTTACTTGGCTACATACCTATTTCACCCCAGTTAAGTGACTTGGGAAGAGAGATGTCTTCTCATAGGGAGGGCCTTGTGTGTGTATTTGTCATCTAGTAAATATTTGCAGAAGAAAATGAAGTTAAGAGGAACACTGATCATGGAAAGCCAAGGAGAGAAATCATTTTAAGAAAAGGTCAGGATTAAATGCTACAGAAAGGAAGAGGCATATAAGGAATAAGAAAATGTTCCAGGATCTAGCGAAGTCAACAATGCAAGGTCACAGAAGAGCTTCAGTGTGGCAGAGATGAAAGTGAGGAGAGCAGAGGTAAAAGTTTTATGTTACAGGGAAGGAAAGGCAATGTGTGCTTATCAGGTTTAGCAGCACTGTCTAAAAAAGTATTTCATTCTTGTTTCTAATTTTTTGTTTTTTATAAGAACTGGAGACCACTGAGAAAAATTTTTAAGCAGAAGGAAAGAAGTCAGTAGAGAGGGAGATATTTTAAATGGAAGAGCAAGGAAGGATGACTGATGAAGCAAGATTAAAGGATTTAATTTTGTAAAAATTATTAGTACTTCTGGGGGCAAAGCCAAGATGGCAGAGTAAAGGCAAAGACTCTCTAAGCTCTCCCTTAAATCACTCCAAATACCTTTAATTAACAACTCTAACTAAATTCTAGGGTGGCAGAATCCACAATAAGACTTAGTGAAACAATTTTCCAGGCTAAGGTAACTTGGAAGATCAGCAAGAAGGGTCTACTGCACCTGGGTTAGAGAGAGGGCAGTGCATCTTGGGCCACATAGGAGCAAAGTGGCCCCAAACATTCAGAAACAGGAAGCCAGGTGACTGGGCCAGGGACAGCAGTGGTAGTTCCTAGATCACTCAGTTCAGGAACTGCCAAGGACAACTAGGAAGATCAGTCAGAAAACTGCCACATCACAGTGAAAACTGGAACCCATTTCAGCACAGGCATCTGCAGCACAGCCTGTACCCCAGGCCACAGGACCTGAATCAGCAGCAGCTGCTTCCAGAGCTCCCAATCCATGGATGGTATGGGGGTCGGAGGGAGATTACAGGGATCTCTTTGCTATCCCTGAGGCAGGACTCTGTTACTTTACCCATATTATGATTTGGGTCACAGTCACAGGAAGAGGAGCAGAAGCACAATAGAGCTTGCTACCTTAGCAGAGCAGGGAACCTTCTCACAGTTCCAGGGTAGAGAGGAGTAATTGCTATCACTCACAGACCAGAGCAGAGGCAAACAAAGAGTAGTCACAACCTCTCGAAAGACCTTGGAAAATTTGAAAACTTGCAGGTCCCTAGAAGTATCGCTGAAAACAGCTACAAACCCCCCCCTAAAGCTTGGACTGGTGCGTTCTCCACCCTGGAAGCAGAGCCCCACCATTACAAAAAGTTAAAATCAAGTCACAGGTTCAGGAAATGAGCAAATGACTGAAGTAAAAAAAAAATCTATCTATAGATAGTTACTATAGTCATAAGGAAGACCAAAATACACTCAGAAGAAGATAACAAAATCCAAGCTTCCACATCCAAAGCCTCCAAGAAAAATATGAATTGGACTCAGGCCATGGACGAGTTCAAAAACGATTTTGAAAATCAAGTAAGAGAGGTAGAGGAAAAATTTGGAAGAGAAAAATGAGAGGGATGCAGGAAAATCATGTAAACCAAGTCTGCAGCTTGGTGAAGAAGTTCCAAAAAAGTACTGAAGAAAATAACATCTTAAAACCAGATTGGCCAAAAGGAAAAAGAGGTCCAAAAAGCCAATGAGAAGAATGCCTTAAAAAGTAGAATTGGTCAAATGGAAAAGGAGATACAAAAGGTCCCTAAAGAAAATAATTCCTTAAAACATAGAATGAAGCAAAGGGAAGCTGATGATTTTATGAGAAATCAAGAAACAATACAGCAAAAGCAAAAGAATAAAAACTAGAAGGAAATGTGAAATATCTCACTGGAAAAACAATTGACTTGGAAAATAAATGCAGGAGAATTTAAAAATTACTGAACTACCTGGAAGCCATGAACAAAAAAAGAACCTGGAGGTCATTTTTTCAAGAAATTCTCCAGGAAAATTGCCTGATATCCTAGAAGCAGAGGGTAAAATAGAAATTGAAATAATCCACCAATCACCTTCTGAAAGAGAAATTTCAGAGCTCTCAAGTGAAGGAGAAAATACTGCAAGAAGCCAGAAAGAAACAATTCAGGGGCGGCTGGGTGGCGCAGTAGATAGAGCACCGGCCCTGGAGTCAGGAGTACCTGAGTTCAAATCCAGCCTCAGACATTTAATAATTGCCTAGCTGTGTGGCCTTGGGCAAGTCACTTAACACTATTTGCCTTACAAAAACTTAAAAAAAAGAAAAAAGAAACAATTCAAATATCATGGAGCCACAGTCAGAATAATAGAAGATTTAGCAGCCTCCACATTAAAAGATCATAGGGCTTGGAATATGATATTCCAAAAGGCAAAAGAACTTGGCTTACAACCAAGAAACAACTACCTAGCAAAAGTGAACATACTCTTTCAGGAGAAAAGATGGACATTCAATGAAAAAGGGGACTTTCAAACTTTGCTGATGAAAAAATTGTATAGATAATCTGATCTTCAAATACAAGACTCAAGGGGAAGCATAAAAAGATAAACAGAAAAGGCAAGTCTCAAGGGACTTGATGTTGAACTGCCTATATTCCTGCACAGGAAGATGATACTGATAACTCATATGAACTTTCTCATCTATTAGAACAGAAGGCAAGGCACAGGTGGGAATTGAATTGAAAGGATAATATATTAAAAATATGGAGTTAATGGGTGAAAATGGAATGTCCTGGGAGAAAAGGAAAGGAGGAGATAGAATGGGTTAAGTTATTTCACATAAAAGAGGCAAGAAAAATTTTTTGCAGTGGAGTGGAAGAAAGGGGAGATGAGGGGAAAGTGAGTGAGCCTTACTCTCATCAGAACTGGCTCTGAGAGGGAATAACACACACACACTTAATTAGGTATAGAAATTTATCTAACCATAGAAGAAAAAAGTAGAGGAAAGATGTGGGGGAAGGGAGGGAAGGGAGGAAGAGGATCCTGGTAAGTAATGAAAGGGAGGGAAGATTGTGGGAGTAGACAGTCAGATGCAAAACACTTTTCAGGAGGAAATGGGTGAAAAGAGAGAGAAAATGGAATAAATGGGGGTGAGGGAACAGTTAGCAATAGCAACTGTGGGAAAAAATATTGAAACAAGTTTCTCTGATAAAGATCTCATTTCTCAAACATAGAGAAGAACTAAGTCAAATTAAAAAAAAAAATGAGCCATACCCCAAATGATAAATGATCTAAAGATATGAAAGTTTTCAGATGAGGCTATCAATGCTATCTATTTAAATATTTTTTTTTAAATATCCTAACTCATTGTAGAGAGGAGAAATGCAGCTTTGAACAATTCTAAGCTACTACTTTATATCTATTGGATTAGCTAATAGGATAGAAAGAGAAAATGACAAATGTTGGAGAGGATGTAGGAAAAATGAGTCATTAATACACTGCTGGAGGAAGCTGTGAAAGGATTCAACAATTCTGTAGAGCAACTGGAAAATATGCCCAAAGGGCTATAAAACCAGACCTACCCTTGATCTAGCAATGCCACTATGAGGTCTATATTCCAGATTCCAGAAGAGACGAAAAATGGGAAGGAAAAGGACCTATATGTGTAAGGATATTTATAAAAAAATCTTTTCTGGTGACAAGGAACTGAATCAGTTGGGGAATGGCTGAACAAACTGTGGTATGTGATTAAGATGAAATGCTATTATGTTATTATAAGAAATGATGAACAGGATGCTCTCAGTAAAAAGCTTGCATGAAAGGCAATTTACAGATGAGATCAAAGCAATTCATAGTCATATGAAAAATTGCTCTAAATTATTACTTATTAAAGAAATGCAAATTAAAGCTTCTCTGAGGTACCACCTCACACCTCTCAGACTGGCCAATATGACCAGAAAGGATAATGATCGTTGTTGAAAGGGTTGTGGGAAATCTGGGACACTATTACATTGTTGGTGGAGCTGTGAACTCATCCAACCTTTCTGGAGAGAAATTTGGAAGTACGCCCAAAGGGCAACAAAAATGTGCATACCCTTTGATCCAGCAATATAACTACTGGGTCTATACCCTGAAGAGATGATGAAAAAGGGTAAAAACATCACTTGCACAAAAATATTCATAGCAGCCCTGTTTGTGTTGGCAAAGAATAGGAAATCAAGTAAATGTCCTTCAATTGGGGAATGGCCTAGCAAACTGTGTTATGTGTATGTCATGGAACACTATTGTTCTATTAGAATTCAGGGAAGCCTGGAGGATTTGCATGAACTGATGCTGAGTGAGATGTAGAACCAGAAAAACACTATACATCCTAACAGCAACATGGGGGCGATGATCAACCTTGATGGACTCACTCATTCCACCAGTGCAACAATCAGGGACAATTTGGGGCTATCTGCAATGGAGAATACCATCTGTATCCAGAGAAACAACTGTGGAGTTTGAACAAAGACCAAGGATTATTACCTTTTATTTAGAAAAAAAAACTGATATCCTATCATCTGATCTTGCTATCTCTTATACTTTACGTTTCTTCCTTAAAGATATGATTTCTCTCTCATCACATTCAATTTGGATCAATGTATACCATGGAAATAATGTTAAAGACTGACAAATTGCCTTCTGTGAGGGGTGGGGGAGGGAAGTAAGATCAGGGGAAAAAATTGTAAAACTCAAAATAAATAAAATCTTTATAAAAAAACTTGCATGAGCAGATGTAATGGGAAATGTACTATATACAAAGTAATAGCAATGTTGGAGAATGATAATCTATGAATGACTTACCTTTTCTCACAATGCTGTGATCCAAGTGAACTCTGAAGGACTTTTGATAAGAATACTATTTATCTCAAAGACAGAGCTGATGATGGGGCAGCTAGGTGGTGCAATAGATAGAGCACCAGTCCTGGAGTCAGGAGTACCTAAGTTCAAATCCGGCCTCAGACACTTAATGATTACCTAACTGTGTGGCCTTGGGCAAGCCACTTAACCCCATTTGCCTTGCAAAAAAAAAGAGCTGATGGTGTCTGAATTCAGATTGAAGCATACTTTTTTCTTTTCTTTTTTTTTTTTGCAAGGCAAATGGGGTTAAGTGGCTTGCCCAAGGCCACACAGCTAGGTAATCATTAAGTGTCTGAGACCGGATTTGAACCCAGGTACTCCTGACTCCAGGGCTGGTGCTTTATCCACTGCGTCACCTAGCCATCCCTGAAGCATACTTTTTTCCTTGAAGTTTCTTTTTTTTTGGGGGGGGGGGCTGTTTACTTTTACAACATGACTATTATGATAATGCTTTTCAAGACTTCACATTTGTAACCTATATCTGTGAGGGGGATTGGGGAGGGAGAAAGGGAGAGAATTCAGAAGTTAAGGTTTTAAAAGTGAATGTAGAAATTTGTTTTTACATGTAACTGGGGAAAAATAAAATAAAATAAACATTTTAAAAAAGGTATTAGTACTACCACATGGGATGTGATGATCAACCTTAATGGACTTGCTCATTCCATCAGTGCAACAATCAGGAACAATTTTGGAATATCTGAAATGGAGAATACCATCTGTATCCAGAGAAAGAATTGTGGAGGTTGAACAAAGACCAAAGACTATTACCTTTAATTTAAAAAAAAAAAGTTATTATATAATTTTGCTATCTCTTATATTTTACTTTTTTTCCTTAGGGATATGATTTCTCTCTCATCACATTCAACTTAGATCAATGTATACAATGGAAACAATGTAAAGACTAACAGAACGCCTTCTGTGGGACATGGGGGGAGGGAAGCGAGATTAGGGGAAAAATTGTAAAACTAATGAATGAATGAATGAATGAATGAATGAATTTTTGAAGTATTCGTACTTCTGAAGAGAAGAAAAATAGGTGAAGTCCAGCGACCTCAAGAGTTCTAGGAGGCAGGAAGGAATGGAATGATACTAACAACAATTCATTTATTTAAACAGCCAACCTTGTAAGGCAGATATTACAAATATTTTAATCTCTATTTTACAGATGGGAAACTGAGTCAATTAACTTGTCTATATAGGGTCACAGACACTGAGTTAAGAGGACCAGAATTTGAAGGTGGGTCTCCATTCCAAAGAAGTCCAGTATTAAGAGATTGAAAGAAATATCCCATTTAAAGTAACTGTAGACAGTATAAAATACTTAAGAATCTAACTACCAAGACAAATCCAGGGACTTTATGTATAAAATTACAAAACACTTTTCATTCAAATAAAGGCAAAATTTAAACAATGGAAAAACATTAGACAGACCTAGTCAATACAATAAAAATGATAATTCTACATAAATTAATTATTCAGTGCCATACAAATGAAAACTGCCAAGAGCTAGAAAAATATAATAATAAAATTCATCCAGAATAACAAAAGGTCAAGAATATCAAGGGAAGTAATGAAAAAAAAGTGAAGGTGACCCCTCTCGACCAGATCTCAAACATAATAAAACAGTAAATTAACAAAACTATCTAGTACTGGCTAAGAAATAGAAATGTGGATCAGTAAAACAGATTAAGTACACAAGACACAGTAGTAAATAACCACAATAATCTTGTGTTTGATAAACCCAAAAACCCCAGCTTTTGGGACCAAGAACTCTCACTATTTGATAAAATCTTCTGGGAAAACTGGAAAACAATATGGAAGAAACTAGACATAGAACAATATCTCACACTGTATACCAAGAAAAGGTTAAAGTGAGCACATGATTTGAACATAAAGATTGATATCATAAGGACATTAGGTGAGCAAGGAATAGTTTACCTATTAGATCTACAGAGAAGGAAAGAATTTAGGGCCAAACAAGAGATAAGAGAACACTAAAGGATGTAAAATGGAAAATCTGGATTATATTAAATTTAAAAGGGTTTGCACAAATAAAACCAATGCAACCAAAATTGGAAGGAAAGCAGAAAGCTGGGAAAAATTTTTATAGCAATGTCTCTGATAAAGGACTCATTTCTCATATATATAGAGAGAGAACTGAGTCAAATTTATAAGAATATAAGTCATTCCCCAATTGATAAATGGTCAAAGGAGGGGCAGCTAGGTGGCACAGTGGATAGAGTACCAGTCCAGGAGGCAGGAGTACCTGAGTTCAAATCTGACCTCAAACAATAATTACCTAGTTGTGTGATCTTGGGCAAGTCACTTAACCCCATTGCCTTAAATTTTAAAAAATTTTTAAAATATACAAGAAAATAAATGGTTGAAGGATATGAACAAGCAGTTTTCAGATGAGGAAATTAAAACCACCTATTCTCATATGAAAATATGTTCTAAATCACTATTGGTAAGACAAATGTAAATTAAAACAACTCTGAGATACCACCTCACACCTATCAGATTGGCTAATAGGACAGAAAAGGAAAATGATAAATGGTAGAGGAGATATGGAAAACCTAGGATACTAATGAATTGTTGAAGTTGTGAACTTATCCAATCATTCTGGAGAGCAACTTGGAACCATGCTCAATGTGCTATAAATCTGTCCAAACCTTTTTGACTCAGCAATACTACTAAGTCTGTATCCCAAAGAGATGGGGGGGGGGGGGGGGGGGAGAAGAAGACCTACTTGTACAAAGATAGGAAGTTCTTCTGGTAAAGAATTAGAAATTTAGACATTAAAATGGCATGGAAGACTAATTAAAAGAAACTAATTTTTAATAGATTAAAGAATGACAAGAATACTTTAAACTCTTTTCATCAATGTTTTAGAAGGTCATTCTTACTAACTCAATTTATTCAAATATATTTAATATATATAAGACATATCTATTCTATCTTTTCCCCCCCCAAAAAAACACTGTTATCCAATTTTCCTTGCCAAATGAACTATGCAAATAAAATATATTATCCCATTAAGAAACTGGGAGGAAGTTTGAACAAGTTGTGCCATATGATTGTGATGGAATATTATTGTGCTATAAGAAATGATAAGCAGAATGCCTTAGGAAAAAACTAGAAAAACTTTCATGAACTGATGCAAAACAAAGTGAGCAGAACCAGGAGAACACTATACATAGTAACAACAATATCGTATAATGATTTATTATCCTCAGCAATAAAGTGATATGACAATTCCAAAGGACCTATGATAAAAAATGCTACATCTATTTCCAGAAAAAAAAAAACTGACAGTCTGAATGTAAATTGAAGCAAAGTAAATGCAAATTAAAATTTTTCACTTTATTTTTCTATGTCTGGTTTTGTTGTGTTTTGTTGTTTTTTTGTTGTTCTCTTTCATAACATGACTAACATGGAAATATGCTTTGCATGACTGTATATGGATAACTTATGTCAAACTGCTTGCTGTCTCAGGGAAGAAGAAGAGGAAAGCAGGAAAGAATCTGGAACTCAAAATTTAAAAAAAAATCATTAAAAATTGTTTTTACATAACTGGGAAAAAAATATAAAAATAAAAAAAAGGAAGAGGTCAGATGGACTCTTTGTTTGGATATTAGTTGGACTAGGTGGCTTCCTTAGAACCTTCCATCTCTAAAAAACACATTGTGAAACACCAAGCTCTTGTTCAAATCTCAGACTTAGTTATATTTCAATTCAATGCAAGAGACATCAACTAAACTCCTGCTCTCAGCAAGGAGCAGTGCCTGCTAGTGGATCAACATGAAATTCCTAAAAGATCTAAACCATCTTTCTCCTTTTTTCCAAGAAATTCTAGTGGCTCCTTATTACCTCTAAGATAAAATTCAAATTCCTCTGTTTGACACTGAAATCTCTTCCTCATCTGGCTTCAGGTTAAATCACTTTCTTATTTACCCTGTTATCTCCAAACTGGCTTATTCACAATCCCCATTCATTGGCATTATATCTCCTATTCCCAAGCCTTTGCAAAAGCTGCCCCTATCATAAACTTCATCTCCACCTAGTCAAATTTCTAACTTCCTTTTCAAGTTTTAATCCGTGTCATCTTCTACAAAGAGCATATGCTGATCCTCCCAACTAATTATGCTATCCCCACTGAAAATTATTTGCATTTACTATAAATACCTATTTTGTATCTACTTATCTATGTTCAAGTTACTTGTTACCCCAAACATGTTCTTTCCTCTCCTCTCCTCTTCCCTAATCATTATACTTAAGACCCTTAAAGGTAGGGACTGTTTCCTTTATGTCTCTATACCCCAGCACCTAGTCTAGTACTTGGTACAAAGCAGACTTTTAATAAATGCTTGCTTGCTTGTTTTTCTTAATGAATGAATGGATGGTGGCATCAAGTTATTAAGTACTAAGATGAAAGCAAAGGTTTCTTTAGAGTTCAGTTATGCTGCATGCTATATTTTTCAATGTAGAGTTACAACATGCCTCAGCCCAATACTAAGATAGTTTTGGCTGGGTAAAAACACATACTGGGAACTCACTCCTTTTTGATTGCTTTCTCATTATTAGGAAGATGATAATTCTACAATGAAATGACTATAGCACAGTTTTTAATTACGATTTTCCAACTGTTCTAAGCAAAGCAGTATTCCTTCTCTGCTCTCACCTTCTTCCCTTAATGCCTGACCTTGGGGAAGTTGAACTAGATAATCTCCAAAGTCCTTTCTAAATTTAACTTCTATGATCTTAACAACTGTGTGAAGGTAATCTGTTTGAGGCAACCACAAGTTCACAAGCCCCAATTACTTCCAAACTTACCACAGGCAAATCTCCCTCATCTTCCTCTTCTTCTTTTTCTGTCTTAGTAGAAATATTTGCCCAGCTCACATCATCATCCACAATCCTCATCCTAGAGAAAAGAACAGTCAGAAAAAGAACTGCTTTCAAGATGAAAATAAACATTCTGGGAGACTCAAAAAAGTTGCTTAGAAATAAATAAGAAGTATGAGGCGACAGGGTAGCCACATCTAGTTTGTCCTTTCCCTACAGAGCCAACATCTCTAAGACTAAAGAATTTAGGAAAAGTTGACGGTGACTTTTTTTTTTAGGTTTTTGCAAGGCAATGGGGTTAAGTGGCTTGCCCAAGGCCACACAGCTAGGTGATTATTAATTGTCTGAGGCTGGATTTGAACTCAGGTCCTCCTGACTCCAGGGCCGGTGCTCTATCCACTGAGCCACCTAGCCAGCCCTCGTTAATGTAACTTGAAAAACGACTGGGAACAGGAACAGACACCCTTAACCACGAGTAGGCTACCTCTTACCTCGGGGCCCACAAGTGTGCATTCCCCAACGAGAACTCCTACTTCTGGGCCAAGTCCCGTTGCTTTTCATTGGCTCCCTTGGCCGAGTTCATACCCCACGCTTAGCTTCTGCTCTTTACTATTTCATCCAAACCTCAGGCTGGAGCCTCCTAGCTGGGTCCTCAGGCTCAGGGGGAGAAGGAGAGTAAAGGGATGCCCCCGGGGCTCAGGTTGGCGAGGAGGTAGCAGGGAGGAGACAGCAAACTGAATGCGCTGCTCAGAGAAGGGGCCGCACCTAACAGGGAGGATGTCAGGAAGGGAGAGGGATAAAAAGGGACAAAGGGGGTGGCCGGGTGGCGCAGTGGACAGAGCACCGGCCTGGAGTCAGGAGGACCTGGGTTCAAATCCGGCCTCAGACACTTAAATAATGACCCAGCTGTGTGGCCTTGGGCAAGCCGCTTAACCCCACTGCCTTGCAAAAACCTAAAAGAGGGACAAAGAATAGGGAGGCGAGAGGCAAGTGGGAAAGAGGGCCGACAACCGCGAGCGGAGGCCAGGCTGCTGGGAGTCACGGAGCGGCCAGGGCGGGGATGGGAGGCGCGTCCCAGTGCCCGGGCCCGGGGGCACCACTTCAGCCGCGAGGGGGCGCCCTCGGGGGGCGCCGGGGCTCTGCAGCTCCCGCGCCAGCTGGGTTCCCTGCCGGGCTGCGGGGCCTTGGCGGACCCGCACGACCCAGGCCAAGGGCTCGCGCCGGCCCGGCCCCGGGGTCCGCGGCCGGGGCTAAGGGGAGCCGGGCCGGAGCCGCCGCCGCCGCCGCCCGGGCAGGACGGGGGGAGCGGGGCCGGGGCACAGGCGACACACAGGAGCCGCGCACGCCGCCCCACACACACACACACACCCCTCACCCTCTGCCTCCGGCGCCGGGCGGCTTCGGCCGCTTCTTGCGGCGCTTACGACCGGCCTCCGACCCCGCGTCGGCCGCAGCATCGGGCCCGGACAGGTAGCGCTTCAGATACTCCGCCTTGGACAGCGGCGGGGCGGCCGCCATGGCGGCGGAGGAAGCGGGAGGGGACCGGAAGTCGGCTACGGCACGGTCGGAGGGACAAATCCTGTAGCGAAAAACACGTGCCGAGGAGGTTAGCCAATGGGTGGAGCCAGGACTCTCCGGCCACTGGCAGAGAAGCCGAAGGCGGCGTCCGATTGGCTCCCGGATGTGGGCGGTCCCAACCCAACGGAAGCCAACCAGTAGCAGCCTCAGAAAAGCACTCGCGCGGGGTTTGGTTGGCGGTTGGGGGAGATGGGCGGGGCAGTATTAGCGAAGGGAGGGAGCTGGAAGGGACAACTCAGGACAGGCAGTCTGAGTCTCATGCGCATCTGCGCGAGCTTAGGGAAATACTAAATGCCTTACTCGGCACAGGTGGAAGGAGCTATTCTCCACCTCCATCCAGTCTTTTTTCTTTTGAGTTTCAAATTCTGTGCCTCCCTCCAGTTCGTCCCCCACCCCTTGAAAAGACCACCATTACCTACTCATTTTATCCGTGAAGTCAAGCAAAACAAGGCATGTAAAAAAGGACTGGAATGAGGCGACACTTGGTAGAGAAACTACCAAGGAGGCTATGATAGTAATCTAACAGTAAAATGATGAGGGCCTGAACTAAGGTGGTAGCTGTGTGACTGCAGACAAGGGGTCAGATGCAAAAGATGTGAATATAGAAATGGAAAGATTTGGCAACTAATTGGATATGTGAGTTAACTTGAGGCTATCAAGATTTCAAATCCAAGACAGTGGAAGAATGGGGGTTTCATTGACACATTGTCAAGTTTTCAAGAATTTGCAATGAGAAAGATAAATTCAGCTTTTAAGACATGTTAAATTTACTAAATCTTTGGGACAAGAGTTTGAAATGTCTAACTAGCTGGTCAAGGACTGAAACTGGGGGAGAGACCAAAACTAGATATATAAATCTGAGTCATTTACGTAGAGATGGAACTGTGGAAATGGAAAATTTCATGGAATTTATTGATTAGGAAGTTGTTGGTGACCTTTAGGAGGAAAAAAAAGCTTCAGTAGAAGCTATTCTGTAGAATTATGATGCAAGAACACAAAAAGCAAGAAAATGGTGAAGAATTAAGAGTATAAGGTAAAAGTACCTATTTTAAAAAATCTAACCATGAATAGAGATAGAATAGCTGGATAGATGAAAGGGTCAAGGGATGCTTAATTTGGGAGAACAACTCAGATAATTTGCACGGCTTATTCAACTGAATTAGAAGTTTAATTGAAAAAAATATGGAGGTTTTAGTGAACTATATACAAGTTGAATATGAAATACGACAACAAAAATGCTAAGATTACATTTAGGTAGGGAATTTAGGCCTAGGGAAATGAGCACCCCGCTGTCTATTCTATCCTGGTCAAAACATATTTAGAATATTTAGTTCTATGCACAATTTATGGATGACGGATAAATTGGTGAGAGGAGAAAAAAGTCAGATGGCATAGTAAAGGATTCATACCATATGAAGAGTTAGCAGTTGTGGGGCTATTTGATCTCAAGAATGATAGGCTCATAGGCTTAGAGCTACAAGGAACCTTGGAAGAAAAAAATAAAACATGACAAGTTCCTGTTTATTTCAGTTGTTCATTTATGGAAATTGTGCGTTTATCTGATACTGAAATTTTTCTTTCCAACTTGTGTCCAATGGAGAAAAATGATTTAGTTTAACTTGTGTATAATGAATTTTTTTTTTAAAAAAAAACCATCTTGTGTTCTCTTCCTCCTCCTTGGGAAGGCTGCAGCTATGAAGCATGATTGGTGACCCATAGTTCATTACAGGCTCACACCTAGCTTAAATAGGTTTGAGTTTTAAGAACCTGTTAATGCTTTTAACCCTATCTTTTCATTGTGTTGTTTTGTTTTTTGGATTTTTGCAACACCGTGGGATTAAATGATTTACCCAAGATCAAACAGCCAAGTATTAAATGTTGCTGCATTTGAACTCGGGTCCTCCTGACTCCAGGGCTGGTGCTCTATCCACTGTGCCACCTAGCTACCCCTCTTATAGTATGTTAATTGATGAACTTATTAAAATATATAAATTAGTGTTAGAAAAAATACTTGAAATATGAGTTTAAGTCCTATGAGGGAGGTTCACAAGATGAGGGGAGAATCTTGTTCTGCACTACAGAGGGGTAACAACAGAATTCCAAAAAACAGGATGTAAGTAAAAGCTAGAATTATGTAATATTTAAGAACGAAAAAATTATTCATCTTTTGGCTAAGTGTTAATATCTAAATCCATTAAATGTCCAAATTTTCAAAAGACTTATATATATAATATTTAAATGTGTGTAGTGGATTAATGGAGACCACTTACAGGTGGCTAAGATTCTTCCTGGTTTTATCCAGCTCCACATCTTTAAAGTTAAAAGGGAAATTCTACAATTATTTTCTAGTGATTTCCTTTCTGAATCATGGTTAAGGTTTCTTTAGCATGGAAAAAATGGGCTATTAAGATCCTCTCCCTAATGTCCATCCATTTCTGTATTGCAGCTTTCTTATATGGAGCACTTTTCCCTATTTTCCAGAGGACTACATACTAGCATGAAGGATGAGTTATTCTGGAGAGATTAGCATTGTCAATGACATTTAAACCAAGGATAATGTAAAAAAAGCATGTTCTACTTTAGTGATGTCTTCAAGCAAAGACCTATCATTATTAGAGACAAATCTTGGTAACGACAATATGGTTCCACTGGTCTCTCAAAGGTCTCTCCCAATACATCTAAGAGTCTATGACAAGTCAGCAGGTAGAAAGGAAGGAGTCCATAGAGACCCAAAATGCACTAGGGAAAGGTAAGGGTAAGCAGTACCTACTTAGCAGTGTGTCTTGCATGTAAGACATGCTTCATAAATAGGTTCTGTAGGAGGCAGGAGGGAATGGAACCAAAGACCAAAGCAGGGATTAGATTTAATGAGTAGCAACCTCTTCTAGACTAGAAGGAAGGCGGTGGGCAAAATTGAGCTTTGAGGAATGTAGGAGCTGGGCAGAGACCTACTTTTGGATAACTACTATTTTTTTCAATGAAGTAGTTCATCTAATAAATATGGGAAATGAAGGTGCAGATGTAAGAGACCACATTCAAAGCAGTCACTTTTTTAAGAAGTCACACCAAGGCTAGAATTGAACAGCATAAAGGACTCATGGGTAAAATCAGGTTTTTAAGATTACAAAGTGAAGGCAACATATTTTTGCAGGGAAGATGACTGGATTTGCCTGTATCTGTGTACTTGAGATAGGATAGAAAAGAGGGCTATAAATGTCCTTCACCTTCCTTCCCTCGGGGCTTAAAAACTTCCCACCACACTTGCTTGCTAGATCTATTATAATTACTGTATTGTAATCAGATAAACCACCCCATATATTATTTCTTCGAATAAAATAACAAACTTCATTTAGCTTCATGGTTATTAGAGTTCCTTGTTTTGCTTTCATCTGCCTCCTATGGACTGGAAACATGCTTTCTCCTAATTTTAACCTTCATTACCACCACATTATTGAGGAATAGGAAAAAAAAGGCTCCATAAATGGGTTTAAAACACTTTATAGGGGTGGCTAGGTGGCGCAGTGGATAAAGCACCAGCCCTGGAGTCAAGAGTACCTGGGTTCAAATATGGTCTCAGACATTTAATTACCTAGCTGTGTGGCCTTGGGCAAGCCACTTAACCCCATTTGCCTTGCCAAAAAAAAAAAAAAAAACCTAAAACACTTTATTAAACTTGCATTATTACTATTATTACATCATTCCTCACCTTAGGCAAGTTGCTTAAGATAAATTATACTTTGCCAACTCTGACTGAACCTGGCTGTCTGGTCAAAAGTCACACTTAACATAATGAAAAAAGAACAAGGTGAATTGTAAGATCACAGTTATTTGAAAACAGCAATTTTATTGGCAACCTTTTTTCTAGTCTGATATCAGGACTCCAGCCCTTCCCCATCTCCCACATGGCTCCTCCCATTTTTTAAAAGCAAGAATAGCTATAGAATGCCAACTCCTGTTTGTGTCCCAACTCATCCATTTCTCCAAGTCTAGCCCAAAGCAACTCCTTGGAGCCCCTTCCTTATAAAAAAGAAGAAATAGGGAAGGAAAGGAAGATTTTACCAAAAACAATAGTAACTTGCCACAGAGTTCAATTCCAAGTTTCTTCACAAACCAATACAAAACCTCCAAAATAAGGTCAGTAACAAAACAGACGTGCATTTGCATCATGAATTGTTTTGAAAGTATGCGCAGCTTCACGGCCCCAGACCAGGTGTTCCCATTAAAGAGAAAGTTCCTGTTCTCTTGTCCCTGTCCCTCTGACCTATTACAACAGTAATAAATAACCCTGGGGCCCTGAGTAGTTCTCTTGTCTGGCCTGGCCCTTTGCCTGCTGCTACCGCTGTGGAGTCAGTCCAGTCTCATAGCCCTCCGTCTTCATGTCATTGAGCCCCAAATCCTCATTCTGGTCAAATGTGCGTTTGTAGCGCTCAACCTTCATCTCTGGGTCATCCTCCGGTGCATACATATTCTGGTGGACAGAGAAAACGTCAGTGACTGTGCACTTCTTCAAACTCAGACCCTTTCCCCTCTTATCTCCAAACTCAAGTAACTACCTAACAAACTCCCAGGAACTCAAGAGTAGATATTCAAGGAATCCATTTCCTAGGTTGAGGCTAACCAGAGATCACCAACCTCAAGGAAAAGATAAATGAATAACATCATCCAGCCCCAAGTAAAATCAAGAAGTGGGTGAGGCTGGACTATGGCAACTTCCCAACTCCCTTCATGAGGTCTTTGTTCTTCACTACCAGCAAAACTTTCTGCCTTGTTCACTTAAGATGTAGAATAATAAAATTTAGACTGTAAAGGAGTATAAGTAATCTTGATCCCAGGATGGTAGAAATTACAGCCTCTCCAACCCTCATATTCCCTATTAAGAGTGAATAAAATTTAGCATGCCTTCTGTGAAAGGTTGCAAATCACTGAATATACCTTTCTCTATGGTCACAGATAGATGGAAAAGTAATGCCTTACAAATAATCCTTTGTGCCTTACTCCAATATCACCTAAATGAGTTCAATTCATTCTGAGAGCACATTCTAAGAGAACAACCAAAACCCCATTGTACTATTAAACTAGAATAATGTCCTTTTATTTCTTGAAAAATACTTGACATGCATTGAACATAAAGATATAAGCCAGGCAAAACATACCTGTAAATAGCTATTTCCTGCTGGATCATCCAGAATGAAGTGAGCATTCATTTTGCCCTCTATAATCTAACAATAGTAGACAAAGGATTAGAAGAGAAGCAACAGCAACCAAAAAAGAAAAAAATACAAGCATTCATTTTTTTAGTGGAGACAACTATATCTATTGTCATTGCTATAATGAATAAAGACAATGATGGTAATGTTGCTGAGTAAGTTAGTGTGTGGTCCTTTACATTCCCCAACCAGCAGATAGAAAAAGGATATGGAGTATGCATAGGTCTTCTTGTGTTCATAAGAGCAATGGTCCTAATATGACTCCTTACCTGATCCAGCTTCTGGCTAAATTCTTCCAACTTTTCTGTGCGGTCAGGGTTGGAGCTGTCACCCAGTGTAAAGGGGTTCCTGGTCACCTGCAATAGCACAAACTTGAAAGCTGGGCTCTTAAAATTATTAAAGGAAAACAGCTTGGTTAAGGATTACTTAACATACTTAACTTGTATGGTTAAGAGAGGGTACCCAGAGGTTTGGTTCACTGTCTAACCAACCAATGGCTTCTTTTTAACTAGATAAAAAAAGGACAGCTTATTTTAGAAGTCTGTACAACTTAAAAAGATAATTCTACTGAAAATCAGGAGAAGAGGCAGGACAGAGTGAAAAATGGAACAATGGGTCTCAAGTCAAGGAGCCCTGGCTTCAAATTTTACCTCAGACAATTAATAGCTGTGTGACTTCAGGCACTTAACTTGGTTTTGTTTCAGTTATTTATAAGATAAGGTCTGATTCAATGTCATAATGGCCCAAATTAAATTTTGGAGCAGCAAAGCAAAGTCAAAAAAGGGCTGTAGGAAAATTTTCCTGTCAGCAGGGAAGGTCTGTCCCCACAGTGATGGCTGGGAATGGAAGCCAACCCAGCCTTAGAGGCAGTTGCAACAGCAGCAGTGGCTTTGGGAATTCTCAACCCACAAATGGTAAGGGGGTCAGATAACTGGTCAGGAAAGAGATTACCAAGGACCCTTTGTTAATATAAGAACCAGTCCCAGTCCCATTGCCCAAAGATAGTTCTGGGTCAAAGTTCAGGACAAAGAGTAGCACACTAGCTCTTGCAGCCATAGGGAGAAGGGGTCTTGGTCTCAGTTCCAAGATAGAAAGAAGTATTGTACTTGCAGCTGTGGAAGGACAGGGTAACCAGTCACAGTTTAAGGACCAAAAGAAGGAAAAGAGAAATAAGGTTAGGAGAGCAGAGATCATTCCTCTTCCCCAGATCATACCACCTTGAAAATGTTAAAAACTTAAGAGACTCCCACACGAGCAGAATGAAATTTTGGGAGAGTTCCCAGCATCCCAGAAACAGTTAAAGACAAGAAATAAGCTGGAAAAATGAGCAAAAACAAACCAAAAAAAAAAAGAATCTGACCATGAAAAAATTACTATGGTGACAGGGAAAACCAAGCCACAAACTCTAAAGACAAAGCCATCAAAACAACTGCAAGCAAAGGCACAAGGAAATAATATAAATTAGTCACAAACCCAACAAGAATTCCTGGAAGAGGGACAGCTAGGTGGCGCAGTGGATAAAGCACCAGCCCTGGAGTCAGGAGTACCTGGGTTCAAATCCTGTCTCAGACACTTAAAATTACCTAGCTGTGTGGCCTTGGGCAAACCACTTAACCCCAGTTGCCTTGCAAAAAAAAAAAAAAATTAGCCAAATGGTAAAAAAAAAGACACAAAAATCAATTGAACTGATTAAAAAAAAGTAAAATTGATCAAAAGGAAAAAAAGAGGTACAAAAGTTCACTTAAGAAAATAATTCCTTAAAAATTAGAATTTGGAGGGCCAGCTAGGTGGCGTAGTGGACAGAGCTACCAGTCCTGGTGTCAAGAGGATTTGAGTTCAAATCCAGTCTCAGACACTTAATAATTGCTTAGCTGTGTGACCATGGGCAAGTCACTCTTAACCCCATTGCCTTAAATAAATAAAACATTTTTAAAAATTTGAATTGGACTACTGGAAATTAATGACTCCATGAGATATCAAGAAACATTTTTTTAAAAAATGGAAGGAAGGAAACAACTAACATGAAAATTAGATCCAGGACAGGTAATTTAGGAATTATTAGACTACCAGAAAGCCATGATCAAAGAAAGATCCTAGATATTATATTTCAAGAAATTAACAATGAAAACTTCCCTAATATCTTAGAATCAGAGAGGAAAAATAGGAATTAAAAGAATCCATTAATCACCATCCTGAAAGAGATCTGAAAATGAAAATTCCCATGATATTGTAGCCAAATGCCAGAGTTCCCAAGTCAAGGAGAAACTACTTTAAGCAATAAAAAAGAAACAATTCAAATATCATGGAACCACATGGATCTGAAATTATTTGTGAAGTGTTTTGTAATTGTGTTCCTAAAATTCCTTTGTTTGTTTTAGAGGAAGACTCCCAAGTATTTTATATTATCTGAAATTATTTTAAATGGAATTTCAGTAATATACTAGAAATGCTAGCATTGAAAAGAAAAAGAAATCAAAGAAATTAGTATAGGCAATGAAGAAACAAAAACTATCACTCTTTGAAGATAATATGATGGTATACTTAAAAGAGAATCCTAGAAAAGCAACAAAAGACTAGTTGAAATAACTTCAGCAAAGTTGTAGAGCATAAAATAAATCCACAAAAATGATCAGCATACAAATATGAATATATTTATGTAAACATATGGATATATATATATATATATATATATATATTACATATCCAATGAATTTTGGTCAGAAGAGATAAGAGAAATTTCATTAAAAATAATTGCAAACATCAAACTACTGAGCAGTGTATCTGCCAAGACAAACCCAAGACTATTTGAATATAATAAAAATATCAATTTTTTTCCCAAATGAATTATTCAGTGTCATACAAATCAAACTACCAAAAAATTATTTTACAATTAAAAGAAAATAACAAAATGCAAATGGAAGAACAAAACATTAAAAATATCAAGGGAATCAGGAAAAAAAACGTGAAGGAAGGTGACTTAACTATCAGATCTTAAATTGCTTTAAAAAGCAATAATTATCAAAACAATCTGGCACTAAGAAAGAGAACAGTGAATCAGTGGAATAGATTAAGTACAATACATGGTAGTAAATGTCTATATTAATCTAGTGTTTGATAAAGATCTAAGATTTCGAGACAAGAAACTATTGGAAAAACTGGAAACAATATGGCAGAAATATAGTATAAACCAACATCTTATACCATATACCAAGAATAAGATCAAAACACGTACATGTTTTAGACATAAAGGGTGATATAAGTATATTAGTGGAATACGGATTAGGAATGG
The DNA here is from genome assembly GCF_037893015.1 of Macrotis lagotis. Classification (NCBI taxonomy): domain Eukaryota; kingdom Metazoa; phylum Chordata; class Mammalia; order Peramelemorphia; family Peramelidae; genus Macrotis; species Macrotis lagotis. Next base: position 794,876,120 of record NC_133658.1, read on the forward strand.
AATAATTTAGGACTAAACAAGAAACAAACATTACAGATTTGAAAAAAGAAAATTTTGATCACATAGCGCTAAAAAGGTTTGCACAAACAAAACCACTGCGGTCAATATTAGAAGGAAAACAGGAAACTAAGGAAAAAATTTGATACCCAGTTTCTCTAACAAAGGCTTCATTTTTCAAATATATAGAGAACTGAGTCAAATTTATGAGAATATATGTCATTCTTCAATAGATATATGATCAAAGGATACAAACAGGAAATTTTCAGAATAAATCAAAACCATGTATAGCCAGCCATATGAAAAAATCTTCTACATCACTATTTTTTTTTTGCTTTTTGTAAGGCAATAGGTTTAAGTGACTTGCCCAAGGTCACACTGTTAAGTAATTATTAAATGTCTGAGGTCAATTTGAACTCAGGTTCTCCTGACTGCAGGCCTGGTGCTCTATCCACTGAGCTATCTAGCTGCCCCTAAATCACTATTAATTAAAGAAATGCAAATTAAAACTCTGAGATACTACCTAATACCTATCGAATTGGCTAATATGACCAAAAGGGAAATGACAAATGTTAAAGATGTGGAAAAATTGGTACACTAATGCATTCTTGGAGCTGTGAACTGAGCTAACCATTCTGGAGAGCAATTTGGAACTATAATCAAAGGACTATAATTATAAGTGTGCATACCCTCTGATCCAGCACTACCATTTCTGGAGCAAAAAAAGCAAGATAAAAAAGAAAAGGACCTTTATATAGAAGAATATTTTTAGCAGTTCTTTTTGTGGTAGCAAAAATTGGACATAGAGAGGAAGGGGAAATTGGGGAATGAATGAACTTATGGTATGTGATTGTGATGTAATATTATGCCATAAGAAATGAAAATTCAGGGTACTTTCAGGAAAACCTGGTAAGAGTTACATTAACTGAAAGTGAAGTGAGCAGAACCAGGAGAACATTGTAAGTAGTAATATGATGAACTGTAAATGTCTTAGTTAATCTTAGCAATACAATGATGCAAGATAATTCCAAAGGACTTATGAAGAAAAATGTTATCCACCTCCAGAGACAACTGACAGAATTTGAATATATAACTTAAAGCATGCTTCTTACTTTCTATATTTTTCTTGTTTTTTTATGTTTTCTTTTGCAACATGGCAAATGTATTATTTTGCATGACTTCACATGTATAATCTATGCCAAATTGTTTGCCTTAACAATGTGGGTTGGAGGGGAGGAAAAGAGAAAAATTGTTCCTCACATCTTCTTTTAAAACTTATGCTTAGGGGCAGCTAGGTGGCGCAGTGAATAGAGCACTGGCCCTGGAGTAAGGAGTACCTGAGTTCAAATCCGACTTCAGACACTTAATAATTACCTAGCTGTGTGGCCTTGGGCAAGTCACTTAACCCCATTGCCTAGCAAAAACTAAAAAAATAAAATAAAATAAAAAACATGTTTAAAAAAAATTACACATGTAACTTGGAAAAAGAAAAAAGATGTTAAGTAAAAAAATATTTGACATAATAGAATTTGTTTGCAGAAACATGAAAAATGAGGTAATTTAGAGCAAAAAAGGAGAACTGAAAACAATATATATGATGGTGACAAATAGAAATGAAAATGAAATAAATAATAATAATGAAAAACCTACAAAGGTCTTTGAGAAGAGAGAATGAACATATGCAAGAAGGCTCACACAGTGGTTGTCTGCATTTTCAAAGAATGCTTCTATATCAATATTTTAGCTTTTAAGAAATTTTAATTATTTTCCTTTATCACAAGGGAAGGTTCAATTTGGGTAAGGGAGAATACCTGTAATATTAAGCTGAAAGTAATCAAGAAAAGAGTGTGTGTGTCTATCTGTCTAATATTAAGACAAAAGCCAACAAAAAAAGTCATATATGTATGTGTTTTTCACAATATATAGGCCTGGGACAGCTAGGTGGTGCAGTAGATAGAGCACCGGCCCTGGAGTCATGAGGACCTGAATTCAAATCTAACCTCAGACACTTGATAATTACCCAGCTGTGTGACCTTGGGCAAGTCACTTAACCCACCCCAATGCCTTGCAAAAAAAAAGGAAAAAACAAAGTATATAGGCCTAATCTCAAGTTATGTTCAAGGCAAAAGATTTCCTGAATAAGGGAAAATGGTCTTGAGACCCCTGATCCTTCTAGAAGCAAAAATGCTGGATAACCCATAGGACTTACGAGATCACAGATGTCTTTCAGAAGTCCTTCCAAAGTGGTAAACTTGCCTCCAAGGGCACCCATGCCCAGCTCAAACTCCAGTTCTGGGATTTCCACACTGCATGTCTCGGACTATAAGATGAGAGAAATGGAACATTAAACCAAAATTAAATAGAAATTAGAAAAACTAAATATCTCTGAATTAACTCTGAAAACATTCTGCAGCTGCTGGCCAATATCCTAGCTAGCAATGGTAGTTTGATGTCAATCTTAAATATTCCAATTTCTTCTAGGAGAAGGCTACTGACCTAAATAAATAGAGACTATTTAACTAGAGACATAAAGAAGCAAATATAAAAAAAATAAAAACCTAAAAACCTAAAGAAGAAAATATACCCTCATAATCACAGTATCAATACTTTCAGGCACCTTGTAGGATAAAAAAGAGAGAGCCTACAAATTATGTTTAAAGTTACATGAGTGAGCTTGTGAATCAATTCTGATCTCACCAGAATCTTAAAATTCCTTCTCTACTTATAATCCTACAGATCCTAAGCTTAAGGAAAGTTCTTTCTCCTAGAAAACAAGAAAAAAGTGTTTCTTACACAATTCCAAGGAAAGGAAAATACTCTTGTCTATTCCATCTTACTTCCAAGGAAAAGAATAAAGCAGCTTTACCAACAAGTAGATACAATAAAGAACTGTCAATGTCATGATCAGGCCTACCTTCAATATATCCCTGGTCAAGTCTGAGGGATCCGTGATATGAAGGGTGATCCTGGTGCCCAAAGGTTCTACTGCTCCTCCTGACTTTACCTACATATCAAGTTCAGTCAACAGAGAAAAGGGGCCCATAAGACAGAAAGGAAAGGGGTTCTTGTGAATCAATTAAATCCAACCTGGCCCATTCAAGGTTCCCAGGACACATCAAGCAAAGGCAAGAAGTGGGAATTAGCAAAGTTTTAACTAGAGGTAGCTGCATTGTATCAATCAGAATGGGGGTGAATAAAAAGTAGGCCATTTATAGATCCAGGATCAATGCCTAGAAAATGATATCAACTTTCCCCCAAGCAAGCAGGATTAACCAAAGAAGAGATTAGGCTTTCAGATCTAACCCAAGCAGCCTTAATGCCACACTGTAAATAACTTTTCCCCTTAAAAAATTACTTCCCTCCACAGGCACTCCCACCCTTGCTAATAGTCTACAAGAGAGAATGTAAAAAGCAGACCCTTTAGAAAATGGACTCATTCAGTTTCTTCCTTCAGAGGGTCCAATTTAGAGCTTACCTCATTAGTCCGGTGCCCACAGTTATCACAATTGGTCGCCATGATGATAACCTCTTTAAAGTGGGGGATTTCTGGAAAAGGGAGGTTAAGGAAATCTGCCTTCCATATAGTAAGATCATCCTCTAAAGACATAATAATAAAGACAAAGTCAATAGTCAAATGTTTGGGTAAAGCTATCTAAAGAAGCCAATTCATGGAACAAGCTGTAGGCACAGTTGCATTTGTCCAGAGCATATGTCATGTCAGGTTTCCAAACCATACAGACTCAAAAGATGTCAGGGAAGAAAAAAAGTCACAAGATAAATGCAGAAACTGAGAGGAAGGTGCAATGACTGCATTTCCTCTCTGGGCATAAAAACTAGAACCTGCAATTTAACCCATAAAGACATGCCTTGACTAGATCATGTGCTTTTCAGGAGATATATCTTCTCTGCCCTCTAAGTGACTTCTTTGATCTGCCAGACAGAGGCACTATGACCCCACAAAAAAGAGGCACTATGACCCCACAAAAGAGAAGCACTATGACCCCACAAAAGATACGTACTAATTTCATGTTGGTGGTGGCAGGAGCATTGCACTCAGGGCAATTAGTGTTGAACTGTAACACCTGGAAAATGGGTAAAGACAAAAAGTGAACATTCCAGGCAGAGGATGATCAGCACAAAGAAATTCCTGAACAAGATTGTCACTTATATCCCAAGGAAGCCAGCAAAAACAAACCTTAGGAGGATCAGTCCAGTTCACCCATGTACCCATTATGGACTCCCCTAATAAGACTCAATTTGACTCACTTCATTCCTGAGATCTTCTACAGGATCAGTAGACTTCTCTTCAGGGTCTTCAGTCTACAACAAAAAAAAATGCAAGCCAAACAACTGCAGTTAACATTTCATCCACCAAGAAAGAGAAGAGAAGGAAAGGGTCTAGGCTTGACAGAGAGGTTAAGGGAAGAGTGACAGCCTGGAGGATATAAACACTATTTCTGACTTTATGTAACTAATCATATACTCTTAACCCAATAAGAAATCTTAGAAAATAAAATCAAATGCATAAACCTCCTGAAATAGGGCATGGAGGGCATAATTAGACAATATTGAAGGGGTACATGTATTTCAAAAGACTTTGAGCTTGCAGAATATAAGGTATTTTATGACACTCAGAGCATTTTTCTTCCTCCTCCTCCTCATTTACCTTGAGACCCAACATGTCCCCCTGCTGGGGAGTTCGGGTGTAGTGTGTGATCAGCAGAGCATCGTCCTTCCTAGGGGCATGGGGATTCTCCACAAAACTGTTCCCTGAGGGATCATCAATGATCTATCAGGTAGATGATAAAAAGATAGTAAGTTTAAGAAAAAAATGTTTTTAGAATCTGCAACCTACCATCCCAGGAAAAAAAAGTAAGCCTGCAATACAGCCCCAGAAGAAAAAGATTAAGGATGAGATCCTGGGGCTTCTTCTGCTCCCCCCCATTCAGGGTAACAATGCTACTCACAAAAGTGAATGGGGATTCTACCCGCTTCAGTTTCTTCAGTTTGGCAATAAACTCATCAATTTTCCCAGCCATGGTTTCTCCTTTTGCCTAGCATGAATACAGAAATGAGACTTTGTTGTCCTGGTACCTAGCTCCATCAGGTAGACATTCTAGATAAGAAACTTTCAAAAAAGTAGCCCAACAAAAAACAAACATCTAGCAAAATTGCTATAGCAAAAGATCAACTGGAAATTAAATTTTAAATCTAAGAACAAAGTTAAATGTTGACTTTAAAGGGCCTTGCTCTGATATTTGAATCAATTCAGCAAGCAATAGATACTGACTTTAGAAAAAAAAAACAAGTTTCTATTTTTCTAGGGCTTCTCAGAGAAGGTGGCATTTTTAAGCTGTCATTAAATGCTTCTACTCAAGCTTTTTTTTTTTTTTAGGTTTTTTTGCAAGGCAATAGGGTTAAATGGTTTGCCCAATGCCACACAGCTAGGTAATTAAGTGTCTGAGGCCGGATTTGAACTCAGGTACTCCTGACTCCAGGGCTGGTACTCCGGCACTCTAGCCACTGCACCACCTAGCCACCTTCCCACTCAAGCTTTCTAACACTGAATTAGGGACTGTGCTTACAAACAAGACACTAAAGACCGCAGAGTTGTGGCTGACACATAAGAGGATAGCTAGTTCTTAGTTTACTGAAATCTAATACTCCACAGCTTACCCTGCGGGCTGGTTGGTCCTGTTCTAAACCAGAGATGGCTCGACTAATTAATCCTTCAACAGTGGTCAGAGCTGAAGAAAAACACCAAAGTGGGCAATGTCAGTTATACTGGATTTCTTCATCTCCCCCTTAACACAATTCTTCATTCACCAACATAGTTCAAAGCTGATTACAGTTGTAAACATCCGTGTTTACTGAATCTACTATCAAACAATATACTACTTCTTTGTTTGGGATAGTTCCACACATTCACACTCACCTCCTTTTTGGCTGAAAGCAGGTATCTCAAAATCTAATTCTGGGATCCTTGCTGTGGCACAATCTGTTTTCACCACCTCTCGGTTCATGTCCTGAGCAGAGATTGAATGTCAAAGTTCAAGACTGACAGCAACACTGTCTCTTCCCCTAGACTCACTCAAATAGAGAGCTAAACCCTGATCTTTCCCAATCTTCATTTTAGGTAACACAATTCACAGTTTCAGAAGAAGTCAAGAGAATTTAGCAGGGAATGGAATGGCCTAATACAGTGGGCACCAAGCTACTGAGATGTTCAATTAGGAAGGGTATGCTATCAAGGGAATGTTTCTAGGACAAAGTTGACCATGATTACCTGTTCTCCCATCCCTCCTTACCTCAGGGACCCTAACAGACAAGGTATAGCGCACACCCTGTTCCTGGATCCTGCCAGCAGACTGAATCTCTGTGTTGGACCAACCACAATGCTCACAGGAGAAAGAACTCACAATGATCTCTTTGAAGAAGGGAATCTTGGTTAGCAGAAGCCGAGTCATCCCCTGAATAGATCCCAGACAAAGAAAAGTGAGGCCCCTTCCCCAAATTTATCCCCCTCAAATCTCCAGAGGGGACTCTTAAGTGGCAGTTCTCAGGATTTTCTCCCACCTCCCACCCACTGTTTTCTAAAATCTAGTTTCTTCTGTATCTTAACAGACATTTAAACCCTACTAGTCCCTCAAGCTATATTCCGATACTTCTCTTTCACAGTCAAAATCATAAGGGGGAAAATGTCTCAACCTATCACTTCTATCCACCTCTCTCCCTTCCCAAATCCTTGCAATCTGGTTTGTGATTCTGAAACTTCTCTTCAAAATCAGCAATAATTTTTTTATTGCTAAATTTAACAGCCCTAGCCTGTTCCATCTGTAACATCTGACCCTGCTGATAACCACATCTTATAAACATTGTCCCCTGCTTGTCCTCCTACTTGTCTGACCGGGTCTTTTCAGTTTCTCTGCCCCTGCTGGTTTGGCTATGTGACTGATCACTGAGCTCCTGGAAACTTGCTTTCTTGAGGAAGAAGAATGTAAAAATAGGTGCCCTCCCTATTCTGGTCCATTTTCTCTCATTCAACACTTCTCTGTAAACCTTACCAGCTCTCATGGATTCAAAATCTTACCCTATTGCAGACCACTCCCAATCTGTATTTATCTAGCCTTTTCCTCTCTCTCCTGAACACCAGTCCAGAATCTCTATCTAGATATCTCAATTCTGGTTGTCAAAATCAGTATGCTAAAAACCAAACTTATTATCTTCCCCAATAAATTCATTCCTCTTCCAGCCATCCAAGTTTTCAGCCTCGGAGTTATCTTTTGCCCTCAACTCTTTACTATTTGGCACACGTAACCATCATGCCCACTCTCTAAGTTTTTTTTTTACAATTCTGCCTCCACAACACCTCACATCTTTTCCTTTCTCCACTCACTCTCCAAATACCCTAGGTTTTAGGCCTCCATATCCTCTTGCCTGTACTGTCACACTATCCTGTTAATTGGTATCCATCTTAAGTCTATCATCTCTTCATCACAACTGAAAAATTAATATTCCTCAAGTATGGAACAAAGCATGTCATTCCCCAACAATTCAAAAAGATTCAGTAGTTCCCTACAATCTTTAATGTAGGGTCCACACTCTCCCTCCCACCTTCAGGCAAAAAAGGGATCATGGGATAGATTTCAGGGGCTTCATTTAAGATGAATGGGAAGAAAATCTCTAATTGAAATTGAGCATTTCCTTCAATTATAAAATTGAGCAACAAATCATTCTGGTGTTACCGGGACCTCTGACTGTCACCAGTAGAAGTCACAAATATTTTCATAACCTATTACATTGTTTCCCATCTCAAAATATTGTTCCTACCTAAAATTACTTAAAAATTAATGGATAGTGCCAGGGCAGCGGATAGAGCACCGGCCCTGGAGTTCAAATCTGGCCTCAGACACTTGATAATTACTTAGCTAGGTGGCCTTGCAAAAACTAAAAGTTAATGGATATTGCACACTAGTAATTAAATTAAAATTAAATTTAATTAAAAATAAAATTAAACTAAAAAAATTAATGGATATTGCACACTAGTAATTAAATCAAAATTTAATTAAAAATAAAACTAAAAAAGATGACTGGATATTGCACACTGGCAAATTGATTGAAGTCTTCCTGTCCATAAACTGTGATTTCTAAAATCTCTTCTGTATCTTAACAGACTATTTAAACTCTACCAGTCCCTCAAGCTATATTCCGATATTTCTTTCTTTCATAGTCAAAGTCATAAGGGGAAAATGTCTCAATCTAGTAGTTTTACATATTTTACATATTTAAAAACATCATCCTTCACATTCAATTTGGATCAATGTATACCGTGGAAACAATGTAGACTGGCCTTCTGTGGGGGGTGGGAAGTCAGATTAGGGGAAAAACTGTAAAACTCAAAATAAAGTCTTTTTTTCTCTAGGTTTTTGCAAGGCAATGGGGTTAAGTGTCCCGCCCAAGGCCACGCGGCTAGGTCATTATGAAGTGTCTGAGGCCGGATTTGAACCCAGGTACTCCTGACTCCGGGGCTGCGCCACCTAGTCGCCCCGAAAATAAATAAAATCTTCAACACGTGGTCCCGAGCTCTCCACGGGCTCCCCGAGAACGCCCAAGCAAGCCTGGCGCTCCGCTCCACAGGCTCTGCGCTCTCCCAGCCGGCCGAGCTCCGCAGGGTCTGCTGTGCCGCTTCACGCCCCGCTGCCCCCCCCAGGAGGCGGAGGGGGGGGAGGAGGAGGAGGAGGAGAGAGAGGGGGAGGGGGAGGAGAGGGAGGAAGAGGAGGAGGGGAGGAGGAAGAGGAGGAGGGGAGGGGAGAGGAGGAGGAAGAGGAGGAAGAGGAGGAGGGGGGAGGGGGAGGAAGAGGAGGAAGGGAGGAGGAGGGGAGGAAGAGGAGGAAGGGAGGAGGAGGGGAGGAGGAGGAGGGAGGAGGAGGAGGAGGGGGAGGAGGGGGGAGGGGGAGGAGGAGGAGGAGGAGGAGGAGGCGGCGGCGGCGGCGGCGGCGGCCTCCCCAGGCGCCCCTGCCGGCCACGGCCCCCGCCTCCCCGGACGCGCGCTTGCTCGGAGCGGCCTCTTCTCACTCCCACAGGGCGGCCGGGCCGGCGCCCCCTCCCCTCCCCGCCGCGGCTCCGGGCCCCCGGCCTCACGTTGCCGTAGCAGTTCATGCACAGCGACTCGATCTCCGTGGGCTCCTGCTCCTCGTCCTCGGCGCTGATGGGGTGGAACAGGCTCCCGGAAGCGAGGAGGCGGCCCCCGGGGGCGCCGGAGGCGGCGGCAGTCGCGGCCCCCGGCCCGACGCCGGCCACCACGCCGGGGTCCAGCGCCCGGAGGGCCGACATGGCCGCCGCGTTTAGGCGCAGCCGCCTCCGCTTCCGGCTTCCGCCCCGGCGGCGCGGCCACGCCCCCCTTTCACAGGAACTTCCGGCGTGTGAAGGCACCTCCCCCTCTTAAAGGGTCCTCCGTCCTGTAAGAGCGGCGGGAGAGGCGGAAGTAGATACGTACGTCCGCCGGAAGTGCCTGTGAAGAAGGGTTGAAGGCAGTAGAAGATGGAGGGCTCCTCCCTATTTAGCGTCACCATCACAGCTTTTCCCCGCCCATCAAGCTTTTCCCCGGTTCTCTAGTCTTGGAATGTACCTTCAGTCTGGTTCCCGCGGCCTCCGCCTCCTCTGACGCCCCTAGGCCAGCCCCCACGTGTTCCCTCCTTGCGGGCCTCTTCTCTTCCTTCAAGTCTGGATTTCTCCTAATCCCCAGCCCCCACATGTTCCCTCCTTGCGGGCCTCTTTTCTTGCCACATCAGTAGAGGGCAGCCTCCTCCCCACAATCCTGTGGGGTTCTCCCAGTCTGACTTTATATATCTCAGTCTAGAGACTCCCCTCCCCCAGAGAGAAATTTGAACACCCTTAGACTGTTCCCTTCAACCCTGCTGGGTATTAGAGTGAAAAGAATTCTGGATTTAAAATTGGGAAGAGCTGAGTTCAAAGGCAACTTCATAAGACACTTGCTTAGTATATGTATGACTTTGGCCAAGTCGCTTAATTCCTCTCAGCTTCAGTTTCTTCAGCTGTAAAATGAGGATAATAATAACACCAACCTCAAATGGGAATCAGATGAGACTAGATTCATCTTTAATTGTAATCCTTTCCATGACTTGCTGTTCCAAACTTTTCATATCCCCTTGTCCTTTCAATTAGATGACTTCACCTCCCAATGTCTTGAGAAGACTGAGGACATGAGTCTCTTATCTCCTCTACTCAATCCCTCAGAGCTTCTTTACATCTCCATCCACCTGCTCCTTTACCTTCTCTCCCAGAAGATAAAGTGGCCTATTTCCTCACTCTTAACCCCTTCTATATTCAGGAGCTTGTTTCATCCATTATTCTTTCTCAGATCTTCTTTCTGCCTATTCTTAGCCCCCTTACAAGTATACACAGGGACAATTCGAACAAACTTGTGATGGTAAGTGCCATCCACAACCAGAGAAGGAATTGTGGAATTTGAATGCAGATTGAGGCATACATTTTCACTTTTCTTTTTTTTTCCTTGTGATTTTCCCCTGTTCTCATTTTTCTTTCACAATATGATTTATGTCATTTTTTTAGGGTTTTTTTTTTGCAAGGCAGACGGGGTTAAGTGGCTTGCCCAAGGCCACACAGCTAGGTAATTATTAAGTGTCTGAGGCCGGATGTGAACCCAGGTACTCCTGACTCCAGGGCCGGTGCTTTATCCACTGCGCCACCTAGCCACCCCCACAATATGATTAATACAAAAAATTGTACGATTATAAAGAAAAAAATCACAAATCTACTTAGTTCTTGCCTGTCTTTTCAAAACAAACAAACCTAACCTCTCCACACTTTCAACTAAATCCCTAAAAAGAGAAGTCTACATTTCATATGACTCTGCTATCAGACCACTGAATCAATCCTCAACTTCTTAGACTGGTTTCCAATCAGATCTTTCTACTAGAACCAATCTTTCAAAGGACAACTAACCTCTTCTTTTCTCAAATCTGATAACTTTTTCTCAGGTTTCATTCTCTTTGACTTTTTTATAATGAAGATGACAGTGCTATACATCATAATGAAAATTATAACATTTTAAGGTTTATAAAGCATTTATATATAATATCTCATTTGAGCTTCATAACAGCCTTGTAAGGTACGTGTTTCAGATATTCATATTTTAGGGATGAAGAAACTGGCATAGTCACATTGTTTGTTATAAGGTTTGAAAGTGAGATACAGGTTAGTTCTCTCCTGACTCTATAAAGACAAGACCCCTAATCTCCCCTCCCTTGGTTTCAAACACAGAGGCTACTTTGTTAATTTATTATCTTCTCCTTATAGGTATCCCCAAAGATTCTGTCCTAGGCACTCTACCACTTAGTCATCTCATCCAATGCCATAAGATTCAATTAGCACCACTATGCTTTTCCCCCTTACAGATAGCCTTATATCTGTAAGTCCAGTCCTGATTTCTTTTCTGAATTCCCATTCTTCATTGGCATCTGCCTGCTGGACATCTCCATCTGGATGTCCTGGTGTCACCTCAAGGCACAACTTTTTAAAACTGAAATGATCTGTTCTTAAGTCAACTTCTCATGTCATCTTTGCTATTTCTGTTGCTGGCATTCCATTCTCCCTCCACCCCCAGCCCCAGTCACCTACACCCTAAATTTCAGTTAGCTTTGACTCTCACTTCTCCCACTCTGTTCCCAGCTCTTGTTTGTTAAATCCTATTAGCATAACTTCTCTTGAATCTATCCTTTTCCCATTCATATTAATACAACACTCTTTCAGGATTTTATCACCTCTTGCTTATCCTCTTGAAGCAGTCTCCTCATGAGTTCTTCTGCCTTGGGCTTCTTTCTTCCTTTAATCCATTCTTCAAGGAGCTGCCAAAATAAACTTCCTAAGGTATATAGGTCTGACCATACCACTCTGACTCAAAAGGCTTCACTTTTTCTTATCTTATAGCATCAAACAGTAGAAAAAGGAATAGATTTCAGTGACCTTAGGATCTGGGTTCAAATCTTCCACCTATTCCTTTGGTTCAGTCTCTTGATTGACCCCAGTTAAACTATCTTATAAAATGAGGGGGTAATACTAGATGACTTCCAAGGCACAGTGGATAAAAGCCAGGTACCTTGAGGTCAGGAAGACCAGAGTTCAAACATGAACTCAGACATTTGTTAGCTGTGTGACCCTAGGCAAGTCATTTAATCTGTCTCCCTTAGTTTCCTCAACTGTAAAATGAGGTTAATAGTACTATTTTCTCAGGGTTGCTGTGAAGACCAAATAAGATCATATTTGTAAAGCCTGGCATATAGTAGGTGCTTCATAAATATTTGTATTCCGGGGCAGCTAGGTGGCACAGTGGATAAAGCACCGGGGTTCAAATCCGGTCTCAGACACTTAATAATTACCTAGCTGTGTGGCCTTGGGTGAGCCACTTAACCCCGTTTGCCTTGCAAAAATCTAATAGATAGATAGATAGATAGATAGATAGATAGATAGATAGATAGATAGATATTTGTATTCCCTTCTCCCTCAAACCCCCCTCACCTTTTTCTAGCTCAAAAGTCCATGAGTCCAATAATTGACTTAGCCCCTAAACCTTGCCAACATGCTTACATAAATTACCTCATCAACTTAGTATTTTTTTTTTAGGTTTTTTTTTTAGGTTTTTTTTGCAAGGCAAACGAGGTTAAGTGGCTCGCCCAAGGCCACACAGCTAGGTAATTATTAAGTGTCTGAGACCGGATTTGAACCCCGGTGCTTTATCCACTGTGCCACCTAGCCGCCCCTTCAACTTAATATTTATTACCCCCACAGTCTGGTTCCATCCTACTTCTCCTGCCATGTTCCATACTTCTCTCTCTCCTGTAAATCTGTTTCAGTTAAACTGGACTACCAGCTATTTCCCAAGCACAATATGTCACCTCACACCTTCATGCCATCTTTCATCTTTAGAGATAGTCTCTAGTGCAGTCCTTCAGGAATTCTTTCATGACCCTGTGTTGCTCATCATTCATGTCATTTCCCCTAACTGTGGATATTCCACAAGGTTGCTAATATTTTAGCAAAATATTAGATAAAGTCACATTATCCTTATGGAAAACATTGGAGATACACCATAATAAGAAAGAAAAAGAACCTAGGTTCAAATTCTACCTCTGGCATTAGACCTTCTTATCTTTTCCTCTATCCTCTTTACTTGAATTCAACATAAGCTTAATTTTCTCAAGTATTTTCCTCATTCTGAGAATGCACAGCTTCTTTATCACTTCATTTCAAAATTCTTGCATTCCTTTAAGGCTCAATTTGGATGCCACCTCCTTCATGAAGCCTTTCTTAATCCCCCCCAGCTGAAAGAATGTGTCCTTTACATTCTTAAATTTTCTTTATACATTTTGGTTCTCTCCTTGCTTTCATCACAATAAGAACCATTTTAAACTCATCTGTCTACATTTGGTATGTGCCACAATCAATTATTTAACAGACAATTATTAAATACATCATGTATGCCAAGAACTTTGCATTGTGAAGAGATTGTTAGCTCTATAAAGTTGTGGACTGTCAAGTATTATTTTGTATTCCTAGTACCTACTTTACCTTACACATACATACATACTTAACAGATGTCCTTCAGTCTCCTTGCTCTCTTACTTTAAAATTTTTCATTAAAGGGATTTGTTAGAGGATTATTTATCAGGGTAGATGCTGTGCTAACAGACAAAATGAAGAGGTCAAAGTTTGTCTGTGTCTAGTAACCCTATTCTATTGAGGATGATCCTTGACCTGGGAATGATAGATTATAAATGATTAACAGAGATTTGATACCTAAGATAACTGAGGAGATAATAAGAGACAAATAATAAGAGAGAAACTAGTTGTGCTCTGTGACTTTGAACCAACAAGTCAGAAAGAACTTTGGTCCCAGGGCAGATATAAAAGTAAAGAACTCCTGTAAATGATCTTTTGAATAATCCTAAGAAACAATAGAGTGCTAGAGGCCAGCAAATGTTTTCTTAATTTTCAAAAAAGGGAAGAAGTCAAACTACTGACAAGTGTGCTTAACTGCCATTCCTGACAAAATTCTAAAACATATTAGATAGTTTGTGAACATATCATATAAAGAGATAAATGCCAAATTAATTTCCTTTCTCGATAGGATTATTAGACGAATTAGAGGGGTTTCTTAGACTAATATAATGGAATTTTAGCAAAATATTAGACAAAGTCATATGTTATCCTTATGGAAAACATTGGAGATACACCTCAATAAGAAAGAAAAAGGACCTAGGTTCAAATTCTACCTCTGGCACTTTAGCTTTTGTGTGACAATGGACAATTCAATTAGTTCTCTGGGTTATTAGTTTCCTCTTCTATAAAATCAGGACATTGTACTATAATGGCCTGTAATTCCCCTTCCAGCTAAAAATTTATGATCATATGGAGAGAGATAAAACAGCAGTAAGATGTATTCAGAATTGACTGAATGACCTAAACTCTTCATTATGGGTATCTTTAGATCTAGTTTCTAGTAGAATCCTTCCAGAACTTGTCCTTGACCCTGTGTTGCTCATCATTGATATCGTTTCCCCTAAATGAGGATATTTCCCAAGATTCTGGCCTAGAACTTCTCTTTTCTTTTTTTTTTTTTAGGTTTTTGTTTTTTTTTTTGCAAGGCAAATGGGGTTAAGTGGCTTGCCCAAGGCCACACAGCTAGGTAATTATTAAGTGTCTGAGACCGGATTTGAATCCAGGTACTCCTGACTCCAAGACAGGTGCTTCATCCACTACGCCACCTAGCTGCCTCGAACTTCTCTTTTCCCTGCACACTCTCTTACTTTTATTATCTACCATGAATTTAATGATCACCTCTATGCAAACAACCACCAGATCTCTATATCAAGACCCAGTCTCTCCCCCCAAGCTTTATTCCCTCATCACCAATTACCTATTGACTATTTCAAACATATTGAATATTTCAAAAAGTTCTCAAATTCAAAATGTCTAAAACAAAACTTATTATTCTTTCCCTTAATAACATCCCCTCTTCCAAATTTTACTATTTCTGTCAGTGGCACCACCATCCTAACAGTGTCTCTGGTTTATAATCTTAGTTCAACAAACTCATTCTCCCACAGCCAATATATCAAATAAGTTGTCAAATATAGGCATTTCTATTTCCACAATATCTCTTGTAGGAGAAATGTAACCCAATCTCTCTTCTCACACAGTTAGCATCTTAGTTTGGAACCTCATTTCTTCTCTCCTAGATTATTGCAACAGCTTAGTCTCTCTGTCTCAAGTTTCTTTCCATATAAGTTCACCTTAAACAATGTCAAAAAACTAATTTTTCTTAAGAATAGATTTGACGGGCAGCTAGGTGGCGCAGTGGAATGAGCACCAGTCCTGGAATCAGGAGGACCTGAGTTCAAATCCAACCTCAGACCATTTAATAATTACCGAGTTGTGTGACCTTGGGCAAGTCACTTAACCCCATTGCCTTGCAAAAAACAAAACAAAAAAAAAAGATTGACAACGTGTCTCCCCTGCTTAATTAGCTCCAATGGCTTCCTAGTATCTCTAGGTATAATAGTATCAAGCTTATCCCTTCAGGCCTCATACTGACATTGTTGTTGTTGAGACATTTTAGTCATGTCTGACTCTACCTGACCCACTTAGGGATTTTCTTGGCAAAAATACTGGAGCAGTTTGCCATTTTCTTCTCCAACTCAATCTGTAGATGAGGAAACTGATATAAACAGGGGTTAAGTGACAGGGTTCCACACTTAGTAATCTGAGACCAGATTTAAATAAAAAAGTCAGTTTTTATAGACTCCAAGCCTGCTACTCCATCCTCTGTTATTTATTCTATTAAACATTTTCAATTATGTTTTAATCTGGTTCCAATAATTTTTGTGGCTACATGCAACACACTGGGCCACAATTTGATACCTCTGTTTTGCATAAACTCCTCTGTTAGACTATTAAAGTTCTACACAACCTAGCCCCCAATCTATCTGGTTTCTCTGGACATTACTCTTCTTCCCCTGCTCTCTGATGCAAGTATAATGATACTGACATCTCTATTACCCAACAACAACCCTATATCCCCCATCTCCATGCATTTGCTTATACCAGATATGCAGACCCTCCTTACCTCTGCCTTATAGGGTTCCTCTCTTCTTTTAAGATGCAATTCAAACACCATATTCCATATGAAGACTTTCCTGACTCCCCCAATTGCTAAGACAATCCCAAATTACATTCAAGTAATTTGTCCTACTTTGTATTTTTTTGGTGTTTATTGACTTTTATATTTTTATACATAAACATATATGTATATATCATGTATATGTGTGTGTACATTTATGATCCTAGGAAAGACAGTAATAATTTCAATGCATTCAAATATTAGCAAAACTCACAATATGAAAAAATAAGCTTAAATCATGAGGATATATATATATATATATATAAAATGTGTGTGTATATATGTATATGAATACATATATTTGTGTATGTGTATTTGTATATATTTGTTGTTTTCCTTAATGGAGTAGAAAGTCATCCTCAGAAGAGATTTTTTTTTCATTCTTTGGACTCAGTTCCTAGAACAATACCTGGTTCACAGTAGTCACCTAATAAATACTTGTTAATTAACTGATTGATGAAGAAGCTGAAAATAGAAGTTAAGACTTGTCCCTGGTTACATAGTTAGTGAATGTCTGAAGCAATTTAAATCGAGATCTTCTTGACACCAAATCCATTACCTCACTAGCTACATACCACTGGCTGCCTCTCAGTAGCAGATAACATCTCCTTTCTGTACTCTCCTGGAACAATCTTTTTCTATGTCCCCATCTTCTAGAACTCTTAGTGGGTGCTATTGAAAGTGGCTAAACCTAGCTTCTCTGGGGTAAAGTTTAATTTGAGGGAATGGTCAACAAATTTCTTATGGGAACCAAAAGTCCCTAGGTACTGATACATAGAAGAATTTAATCTGAAATAAAGGAATCAGAAATGAGATCTAAAGCCCAGAGTATACAAAAATGGGTCTTAGAGACAAATACCAATCATTTTAACCACTAGAGCAGTCCATAAAAAAAATTGTAAGTAAAATTTTTTAAAAAGTTTTGCTTCAATAGCTCCCTCCAATAAATCGGTATGTCAATGAGCCTAATGCTTCTAACTGCACTTGCTGTAGTAACCATGCCACCAGGTGGCATAATAGCAGGCCTGGATCAATTAATAATTATAAAAATATTTATAGAATATTGCCATTCCCATTCTGCATCAGGAGAGGGAATCTCTTGCCTGGAAGTTCTTCACACCAATTAATTCTAGGTCTGATTCAAGAATAAAAATAAATGTTTATATGCCCCAACCACATATATTTTTTATATTGTAGCATGTTTTAAAATAAAAACAAAAACTTGGAAGTTTTGTTTTAAAAAAAAATGGGAGCTGGGACTGGTTTTTAAAGCCTTTGTTTTCCCCCATCAGTGTAACTACTTTCAAGGTGATCTAAAAGGACCACAAAGATGGTTTTAAGTAGAAGCTGAGAGTAGGTGGAGGAGGGATTTGAAGAGAATCTTGAGAAGGTATAATGTGAGTTTTCAGAGTCCTAGGATAGAGAGTTGAGTTCTGGTCAGATCTCATCCACATTAACTAGCTAGGTAAGGGACATTAAGCACTTTCCCTCTCTGGGCTTCAGTTTGCACATCTACATAATGTGGGATGGACATAGAAGTGAGGTCACCTCTAGGTTTCTTTCTCTTCTAATCTCTAATTCAGTGACACATAAGAAGCTAAGGATATTGAGAAGGGAACACAGGTCTAGGGCAATGGAAGAGGTGATAATCACTAAAAGTGGCAGAGGATATAGTCAGGATATAGGGAGACTAACAGTATCTGTTGCTGTAGAGAGCAATGATGGGGGATGCTCCTTTCATGTAACAGTAGCTCTAGCAATCAAGTCCAGGGAGAATAGGTCCTCTTGGAGAGCTGACTTGATTGATATAAAATATCAATTCTTAGCACAGTATTTGGAATATGGCAATCACCTAATAAAGGTTGGGGTTTTTTCATTCATTAATAGGATTTTATTGAAAACAATCACAATGAACAGCAAGAAGAGAAGAGATGGTTCTGCACCAGGCTCTGTGAGATCACTCTGATATAGAAGGGACTCTGGGCCACACAAGAGAAGCACTATGGAATTATGGGAGGAGCTCTGAATTTGAGCTCAGAATCCCTACTTTACATTTACTAGTTGTATATTGCTAAAGTTATCATAATTTTCTATGTCTCTCAGTTGCCTTATTTATAAAATGAGGGAGTTGCACTAGTTTATCTCTAATACCTTTTCCACATTAAATTTATGATCTAGAAATAAGAGGGGATGAGTGGAGAAGAGACAGTAATGATTTCAGTACATTTATATATGTTAACAAAACTCATAACATAAAAAAATAAGTTTACATCATGAGAAGGGCATATAGTCTATAACTCAAAAGGTTAACTAATCCCAGGCAATCTAGCAAGGGTTCAGTAACAGAAGTCCAGCTTCAGATACCTTTGCAATATCCTGGTCCTTTTTATGAACAGAAACAAAACCCTTGCTGATCAACTTCAAGCCCAACAACACAGACACACACTCCTCACAACATTCTCTTTTCTCACTTCAACTCCCCATTCAACATCAACTTTCATTAAAGGCATCAAGTCAATCCTATGGACCAACAGTTGCTAAAACCTGACTAGAGGCAAGTATCATAATCCAAGATGATCCACTTAAGCAAAACCTATCATCCAGAGACTTAACAAGTAGACTTGCAGCTAAACAGAAATCTTCACGTAGCTTTTGTAACTAACTTTGCTCCCTTGGCTAAGATTTCACCCCTGATTCATAAATGGGAGATGGAAAACATGGATTTGCAATTGTCAATTGAAACACAACTGGACAAGATAACCAAGATGTTGATCCCACAAATGAGGACAATGAGGACAACCTTCTGGATATGTCTGTGTCTTGCTTAGAGTCAGCCACCTTTTATCCCAACAAAAGGATTGTTGAGAACAGAGTGATGCTGGAGACTTGGGTTTGAGGATTCCCCAGAGGAAGAGATGGGGTAAAAGGTCCTAGGGCCTCAGATTATCAGGGAGCTCCAATCTGGCCATGCCCCTGATCTTGGAGATTAAAATAAATGTCTTCCCAAAGAGCATCAAGGCGGGATCTCAACTCTCCTAGGATCTTCCTGTCCCCATTATCCCCCAATAGTTCTGGAGAGAAGGTATTATGGGCAGGGGGAAGTGGAGCCAGCTGCTGTTGCAATTCCTCTGTTTCCTGGTCAATGGCTCTGGTGAAGTCAGCTATCTGCTGGAAGGTATCAAGACGAAAGGCCTCCAGCCTTTGCTGTACCTCTTTTGTCAGCTCTTCTGAAGACAGACGAGACTCTTGTCCTAACTCTCCCATGTCTTCATCTTCCCTGGCCCCAACCCCAGCATAGGCACTGATCTCATCCCGTAGCTGGTCCAAGTTGTTCTGGATGCGAGTGTGTAAGGCCTGGGCTTTCAGGGTCAGCTTTTTTGACAAATCTTGGATATAGCGACTGAGGCGAGCTGGGCTGGTGGTGGCATGTGGGGCCACATTTCGATGCAGTTCCTGAACATGCTGCCCAATTCCTGTCACGAGCCTCTCAGCATAGGGATGGAATAGTGCTTTGACCCTCCCAGTGTGATGAGCCACTTGATCCTGAAATTCTTGAAGTAGACCCCTGGCCTCATTCACACCCCCCAGCAATTGGTTCTTGGTGTCCTCCCCAACCATTTTCAGCTGCTCCTGCAGCTCCTGAACCCCTAGGGTCAGTCGCTCCATCAGTTCCACTGTATAGGGTTTGAGCTGCTTCCTCAATCCCTCC
Source organism: Macrotis lagotis (assembly GCF_037893015.1). Classification (NCBI taxonomy): domain Eukaryota; kingdom Metazoa; phylum Chordata; class Mammalia; order Peramelemorphia; family Peramelidae; genus Macrotis; species Macrotis lagotis. Next base: position 794,896,045 of record NC_133658.1, read on the forward strand.
AGATTCCAGCCGACATGCTGATGAACTTCCTGGGTGTAAGGGGCCAGCCTGGTCCTCACCTCCTCCAACTCCTTGTGTAGTTGGTGCTGCAGCTCTTTTGAGTCATGAAAGAGCAAAGGAGGTTTTCCCTGTCCAACCAAGGGCCCTAGCTTCTCCAACAAAGTGTCCACATCACTGAGTTCTTGTTCACTGTTGGCTTTCAGGTTCCTGGGGAGAAAAGAAGCAAACTACTAAGTTTCTAAGCTTTCCTAACATATGCATATTCTTGGTCTCTACCTCCTAGGATTGAGTTCATTTATCCCCTCAAGGAGACCATGATATTGAACTGGAAAGGAAGTTGACTCCAGAACCAGTCTGACCCTCATCAAACTCCCCTGTCTAATATTTCTTGGAGTGCAAATACAGAAATAGGTACATGTAAACACATGCCACAACCCTCTGAGTATGTCCTTTTTCTTTCCTCCTCTCCTTTCCAACTCCTTAAACCATGGAGGCCAACATTATGACACTAGGGCTAGTGGACAAGGGAAGGATGTGTGGTCAGGGTTGAATAAGGCACTTGGGTAGAGTGGGGATAGAGGGCCCAGATTGAGAGAGGGATGACATAGAAAACTAGGTCATTTACCAGGATTTGGATTGGGGTTGCAGGAGTTTGCTATAACTTAAGGGGTTGGTTTAAGAATGGAGAATACAACAGATTAAGAATCAACCACCAATGGAAGAGTGGGCAAGATGAGAAACAATAATCAATTATATCACTAGGGTATCTTCAATGTATCTACCAAGGACTTCCTTTCCTCCTCCCCCTCCTCTGCCTTTTGACCCTAACTTCTTAGGGCTCCTAGCCTTGATCACTCACAGGAATTCCTTGCTGAGCTTCTGCTGCTCAATCTTTTCTATCCGACCCTTCTCCTGGTCACTCTGCAAGAAGTATTCCCAGAAGCCTTTGTGCTCCTTAGCTGCTGTTGACACTGTGGAAAAATTTGAATTGAAGATGGGTGGGGGAGCATGAATCCCTTAACATCCTCTCTTCTTCCACAAAGGTCTACTCTCCCTTGAAATCCTAGGAAGGAGAGAATTTCTAGGGCAGGAAAAGAAAGAAGAGATAGAGTCCACATTCATAAAATCATAGAAAGGAAGCTAGAGGACTAGTCCAACCTTCTCATTTTACAGAGAAGGAAATTAAGGTTTAGATTAGGGAAAGTGACTTGTCCAAGGTCATAGAGATAAGTGACAAGAGCTGAAATCTTTTGATTCTTCATGAGTATTCTTTTCAAGTCTAGAAGCCCAAAACTCACCTGGGATCTCTTTTTGTTCATTGACAGTTACATTGTGAATGATTTGATTCAATTCAATTCAGTTCAGGTATTAATATTTTCAGTAGCCAGGGATCCAAAGACATGTCCCCACTCCACCCACCCCATCCTCAAGAGGTGTTCAATCTAGTAGAGAAGCTAAGACACACACACACACACACACACACACACACACATACAAAACTTATGTAAGGCACACAACAATAAGGACAAAAGATTATCACAAAACACAGGGAAAGAGGTTCATAAACAAGTTCCTAAATTCAAATTAATAGGAATTAAACCAAGTTGAATTGGTAGTCGAATTGAGCTCACTTGCAAATGATTGAGATCCATGGAAGCTCCAAAATGAAGTTCTGAGAACAAAGTCTTTAGATTATACCCCTCAACCTAGACTCTAGGACTCTTGGGAACAGACCCAGGCATGCATAATCAATCAATCAACATTTATTAAGCTCCTACTATGTAATAAGGCACTATGCTAAATGCTAAGGATACAAACAGAGGAAAAAGACCTCAAGGAACATACAATCTTGTCTATCAATCAAACAATAAGCATTTATTAAACTTCCCTGTGAATGGAGGACTATGCTAAGTCTACAGAATAAAAAAACAGAAGTGAGAGTCCTTGCCCTCAAGGAATTTACATTCTAATAGGAGAGACTCATTATAATATACAGAATATATATATATATATATGTATATATATATATAAAATTAAATCAAGGTAGCTTGGGGGAGGGAATGCTTTTCCAGCTGGGAAGTAAGGGTAGAGGAGGAAGGGAGGCCCTTGAGTCTAGTATCCTAAACGTACCTCACCCCATCATTATAGCAAAGAAAGGAGCACCCACCTGAGAGGAAGACCAGAAGCAAGGGCAAGATTGTTGTTATCGCTGCCATGATCCACTCTGAGAAGGAGGAAAAGTAAATAGAATCAGAAGGGTGGGGGGAAAGGAAACTAAGAATCATTGAATGTCAGAGCAGAAAGGAACCTTTTAAGATCACCTAGCCCTAGAGCTTTTCCACAAAGTTCCTTGTAACCCTTCCCAGGGGCACTGGTCAAGGAGCTTCCTCCTAATTCTCATTCCTGAGCTAAGGTTCTGAGAAGAGAACATCATGGAGGATGAGGGAAAAGAAGAGGGTTTTCCCCAGAATTGAAGATGTCCCTGTCTTACCCACACAGAAAAGATTCACTTTATCAAAGTATCATAGTCAGGAAACCCCAAGAAAATAAATGGGTCTAAATAGAAAACTGGGTCCCTTCTTGTGCTATATCTTCATCTGTCTTCTCACTCCAGCTTCCCATTTCTCAGATGGCAAAGCTGAAGGATGAGGAAAAGGAAGATAGTACTTGGGGCCCAATTTCCTGGTTCTTGCCCCCATATTTTTTTTCACCATAACCACCTCCCTTGATTTTTCTCTCCTAAGATTCTGGAAACCAACCTTTCTTCTCACCTGCCCAAAATACCAGTTCTGGGTATAAGGAGTAAGCATTCAGCTTTATATCTCAGTGACCTGTGCCTTTGGCAACAGCTACTTCAGGCAAACACCACGTGGAGGTCTAAAGAAGAATGACCTCAACTACTGTCCAGAACTCATCAGCCACCCATGCAAGGTGCCAGAGTTAACTCTGCCCAAAGAAGAACTGAAGCTTTTTCTATGATCTATTTCCCAAACCCCAATTTCTTTGTAGTTAATTGACATCAATTCTTATTACTTTCTGAGATTTCTGTCAGAGGGAAAAGGCACATTGTGGAAGGTTTGGGGGAGGGAACCTAACTACTCAGGTTAAGGACTGAGCTCCCTACCTAGTTTCTTTAAACCCTAGGACCTTTAACCTTTCCTAATGACATTTTAGTCATACATGCTGTACCCAGACCCCAGTCTTACTCAACAGAGCAAATCATTGTGTCCCTAGAACAAACAAGTGACAAATTATCCTCACCCTTCCTCCAAACACTAGTAAACAGGGTAAGGAAGGCCTAGAATTTATAAAGCTCTTTCTCCTTTATGGAAAAAAAATCCAAGAACTAGCGTGGGAAGTCATGGGTAAGGTGACAGGCTTTACAATAGTTCAGCATTTGAGTTGGGAATTATGACTTTAAGGAACTGGAATAGAAGCACAATCCAAGCCTCCCAAAAAAAAACATGAAAGCCAAACTCTACCCACAGAGCATCTAAGGGAAACCTCTAGTCTCATCCTCCTGTGATGCCTCAAATTTATATAGGGATGGGCATCTTCTCCCTCCTCCCTCAACTCTTTTTCGCTCCGACCTTTTCATTCCTAAACTTGACTGGGGAATCTGACAATTAAAGAGATTTAATCACCTGTTTAAATGGAAGAAGAGAGGCAGTGAGGTGACACAATAGATAGAGCACTGGGTTTGGAGTCAGGAAGAGTTGAGTTCAAAACTAGCATCAGAAACTAGCTGTGTGACCCTGGGCAAGTTATTTAATCCTGTTCACCTCAGTTTTCTCATCTGTAAAATGAGCTAGAGATAGAAATGACAAATCACTCCAGAAAACCCCAAATGGATCATGAAGAATCAGACAAGAATGAAAACGACTGTGGTTTATCTTAGATTAGGTCCCTGGGGACCTAAGACAGTAAGAAATAAAGGATGGTTAGAAAGGACAAGAAATGTAGATATTTCTATAGGCTGGGCATCACAAGAATAAGAAGGTAACCCCTCAAAGGAGAGGATGCAAACTTCTAAACAAGAAGACTAGTTCTAGGGAGAATTAATAATTAAATCTAATTCATAACTCTGGCTGTCGGCAGCTATGTGATCTTGGCAATGTACTTTACCTGTCAATTCTCCAGACCATTCAGTTTGGTTAGCCTAAATTGGGGAACTATCTAATGAGCCTCTTCTAGCACTTTGTATTAAACTTGTCTTTTATTGTAGGTGTGTTTGGGTCTTATGCCTCCAGAGTCTAGCTACAAGGCCTTGTATAGCATAGGTACTTGGATCATTTGCTGTAACTGGGAGCATTCAAGAAGAGCACCCAGAACTGAGTTGTTGGCTCCTTGAACTGGAAAGGATGCTAGTCTGCAGGGGATGGGGCAGGGGCAGGTAAAAAGACCTGGTTTCAAATCCTGGATCTGCCCAATGAACTTGAGTTAGATATTAAACTTCTCCAAGACTCAGTTTTTTCATCTGTAAAATAAAGTAGTTGAACCAGATGACCTATAAATGTCCCTTCCAACTCTAAAATCTTATAAATAAACCTACTGTGTCAAGAGAACCAGGGGAAATTAGATATTCAGTGGGATGTGGAAACTAGGAACCAGCTTTGTTTGGCAGAGCTCTACTCCTGAATTTTTGTGTCCATGGAAAGTACTCCAAACCACAGACTGAGCACTCCCTCATTTGAGGCTGCTGGTATTCCTAGGATATCACTCTGGGATAGGAAAGCATGAATGTTGATACTGGTGTGAAGCATCTTCTGAAAAGGCTGCCATAGAGGAGTTGAGGGAGGGTGGGGAAGTAGTTCATCCCGACCTGACACTTTGCTAATTAGGTCCTCTGTTGGGTTTTGTTTTGAAAGATGTCCATGTTGTCAATACCCACTAAACTTGGCACTTTATGATTTGGAACTGAGGACAAATCCCCAGTGGGCAGCCAAGAGAGGCATTTTTAGTCTTTATGATGAGTATGGAAGAATTTAAGCTTCTCAAAATGTCATAGAAGGAGGGTCAAATTGGTGTGGTAAAAAGAAAATGAATAGTTCAGCTTCCCTAATACAAACCCTTTTACAGAAATCTAGAAAATACATTAGACTGAGTCCTAATGAGGAAATCCAAGAGAAAAAAACAAAGTCATTTTTCTAGCTCAGGTTGTCATAAGAAGATAGACATATAGGTATTTGGACACTGGGAACAGGATCTAGCCAAAAGCACAGGGCCAAGCAAATTGCTCTAGCTCAGGAACTGAAAGAAGATCAAAAACTGCATACCAGGACAGGACACACCCAAGCAAATCTAATGCAGTATGTGGGAATAGATGTAGTTTCCGGTCACAGATCCAGGGCCTATGCCTAGGTGTGGTATGCCAAAATGAATGGGGGTCTTTAGGTTGTTTATTAAGTAAGGAGCGAGTTTGGAGGCAAATAACCATGTGACTCTGATCCCAGGAGCAGAACAAAGACTATGTTTTAACCCTCAGTTCAGTTTGAAGCCTACAGAGGAATAACCAGGACAGAAATCTCAAAACCATTCTAGGAATCTACAGTCTGAACCTACAGAGCTTTCTATTTGACTTATAACAGTTGAGTATAGCATACTCGATTGGAACTTTCACTCAAGGACAAGCCCATATTCAAACCCAGGACAGGAACTTTCTGAGTTCAGTCCAAAGGGGTGATGATCAGATCACTTTGGGAACACTGAGAGCCTATAGATACTGAACTATCCCCAAGATCCTGTAAGTCCTTAGTCTGAACTATTCCTAAGATCCTGAAATAGCACTACACTCAATACCCCCAAGAAAGTAGTAGAAGGACTCAAAAAGACACAAACTCAATACTGACAGTCTCCACAGAAGTATATAGAGCTCAGGGCTAACATGAACTCCAAAGTCAAGATGCAGGATGGAATAATGAACAAACCAACAAAAAAGAATTCCACTATCATGAGGCTATTATGGTAACAAGAGAGCTCAAAACACAACCCCCCCCCAAAAAAAAAGCAGGACTCTAAATGTCTACAAATAAAACCTCAAGGAAAAATGCAGCATTGGCACAAGTCCATTAAGAACTCCTGAAGAAATAAAGCAAGAGTTTTAAAAAGAACTAAAGAGTTATTTTTTTAAAAAATGAGAGTGCTAGAGGAAAAAAATAGGAAAGGAAAAGAAGTGAGAGTTATGGAAGAAAAAACTGGAACAAGAAAGAGTTGTAACAAGAAGCACAAATGCATACCTAGAAAAAAAAATTCCCTAAAATCAGAATTAACCAAATGGAAAACTCCATGAAATATCAAGAAATATTAAAACAAGGTCAAAAGACTAAAAGAATAGAAGGAAATGTAAGTTATCCCATTATAAATAACCTGGAAAACAACAAGAAGACATAATCTAAGACTCACTGGACAACCTGAAAGCCATGACCAACCCCCCCCCCAACCTAGATATCACATTTCAAAAATCATAAAAGAAATTGCCCAGGTCTCTTAGAAACAGAGGTCAATGTGGAAGTAGAAAGAATTCACTGGTCATCTCCTGAAAGAAACTACAAAATGAAAACTTTTAGGAATATTTCAAAACTCTAGAATAACCAGATCAAAGAGAAAGTCACAGAAGAAGGGAAACAGTGGTATAAAATATATTAGTGCATTATTCATCCTTTGTTCTCAAAAAGCTCCAAAGATATATCACAGGATGATGATTGATTTGCTTTTGAACTGGACTTAAGTGAGGCAGAGGTGTGCAAGGACATCAGCATCTCTCTCTTCAAGAGTCATCAAAGTTTGGTGGCAAGACAAAAGTCAAGATGATTGGCAAAGACCTGTGATGCAATGATATCTTCAATGTCTGACCATGTTTTAAGTACTCCATATCACCCGCTTCAGTCACCTTCATGGCCTTTGGAATAAATTGTTCTCATCTGCCTGTTCCACCATGATAAGTCTTTACATGGGATAGACATCCTCTAATTCAACAAAGGTTTGAGCCAGTTACCCTCAATCTGACTTAGCTTGTCTACTGACAGCGGTATAGACTCTGTACATGCTATAGCTTTTTGAAATCACAGGTTGGGGCATGGTGGGGTGGGACAGGTGGACACCAGATGTGGATAAAGAGCTCAACAAACCCATCCACTGGAAGTGCTGGGTCTCTCTGAATAACCAAGACATTCCAAAACACATTAAACTGTAAGTGAGAAGTCCCAGCTCAATCATTATCTTGGACAAATAATTTGACTTTTCTGGGACTTCATTCCCTTAGTTGAATGATGAGAGTTATATTAGATTAAATGGTGATGAGATGATGATGATCTTGAGGGGAAGGACTGTCTTTTGCCTCTTTATGTATCCCCAGAAATTAGCAGAGTTTGGCACATAGCAGGTGCTTGATAAATGTTTATTGATTGATGTCACATTTCTATAAGTTTTCAAAGAACTTTCCTTTCACCAACCCTTACCAATAATATTGGTAAGAGTGAATATTCACCTAACAGATTGTGGTGATCAAACATATCCTGTCCAATTATTTTATTTGGTCCTCATAATAGTCCTGAAAGGTAAGATAGGCATTATGATTCCCATGTGAAGGTTGGAGAAATAGACCCAGAGAAAAGAAATGGCTAGCCCGATGCCATCCTGGTGACAGGGATAGGACCAGGCCTCCTGACTTGAATGGGAGTTCTTTCTATACCACAGCAGCAAAGAATGTCTAAGCACTACTGTTTTATGTTAGACCAGAATTAATAGGGACTCAAGACTTTTAAATTTGACTTCATCCAGAGCCCTATCTAGCCCATGGTTGCCAGGTGAAAGAGAAGGGCTTTTTTATTTGTATCCTCAGCACTGAGCGCAGTACTTTATACATAATAAGTATTTATTATAAGATTTTTCACCCATTCCTTCATTTGTGTCACTAACCAGTCTTTGCTGGGAGTCAGAAAACCTGGGTTTGAAATAATGCTCAATTACTTAGAAATTATGTACTTCCTTTCATTTCCTTACCTCTTTCTCATTTGCCCTAGGCTGCCATCCTTTAGGGGTATTATCATTTCAATGCCCCTCTCCATGGATGCCATTTCCATTAACCCAGAAGTAGGGGTTGGGTAAGAGCTCTCTGAAGTTCTAGCAACACCCTAAGTTAGGGATTCTTATTTGTAGTCCACCGAACCCCAAGGAATCCATGATGGATTACAGGAGATCCATGAATTTGATTATGAAAATTTCATCCTCATTTTTCTATAATTGGTACCCTTTGAAGTCCTATATATTTTATCATATTCATTAAAATAAAATCTGAGAAAGGATCCATAGATTTCACCAGATGCCAAATAGGTTCATAGGCCCCCCTGCTTTGGGGGCACAAAGAGACTAGAGAGTCCTTTGAGTCATAGAGGGAAGGGGGACTCCTTGCTTTCTCCCCCTTACCCAACTTAATTCATCCTCAGCATAGTTACAGTTGATTCTTGTGATTCCTACTTATAGAGTCTATAGCTTCATAAATTCTCTCACAAAAAAAGTAAAGGACTCTGCCATACTCTTTTTTAAAAGATTGTTTCAAGGATATGTTTCAAATGTACTTGTTGCTAGTAAAGACCCAGGAAATTTAGAAGGGCTATGTTCTCCAAGTGATAACTACCAGAAAAAAAGGCCCTTAAAAGAGAAAATGCTTGAAGGGAACCCTCTCTGCTACCACACCTGAGATATCTTAATGGATAACATGGTTTCCCTCATCTCCACTATTTTTTGGAAGGTGGTTGTCTAATAGATTCCAGGAAAACTGGGTAATTGTAGTCATGACCTCAAGAACAACATCCTGAAGGCAAAAGGACAGGCAAGGCTAGAGTGTAGTCCACACACTCCTCTCACCCACACACCCTGGAATAGAGTCCAAACCACCCTCACTCCAACCCATATAAACTCCACCCATTCAGTCTGACCTTTATCAGTTTCCCTACTTACCCTCTGTATCCACTGTGTCAGATCCAAATCAAATTGGCCTTGAGCTCTTCTTACCTTTGGGCTTGGGGTGCTATCCTTTGTTCCTGGTGTTTTGCCCACATTTCCACATGGTGCCACTCTTTCCCCCTCCGATAAAAGCAAATAAGCCAAACCATCTACTCCACAGATGCCTTTCATGGGAAACAGTTGTTGGTGGCCTTATATCCATAGACAGAATGAAAAGGAGTTGGAAGAGACCTAGGTTTGAATGCAAACTCTTTCACTTACTATGGGCAAGTCATTCAAAAAGATGCTTTACCATCTGCTTTGTGGTTTCCCTCAAAGGACCATGTGACCTTTCCATCTGATTTGCATCTAAAGTCGTGTATTATTTCTCTTTTTTGGAACGTGAGCACCTTGAGAGCAAGAACTGTCTTGTTTTTCTATTTTTGCATGCCCAGAATAAATTCTGGGTAAAGTGATTTGTGGATAATAAAGACTTAATATATAATTTAAATATTGATATATATGATATATAATAATAATAATATATTTACTCAGTCCTCCATTCAAGTCATTAACCAGTCCTAGTCTTGGAGTCAGTAGACCTGGGTCCAACCCTAGGATTCTATTACCTACACATTGTTTGACTGTGGGCAAATCATTCTTTCTAAATCCTAAAAAAGTGGGAATATTGACATTTGAGAGGTAATATGGCATAATGGTGGATGAACTGACTGCTGAGTAAGGAAGATCTGAGATTGAGTTCCACTGGACACATATTAAACTGGACATTTAATACCTGGCAAGTCTGGTAGTGTCTTCAAACAATTCTCTATGATGCTAAATTTCAGAATAGTGGCTGTTCTCATTTGATAGAGGGAGTTTCCTCACTGAGAGCTCCCTACACCAATGGAAAAACCAAACCAAAAGAAAATATTTACACTGTTACCCCACCAGGTGATTATGAGGCAAATGCTTTGTAAACCTAAACAGATCAATACTGCAAGGACTGGGGTTTCATCAACCTGGGAGTTTCCTCTATCCACCTGCAAAGCTTATGATCTTAGTGCCTAAGGCTCAAAGATCTAATAACCTTCCTCAGGTATAGGTGGTGAGAATTAGATTTGTACCCAGGTCTTCCTGACTCACGTCCCTTCATCCCTATAAACTTCAAATAGAGATAAAAATGTGCTATTAAGTCTCTGTCTGCTCATCTGTAAAATGGGAATTATATTGTATAAGTGAAATTATATGAAGTGAAAATATATGCACTTACACATGTAAAAGAGCTTTGTAGATCATAAAATATCATTTAAAGGTAAAATATTCTTATAACTGCTTCAAGTAACACAGTCTTATAATAGTCACTATTATCTCCAATTCTTATGGAGCAGCAGGACTGTAAAATGGACTTGGAATCAGGAGAGACCCGAGTCTCTGCTTTACCCCTATATCCATATCTATATCTCTATGCCCCAATATTTCATATCTACTATGGGAACATAGGCAAATCAGTGTCTCTGATCTTCACTTTCTTTATAGGGATAATAATACCCAATCTATCTCACAGGGCTATTAAGAGGATCAAGTGTGATTATGTTTTGTAAAGCACGTTACAAACCAGGAAAACTGATGAATAAATATGGCTTGGGTAAGTGATGTCCCTGATTTTCCTCTAGCCTCATTCCCCTGTGACTGTGACTCAGATAATTATTGTATGCATCAGGGTCACCCTCGGGACTCAAACTTCTCAAAGCAGTGAGGTCCTCCCTCCCTAATCATCACATCATGTCATCTCAGGCCATGCACTCCTTTGATAAGCTACTTGCAAGTTTCCCTTCCTGGGATTGGTTATTATGGGGAACCTCCCTTCCTTAGAAGCGCAGTACACCCAGAGATAGAAAAGAGGACATGCAGTTCCAAGCCCTGACTAAAGGTGCCTAGAAAAACCTGGGTTTTGAAATCAGATAATATGGGTTGGAATATTTTTTTTAATTGTAGTAATCAAACTCTTTGCTTATGCAAAATGCTTGGGGTATATATTTGGGAATCCTAACCATCTTTGTGGGTTATCCTACTTCATTTCATCCTCGTCTGAACTTAAAAAAGAAAGACAAAAATATTATAGCACCCATCATAAGCTAAACCATGCCACAAGAAACAAATATCTTTGGTTTGTATTTTTCAACAAGAAGGGCTTAGTCTGGAAGGAATTTTTAACCTGAGGTCTGTGAAATTTGTTTAAAATATTCTTTCTGACAACTGTAATTCTTTTTTTATTTCATTTTTTCTCAATTACATGTAAGAAAATTTTTTTAACATTTTTTTTAAAATTTTGAGTTCCAAATACTCTCTTTCCTTTTCTACCCTCCTCTCTCCTTGAGAAGCAAGCTATTTGACATAGGTTACATGTGGCTAATTATGGAAAACGTTTCCTTATTAGCCAAGTCTCAAAAGAAAAGACAGACCTTAAAAACAACAATAATAAAGTTTTATCAGTTCTTTCTTTGGACTGGATAGCATTTTTCACATTAAGTCCTTTGGAATTGTTTTAAATCATCATATTGCTGAGAATAACTGAGTCATTCACAGTTGGTCATTATAAAATACTGGCCTTACTGTGAATGGTGTACTCCTGGTATTAATCACTTTGCATTGTTTCATTCAAATCTTCACAGCTTTTTTCAAAAATATCCTGCTCATTTCTTATATTATATTACATTAATATTCCATCATAATCATATATTACAACTTGTTCAGTCATTCCCCAATTACCTATTCCCCTCAATTTCCAATTCTTTGTCACCACAAAAAGAACTATATTTTTGTATACATAGTCCCTTTCCTTTTTCTTTAATCTCTTTGGATACAGATCTTGGCAGTGTATTTCCAGGCCAAGAGGTATGAATAGTTTTATAGCCCTTGAGTATAGTTCCAAATTGTTCTCTAAAATGGTTGGATCAGTTCACAACTCCCTCAACAATGCATCAGTGTCCCAATTTTTCAACATCCATCTTTTCCAATTACTTGGCATTTTCCTTTTTTGTCATATTAGCCAATTCAATAGGTATGAATAGATACCTCAGAGTTGTTTAAATGTGCATTTCTCTAATTAATAGTGATTGCATTTGATTTCTTCTTCTGAAAACTGCCTGTTCGTATCCTTTGACCATTTGTCAATTGAGAAATGACTCCTAATCCTATAAATTTATCTCAGTTCTCTGTGTTTGAGAAATGAAGCCTTTTATCAGAGAAACTGTCAAGATTTTTTCCCAGTTTCTTAGTTTTCTTCTAATTTTGACTGCCTCGGTTTTGTTACTATAAAACCTTTTTAATATGATGTAATCAAAATTATTCATTTTATATCTTATAATGCTCTCTATTTCTTGTTTCTCTTAAATTTTTCCATTATTCATAAATCTGACCAAATAAGCTATTCCATGATCCTATAATTTGCTTATGAAATTACCCTTTATGTCTAAATCATGTATTCATCTTGACCTTATCTTGGTATACAATGTGAGATGATGATCCATACTTGTTTCTGCCAAACTAGTTTTCCCCCAATTTTTTTGTCAAATAGTGATTTCTTGCCCAAAAAATCTTGGATCTTTAAATTTGTTAAATTCTAAATTACTCTGGTCATTTAACTATTATCTGTTAAACTAGCCAGTACTAGATTATGTTGATGATTAACCACTGTGTAATACAATTTGAGATCTGGTACAGCTAGATTATTTTCCTTCATGGTTTGTTTGTTTTTTAATTGATTCCTTCAATATTCTTTGGATTTTACTACTATATTTACTGCCTATATAATTTTTGCCTCTTTACATCTCTAGGTTTTAATTTCCCCTGAGAGTATTGTGCTAGTTTGTATTCAGGGTCCCTTCTAGCCTTATGATCTTTGGCTTCTGTCTATTGCTTTTCCCTCTCCAATACTAAGAAACCAGAGGTGTGCTGGAGGAAAAGAGTCTGCCCTACTTCTCATTCCATTGGTTTTATCAAGCTCTTTCTCACAGCAAACATCTTTTGGGTGAATAACACCCAATCTGGTTAATTCACAGAATCAAAAATCTGTAGAATTCCATGGAAAAGGCTTGGGAGATCATCACATCCAGCCTATCAAAAGAATCCCTTGTATTCTCTCTGAGATTGCTCATTCCACTTTGGGAAGCTAATAGACTTAGGAAGATTTTCCTTATACTGAGCCAGAATCTGCTTCTTCTATGCCCTGAATACTTTCCATGCAAAGAAAAAAGGCAAATTGCTTTTCCAAATGATAACTCTTCAAATGCTTTGAAGACCCCTACCATGTCTCCTCTGTTTTCTCTTCTCCAAAGAATATTGAGGAAATCAATTAAAAAACAAACAAATAAACCACGAAGAAAGGTAAATTTGTATCAGATCTCAAATTGAATTACAAAGTGATAATTATCAAAACAGTTTGGTACCAGCTAAGAAATGAGTGGTGAACCAGTGGAATAGATTAGTAGTGAATGACTGTAGTCATAATGGTTTTGCCAAACTCAAAGATAAAAGATTTGGGGACAAAAAAAAAAAATCACTATCTGTAAATGATCCAGATAAGCTAAGGCATTAATTAAACAATTGCTATGGACCAAGCTTGTACCAAGAGCTGGAGATTCAGATGTAAACAAGCAAGTCAGTGCCTGCCTTCAAGGATTTTAATAAGTGGTCTAGAAGCATTACTCTATCATAACAACCAAAAGAGGCAAAAAATAGACTGCCCTCAAGAAACTCACAATCTAAAGGGCAAAAAAGCTATATCCCGAATAAAGAGGAAATAATTATCAGCAAGAAAGTTTGAGAATTAAAGAAGTTTGGGAAAGGCTTACTCACTGTAGAAGGTGGGATTTTAGTTGAGATGAAAAAAAAAAGAAGCCAGGGAAGGCAGGAGGCAGAGGAGGAGCAATGCAGGCATGGGGGTGGGGGTGGGGGTGGACAGTCAGTGCTTTAGGAAAATCTCTTTGGCAAGCTGAATGAACTTTCCATTCAGTGTCTGTGAAGTTGATGCTTTTAACGTCTGTAAACAAGGCTTGACTTGGGTAATGTGCTCCTAGGTGAAGTATGAGAGATAGCAACAATGATATATTTGGACTCCAAGTTAATGAAAAGAACTTTGTATAGACTTGGCATAGAAAGGATACTCAGTACGGACACTGTTTCAGGTAAATGTCTTCATCTCCCTAATAAATATCAAGACATCTATCAAGTCTAAAGGATACCAATTCCTTAAAAGTTGGTCTCTTTTGTCTCCTTAGGCAATCAGAAAGCTCCATCAACAGTTCAGGTGTTAGCTCCCTCAACCGGTTAAATTTTGTGAACTTATTTGGCTTATTCAGAAGAAAAAGTTAGCCTAACTGACAAGAAGGGGACTCAAGTATTTATTACTCCTATTATATAACCCAAGTATAAGATTTTAATTTTAATTTTGTCCAATGTTCTAATCTCTAGGAGTGTCCTTGGATACTAATTTGTCATGCAAAGTATTGGTTTTCTATAAGCTTTTCCAATAAAACCAGAGAAACAAAGCTGTCCATTATCACCACTTCTGTTCAGTATTATGCTTTGAAATGCTAACTATAGTAGTTAGAAAAGAAAAAGAAATATAAGAAATAGACATGGGCACTGAGGAAACAAAACTTACTTTTTGCAGATCATATAATGGTTGACTTAGAGTATCTTAGAAAATCAACTAAAAAACTAATCAAAATAATGAACTACAGGTTCATTTGCAGAATATAAAAATTAACCTATACAAATCATCAATTTTTTAATGTTTCCCACAAAACCTAATAAGAGAAATTCCATTTAAAATAACTGTGAACATGATAAAATACTTGAGTCTATCTGCCAACACATACACAAGAATTATGTGAACACCATTACAAAATATTCTTCACACAAATAGAGATCAGAGTAATTAGAGAAATATTATTTGCTCAAGGATAGGCCAAGCCAATATAATGAAAGTAACAAATACTGCCTAAATTAACTAATTTATTCAATGGTCTGCCAAAAATTTACTTATTCAGTGTCAGGGCCAATATCAAAGAATTATTTTATAGAACCAGAAAAAAAATAATAAAAAAGGTGAGCTTTTTTCCAAAGATTTGCATCACCAGCAAATTTAATGAGTATGCTCTTTGTACCTTTATGTGTTACACACACAGGTCAGAACCAAACACAAATCTCTGTGACATTCCACTTTCCATAGGATCAGGCATAGGAAGGA
Organism: Macrotis lagotis; assembly: GCF_037893015.1. Classification (NCBI taxonomy): domain Eukaryota; kingdom Metazoa; phylum Chordata; class Mammalia; order Peramelemorphia; family Peramelidae; genus Macrotis; species Macrotis lagotis. Next base: position 794,911,244 of record NC_133658.1, read on the forward strand.
TCCTAGAAGGATCCTAGAAATCCAAACTCTTTATTTTACGATTGAGAAAACTGAGGTCCAGAGTAGTGCAATGAGACTTGGCCAGGGTCACACAGGTAGAAAGTGACAGTTACCAGATTCAAGCCCAAGTGATTCCACACCCTTTGCATGGTACCATTCTGCAGTCCCAAAATGTCATCAAACCACAGGATCCAGCATTCATCTTGTTCCAAATCTACCTAATTATTCTATCTGGTCCATCATCTCATCTCTTTTCAGAAGAGTAATAAGGAAGACCTTGTCAAATGCTTTGCTAGAAATCAGGCACATGATAACTACAATATGCCCATGATCTACCAATCTAATAGGTTCACTGTTAAAAAAAGGAAATGGTATAAGTCTGATATGACCAATTCTTGATGAAGCCATGCTGAGTCTTTTTGACAATTGCTTCCTTTTCTAGATGTTCATTAACTATCCTTTTAATAATACATTTTAGCACCTCCAAAGAAAAAACTGATAGAAGTATACTTAGTACACATATGCATATGTACACCTTTAACATGCATATATAAATTTAAATATGTATATATCTATATACACATATCTACATAATGCCAAATACATATTTATATTTCTGTCAAATGGTGGCGTTTTCTCTGGTGCAAGATGGGAAGAGAGGGAAGGAAGTAAATAGTATAAATTCAAACAATTAATTTTTAGGGAAATGTATATATGTAGAGAATCAACTTGATAACTGCCTACAGTCTGTGGCTTGGTCTCGGAAGAGTTAGGAGCAATGGATAGAGATTGTAGGGGGGTAGATTTTAGCTCAACAAAGAAAAACTTCCTATACTTAAAAAACTAAAAATATTTGGAAATAGTGAGATCCCCATCATTGAAGATGTTCAAGGAAAAACTAAATGATCACTTGTCAGGTACCTTGTAGATGGGATTATTGATTTTAAAAATAAAAATACCTAAAAAAATAAAAATAAAAAATTATGGGTTAGCATTTAAAAAGTGCTTTAAAAATATCTCATTTGAGCCTCACACAACAGTCCTGGGAGGTAGGTGCTATTATTATTTTACAGATGAGACAATTTAGGGGTTGAATGACTTCCTCTGAGTCATATAGCTAATAAGTATCTGAGCTCATCTTCCTGATTCCAAGCTGTGGGCTCTAGCTACTGTCACACCTAGCTGCCTCTTTGCTCCCTTCCAACTTTTGAGATTCTGTGGTTGGGTTATGCATGTTTAAAGTATCTTGGTGTTATAAACAATCATCCAGAATATTTTGAGAGGGCATCTATTCACATTAGGGCCATTTGGGGTCAGCAGTCATCAGAAAATATCAAGAAAGCATTGTGGTAGAGTGGAAATAATTCTGAATTTGCAATCATAGGCTCTGGGTTTATGATCCTAGTTCCATCATTTACCAGCTATGTGATCTTGTTCTTTAATTCCCTTGGCCCTCAATTTCTGGGAGAGATGACCTCTAAGATGCTTTCAACCACCATAATGGTTCAGTTCTATTCACCAGTCATCCAGCTATGACCTTTAAGGAGTTTTATTTAGGATCACTCAAAGGATTTAGAAACAGAAAGGCCCTTATAGATCTAGTTTAACCCCCTCCTTATGCAAATGAGAAAATGGAAACTCATAAAGAAGGGAAATGACAAACCCAGGATTAGATACCCAGATGGTGTGGGGACTAAAACTTGGATGTTCTGATTAATACTGTACCCAGGATCTCTTGTTCTGGGAAATAATAAGGATCCACCAGACCTACCCCTAGCTGAACTTCTAAGTTCCTTTATTCATTATCTAGCTTACTTCACAAGGCCCAGTGACTTTCTTCTGGGTCTTAAGAGGTGATTGTTTCCCCTTTTAATTCTGCTAGGTTCTTTGGAACTTATCCAAAAAAAGACTTTCCCCACATTTGAGAGATTAATGCCTCCCCTCATGACTTAGTCTGGTGGTATGGTAGTATGGCCTCTAATTTAACTATTAAGTACCTAATGAGAAGGTACTCTTGGGGAAGCTTCACAAATTATAATATAGAGTTGGAACTGGAGAAGAGAGCAACGAGCAATGTAAGTCATCAATGTGACAGCCGTGACCAACCTAGATGAAACATTACACAATGTCCTAGAGTTGCAGACAAAAGGACTTTTGAAACTTTTACTGGATATTCTTGCCTGGGAAATTAAGGGACCCTCATTAGCTCCCACTGTTCCTTCTCAGGGTTGATGCCTCCCAGGCCAGGAGCATTGATCCAGTTCTAATTCATAACCCCATGCCAATCCACAGACCCAAGCTGGAGCAGGTGTCCACATAGGTGTTCCCCCAGAGAGGAGCTGGGCATGTTCCTAGTGTTACTGAAAAAAAGATTGGGCAGGTTTTCTGGGAGGAGAGCAGCAGCAGTACCCATCCTGATGACCTGGTCTCCTAAGAATGCCCTCAGCCTGCTTTAATTAGGGAAACCCAGACTGTCAGTGGATGAAATGGAAATGAATTTCAATTAGAGGCTCCCAGTCAGGGCTGATAAGATTAGAAAGTTACCATGGTGATGGGGATGTTGGCAGTCTTGGCCTCTGCCACTTCTGATTATCAGATCTTCACCTCTCTTGGTAATCTGTTTAGAGCCTTTAGAGCTTCCTGAAGCAAACCAAGCCAGACCTCTAGCTGAGCAGACAAGGACTAACCTCCCCCATCCCCACTCCTGAAAATATAGTTCATACTCACACACACACACACACACACACACACACACACACACACACCTACCTCTAATCCCACTATATTCTGTCTCCTAAAAAATATCATCCCTCCACTATCTCAGATGTAAGGCTTCCTTTTCTCCCTCCCCTCCCCCACCACAATTTCACCTAAACAAGTCAGTACCAAGGGGCCACTAAGTCTTTTCCTTCCTTTCCATGACTGAGAAACATTGAAGTTAACAGTTTTATTTAAAATGTGATGTCTAGGGGGTAGTTAGGTGGTGCAATGGATAGAACACCAGCCTGGAGTCAGGAGTACCTGAGTTCAAATCTGACCTCAGACACTTAATAATTACCTAAGTGTGTGGCCTTGGGCAGGCCACTTAACCCTTTTGCCTTGGAAAAAAGAAAACAAAAAAATTTGATGTCTAATTTTTATCACATTTAAATCCCTTCCTATTCTCTTGGACAGCCATCTCATATGTAGGCAAGAATGTTTCATAATGGATTTGATAGGAAGATGAGTTCAAATCCAGCAGCAGATATTTTGTTTTCACCTTTTTAGATATGCATTTACTTATTTCCTAATTATATGTAGTTTTCAATATTCATTTTTTATAAAATTGTCTCCCTCTCACCTGTCCTCCCCAAGACAGCAAATAATCTGTGATACATGCTGAATTCCACTTGTTCATTTCTTTTTTTTTTCTTTTTCTTTTTTAGGTTTTTGCAAGGCAATGGGGTTAAGTGGCTTGCCCAATGCCACACAGCTAGGTAATTATTAAGTGTCTGAGTTTGGATTTGAACTCAGGTCCTCCTGACTCCAGGCTGGTGTTCTATCCACTGCACTACCCAGCTGCCCCAACCTTTTCATTTCTTACAACACGCTAACATTACATCACAATCCTCTACTATGACTTCAGTCATTCCCCAATTGATGGGCATTCCCTTATTTCCAATTCTTTGCCATTTCAAAGAGCTGCCAGAACTATTTTTTGACTTGTGGAGCCTTTTCCCCTTTTTTTGATCTTGGACAGGCCTTGGGAAAGTCACTGAAATTCTCTTGGCCTCTCTGTTTCCACATCTGCAAAATGAAAATAGTACCCTTACTTTTCAGAGTTGTTGTGAGGCTCAATGGAGAACACACAATGAATCTTGAATCTCTGCAAATCTTAAGAGCACTATATAAATGCTGTTCTAATTAAGAATTTAAATAACTAAAACTATGCATGTTTGTTGGGGTTATTCATTTTTTTATGATTTTTATTCAGCAAGGACCATGAATGCCTCTTTACCACAGTAACAGTGCCAGGGCTATAGTTGGAGTGACTGGGCAGAGAGCCCTGGTTTGAGATCTAAAGTCAGGACATGGTGATCTAAGGACAGCAAGGAGGGACAGCAAGCACCTCATCGTGGGTATCCTTGAGGGTCTTGAAGAAGCAGTTGACCTTATCCCTCAGACCCTTCTCTAATAAGCTCAGGTGATCCTTCACCTCATAAGAGCAGGGTGGCCCCAGTTTCTGCTTGAGCTCTTCCAGATGCTGCACCAGGACTTTGTTGAAGCTCTCCCCAAAAGGCCCCATGCTCTTGCAGAACTCATCAATCTGATGGTCCACGTGGCCATGCATTTGGGTCAAGGACTGGTGCAGTTCCTCGGAACTTCTGGGTGGCTTCCCCTGTATCTCCTCAGCACAGGGTGCCAGCTTCTGCTTCAGGTCCTCTGTGCTGTCACAAATCCTGGACCGCAGCTGATCCACATTCTTCTTCATCTGGAAGGCCAGACATTCAAGCTGGTGGTTGAGCTGGACCTGGGCACACTTGGCAAAAGGGGCGAGCATCTTCTGAAGCTCTGAGATGTGCTGGTCAATCTTGTCTTGGAGCTGGTCTGCGAAGGGCGTGAGCTGGCACTTCATCTTGTCCACATGCTGGCAGACTGTGTGCTTGAACTCACAACAGAAGGGTTCCAGGGCCTTCTGGATGCAGCTGATGTTCTCCTTCATGCTTTTCTCCAGCTGCTGGGAAAGAGGAACCAGCTGCTGGCGGAGTTGTTCTGCATTTTCATTAAGGCTGTTTTGGAGTCCATTGGTGCAGGGACTCAGGCACTGTTTCAGGGCCTGTACATTTTCATTCATCTTCTGGCAGACCTGTTCTGAATTGGGCTGTAATTGAACTCTCAGCTCCTCCAGCTCCTGCCGGATCTGCTCCTTGAGCTTCTCTGAGTCCTGGGCCATATGACAGGGCAGTTCCATGATGAAAGGTACTACCTTCCTCTTCAGATCATCATTTTCTGTGCTAACTTCCCCACACTTTTCCTGAAAAAAGGTCCTGCCCAGGAGAATGAGAAGTAGAAGGTGATTGCTATAATTATATAATATATATTATTATGTTTTATAATATGCAATGTAATTATTAATGCCTATATTATATTGCATCACCCAAAAATCCTTCACTGAAGTTCACTGATGCCTCATCATGGTCTGGGATGACCCCAGGGTTTTCCCAGACTTTGCCAGCAGAGCACAAACTCTAGGTAGTCCTATCAGATTGGAACTGCTTCAAGTATGGGTCTAGTCTAGTGTGTATGTGTATAGGGGTGAAAGGGACTGGTGATGGGGTGAATTGAAGCCCACAATACATTTTAGTGGCCCAGGCAACATAGTTGCCTTCTTTAAGCTTTATCTTCAAAGGCCAGAAGTATTCCCAAAATATCTAACTGTAAATCTATGCTCTTGTGATTCCCTAATTCCCCTTTAAAAATTCAGCTAGAAACTTGCTCTAAAAACGATCCAAATCCTCATCCCAGTACACCTTTAGGACCTTCTAAAGGACTTAAACCAGCTTCTGGAATGATTTCCTGTGCCCATCACCCCCCCCCCCCAAACCCTTTCCCCCCATAGGTGACACCCTCTTACTTTAGTTCCTGGCAGAATTCAGCACTCTGAGGATGTTCCAAAGCATCCTTGTCATTGGTGCTTAGCTTACTGAAGTATTCCCATACTAGTTTGGATACTTGCTCAGGCTGCATTCTCAGCCTGGACACCTTGGGGAGGTAGATGGACAGAAGCTAGGCACCAAGGTTCAGACAGTTGGAAGTACCAGTTGCATGGTCTGGCTTAGTTTTTAGCAGGGCCACATTTAACCAAGAGTGTTTCTGGGTGGGGCCCATTCTGATGTAAGGGAGAAAGGGGAAGGGATTGGTTAGGGTTATCCTGGGGGGAGGGGGGAGGGGAAGAAGAGGGGACTGAGTAAGAGATATTTCCCTAGTTTTAACATAAAATGACTATTAAATTTTTATAGATCAGATTCAAATGATTCTACAATTGAGGCTCTAACCCAGATTAACATGGGAGTAGAACAGAAGTACAACTCCCAACTGTCCTGTCAACCATACTAGTCCCATCAGAATCAAATGGGGTTAATCCTCCTCTGTCATCTTAGCAGTTCTTCCTGTCCATCCCAAATTCAACCCAGAATCTCTAGTCCCATTTGAGGGACCATATCACTTTGGTGATCGCTGTAAAGGCCAGAGAGTATAATATAGTTTGAGAAACATTTTGGGCTATTCTAAGTCTAAATCCCGGTTCCTATGAGTAGAGAAATAAAGGGTGACTTGAATTTTCCCTTGGTTTTTTCCCTACTTTCTAATGACTTTCCACTGTCACACGGTTCATTCTTGCCCAGTTCCATGGTGTCTGAGGTCTTCCCCAACTTACAGAGGAGTATGCACCAGTCAAAGTTCTGGAATAGGTAACAGAGAATATTCCCTGACATCCCAAGCTTCTATGGTAATTCCATACTGGAAGGGGGTCACATTCCTGGGAAACTGTTATGACTTTGATCACCCTACCACTTGGAAGCTATCAGTCCTAAGGTTTAGAAGAGGGTCTGGTTAAGCCCTTATCCTCCCAAAAGCCCATGGAAGAATAGAAATTACAAAGTGCATAGAGGAGAGTTAGAGACTTGGAGTCTCAGGAAACCCTTATTAGAATCCCACCCACATATAGCCTTGGGACCTGGTCAAGAATGTTACTCCAGAGTATAGAAAAAGATTTCCCAACCCCACTCCTATCCTTGAACTCTCTTATCCTATCTCCTCAACTGTTAGAGTTGGATGGAAATCATGATCTATCAGTCCAAATGTCAGTTCCCAGAATTAGAATCCAGAAAGCAGGGTCTTGAAGGCCCAAGTTAGAAGTATGATTTGAAAGTAGTGGATAAAGGATAGAAACACAAGGACTTTTTTTTATTAAAGTGGGCACAAGAGGAGGGGTTTGACTGGTGCCATTGAAGTGCAATGGGATTGGGGGGTAGGGGTGGGGGAAGAGTCATTAAAAGGTTCATTTTAACTGCACTAACCCATCTTTCGGTACAGACTGCCTAGGACCAAAGCAGGAGATGGTGATAACCATGCTAGGCCATTCCTCTGTAAAGAAGGAAATATTTCCCACTAGGAAATATTTCTTCTTCCCCAACTTGCCAGATTAAAAGGCAAGTATGGCAAAGTTCACATTGCTAGAAAATTTTTTCCTGCCCTCTCCCTAGACCAATTTTCTATCCACTTCTTCATTCTGCCTCTCATATTCTATTCTATCACATCTTTCCAACCAAAGGGGAAGCCCTGTCTGAAGCCCCTCTCAGTAAGGGATAGAGTAGCTTCTCTCCATGAGAAATGGTCCATGTAAAGAATAGCAGCTCAGCAATCAGAAATCAGGGCAACAAGTGGGACAAGACAGTCTTTAAGAAAAAAACTATTTCTCTTTATTATCATTTTATTATGCCCCTCTGATGCTCGAAACAGGACACCCAAGGCCAGGGAGGTGAGTTTTCTGGCTCTCTGTACCTCTCCTATAGAAGACTAAGAGAGTCCAACTTGGTGGAAAGTCTCAATAGTCACCCAGCTTGCCCTTCCTGCCTCCCTTCCCACTAAGAAGGTGGCTTTTAGAGGCACAGACTTGTCCCTTTTTTGGAGATATTTTTAGCAGATGTGAAGGCAGTGGACACTTTCTTAGAAGTACTGTGCATCTATGATGAATTCCCTCTCCCTCCTGTGGAAGGTAATATTTATAATAGCTAACATATCTACAATGCTTTCAAGTTTTCAAAGTGTTTTGATTCTTAAAACCATCCTGAGAGGCCACTGCTCTTATTTTACAGATGAGAGATTGAGGTTGAGAAAGTTTTAAGTGATTTGTCCAAGGTGACATGGCTAATGAATAGCTGAGTTGAGATTTGAACTCTTTCAGAATCCAAGTCCAGAGTTTTAGGTGCTATACAATGCTGCCTTTAAAGATGTTAGTTTAAATGAAGCCCCAATACTGGCAGACCAGAAGTAAAATACTACTACTTTAGGTTTTCCTGCATACAAGCTCTTCTTCCTCCAAAGTATACTTCCCAAGGAACAAAACATATATTTATATATATAAATACATATATGTGTATGCATATTGATCTATGTGTATATATATAATATGTATATTTTTGAATTTGATTTTCTCAAATTTGTTTCATTTGACAATATATGTTTGTAATAGGGATTTTGTTTTTTATTCTCAATTTGGTAGAAGGCAGATTTTTGCTGATTAAAAAAAATAAAATTTATTTTTTTTTAAAAAAGGTATCCTTCATAGCACTACCAAGAGAAGATTCCTAATGCACAGCTTATCCTTTTACTGGAATGTAAGTTCCTTGAGTGTAAGAACAATGTGTTTTTCATATTCATATCCAAGAACCTAGCATAGGGTTTTACATATGTAGTAGTTGCTTAATAAATGTTTGATTGAATTGAAATTGTCTGCTTAGCTTTTTTTTTTTTAGATTTTTACAGGGTAAATAGGGTTAAGTGGCTTGCCCAAGGCCACACAGGTAGGTAATTATTAAGTCTGAGACTGGATTTGAACTTAGCTACTCCTGACTCCAGGGCCGGTGTTCTATCCACTGCACTACCTAGCTGCCTCCTCTGCTTAGCTTTTCTTTATGATTGTTTCTAGTTCATGTGATTCTAGGACTGAGACAGAGGAGAAAGGAAAAAGACTGTGAAAAGAGTTATCAGTGAGGGTCAGATGTAATTATATCTTCATTATTCACCCACATACAGTTTTATAGAGATACAAAAGTATATTTCATCTTTCAGAATGTCCTAAGTAAGGATAAACTATGGAACTACATACAAAAAATGGATTTATACCACTAAAAGTACTTTTCCATGTGAGATTTTCTTTGACCAAGAGTCCTAGGGCCAGTGAACAACCATTATGCTTCCCCTATCCCTAGTTACAGGGACAGATTCTGAGAAATAAATCAAATTAGATACTTTTCCCAGTCCCATAGATAGTTGAGGCAAATAATATCTCCTACCCTAGAAATGAGAGTAAGAGAGATTCCTCTGGTTGGCCTGGGTTGTTCTGCTCAGAGAGGCAGGGAGATAAAATAAGATAAACCCTGCATTCTATGACTCTACTAAACTCTACAACCAAATTGACACAGGGCTGGTGCCTAGATCCTCCTCCCAAGTTTAAGAAGCCTCTTTCAGACCAATCTTGGGAGTGTAGAAGAGTTGAGTTAGAAACCCAGCTTTTCTGTGGAAAAAGGATGAACACTTTTACTATCAGCTGGTGAAGGTTACTTCTCACCTGCAAGCTGCCTCTCTGAATCATTGCTCTGGTTCCTGTGTGAAATAAAAGCACATTCTATGTTTTACCCAAATCTTTAAGAGACTACTGTACCAACTTCATGTTTACAAAAAGGTTCTGCTTACAGAACTTACAGAACTTCTGCTAATTCAGAGAACCTTCTTATGTAAGCAATTTCCAACATTTCACAGTAATCACAAAAATAAAAGGTACAAGATTGAAGTTTAGGGCTTTTGGTTTACCAAGTTAGAACAATGGTAATTTTAATTGACATCTTCTTGGGGAAAAGATTTGTTTTTCATGGGAAACTCAGTGGTAAATAAAAGGAACATGAAAGTAACCACTTTGGTTTATGGTAAATTAAGAAATCATGACACTCTGGACTTTGACACCGTAAGTCTGCTGCCTTTTCACTTGGGAACTATCCTCAGTGCCTATGGTCTTCTCAGCATGTACTATCTCTTTACCTTGCCGGCCTCCTCTTCCCATTGGTGAGTTTATTCCAAGGCCTCAATTTTGGGGATGGGTCTAGGCCAGTCATACTTCATTCACAACCCAGCTAGCTTCTTGACTTTGAAACCATTTCTCCCCTTTCCCACGTATCCTGTCTCCCAACTCCATTGAATACTCTATCTACTTGAACAGTCTTTTTTTTTTTAGTTTCCTTTTATGTATTTCATTCCCAAGTATGTGTGTTTTTCCACTAGAATGTAAGCTCCTAGAGGGCAAGGACTGCCATTGTCTTGGCTTATATTTGTATTCCCAGCATTTAACACAGTCTGCCTCAGAGTAAGAGTTTAATAAATAACTGCCTGCTGCCACTCTTGTGCTGGTTTTTATAAAAAGATCATCCTCTATCTAAATGCCATTTCTGACTTCTTTGCAAAATTAAATCACACTCTTTATCTTGAGAGTCTCAGATTCAGGGAAGGCTAGGATTACCAGACTGAGGACATTGTTATAAGCTAAATTCTTAATTTTTATAATACAAAAGAAGCCTTTTTGTTATTGGCGTCCACCCTTGCCAAAGGGAGAAGGGAAGTGAGAGAGGTGTAGGAATAAAGTTGAGTATAGAATCTGAGAGTTAGAGTGGATTTCAAAGGTCTTCTAGCCTAACCTTTACCTGTGCAAGGATCCTCTACTTTGGTGCAAGACTTGAGTGACTTTCCCATTCACTAAATACTCCCGTCAGCAAGGTGGCACAGTATATGGAGTGCAGGGCCTGGAAGTTAGGAAGACCTGAATTCAAATCTAGTCCTAGATACGTCCTAGCTGTGTGTGACCCTGGGCAAATCATTTAATCCTATTTTCTCCAGTTTTGGCATTTGTAAAAATGAACTGGATGAGGAAATGACAAACTATTCCATTATCTTAGCCAAGCAAACCCCGAATGGGATCATGAAGAGTAGGACATGACTGAACAATAACAAACATTAGGGACATTTCTGGTGGGTGGGGGCATGGGGGGTGGTAATGAGAGTTGGGGAATAGAAGGGAATGAGTAGCAAATGAATATCAGGGAACACCTTCCATCCATTTCTTGGAGAGCTTAGGGATGTCATGATTGCTGTGAAGGTTATAGTTGAATAGATTTAGTTAAGACAAGAGGGAAGAGCACTGTTACTAGAGAGATTAGACCTGTTCTACAAGGGAAGAAGGAGGAACAGTGGGTAGAAGTGACAAAGAAGCAAATTTAGTTGGGTTTGATGTCAGGAAGAACTTTCCAAGCATGAGAGAGAGTAAACCCTCCCAGGAGATCTTCAAGCAGAGGTTTGATAGGCCCTTTAAAAATAGGATCAAAGGATGTTCTTTCTTTGTGCATCACAATAGTCTCTGCCTATGAAACTCTTCCCTCACCCAGAACCCAGCTGGGCCCATTGCCCAACCATTAGAATTGAACCCTGCAGCTATGATGGTTATCTATCATCATGTTGTCCAGATATTCAGGTGTACACTAGACAAGTAGATTTCTCAGCTCCTTGCCAACTCTGAGCCTCTGGGACTCTTATTAGCTCTGAAGGTCCTTTGAAAAACATTCAACAATACCCATGAGTGTTGTGGTGATGTTCTTGGTAATAATACCTAATATTTATATAGTCCCTTAAGGTTTGCAAAGCTCTTTTCAAATATTAGTTGGTTTAATCAAACACAATAACCTTGTGTAGAGTCTACTCTTAATTATCCCCAACTTAGGTTGTGAGCAGGACCCACTCAGGGTCTCACAGGTAATAATAATAATTAAATAACATTTATATAGCACTTTAATATTTGCTTTACAAATATCTTATTTGATAAAACTACTCTGAGAAGTAAGTACTTATTACATCTGTTTTATGGATGGAGAAATGGAAGTTAAGAAACTTGCCCAAGGTCCCACAGCTAGTGAAGTTTAAGGCAGGTTTTGAACTCATATATACTTGACTTCAAAGAGTGCTATTGTACTCTATCTGGATCAATTATGATGGATACAGCTCCTCTCAACAGATCAGTGATCAAAGACAATCCTGCAAGACCTGTTATGGAAAATGATACGCACATCCAGAAAAAAAAAACCCCAAACAAAAAATTATGGGGTCAAAGTAGAGCAAAGCATATGATGTTCACCTTTTAAAATTACTTTTATGATTCCCCCCCTCCTTAATTCTAATTCCTCTTTCACAACATGACTAATATGGAAATACATTAAACACAATTGTACTTGTATAACTTTTGCCAGATTGTTGCCATGGGAAAGGGGGAGGGAAAGGTGATAGAAAACCATGGAACTCATAAACTTACAAATGAATGTTGAAAACTACCTTTTCATGTAATTGGGAAAAATTAAATTTTAAAACATTTAAAAATAGAATAACACTCTATCCATTTGAACACCCAGATTTCCCTAAAACATTTCACTGGATTATTGAGAGAGTATTAATCTTGGAGACTAGAGATCTGGGTCTGATACCTAGCTAGCTTTGTGGTCATAGGCAAATTATTTAACCTCCATAAAACTCCATTTTTTCATAGACCCAATGTTAATAACTCTTATATTACTTTACAGGGTTCTCATGAGAAAAAGACTGTAAACCTTAAGGTGTTACTAAAATGTGAGTTATCCATTATATACTGTCAGCCTCCTTTGATTTGGTTAACTTTGCTAAAATGGTTTATTTGTTCCTATTTTTTCTTCTTGGTTAAAGGAATGGGGGAAGGAAAGAGATGTTAGGAAATTAAGGCAATAGGAAGACAAGAGATGATTCAAAAAAATATTTTTTAAAAAGAAACATATAGAGAGGCAGTTGTTGGTCTAGTGAATAGTGGTGGGCCTAGAGTCAGGAATACCTTAGTTCAAATCCAGCCTCAGACACTTCTTGTGATCCTATATGCAAGTCACTTAATTTCTGTTTGCCTCATTTACTCAACCTATAAAAGTATGAGGACAGTAATAGTATTTACCTTCTAGGATTAAATGAGAGGATATTTTAAAAATCACTTAGTGAAGTGCCTATAACTTAGAGAAATATATAAGAAAAGTTTTATTAGGATGGATTTGGTGCCTGAGTGCATATTATCAAGTAGACTGGATGTTGGTTTAGGATCCAGAGAGCTAGATTGTCAGGTTCTTCTTTATCATGATCTTGGGTAAATGAGTTAGCCTCTCTGTTTCCCTTCCTCTCTGACAGTGGGAGAAGAATCCATTGTTCTCACAGACTTTCCAGTCTATTGTGAGGAGAAATGAGACCAGAGATCAAAAAGTACTTTGAACGGCTGAACTCATGGTTTGGGGTGGCTCCCCTTTTTTTGTGCCTATCCTACTTCCTGATTTGTGGAGAAAGATGGCATTCACTCTCCTCTAAGGTTAGGTCAGTAGACTCTAGTCTCCTAGCAATCAGGCCATTGTTGACCCTCCTTTCATTCAATCAGTTAGTCAGTAAACATTTATTTTAAAAAGCCAGGTGCTATACTGTGGCCTGAGATACAAGGAAAGGCAAAATCAGTTCACATTCTCAAGGAGCTCACAGTCTAATGGGGGGAGACAGTATGTCAATAACTATGTATGTACAGTATCAATGAATGGTTGTTATCCATCCTTCATTTTTGAAGAGGACCAATGATATTGTGGGGTGATATCTCGATTCAGGCATGAATAGGATTTAAGTAGAGATACACAAAGACATCAGCCTCCCTCTTTCTTCAGCAAAGTCCAGTGACAAGACAAATTCAGGATGGTTGGTGATAGCACAGGATGCAGTGGATGACTTTGACATCTTGTATGTCTGACCAAGCTCTAAGTACTCCATAGCTCCTGCCTCAGTTGCCTTCATGAAAGAACATGGAACAAACTGTTCTCATCTATCCATTCTTCCAGGGGAAATCTTCACATGCTTGGGAAAGACCTTCCTAAGTCATGCTAGATTTGAAGCCTATCAGTTACCCTCAACCTGGTTGAGCCCACCTTCTGATATGGTTTTACCAGTGTGTGACCATTGTGCATGCCACACACACACACAGCTTGTTGGAGGCACAGGTGAGAAGTGGGTGGAAGGTAGGCACTGAGGGTTGGATGAGCAGCCATGAAAAGGGCTTGGCAAGTCCATCTCAAAGGGAAGGCACTAGGAGGACCAGGATGGGACTCTTAGAGAAAATGGGATGTTAAGTAAGCATCCCAAAGGTTTTAACATTATGAAGTCAGCATCCATTTTCTGTACTCCAAATGATCTATTTTTCATGCTTTTCCTTGCTACAGAGACCTCTTCCATTATCCTAAAAGCTTCCCAATGACTTTTTACCCTACTCTGCATTTTCAAACTTTCATGAAAGGATTAGATAAGCCAATATTAGGCCAAGGAATAAATAAGCAAAGATACTTTTAACTCATAGATTTAGAGCTGTAAGGGACATGGGAGACCAGATAGTCCCATTCCTTCAAATGAGGAAACAAATGCCAGTGGAGCTTAAGTGACCTGTTCAATGTCACAATCATACCTTCCTCTATTAAATTTAAATTAATAAAAAATTAAAATTAAAAAGTTATTCGTCCTTGGGGAGTTTGTCTTTTTAGCAAGGAAACCATTTCCAAACAAAAGAATTGAGTTCTAAATTGTTGAGTTGAGGCAGCCCCTGTAGGATGTTTTTAAGGGGAAGGGAAGCTGTAAACCCTCCTAACTCCCCCTTCCCCATCCTCTCAGAAATCACTTTATGTGAATAGTTGTTTTCTCTGCTCTTGTATATAGCTTTTGAATGCTGCTTTGGGCAAATCACTTGTGACTTCCTCTCCCCCTTCTATTGACTCTAGTTAAGTCAGGAACCTTGGATCCTTCATTCTCGAAGAGAACCAAGATATCACCACTATGTTGGAGTCAGGTTGCAGTGTGTCTGACTGTGGCTGATCAGACCAATATGAGCTCAGAATGCTCTACTATAGATTGGGCACAAATAGTCCATGTGAACACCTGGCCAGGGGTGGGGGAGTTCTGTAAACTTGCACATCTCACATTTCCTTTAAGCTATTTTAATTCTGCCTTGCTTATAGAGCACCCTCTCTGATGAGGGTACACCATGTTGGGTGGTCCTGTGGTCAATACCAAGGTTATTAGAGAGAACTGAAGAGCATCCTTGTATTGCTTCTTCTAACTTCCCTGTGAGTCTTTGCCCTGTATGAGTTTCCACAAATTAGTCATTTGGGCATTCAAGCAATGTGTCCAACCCATCATAGTTACTCTCTGTAGTAACATTTGAATGCTTGGCAGTTGAGCTCAAGAAAGGACATCAATGTCTAGTATCTTCTTCTGCCAGATGATCTTCAGAATCTTCCTAAGACAATTTAAATGGAAACGATTTATTTCCTGAAATGGCTCTGGTAGATAGTCCAGGTTTCACAGGCATAGAGCAATGAGGTCAGCACAACGGATCTGTAGACACCAGTTTAATACCTCTTCTCTCCCACACTTACTTTCAGAGGCTCCCAAATAACTAACTCTGGCAGTGTGTGCATCGACTTCATTGTCATTGTCCTTGAAAAGGACACTACCAAGGTTAGTGAACTTGTCCAAAACTTCTCCATTTGCTGTAATTGATGGTTTCACATATGGATGGTGTGATTCTGGCTGATGGAGCACCTGGGTTTTCTTGGTATTGTTAGACCAAAGTGAACAGGAGCAGCAGAGAATCCTTTGAAAACTTTGTTGCATCTCAGCTTCAGAAGCTGCATTGAGGGCAAGGTCATCTACAAACAGAAGATCATGCACCAACACTCCCTCTGATTTGGTCTTAACAATCCTGTTATCCTTATAGTGGTTAACCTAGGTAAAATCTGGGTGAAAATGAGGATGACCCCAGACCTTCTTCAGGATTCTGTTGGCCTCTATAGAAGCCCTGTCTGCTATGAGGAGTTGCCCTTCCACTCAGTACTCTGATTAATAATTGTTGTTGTCGTCTTAGCAATATTTGACCTCCATCAATTTGATTGCACCTAGGACTCCTATTAAACAATTCTGATATTTCTGTGCTTCTTTCCAAGTAAGTCTATTAATCTAAAAATGAGGTAACTGAAGCACAGAGGGAAGGAGTTGGGACCCAAATTCTTTAATCCCTTGAAGAATAATGGGCAGGAATCTGGAATCCTCAATTCCAGCTTGGCCAGGATTTTCCTTTGCCACGAGTTGGATTCCTGCTGGGGAACACTTTATCACTCAGTCCAGAGGGCAAGGTGAGGAAGATCATTTGTTTGTGGTGGCAAAGAGAAGGGGAAACACATGGGTGATAACACAGGACTCGAGTGTTATCTATCAGACTGGCCTCTACCTCCTAGCTCCATCTCACATGGGCTCATCTAATAAAGGTTTTTGGGTAAGGGATGCTGAGGGTGTGGGGTGGGAGATGGAAAGGTGAGTGCGTGAAGTGAAGGTATCCCTAGATCTGTGTCTAATCACAGGAATACATGGCTTCAGGCATGATGGAGCAGGGCCTGGGCTTAGAACTCTGTCTTCCCTAATAGTTTCTCTCTGGAATCACTGGTCTCTTTCTGTCCCAATCCTGCCCCAGGAAAAGGAAGAACAGGAGCAGCTCCTAATCTTCCAGACTTACAGGCCTATAAATGGTTCAGACTCCCTGTCTCTGTCTCAAAGAAGGCCCTGAAGACAATCCCTCCCACCATCTGTGCTCTCCAAGATGGGAACTCTTAAGAACAATATTTGAGAGATATCCCACCTTCTCCCTCCCTCCCCAGCAAGTTTGACATTACCTCCTGCTCAGAAGGGATGATGTTATCTGCCCTCATGCTTAAGAGAACCAGGTTGTCATGGGGCCTGGGAGTAAGGTCTTAAAAGACTCCCTCCGTGGCATTGACTCTGAGCCCAACCAACAAGGGCTAAAGGGATGGGAGGACAGAGAGCTTCTGTCTTTGTTTCATTTGGAATTTCCTAACTTAGCTGCCTTACCCTGGAAACTTCCACTCAGAGCTGGCTGCCTGGCTTTCCTATTCTAACCCTATCTGGGCAGGTCAGCAGGTGACCTTTGCCCAGCTGCCTGGGCCTCCAGTGCCCGCTGCCCAGGGGACAATATAAAACAGGCCACAGTGGGTCTTCCTATCCCAATCAGCACATCCCAGGAAGCAGCTTTTCAGGTGACACCCCCAGGGATGGAGAGGGGCGGGCAGGGGAGACAAGGACAAATTCATCTATTGTGGAAGATTTCTAACTCTTGAGCTCTGAATGTCTTTGGGGGAAACAGGGTGAGGAGAGGAGGAAATGCTCAAAGGGAGAGCACAGAATGGGACCCTAAGCCTGCCCATTTCCTCTGCTAGACAGTATCTGAACCCTTAGAGTGTCAGAGCAAGGATATATTCTTACTAGAAGACTACCCTAGTCCTAGGACCCATACATCTTGGGAAGTGGCATAGCAGGTCAGGGTGCCTGGTGCCTGTTCTCCTTGGGACTTTTTGACTTTTGCTCCTGTTTCAATCTTTTCAGAGAATAGCACTTGGCTGGGACAGAAGGGGGGTAGAGGAATTGTAGAGGGTAGGTAGAGGGATTGTGGGGAACTGGAGTCTCCACTCAGGTCAGTCATTTTCTTTCAGACGCAGAGTAGCCATGCAGAACCGAGTTTTCTTTGCTGCGGTGTTCCTGACCTTGCTGGTCTTTGCTCGTAAGGCCCTCTGGCATCGGGTGGGGGTTGGCCACGGGGATGGGACTCTGGAAAACCTCTAGGGAGGAAGAAAGGAAGAAAGGGAACCAGGGCATCCTTGCTTTCCACCTGCTCCTATTGCAACTCATTTCAAGATAGTTGAGGCTCAACAAAGCTGTGACAAGGGGATATTTGCAGCCAAGGCAAGTAACGCAATGGTGCCCACCAGTTGATAGATGGTTGAGGAGGAATGAGAAGCTGCTCTGTCCTGGGGGTGGGACTTAGAGGTTCTAGAATATCAGTCACTGCTGGGGAGGGGCAGGGAATAGTAAGGGGAGGAGGTAAAGACATTCTGGTGCATTCTCTGCTTAGCTCTGTTGTTCCTAGGGGATTGTCAGTGCTCTCCAAACTACAAGCCCCAGTACAGAGTCACAATGACCTCACCCTGAGGATCAGGTTTATCTAGGGAAGACATCCCCTTCCCCATAGAGGAAGCTCTCGCTTCCTGGTTCTAGTCAGAACTAGCCTTAAGGTCCTCTCTACCCTCAGTCTGATGGGGGCCATCATGGGAGAGCCAGGAAAAAAACCAGGAGAAAAGTTAGGGAGGATTCTCAGTTTTCTGCTTCTGTCCTTCTTAGGAGTTTTACAAACCAAGAGAAGGCTACTTGTATCCCCATGGCCTGATTTCTAGACCCATGCCATCTTCCTTCCCCTATTTCCTTCCATGCAGATGCCCACTCAGAGGAGGAGGAGGAGGAGACGATCCTGAACCGGGTCCAAGACTATGTGCAGCATGCGGCCCGACAAGCCCAGGAAGCTCTGACCAATGTGAAGGACCTTGACATGGCCCAGCAGGCCAAGTATGCCAGTTCTTCCTCACCAGCTCCTCCTGACCTTTCTTTGATTGCCATTTTTTCCTGCCCCCCACCTCTCCTTTCTCTTCCCCTTTCTCACTTTTACTTTTTTCCTTCTCCACACCTGCCTTCTCTTTTCTGCATTCTCTAAACCCCAATTTCTTTCATCCCTATCACATTTTCTCCTTTGTCCCCTTCTTCCTTCCTTCTTTTATTCTTACTGTCGTCACCTTTTCCTTTCCCCTTATCCCCCTTGTATCTTAATTCTCCTTCTTTCCCCCCTCTGTCTCTTCTCCTTCCTTCCTTCCCTATTTTCCCCCTTCCCTCCTTCTTTAGACTCTTCATCTTTCTTCCATTTTTAGAAGTTTAGACCCCCAATCTAGGTCATTAGGAAGCAAGAGCCTTGATCATAGAAATAATTTTGGGAATTTCCTACCTTTAAATGCTGGTGCCAATATGGGTAGGAAAGCCCTTTCTCCCTCTCCTTTTCTCTGTCATCATCTCTCTTTCCACATTTTTTTTCTTGTCTTCTTTTGTCCTCATTTACCATTTTCCTGCCCCTTTTCTATTATTGCCTTTTTCTTCTTTCTAGGGTCTCCTAGGAAACTTTCCCAACTCTCACTACTTCTGAGTCACAGGTTTAAGAATAAACATGCTTTGGGGCAGCTAGGTGGCACACTGGCCTTGGAGTTAGGAGTACCTGTGTTCAAATCTGGTCTCAGACACTTAATAATTACCTAGCTGTGTGGCCTTGGGCAAGCCACTTAACCCCATTTGCCTTGCAAAAAAAAAAAAAAAACCTAAAAAAAAAAAAGAATAAATATGCTTCATCTGTGTATTTTAAACTCCCTACACACTCTTATTGCTTCCCCTGACCTCCTACTATAGAGAATGGCATTTATCAAAGAATGTAAAAGCTAGAAAGTATCTTAGGCCATCCAGTCATTTTACAGATGAGGATATGGAAACCTAGAGAGATTAAGTAATTGTTCAAAGTTGCACAGCTAAGTAGTTGGTTATTCTTAAAATGAATAGCTAATCAAACAGAAACTCATCCTTTCTACCCAGTTTTCTTCTGCCCCAGCTATGTAAGGTGAAATCTGACTCAACAAGGAAAAATGGTACCCCTCTTTGAACTCCAATAGCACTTCCCAGAACCCCTCCTCTTCCCACCCCTAGTCACTCTGCTTCAACTTTGCCTGGGGGTTCTATATATTCTGGCAAAGTTGCCTGCCCCTTTCCCCTGCTCCAATCAAACCACCATAATCTCCTTTTTTAGTCTAGCCCCTAGTCTTCTTTCTAGGTCCAAGTCTGTGTTTTAGGGATAAGACAGTAGATTAAGTTAAGATATCTCACCATCTTTTACCCTCCTTCCAGATGTTTATAACCATGACAGAAATGGGTTTGTGGGGACACTGTCAAGAGTGTGATAGGTTTGAAAGAAGTATAAGGAGAGAAGAGGATAAGATGTTCAGTCCCAAAGAGATTTCTCCTATCATTTGGTCCCATATCCAAAGATTTTCCCCTTTCTGTTTAACTCTTTAGGGGCTGGATGACTGATGGCTTCAGTTCCCTGCAAGGTTACTGGAATATTTGGACAGATAAGTTAACTGGGCTATGGGACTCAGCTGATAAGATGCCAGTGCAAGAAGATCCTTAAAGAGGCACATCTTGAAGACTCAACTTCATCATTTGGGGTATTCATCTGTCGATCTCCCTGCCCTCCCTGGATCTTCCTATCTCCAGGGCTTCCTGGACTCTTCCATGGCGTCTCAGGAAAAGCATTTGCCCCCAGTCAAGGACTGCTCTTAAAAATAAAACCAGATGAGAAACACTTATGGTGTCTTGTATCCCACATGGGCTACTTTCCTTTGGGATATAGGAATAGAATTGTGGGGAAGGGGTGGGATGGGGAAATTCTAATCCATTTCATAGTTCCCAAATAAACAAGAATTGGTACCACTTGTTAGGGAATGGTACTACACTAATTGTCCCTCTTGGGGAGCTCAGGAATAGTTGGCCAATGTCCTGAGAAATTTGAGGAAAAGTGAGAGATTTAACAAAATGAAGAGGGTCCTCCCTCTCCTGCTTTGTTAACTTAGTGAAAAAGAGTAAAAAATTGGGGTTCTAGTCCTGGTTTTATGGACCTTTGGGCAAGTAATTTCCCCTATCTGGTCCTCTATTTTCTCTCATCTTTAAAAAAGGGTTTGGACTAAATTATGGACCCTTCCAACTGTGGTGTTCTGAGCCTGGGACCCTTCTGTTTCTGTCCACATTTACCAGCTAAGTTTAAAGGGGCTTTCTTCTTAATACCTTTTGGATACATCATTAAGTCTCAAAAACCCTTAGGACTGGAACAGTGATTAGTCATCAGGACCAAGTACATCATACTCTAGTGTATAGTGTCCTAGGCATAGAGAGAAGTTGTTGCTGCTGTTCAGTTTTTTAATCATGTCTGATTCTTTATGACCCTCTTTGGAGTTTTCTTGGCAGATACTGGAGTGGTTTTCCATTTCCTTCTCCAACTCATTTAACAAATGAGCAAACTGAGGCACAAAAGGTTAAGGTTAAGGGATAGGAGATAGGAAGCTAGTAAGCATCTGAGGAGGAATTTGAACTCAGGCCTGAAACTATCCACTACACCAGGATAGTGTAGCTATGCAAGCTCTGTGGGACTCAGTTTTCTCATCTGTCAAACAAGGTAGTAAAAATTCAAATCATTGGTCAGGACTAAGATGATCTCTCAGACCCCTTCCACCTCCAAATTCTATAAGTCATGCCCTCTTTCTTTGCCATCTTATTTTGTAAATGAGTTAACTGAGACCAAAAAGAAAAAACCTTGCCCAAGATCACTTGGCTAATAAGTGATAGATCTGGCCCTTTGAAGACACATCTCCTGATTCCGCTTTCTAAACTCTGAGCTGGAATTATAGAGCAAGAAATATCAAGTCAGTAGGTTTGGGTTGCATACCCAGGACCTTTCTGGGTGAACTTCCCTGGGAAGTTTTACTTATTTGCCCGTTTCCCCCCTGCTCCTCCTTTCTGTTCCTGCCTTAATAGATTCCTATTTTCTCTAGAATAAAAGACAAAATCCTAAAACAGTCTGGCATTTAGGGCTTTCCAAATTCTGACTGCAACATTTGCTCTCTGCACCCAAGTCTCCTCTTCTCTTCCCCAAGCTACATACCTCAAGTAACTAGGAAGAACCAATATCAAAACCCTGGTGCAGGACTTGGGAGAACAGAATAATTGAATGTCCTTGTCCCTGTACAAAATTGACTCTTGAAGAGTCACTGAACATATTCCTCTGCCTCCAATAGACTTCCCATTTCAAGTAGTTGAGGGCTCTTTTGTTTTGTTAAAGACCTCCAAGGAAGAAAATGCAATATCTTCCTTTGAGCACCCACCACAGTATGGAAGCCCTAACTGATGTTTATCTTCAGTGCCTTTGGTCATAGTGGAAACCTAGTCTCTCCTGACTTGCCAGGAAAAGTCTAGGTGACAAAGGAGGCAGAGATATTATCTCATTTCTTCCTTAACTCAAGGGAAGAAAAGGTCAGTCAACATGTGAGAGTATTAAAGCCAGGGGTGAGGGGGTACTTATGTCCTGGTTATGTCTGAATAGCAATCTGAGCCAGAAAAGAGTAGATTCCTTTTCTTATTGCTCTTTCTGGTGAGGGATCTTGGCCTAGAAGGGAAAGAGGAAAAGAAAAGTCTGATGCAAACCCCAAAGGAATTCATTATCTTTTCCATGTATACTCATCTCTTCTTCAAACTTCCTTCTTTCTATTGAAATCTAGTCACTGAAGTTTGCAACCTTGGACTCTCCCTCAGCCAAGCAGTCACGAAATTTGCTTGATTCTACCTATACAAATCTCTTGGGTCCGTGTCTTGTATAGACTCATCACCTACTATTTGGATTATTTCAATAATTGGATTCTCAGCTTCCGTATTCTCTTTCCTTTCTCCAATCTGTATTCTACTTAGTTCCCAAGATAATCTTCCTAAGGCACAGGTCTGAACCTCTAATTCTGTTACACAAGAATTTTCAGTGGCTTTCTCTTGCCTCTGGGGTAAAAAAGGAAACTCCTCAGTTTATAAGCAATCTCTAAAGTAAATGATTATACCAAATCATTGTTATTATACATCACTTTCATTTATTCTATATTTCAGCCTCAGTGGATTACTTTTTGTTCCCTGAATCTTTGAATAGGTTATCTTCTGAGCCTGGAATGAATTTTCATCTTTATCCATTAAAATAAAATTAGTAGAGGCAGTTAGATAGCTCAGTGCTTAAAGCATCGGCCCTGGAGTCAGGAGGACTTGAATTCAAATGTGACCTCAGCCACTTAATAGTTACTTAGCTGTATGACCTTGGGCAAGTCACTTAACCCTGTTAACCCTGTTGCAAAAATTCAAAAAGAATCCAATTATTAACTTCAAGACTCAGTTCATGAGCCACCTTTAATGCAAACCTTTCTGGATTTTCCTAACTGATAGTATTCTTTCTCTTTCATCAGACTATTTTCTCTTTATCTGTTTAGCTATTTATATCTTCTAATAGAAGTAAAATCCTTATAAAGTAGACACTGTTTTTGTCTTTTTATCTCCTTAGTGTTATAGTAGGGTCCTTGTATTTACAGACACCCAAATATTTATTGAATTGTATTGTTTAAATATTGTCCCTATTTTTAGCTAAGAAAACTGAAGCTCAGAACTGTAAAGGGACTTTCCCAGCATCAAACATATAAAGTCAGAGGCAGGATTTTAGTCCAGGGTTTCTGACTATGAATTTAGTATTCTTCCTTCTATACTATAATCTGTGTGCTGATTTAGCATCTGATTATATGGGATTTTTTATTTTAATTTTTTTTCCAATTTCATATAAAAATAAATTTTAACTTTGGCTTTTTACAGTTTTCAGTTCCAAATTCTCTCCCACCTTCCTTTTCTCCCCCATCAAGAAGGCAAGCTATTTGATAAAGAATACATCTGTACAGATGTGCAAAACATGTTTCTATTATATGTGATCCTTCTCTAATTGTTTCATATTCCTTCATCTTGTCTTTTTAGATCTAATGTGTAGTCTTGCCTGTCAAGGATTGTTTATTCTGCTTCTTTGTAGCCCCTGTTGTGCTTAACCACAGGCTGGCCAGAGTGCTAGGGGGTGATTGTAGAGCACTGGACATACATGTCCAGTCTTTAGCAGAGATTGAATCCTGAAGGTCAGAGAGCACAAAGAACATCTGCCTCCTATCCTGAACCCCATTCTTATCCAAATCCAGGTCAAGAATAGAACCCACCTGTATCAGGTCCTACCCCAGAGCTCCTACCCAACATTGCCCATGCTGCTCCCACCCCTACTCCCTCAGAATAGATGTACCAACTTCAAACCTCACCAGGAAAGACACAGACATTGCTTGATAACTTAGATATTTTTATTCCACCAAAAAGAAGTCTGAGAAGGGAAGGAAGAGTAACTGAAGAGCCAGGAGAGAGGATCATCCCGCTTCTTTTCTCCCCACCACATGTACACACAGCCCAACCTAAGGATCCATTGGTCTCCTTGGATTCCTCTCCAAATCCATCCCAGAAGCAAGGGAAATAAAGGAGTGAGAGGAACACCACCAGGTGCTCCCTTGTGGCACTGATGGCTGGAATAGTAGCAGCCTTCAGTGGAACCCTTATTTGTTTTTTGGTTATGGCTCCCTGTCCAGATGAGACTCACAGCTTAAAAAGGGGGAGTAATTTGGATTGGAGCTGGTCACTGAGGTAATGTTGAGGGAGGGCAGAGAATGGCATCCTCACTGGGTAGTCAGGGACTTCCGAGCATCTTCCAGCATGGACAGAAGATCAGCTTTGAACTTCTGGGAAAAAGGGTCAACACTTCCCTTGAGGTCCTTCAGGAGGGGAAGAACCTTTTCCTTAATGCCTTTCAGCTGTTCAGTCATCTTGGCCTGATATTCAGAGGTGGAGGGCAAGCCTTTGGCCCGGAGTTCCTGCAGCTTCTGGCTCAGATCGGTCTTGAGTTTCTCCTGGTAGGGACTCACATATTCCTGAACAGTCTCGATGTGGCCCTGAGCACTTTCTCGAAGTATGCCACCCAAGTCTGTCAGCTTCTTCTGGAGGTCATCGAACTTCTGCTTGGCGTCATCCTTCAGGTCCTTGGTCAATGGGGCAATTTTCTTGTGGTAGACATCCATTTCTTCTTGCCACTTCTTCTCCAAACTTTCGAGGTGGGGCCGAATTTGAATCTTCACTTCTTCCAAGCCCTTTGCCATCTCACCACGCAGGCTCTCTGTTTCCTTAACCAAGCTATCCCTGAGTTCCTGATAGGAAGGGGTGAGCTCCGAATAGAAAGCTTGGAAGGCCGTGCTCAGGGAAGACAAAGTTTCTGAGAGCTTCAGGCTGTGGAGAGTTGAGGAGAGAAGAGATGAGATGCTATTATACCAGTTGTGGTATCATGGGCAAGCCACTTCACTGCTGCTTGCTTCTGTTTCCTCATTTGTAAAATAGGGTTCATAGCAGCCCCTACCTCCCAGAATTGTTTCAGAGATCCATGTAATAATTGTAAAGCTATATAAATATTAGCTGTCATCATCATTATCATCACTAGCTTTGGGACACTGGGCAAGTTACTTCACTGCTTCCTGACTCATTTTCCCCATTTGTAAAATAGGGTTCATAGCAGCCCCTACTCTCAGAGTTGTTGCAAAGATCAACACAATAATTATAAAGCTATATAAAACATCAACTGTCATCATCATTATCATCATTAGCTTTGTGACCCCCAGGCAAGTCATTTCACTGCTGCCTGCCTCAGTTTCCCTATCTGAAAAAAAGGAATCATAATAGCACCTCTCTCCCAGGGCTGTTTGTGAGGATCAAATGAGATAATAATTGTCTATGGTTTAGCCCCAGGCCCAATCCCAGTAGTTGATGGGTTAGCTATCATTATAATTCTTAGCTATCATGGTCACAGGGCAGCCCAGGATTGCCCATGTCATTCCCTTGCTTGAAAAGTATCAGTGACTCCTAATTGTTTCTGGGATGAAAATATGGACTCTCATGCAGTGTCCCAAGTTTCCAGTTTATCTTTCTGTTCCCACCTTCTACAGCCCAGACTAATAGGGCTTCCAGATGCTTCTCCTCCATGGCATTCTCTCTCCCACCTCCAGGCACAGACTGTCCCCTCACACCTAGAATGCCCCTTCCTTCTCCCATTGGTCTCTTTGCTCCCTTTTCGGTTTTGCTTTAGGGTAACCTCTTAGAGATTTCTCCGATTATTGGTGTCCCAGCACCCCCAGGAGATTGTAGCTTCTTTGAAGGCAGTTACTATTTTTTTTTTTTTGGTATTCCTAGAGTCTAATCCCTTATCTTAGAGGTGCTTGTTGAATTGAAGTGAATTAAATTCTATCCCAAATGAGGGAGAAAGAGAAGAGTTGGGTGAAACTCTAGGTAGACGGTGCTTAGGAAGGAAGGTGTCTGAACTGCTCTGTCGGATACCCTGGTGTACCATCCCCTTTCCTGTTCTAGTCGGATTTCTCCTACCTGGAGCCAAGCTTCCCTAAGTTTAGAAAAAATGCTCGGAAGAGGAAGCTGTTCTTTGGAAAAGTCTTATTAGCAGGAGGAGGGTGGGGAGGTGTAGCCTATTTAAGATTGTCAGACCAGGCAACATCCAGGAAGCCACCACTGGCTGATGTAGTGCTGAGGGGTCCAACAGAAATCACTGATGCTCCCTAGTCACCCCCTTGGGGAAAGCAAGAACCCAGGAACTTCCTACCCTTGCACCCCAGAACAGAGTGCCCTCAAGAAGTCACCCCCCCCCAACTCGGAAAAAAACATGGTGTCCTATCCACTCCTTCATTAAGCTTGTTCTTTGGACAGCAAACCATCCAGGAGTTTTTAACCCAATCCTAGGACAAGCCTATTTTTTTCCCCTACTTACTCCAATTCTTTGCCCACATCAGAAGTTTCAAACTGAGTTAAGTAGTCTTTGCCAGTGTCTCTGACATTATTCAGGTAGACAGTTAGGGTTTCCTTCACCTGCTCAAGGGGTGACTGGGGTTCTTCATGCTGCCACAAGTAGTTGGCCTGGCTCCCTTGAGGAGAGGAGGAAGAGAAAGCTAGATTAGTACCAACCCTCTGTCCTGACACTCTTAAGACCCTGTTCAGTCCTTTCTGGGGGTTCCAGAGGGGAGGGGTTTCTGAGCTGGGGGTTGGGAAAAGACAGTGTATATGAGGGGAGAATTGCTCAGCTCAACCCGGGGCCAATGAGAGCAAACTTTGTATTGTGTTCTCCCAATACCATCTAGTGTAATCTGAGCAAAGAGGGAGGAAGGTTCCTGCCAAGAGCTGGGGCTTGGTATTGGCACCTACCTGCCAGGAAGAGCAGGGAGAGGGTCAAAATCACAGCTTTCATCCTGAGGACTTCTTCCTATGACCTATGGAGAGAAGAGAGAGGTTTAAACCATGGAAGAGGAAGAGGAGGAGGAGGAGAAAAGTACACTGGGCAAGGCTAACCACATAGGATGAGGAAAGAATGCCTGGCTTTAGTTCATTTATCTGTAAAATGAGGGGGTTGAATAAGATTGCCTCTGTGGTCCTGTCCAGGTCTGGATCTATGATACCTATGGTTCTTCCCCGCATCCCTTTCTCCTGCTAGGTCCTGGACATCCTGTCTGGAGGTCAGCCAACCTCAAAGGCTTGGCTACGCTTGGCCCAGACAAGCTGAGCCAAATAGCCAACAAGAAATTGGCAGATCTTACCTGAATACTCTCTCCAGGTGATCTGTAAGGGATCTGTAAGGGATCCTCAGGAGCCTGTATTTATGCTCCCTGTGAGGGCTGGGCTAAAGCAGAGAGATAAGGTGAACCTTCAGAAGGACATGTGGAGCTTAGAGTTCAAGGGTCAACCTTGCCTCTCCTCCCCCCAAACCTGGGCCTAGGCAGGTAGGCAAACAGAAAGTGGGGGCGGGTGATTGCCCAAGGGGGACCCAGCTCTGGCTCTGCAATCCAGGACGGTCCATTGGGCAAGGGATAGGCTGGAATCAGACAAGAGTAGCCCCTGCAGGGAGTAATCTTGTCTTGCAGAGATAGCTGAGGTTGGGGCCCCAAGCTGCTCTTTTTAAGGCCCAACCCCCCTCTTCAAAACCTTGGGAAGGAGCAAAAAAGACCCTGTCATTCTTCTCTTGGTTAATCCCATTACCCATTTAATCTCAGACCCAGGGAGGGACTCACATAGAAAAGGAGAAATCAGGAAAAGTGAAAAATGAACACTGGTTTCTGAAAATAGGGGAAATTGAGGCAGTGGTTTTTGGGTGGTTTCTCTCTACTAATCCAGGTTGTTTCCAAACCTGACTCAAACTCATATCTTCCAGGAAGAGTTCAGACTGACTCACTGAACTCATAGTTCAACTATTATCTTATCAATAACAATGTGACCATCAGCAAATCATTTCACTGACCCTCAGTTTCCTCATCTGTAAGATGGGGAAAGGCATACATGTAATATATAATGAAGATTAAAAAAAGACATCATGTATATAATATGTTCTGCAAAGTTTGAAATGCTCTGTGCCAGTTGCTTTCTTTCATCATCATTATATTATTCAGTTAGTTAAATGACCAAAGGATTTGAGGACCATTACCTAGGGCTTTAATAGCTAAACTTTCATCTCTTCCCTCTACTTGTACCTCGGGAGTAAGCACCCTTATTGAGGGATATGGTAATAGAAGAAAGAGCTGGCATGTTTGGGAAATTAGAAGAATACTAGGGGTAAGCTCAAAGGGTAGTACAGTATTGTAGAATGACTGATGAATACAGAACCAGAAGTTGACTCTAATTTAGCTATTGACTACCTAAGTGGCTTTGGGCCAGTCAAGCTGCCTGGATTTCAGTAAAAGGTGGGGACAGAACTAGCCCAAAATGGATAGCCCTATGAATCTAATATAATATGGTCTACTAGCATTTCCTATTATCTGTTTAGATTTCTCAGCTGATTTGTAAGTGCTTTTCTCATGGACAGATTTCAACTAGATGGAAGGTACAAACTGTATCTTCACTCCTCTGAGTCCTTCCTAGGATGTGATACTGAACTTTGTATACAACAGGTAACTTAATGGTGTTTGATAGATTCTTGCTCTACTAAATGTTGGAGAAAATTTCCTGCTGGGATTGTTTGGGGCAAGACTGGCTGGGTAGGAAAAGCCCTGGATTTTAGAATTCAAAATTAGAGCCTGCTTTTTTATTTACAAGTCATGTGAGCTTGATTTGTGTTCTCTGGGCCTCAGTTTCTTCATCTGTAAAATGCTGATAAGAATACCTCTCATCTGGGAAGATCAAATGAGATAAGAGTATGTAGCTCTGTATATAAAGTGTGGTTCCCACCTAGGAATTTATCTGAGACATTCTTCATTGGTGGTGGAATCAACGCTGAAGTTGTAAACCTACAAGAAAGTTCCTGGGGGGAAACAACCCATGCCTCAAAAATGTGTGCTTCTATCCAAATTCTTTATCTCTACCTTCAGAGACCTTTTCTTGAGGAGTATCTTCAGTCATGAATCAGGAAGTCAAAACCCAAAACGAAGCCATCTCTCCTTTCCCAGTTTCTAGCCGACTTCACAGGAACTGATCACCAAGTCTTGATGCAAACTTATAATCTCTGGGTTACATCCAAATAGCAAAAACTCAGAATTGGAAGGAACCTTGCGCATCTTTGAATTCAATCTCAGATAGAGTGGTTATACAGTTTCTATTTAAATTCCAGGTTGGCAGTTCAGTGGTTCCAAAAAATATTAGGCTACTAAAGCTTAAAACTGCACCAACACTTTGGGAATGTCCTTCATTAAGCTATAAGCTATCATCAGCTTCCCTATACCTTCTGGGGCCAAGCCAAACAAGTCTAATCTCATTTTCATGGGGCAGCCTTTTGAATAATTGTTTGAAGATGCATTACTCTTTTCCTGCAGGTCAAACATTCTCAGTTCTTTCCCCCATTCCTTAGAGAACACAGGAGTCAGTCCTCTCACCGGACAGGTCTGTTTCTTATCCTGTGAACATATATCCAGCTTTCCTTGTCTCTCCTACAATGTGGGTGTCTTTTTTGGTAAGGCAATGGGGTTGAGTGACTTGCCCAAGGTCACACAGATAAGTTATTATTATTTTTTTATTTTTTTATTTATTTAAGGCCATGGGGTTAAGTGGCTTGCCCAAGGCCACACAGCTAGGTAATTAGTGTCTGAGGCCAGATTTGAACTCAGGTACTCCTGATTCCAGGACCAGGGCTCTGTCCACTGTGCCACCTAAGTGACCCCTCTCCAACAATGTGTTACCCAGAACTATATCCACAGTAAAAACAGAGAATCTACTCTAGCCCTGGAAGGAAAAGCTGACTCCTTTGGATACTCCCATAGATGTCCACCGTCAGAACAACCCCACCCAGGTGCTCTGTGTCAGCAGCCCTGCTTATCTGTGCTAAGTGACTGAGGGTAAGGGTTAGGTAAGGATGAATGAGTGGAAGCCTTGGCTCAGCTAAATAACCCGGGGGGAAAGCATGTGACAGTGGAGGCTTGTTGTTGTTTGCCCTTCGACAATAAGGTGACGTCATGACTTGCAAGTGAATTGGGTTCGAGTGAGTCACCAGCCTCACTCTCTCCTCCAGAGCCATCTGGGTCCAGGGGCAAGATCAGGGTGAATGGAGATGGACACCCTAGTGTAGGGTGGGAAAATTGGAGAAGGGAAGAAAAAAAGGCAGGGGTGGTTGGTAGACATTAGGTAGAAGGAAAGGTTAAGATCATAAATATGGAGCTAGAAGGAAGCTGAGACCAGTTCCTTATTATTTTCTCCTCCAGTTCTTTAATTTTATAAAAACAGGACAGTTATGTGGGGTGCAGTGGATAGAACACTGGGTCTGGAGTCAGGAAGACTCATTTTACCAAGAATAAATCCAGCCTCAGACACTTATTAGCTTTAGTGAACCTGGGCAAATCACTTAATTCTGTTTTTCAGTTTCCTCGGCTATAAAATGAGCGGGAGAAGGAAATGGCAAACCACTTTCAGGATCTTTGTCAGGAAAATGCAGCTGGGGTCACAAAGAGTCAGATACAACTGAACAACAAATTTACAAATGAGGAAACAAGCCCAGGGAGAACCTGCCCAATATCACACAGGTAATGAGCATCAGAGGCAGGATTTGAAACAAGGTTTTTTTGACCCCAAGAACCATGCTTTTTCCCATTGCACCAGGATGGTCCACAACCCAAACACTGCACCACTTTTCTTAGCAACAAACATCATGTTCTCTCACAAGGCTGGAGATTTCTTTAACTTTGATTCATAGGATTGGAAGTGATCTTACTGATTATGTAGCGTGACTAGATTCTGGTCCAATTCCTTTTTATAGATAATGAAACTCAGGCCCAGGAAAGTGAGTTCATGGTTTGTCCCAGGTCACATTGATACATGTGTATTTAACACACATATAAATTATATATACGTATATGTGTGTATATTTTTATATATATATATCTATTCCTAGATTTGCAATAGAATGTCATACATATACATACAAACATATACATGTGCACAAATATATGCATGTGTGTATCTCTATAGCTACACCTCTACCTCCTATTGCAGATCTGGGAGTAGGCTTCTAAATCCAGTATTCCTACTTTATATACTTCAGTAGCTTCTGTGGTACACCACACCCACCACCACCTGGTCCCTCTTCCAGGGCTCTCTGGCAGCCTCTGGAACAGGCATCAGCAGCAACCTTTAAGGACATGGATGCTGAGCCAGGTATCAACAACCAGCTAGTTGATGGAGTGCCACTGCTTTAAAATAACTCCCTTTCCCCCAGTGTACATTCCATAGATTAGAAATTAATTTGGAAGAACAAATGCGGTTAAAGATCTCTCGTATTCTGGGCTGAGTCAAATGACAGCTTTGCTCAGTTGCTGGGGACCACATTTATGGAAGTTGACAGACTACAGTGCTTTTGGAGGGGGTCCCAAGATGGAGGGCTCAGGAAATGATCATATAATAGTGAAAGGAACTCCTGAGGCTTAACTTTGAGATTCAGGAGAGAACACTGATAGCTGCTATCAAATTTTTGAAGGTTTGTGCTCTGGAAGTGATTTAACCTCTACTCTTCTACATGGCTGCTTACTGAAATACTGAGCTTCCTCCTTCACTGAAAATACTTAAATGTAGGCTACATGAGTATTCATGCTTCTGGTAAGGGTCACATTAGATATCCTTGAAGGTCTTTTCAATGACACAATCCTTGGGAGAAAGGACCACATTCACTCAAATAATCTTCTCACAGAATGAATGGGTAGAAGGGGCTGGGACCGATTTTGATCAGGTAGAGTAGGAAATTGTGTTGGAGGTGGAGGGTGGTGAGGGAGAAGGCAGAGGCATTTTTTTAAGGTCAGGGACTTTTAAACTCAGCAGATGCGTGGGGGAGGGGCTCTGGAGCACCAACTATCATGGGTCCCAGGTATGGATATGGAATCTGGGTGAATGGGAGATAGATGGTCACAAAGAACAAGACTGACTTATTATGTCAGCTTTATGTTGAGTCCTGGCAATAGAGACTCGAATCTCATTCTAGGCTCCCAAGAGCAGAATAATGGACAGGAGGAGACAGGGATGGACCTGTGACTTCAGTGGTACAGAGACCATCTGGAAAGGAAATCCTGCAGAGACCAATGTAGGTCAGGGCTTCTCTGCAACTTAATAGTCTTTAGAGAGCCACTTTAAGCATCAAAAGGTTAAGTAATTTGTGCAAGATCTCACAATCAGAATATGCCAGAGATGGAACTTTAACCCACGTCTTCCTGCCTTGGAGTCTGACTTTCTACCCATTGCTTCAAGTTGCTTTAGGTAAAGGACTTCCCAGAATCTGCTCATTTTTACAGCCCTGATGCATGTTGCTTGTTCTCCAAGCCAATTCTCCCCAGCCTTGGGGCAATTTGGGAGTGAACCCTCAAGGAACTGGCTCATCTGAGGAATGACAGAAAAATCTTATGAAGGAGCGGGCTGAAGTATCCCAACCTAGATATATAATAATAAAAAATAACTAGCATTTATATCTGATGCTTAGAGTGTCTGACAGAGTAGGTGCCTGATAAATGTTTATTGAATTTACAGAGTGCTTTTAAATTTCTTTTATGTTCTTTAAGATACCTAAGGGAAAGAGCAGTTCATTCTGACAACTGCCCTTGGGTTGCAATGGATGCATACTTTTTCCCAGGCTTCATTCCTAATTCTAGTAATTTATTTTCTTATTGATTTTTTTTTCTTTAGTTTTTGCAGGGCAAAGGGGTTAAGTGGCTTGCCCAAGGAGGTCTCACAGCTAGGTAATTATCAAGTGTCTGAGACCAGATTTGAACTCAGGTACTCCTGACTCCATGGCCAGTGCTATATCCACTGTGCCACCTAGCTGCCCCAGCCTCTTGCAGTTTTCTCCAGCTCTTCTGAAGTCTGGGGTGCCAAAAAGCCCCCTTGGTTATCAAGTAAAAGTAGTTTGTTGGTTCCAAGGTAATGTTTAAGGTTGAAATGTTTTCCTCTAAACCTCTACCTAAGTTAGTTGATGTGTCATCAGCCATTTCTACATAGGAGTAACTAATAGCAATGTAAGGAAATTCATTGTCACCTTGAGCCCCCTGAATGGCCCCTCCTCATCAGGTTTAGGGTGAGAACCTTCTCTTTCACTGTCCAGGTCAACAACCTCTCAAATCCTCTTCTGGGAGGGAAAAAGTCCCCTCTGAGTGCTAAGGACTCAAAGTAAATTGAATTTTGGACTCTCCAGACAGGGCATGTTTTGGAAGGCAGAGAGAGAGAATGGACTGAACATGCCCTGCCCTGTGGCATTGTAGACATGTTCGGTCTTCTGGTCTAACCTTGAGTATTCACGCCGTGTAGAAAGGGTCTTTCTCTGAATCACAAGGCAAACAAGAGACTGACATAAGATCATAATCAGGTTTTTATTTATCATGATCCCCCACTGTTCAACTAGGTTATTAGTTGTAAGTGCCCCACAAAAAAAAAAAAGTGGACTAAAGGTCTTCTGACTGCAACTTGGGTCTGGTGATGGGTTTTGCTAAAATCTTTTTGTTTTTTCCCTTTTTCAGTCCAACATAAATGAGAAAGAAAAAATACTTGTGACATTTCCAAATAACAGAATAAAGTATATTAATATACATTCAACATATACTGCGCGTATTGGTTACTACAATACAAAGCATCGATTTTAAAAAAAAGTGTGGTTTGCAAGATGGCACGGTTAATAAACTCACTGGCTTTCATCTGGATTTGCTAAAGGGTGGCAGTTTGCTTTCCCAGAAACACAATATCATGTAAACAAAACTGGGGTGGGGGGGAGGGAGAGAAGAGGGAACGAGGAGGAGAGGAACTATGAGAGATAGAGCAGATATGGAAAAGTCAAATATTTTCAGTGTTTTCTTGGTTCCTTCCTGTTGAGCAGGTAAAAAATCACAATTAGAGTAGAAACTGGGATCTCACTCCTGGATAGGTCAAAGAAATGGAACCTAGGAGAGACCCAAAGAAATTCCCCATCCTATAGGAATCCATCTGGTGGGAGATATTGCTAGGGTTCTGCCTTGTCCAATGTTCTTTTTCCAACTGAAGACTGTTTCATTGATGATTCATTGGCTAAAGGGGTTGGGAGGATTGACTTTTGAGGTGAGAATGAGGAAAGGTAACCAACCTGTCAGTGGCAACGCATCAGCCATGCTGATCTCATATTTCCTTCTGTGCAAATTCAGGAAAACAACTTGGGAGGGGACTAGGGACATTTTCCTCTCCTTTCTTCCAAGGGAAAAAAATAAAAGGCTCAAGAGTCAAGTCTCATTAAAAAAACAAACAACCCCAGTCCCCCCCCCAAAACAGATATTCAAAAGGAGAAGAGCCCATATACTCTCCCAGCCCCCACCAGTGGAGAAGGCTTTGGTTTCTAAGAGTAAAGCAAAGACAAGAGCCACGGTGTATGTACTGCATCCGCGGGGGGGGGGGGGGGGAGGAAACCACACATAGGTCACTGGCACCAGTAAGAAGTGCTCACAATTACAGTGTCATTAAAAGGAAATAAAATACTTTTGAACAAAGGTGCAAGTCACAATTCAAATAGAACAGAATCTAGTTAAACATTTCTCTTTTAAACAGAAATTCCTTTTGTCTTTATTAATAATAATAACAATAATAATAATAATAATAATAATAATAACAATAACAACATTTACCAAAAACAATTCCTACATGATCAAGAAGAAAAAGGGGGCTGAGGATGGTGGGAGGTAGGGAGTGAGGAGGGATCCAAGAGCACCTCCTGTTCTTGCTGTGGCAAGGAGGCTGGAGGAAGGGAAGAATTTGAAAGGAAAAGGTATATCTATGTGTGTGTATATATACATGTATATATGTATACACACACATATATGTATATATGGAAAAACAATCCTTTTAGCGCAATAAAAAATAAGGAGAATGAAATATGTCACAAAAAAGCAGATCGCACCACTCTTGGGTGTTCTAACTGTCTGTGGGTAGAAGGGATGGTTTACCAAAGGAATAATAAAGGCAACCGGCTCTGGAGGAGACGAGAGGGGTTCTATGTGTCACAAACAACCCCCTCCCCCAAAGGAGGTGAAGTGAGATTTATTTTGCTCCAGGTTACTCCCAGCCTCAATACTAAGATTTTGGGAGGACTTTGGCTTTCTGTTAACAGCCTGCCAGGCTGGGCAAATCTTTTGAGTGGGTCTCAGCAGTGAAGACTCACAGGGTCCCAGGTAAGGGTCTCCTAAACTTTGCTTATTGCTTGCCAGTGCTAGATTCCATCCTATTAACCCCCTTCCCATCCATTCCCTGACATGTCGATTGCAGAGGTGGCCATCCTCTACACTGGTTCCTGGCATCTGACCATGCTGGCAAGGATGGGAGGCTTCTTGGAGGGCTGCTCTGGATGGTGGCTCAGAGACCTTTGACATCCATCCATACCCCAATCATCCCTCCTGTCTTGGAAAAGGCAGAAAAGAAAAACAGCCTCCAAAAGAAAACACAAAACTCAAATACACTTTAGCCAAAAGCAGAGAACTCTCATTTCCCATTTATTTCCTTGGAGGCTCGGTCTTACAGGCGTGAGCACCCTCTGACCCCGCAGAGCGGCACACAGATGGATTGGGGAGGAGGAGAGGAGCTGGGGTATTCCAGCTGGGGAAAATACAATGGCAATTTGGCGCAATGCTGCTAGATACTGTGGGTTGAAAATGAATGTTTTTTATTCCCAAGCTGTACACAAGACCTGCAACAAAGAAGAAACAGTCCAGAGTCAGAGCTTGGAGCAGGTGGAGAAGCTGCCCTCAGTGGCTCGGGGGATCCCGCTTCACTCTGCCGTTTGGGGGGGCTCCAACCTTGGTGGGGGGGCTACTCTCTACTTTCTAGCTACGATTCTAACGGAATCCCTATGCTTATTTATTTATTCATTCATTCATTCATTCATTTGTTTGTTTATTTATCTGAGGCCAGATTTGAACTCAGGTACTCTTGACTCCAGGGCCGGTGCTCTATCCACTGTGCCACTTAGCCGCCCCAGCCCTATGCTTCTTAAACCTGCTTTGGCTTCCTCCGAACATGAGCTCAGACTAGTAAACTTGCCAACTTCTGAGACAACTGCCCCTGTCCAAGGCAAATTTTTCCTTCCAATATGTCTCACTCTTTTTACTTCTTTATCTCTATATATGCTGTTTTCCTAGTATGAAATAGAAGCCCTCTCCACTGTCTGGCTGCCTGTAGATGCTACCCATCTTTCGAGGAAGAGAACAAATCAGCTCCCCCAACAGTCACTGCCAGTTAAATGGTGGCCAGCCTCCTCTGAATGTGGACGGCATTCCCTCTCCTTCCACCAGTCGGAAGATCCTTAGCATCCACTGATTACAATTGTAAACTGTTCTATTGAAGTGCTCATAATTCATCTCTCCCTAATCATCAATTAGAGGGCATAGACTGTGCCTTAATCTTCTGTATCTCCTATAGGACAGTGTGGGGCACCCTGTAAGTATTTGATATTTGTTGATTGATTTTGGGAATGCCAAGAGGATGTGAGAGTCATGCTAAAAGCTAGGGCAGGTCAACCAGTAAAAAGACAGTGATTTCACAGTAAGTGATTCTTCCAGCAAGACTACAGTGAATAGCCTTTTTTAAGCCTCTGGAGGCTGGGAGAGCTACCAAGACAACCCTATCCTAGTCAGGATGATACTCACACCTGGCTTCTTGTTACACCCCAGCCTGCTCCATGCTGAAGGAGACCTCTGGATGCTTGTAGCTCAGTAGAATGTCTGTAATACATGTAGATGGATAACAAGAGTTGTGTAAGTGCTGGTTGCCGTCGGTCAGGTCTGAGGGCTCTCGACCTTCCAAATTCTCCCTACAGCCTGAAAGATCAAAAGGAACATTTGAGATGGGTAAGGAGGGAAAAGGATGAGGGAAAGGTCCCTTTATTTGGGACCTAGGAGTTCTGAGGACCTCTAAAGAGGGATCTGTACCTGAGGATTTAGGGCTGGGTTTGATGATTTATGAGCATTTTTCCTACCACTTTGGGAAAAGACCTCTCTGTAGCACCTTGGTGCTCTGTATGTCTAAGCTTTGCTGGCAAAGTGCTGTCATTTTAGAAAACACAGTCCTACCATTGAGACAGAAAGAAAAAGGTCCATTTAGGGCCACGATGGTTCAATTTCTTAAAGCTTTCAATGCCTTCTTGGTATCATATTTGTTTGAGAACATCAACCTACTAGACTTTGAAGGGAAAAACTGGGTATATTTCCAATAGCATTGTCCACTACAAAGTTACTCAAAAATCTCAACTGGGCCCTCACAGCAGCAAAGTGATCTTTTCATACTTCTCTGATTGACTCATCCTTTAACTCAGTTCATCAGTTCTTAAACATTTCCAAACCTTCTCAAACCTTCTTTATGGTATTCTCTCCCTGAGTACCTCATCTCAGGAAAAAACTGAGGCCATTTGTTGAGAGCTCCTACTTGTCCCTTCCTCCTCCTTCCTCCTTTCCTCATCTCCCATCCCCCAGACGTCTTTATCATCTTGTAAAGAGTTGGCCATTCTCCTAAGCCAAGGCAAACTTCAACATATTTCCTTGATCTACTGTCCCTCTGTTACATCCATTCACTCCCCAACATTCACTCTCTCCCTATCTACTGACTGCTTTCCTACAGCCTACAAATATACCCATTCTTATAAAAATAAATTAAATATACCTTCATTTGGTCCAACTACACTTATGCCTCCTATCAATCTTGTAGAAAGCAATCCATAGCAGGGGCCTCTGTGTCCTTACCTCTGCAAGTATTCTAAACCCTCTAAAGCCTCTAACTTCATCACTAAACTAAAGTTTCACTCTCCAAAGTCACCAGTGATTCTTTGAATTGCCCAAATTCTTTTCTCATTCTTCCTCTCTCCTGATGGGGATGATAATGGCTACTCCCTCTAAGAGTTATTATGAGGATCACATTAAGATGACATTGGTCAAACAGTCTGATCATTTCCTTCCTTTGCCTCTCTCTATGGTTTCACATTACAACTCTGGACTGGACAAAAATATTCCATAAACTCCTTAATTTCAACATGTCTAAAACAACCCATCATCTTCTCCCCAACTCTCCTATGACTGTCAGGGGCTCAGTTCACTTCCCCACAACCCAGATTCCTGTAGTTATCCTAAAGTCCATGCTCACTGCACACATCTACCCAAATTCCATCTTGTCCACATCCCATTCTCTCAATTCACCCAGCTCCCACCTCGATAGATGCCCCCTCATCTCAACCCTAGCTCTTAGCTCTCATCACCCTAAGCCCTCACTTCAATCCTTCCTCCACTGGGTGGTGCTTTTTTAAGAAAGCAAAGGTCCCACCCTACTGGATTAGATATAAAATCTTCTGTATGATTTTTGAGCCCCTTTCCCTGCTTTGCTTCCCTCTGAGTACTTTGTCAGTTAACGACAAATGCCTGGCAGTGCTCCTGGCAATGCCAGGAGCAGGAACTGCAGACCATTCCTGAATCAGTGCCTCTTTCAGCATTTCCTCTCCAGTGGCCTTGGCTTCCTCTTGGGCTCAGCTCTCTGAATTCTAGGAATGGTCCTTGTTGAACATAAGCCTGGATAACAAACTACAAACACTTGTATTCATACTTTTCCCTACCAAGGATTTTCCTCACAATAAGCCTGTGAAGAAGATAATACAAGTATGATCATCTCCACTTTGCAGATGAATAAACTGAAATGAAGAGACTGAGTAGCTTGTCAAATTTAGAAAGCTGGGAGTGGTGGAGCAGGGAGCAGCAGAGCAAGGCACTTCCCTTACTGTCTCCAAGTGCATGCTTTCCCCAGTCTCCTGATGGTTTCTCTTTGTATTGGTGGGAGAACTTCAGATTAGATGCTCCGCCTGACAGCTTTGGCATCCAGACACATTACAGTCCAAGAAGAGAGAGCTGTCCTCCCCCCACCCCACTCCAGAAGCCCCTTACCCTCACTTTCCCTGTCCTGAAGCTGCTGGCTCCCCATGAGTGAAGACTGACTGAGGACGGCATCAGACATCCGAGCAGAGCTGAGAGCTTTTCCGGCCATGAGACTCATTCCGGGAAGGTTATCCAGCTGCACCTGCAGAAGATAAGGATAAAGTAATAACTCCTGGCCTGTGGGTCCTGAAAGAGATTGGTGCCCTAATCCCAAGCAACACTGCCCATCCTCTTAGACTTGGATGGGCAAATGCAGCAAGAGGGCAGGAATCTTACTCTCCCAGTGTTTTAAACTTTCCTGCTTACCCACTGACTATCCAAGATCTGTTGGTAATAATAATTCATATGTATGTTGCTCTTTAAGGGTTTCAAAGGGCTTTTTAAAATAAGCCTTTGAAGAAGGTCCTGAAAGTATTATTAGTCCCATTTCATAGATGAGGCAGATGAGAGAGATTAAGAGACAGGCCCTTGGTCATAGCAGTGGCATCTGCATCTAAGTTTCCTAACTCCAAGTGCAATACTCTTTCCTTGCTGCCTGAGGGTCACTCACAGGGATCAGTCATAGGACCAGAGTGGGATAAGCCCTCTTTTTATTTTTTTTTGAATTTTTGCAAGGCAATGGAGTTAATTAAGTGACTTGCCCAAAGTCACACAGCTAAATAAGTATTAAGTGTCTGAGGTCAAATTTGAACTCAGTTCCTCCTGACTCCAGGATTAGTGCTCTATCCACTGTGTCATCTAGGCCACCCAGGATAAGCCCTTTTAAAACATGGTCTCTCTAAAAGTAGATCTCCCCAACTCAAAGCATACCCTGAGTTTGCTCCTAGGAAGGAAACTTGATGGCTAATGACTACTAAGTCTAGAGTTATAAGTTCAGACCTAGTCAAATGGGCAAACTCAAGGTGGCTAATCAGAAGATTCCCTAGTCAATGGACTCAAATGTTCTATGGAGCTTAGTGGGGTTAAGATGTCATGTTAAAAAGTCAAAGTCTGGATGAAACATATTACTCTTATTCCCTAAGCTTGGAATTTGGAATATGAAGCTCAATAAGTTAATTTGTTAGAGAATGCCTAATATGTTAATTTTCTCTGGGTGCCAGATGAGGTTGGACCATGGCTGAGGGAAATAGATGCTGCCTAGCACTGGTGCTAAATCATTTCTTTTCAGAATACTCCAGATTTCAAAGTGACTTTTTAGAACCCTCCCAAAGCAGGAAGGACATAAACATACATAGGCATCATCGCTGTTCTGGATAGTGTGATGTCTCTGTAGGGTCCGGGGCCTGTGATGCTCAGTGACAGGGGAGCGTGTTGAATAACCCAACCCATTATGATCAGGTAGCTCCATAGCTTGTCCAGGAGAACTTCTGTCCATACAGTTCCCTATGACAGATTCTGGGGAGACAGAGCAAAAGAGGAAGTCAGCAGAACTACAGTTTCTCCCAGTAACACAAACCTCTCATATTACAAACACCTAATAGAAGACAATGTAATAGTTAAAATATTGAGTGATGACATCGAACTGACTGACGACATTGCTGAGAGTGAGACTGGGCTGGACCCAACCCTCAACTCCTTGGTCTGTGGCTTCTGCTCCTAGACTTGTGAGGGTCCACTAAAGAAGAAGCCCAGTACTAGAAAGTGGCTTAAGGGAGGGAATCACAGAATGTTAGAACTAGAACTTCCTAAGGTCACAAAATCCAACTCCCTCATTTCAGATACGGAAATTAAGGAGCAAAAGAGGCTAAATAACCAGTCTGAGGTCACAGAATTACAACTGAAGTCTGTTCTAATGCTTACCTATCAATCTGGGCTGGATCATTCTAAAAGCCAGCAACTCAATAACCTCAGGGTCCAGCTTCAGAGTTGAAGAGGGATAGTTGGGAAAATAAAGGTTCTCTGTTCAATCAGGAAGAATCTTGGTTGATGGAAGAATGCCTGGACATACCTTTAGTTTTCACCATCCTAAGACTTGAATATTTTATTTGTTTTAAAAGATTAGATTCCTATGACACTGGTCAAATCTTTTTAATTTTCATATAAAAATATTTGAATATGCAAAACATCTATGACTTTATCAGTCAAGGAAACTCCCTCCACCCATACAGATTGCAACTGTGATTGAGGGGACAGCGAATTGTCCAAGGAATAAAGAGTTTAAATGATTTGCTCAGTAGTAGGATTCAAACCCCAATTGTTTTTTGTTTTTATTTTTTGCAAGGCGGGGGGTGGGGTGGGGTGGGGTGTAAGTGATTTGCCTAAATTCACACAGCTAGTATCTGAGGCAGGATTTGAACTCAGGTTCTTCTGAAAGCCAGGACCGGTGCTCTATCCACTGTGCCACCTGGCTTGTCCCCAAATTTTAATTCTCTATTTCAAATAAAGTGGGGATGGGAGAAATCATGCTGATTTTTAAACCAACTGTATCAAGCAGCTGTCTGCTCAGTGACACCCTGAATTGCACAAATGATGAGGCCCTTGACGACAGAATTGGTTTGGGTCTTTTCTTTGTGTCCTCAGTGCTTCACCTACTCAGTCAGCATTTAATAAATGCCTGTCACTGATTAATTGAAGTTGTTCATTTGAATCAGGTTGGGGGTTAAACCAGGAAATCTTCTAGGTCCTAAATCTGCCCCCTCCCTACCCACTGTGCATGAATTTGGGCAAGTCCACAATCCTCTCTGGGCCTGAGGTTTTTCATCTTAAAAATGAAAGGATGGACTTAAACATTTTCTAATGTCCTTAATGTTTTAAATAAAAAAATGATGACTTCCATAGGATCATGAATTCTATGAGCCTAATGCCCAGGTCCCTCTAATAACAGGGGTGGGTCTGGAAAATACCAGCTATTAATGCAATTACTGACACAAAAATCATCTTGAAAAAGAACGCATTTTGGAGCGGCTAGGTGGTGCAGTGGATAGGACACTGGCCCTAGAGTCAGGAGTACCTGAGTTCAAGTACGGCCTTAAACACTTAATAATTACCTAGCAGTGTGGCCTTGGGCAAGCCACTTAACCCCATTGCCTTGCCAAAAAAAAAAGAACACATTGGTGGGAACCAAAGAGAAAAACTCCCAGCAAACTTCAATTCAAATTCAATTCAGAAAGTATTCTCAAATGCCTACTATGTACAATCATCCTACATAAATAAGGCTGATTTTGCAATTCAATTTGTGCTAATAAGGGATTTGTAAACCTTTAAATGTTCTATCAGTGGGTCATTTATACCTGTAAGGAGAATTGGGGGAGGGTCTGGGGAGAGGGGGAAGAAAAGAATAGAGCACGAAGAATTGTGCTGTAGAACCAACTTATATTACTCTCAGCAAACCCCTCACAGTAGACATAATCAAGAGATTTCAAACAAAGCAAAGATCCCCAAGAAGTGGCTCAACTTTGGAAGTGTAAACTGAGTACTAACCCTCTCCGTGCCATAATACTCTATATTTTAAAGCAGTTCTTATTTTCCAAAGACTGCTTATTTTTGACCTCAGAAAAAAGGCAGGTAGAGATGTTCATCATTTAACAAGTAAGGAAATAAAGAGATTAAATAACTAGTCACAAGCTAGAGCTTGTAGAACAGCAGGGGCTAAAATTCATGCTCCTGACTCCTAGGCCAAAGTGTTTTTCCCCCCTCATTAGCTCTCATTGCCTTATGCAGATAACTTATATCTGTTGCAATCACATGTTCTAATACCAAAGGGCTATAATTGTGTTAATGCTAGCCTGTGAAAAAAATACAAGAAAACCAACTGAATCACAGCAGACTAATCCAATGATGAAGAACCACTGATGCATTTGCAAATGAGCAAAGAATAACCTAGGAGAAAGAGACAGACAGACACAGATATGCAGGAGACATAGGAAAGTATAGAGAATAAGGAAACAAATAAGCGGGGCTATATCCGTTCAAATCTCAGAACATTCAAAAAAGACTGGCATCTAATTTTTGTGGTTTGCAATTTAGAGTATAAATAAGATTTTGTTTTGTTTTGTTTTTGGTAGGGAGGAAGAACATCAACCTTGGGAAAAACAGTCCCCATGCAACCAAAGCTGATAAGACTTCCTGGAAAATTACTAAGAGGTCATCAAGATAAAAATATTAACTAATGAAAGAGAATGAAATTTGAACCCCAAGTCAATCAATAAAGCATTTATTAACAGCATTCTATGAGATTCAACCCTAGAGGAATTGATATTCTATCAGGAGAGGTAATATTTACATCTAGAAGCATATACAAACTAGAGAATAAATACAAGGCACTTCAATGGGGGAGGAGGACACTAACATCTAGGAGCATGAGGAAAGGCCTCAGGGAGAAGGGACAGCTGGAACTGAATCCTGAAGGGATTTACACTGGGAAGAGAGCACAGAGCCTGGAGTGAAGAGGACTTGAGTTCAAATCCCTCCTCAGGCAGGACTCTAGGCAAATCACTCCTGCCTCAGTGTCCTTATCTGGACACTTCCTAGGGCTGTTGTGAAGCTCTTGGTACAGGGTCTCACATAAGAGGAATGCTATATAAATGTTAGTTGTTGTCTTTGAATAGAGGGAACTAAGGAAGGTGGGCATTTTAGACACACAAAGACTTGGCAATAGATGGCAGGAGTCCGAGTCTCAGCCAGGAGGTCAGTTTGGCCATGATGTGAAGTATAGACAGAAGGGTAATGTAGGAGGCCACAGCAAGAGGGCTTTTAAAATGAGTTCCAATCTGATACTAGAGGTAAAAAGAATAATTAGGAATGATTTGTTCAGACCATCACTGGTCAACCACACAGGGGACTGACTGACTGGAGAGTAAGGGAGCCCCGCCAAAGGCCACTGCAGCAGGGCAGGAAATTGTGGGTGGCTGTATGAGGAGGGAGGATATAAATGGATGGATGGATGAAGAGGGCACAGTCTAGATATGGGGGGAGTAAAGACAACTCCAAAAAGGAAGCCATCCAGAGTGTTTGGGACTAGCCCTCAATTGAAACAGGGATCTTCAGAAGAGGTGGGCAGGTGGAGGTTAGGAGGAAGACAGTGAGTTCTGTTTTAGACATACTGAAGTCAGTAGAAACATCTAATAAGTGGTTGCAGATGCTGAATGGGAATCCATCTTAGGACAGAGACAAGGGCTGGAATACAGAACACTGGAATTACCTGCATAGAGAGGCAATAAAATAAATTCATAGGTGTTAGTGAAGTCACCATCCTTTTAGCAAGGGCATCACTCTAAAGACTAACTTTTAGTGACAAGATACAAAGCAAAAAGAATGGAAAGTAGATGAGAGTTCAGCAAAGGAGACCAGGAAGGGAAGTCAGGCAGGTAGCAAAATAAGAGAGAGCAAAATCATGAAAACTCAGAATGGACAGAGTATCAAGGAAAGGGTGGCCAACAATGTCAAACGTTGAAGAAAGGTCAAGAAGAATGAGGATTCAGAAAGGACCAGATTTGGCGATTAAGACAATGATAATTTTGAAGGGAGTAGCTTTAGTTTACTGACCAGGTCAGAAGTCAGATTACAAATTGGGGATTAAAGACAGAAAGAGAGGCACTGCATATAGAGAGCTTTAGGACACGAGGTAATGCTAAG
Organism: Macrotis lagotis; assembly: GCF_037893015.1. NCBI lineage: Eukaryota > Metazoa > Chordata > Mammalia > Peramelemorphia > Peramelidae > Macrotis > Macrotis lagotis. The sequence goes on from NC_133658.1 coordinate 794,955,655, forward strand.
ATCAGTTGAGGATTTCTTAAGGATAGGGAACAGATAGCACAGAAGGACCAAATGGACAGCTAGAGAATAAAGATTAGCATGAGAAGGGATGACCGAAAATGATAGGGAAAAGAGAAACTCTGAGTAGTAAAGAAGGCTGTCTACTCTTGGAGACAGTTTGGGGTTTAAACTTTTTTTTCTATTGGTCTTTCCAATTACTTCAAAGATCACCGAACAATTTTTCTAAATGCAGAGAAGTGTCTTAAGGAGTACCATAGCAGCTGTCTGCCTGAGCAGAACTGAGCACATACAAAGGCTGAGATAATCAGGAGGTAATCATACAAGGGAAAAGATTACTGGTTGGCCTAATTCCACCTAAGAAATCACTATATAGATACAACCCACTTAGTGTATTAACTGGGGCAGCTTGCACAATGCCCTATTGCTTCTGTCAATGTTGACTTGTCTTTATTCATTTGCAGAGTCTTCCAAGCTACTCTGGCCAAGGATATGACATGGGCAATTAACCCTTTTAGGGATTGTAAGTTAAATCTGTCACGATTTTTTCTTGCACCAAATCCAGTGGTCTATCCAAACTGGAGGACTAGTGACAATATAGTACAGTTTAGATAAAAAGAGAAGGTGTCTTCTTCTATGAAATGACAAGCTAGCAAAATCACTGTGTGAACTAATACTTGTTAACAAGAAAAAGAAATAGGTAAAGCAGGTAAAAATATGTACTGCAATACTTTGGCTGTGTCATCCCCCAGAGAAGTATATTGAAAAGGTATACCTAAACCCAGAGGGCCTGTTTGCCAACCCTTTTAGAAAGGGTATCTACTAAAGACCTTCTCATACTTTTGAGGAAGCCCACAGACTTACAAATATGGAAGCAACCCCAGAAATCATCTATTTCAATTCATACCTGTATAGGAGTATTCTCTAAACATCCTGACAAGTGACCATCAATATACCCCTCCCTTAAGCTGTCCATTCTACATTTGGGCAGGTCTCATTATTAGAAAGTATTTCCTTATGAGGAGATAAAATTTGTCTCTGTAACTTCTTCCTAAGGCTCCAGAACCAGATTAAACCCTCTTCCACAAGACAGCATTCCATATTATCTTATTGAATTTTCATAATTGGGAATGTAACCAAAAAGGAAATCTTTGAGCAAAGAAATAAATATACCCTATATTCCCCATCCTTGCCATAGGTGGTAGGTGACTAGCTCAAAGTAATCCTTCTTCCAGAGTAATAGCTCAGAGATAGAGATAGGAATCCATGTCATCCTGTTGGCCAGGTAATGGAACCCAAGATTAATATATTACAATGTAAATGTGGGTTTTTCAAAAAAGCATTTGAAATATTTACGAGATCATCATTGTGATAATTTTCAGGGTAAAAATAGGAGTAGCTGTAGATCTATATATACTATGAATCTAGGAATGGAATTATTAAAAAGTAAAGATAATGATTGCTTTCCAAGACCTTAAATGCCTAGTATAGTATACTCCAGACTCCAGACTTATTTGATAATTATCCCAAGTGAACTTTGATCCACAAAACAGTGCTGTGCTGCTGTAATCAAAGGAATAAGGTGAACTGCATTTAAGTAGGAGAATTACTTAAGTAGGAAAATATGAATAAAGTCCAAAGAGAAGGAAAAAGAAAAAAATTGAAAGGATGTTTAAGAATAGACTAAGAATAGATAGAATATTTAGAAGCTGAGGGCTACATGGACAGCTTGTGTCAATGGCCAGAAGTATAAGGGAGAACTTGGATTCATAGTTGGTGTCAGTGAGATAACAAGTTACTGAAAGAAATGACTACAAAGACACCAGTTGTGCCCAGAAGCTAATGGATACAGTAACTGAGGCTAAAATAGAATAGAGCCTAAATCCTTTATAGACCAAAAAGAGAAAACTAAAGACAAAGGCTCAAAGAGGGAAAAAGGAAGGTGGGCTAGTCAAAAGGATCCCACCCCTTTGAGTAAGAATTAGAAGAGGGGTCAAAGAATTTAGAGAAAACTACTAGCAGGATAGATTTTGAGAGGACTATTAGTGCTTTTTAAACCTGTGCCAGTAAAATTGAATAATGTAAGCTGTATGCAAGATATTTTGGCTGAATACAGTGTATATGTACTCTTAAATTCATAGAATCTTAGGATTGACAGGTATCTAAGGTCATTTACAACATCCTTACAGGTGGTCAATTAGCCCTTGATTAAACACTTAAACCAACAATCTTAGTATTATATAAGGCAGCCACAGTTCTTGGTAATAAGTTGCAAACTTTCACAGTCACTTCTACCCACTGTCCTATGTCTGCCCATCCTCTGGAGACTCCATTTTTCCAGGACAGTTCTTCAAACAGCCTATCATACCTGCGTCTCAAAGTCAGTATGGTCCTATATTTCTCTTCCCCTTCACAGCTAAACTTGAATCAGTGCTCCCACTTCTAACACTTGACTAAATCTTGTGCAATCTGGCTTCTGACCTCATCATTGAACTGGAACTGCTGTACTATCCAAAGTCCCCAGTGATCTAATAGAATGGCCTCTTCTTAATTCTACGTCTTCTTGACCACTCTTCATTCTCCAGGTTTTCCTAACCATTCTTTCCTGGTTCTCCTACTTGTTCTCATCACTCCTCAGTTTCTTTTAATGTCTTCATGTGATGCCCCATAATTCTGAGTGTGCTTCAAGGTTCTGTCAGAGGCCTTCTCATTTCTCTCTGTTCAATCACTTGGTAATCTTCATTTCCATAGGTTCAATTATCATTGCTATCTAGATGATTCCAGATCTATACATCAACTCCAGTGTCTGTTATGGGCTCTGCTACTACATCACTAATGATCTACCGGACATTTTAAACTGGATGTTTCATAGAATTTCAAATTCAATATATCTAAAACAAAATTCCCTTCTGAATTTCTCTATTACTGTGGCAAGATCACCATCATCCTTCTAGTCGTTTAGATTCATAACCTACGTGTCATACTCAACTCTATTCTGTTATCCCACAGTTGTCAATCAGTTGTGGAATCTTATCTCTTTCTCTCTAATATCTTGTGTGCCTCCTCTCCATTCACAAAGCCACTAACCTAGGTCAAGCTCTCATCACCTCTACCCTGGGCTAGTGCAATAGCCTTATAATGGGTTATTCTGCTCTAATTCTCTTCCTACTCTAATTCATTTTCCACAGAACTGCCAAAGTAATTTCCCCAAAGTATATATCTGGCCATGTTACCCTCCTGATCTCCATTCAATAATTACCCTTAGAATCAAATGTAAGGAGATTTGGCATTTAACACTCTTCACACTCTGGCCCCTTTCTTCCTTTCTCTCTCTTAAATTCAATTATACACCACAAACTCCACAATCTGGCCATACCAGGCTGATCGTTGTATTTTGCACTAGATGCTCCAGATCCCATCTCCGTGCCTGGAATGCTATCCTTTCTTCCTGTCTTTGAACTGACTCTTGCAATTCCTTTAAGACTTATCCTAAATATACCCTTCTTCAGGAGGTCTGTGTAGTCTTCCCAGTTGTTAGTCATCTCTTTTTAAGTTTACTTTTCATTTACTCTGTCTTTATCCTGAATGTTCTGATTTAAATGTGTTGTTTCCTGCATAGAATTTAAGTTTACTTGAAGGCAGGGAGGATTTTTTTTCTTTTAATTTAGAACCTAGTGCTTAGCACAGTGTTTGGCAGACAGAAAGAATTTACTGAAAGTTTGTTGATAGGCTAATTTTCTTATCCACTTTTAAAAAGCCCTAGTTTTCTTAGCTATGCTTAAGGCAACATGGTTTTCAGATCCATTATTTTGGTCACCCTCCTTTGGATGAAATCAGTTTATCAGTTTTCCTCTCAAAAAGTGGGGCTAGGAACTGACAACAGTACTCTGTGGGTCTCTGTCTGTATTACCCCTAGAAACGGATAATCATCTGCTGGTGATGCAGCCTTGGCCTGCACTGGATACTTTCCCAGTCAATCATACTAATGGCTCCTAATCATCTTATGACCAGTTAGCTACCATAAATTTTTTTCAAATAAATCTTTTTCACAGCTTCATCCTTCACTTGTACAACTAATTTTTTGAAACCCAACTTCCTCACAAGCTGAGTTGTATATCTGAACCAATGGTGTAGAAGTCTGCAATGAATAGGAGGGAAAAAAATGGAAGCTACTCAAGGAGAGAGAATAGAAAAAAGTGGAGATCCAAGGGCATGATATTTGATAGCACTCTCTCCTCTATATGTTTGATAATAACAAAAAGTTCCTGTTGAGCATGGGGGGCCATGTTACTGGATAAAGGCTATAGTTAAGAAAGAAGTTAAGTGTCTTACCCAAGGTCACACAGCTAGGTAATTATTTGAGGTCAGATTTGAACTCAGGTCCCCCAACTCTAGGGCTGGTGCTCTATCCACTGTGCCACCTAGTTGCTGCCAAGTTCTCTTTCCTAATGTCTGTCTTCTCAATGTCTCTTAGATACTGTAATGTGCAGACCTGAACTCTGTATTTCAACTCAACTCTCATCAGGGCAGTGTGAAATTATAGCCAGTTAACTCTCCAATTTCTCTTGGTCTGGCTGCCATATTTAAGTAAAGCAACCAAGGTATGGAATCAGAATTAGAGCTGACATAGGCTACAGACTTTGTCCAGCACTTTCCACATGTCCACCATGACATTCCCCAGACTTACTTTATAATGTTCATTCAATTTTCCCCTCTTCACTATTAAGCCTAATATATGTCTTTTATCCTAGCAAAAGCCATTCTTGGGGTGGCTTGGTGGTGCAGTGGATAGAGCACCGGCCCTGGAGTCAGGAGGACCTGAGTTCAAATCCAGCCTCAGACACTTAATAATTACCTAGCTGTGTGACCTTGAGCAAGCCACTTAACCCCATTGCTTTGTTTAAAAAAAAAAAGCCATTCTTCTGGACTGGGGAATACAGGGATACCATTTAAATTTCTCAGTGTTATATTTAAGGATCTCTAATTTGATTCTGATCCACCTATTCTGCATCATTTCATACTACGCTCTTCACAAAATGTTCATTTCAGTCATCTGATTACCAATTTTCTCTTGTTCTCAATTCTTCCCTCCTACAATTATAAATAAGGCCTTCAAGTCTCTCCAAATCTCTCCTTGTCTTACCTTCAAAATTCAGTTTAGGTCTAGCTTATGCATGAACTCTTTCCTGATTCCACCTATTGTTGTCACTTCCTTATTAAATTGCCTTGTATTTTACTTAACTTTGTATGTTATACCTTCCTCCAGTAGAATCTAAATGGAAGGCAAAGACTATTTTGTTTTGTTGTCTTTTTGGCTCCAGAGCATAGCCCAGAGTCTAACACAAAGCAGGTACATTATAAGTGTTAACTGGGATGACTAGAACTATATGTTGACATCCTTCCCAGAGATGTGTAATGGATAGCCTATTGGGGGAGGAGGGAAAGGTGACAGAGCCAGTAAAGTACAATCAATGGGACCTGGGTGGGCTATGGAGATCTCTTAAAATGAAATGCTATTTTCTCTTATAACCAAACTGGACTCTTTGGGTAGTTCCAGTAACAACTGAGGTGTGCAGGTTCATCTTTTTATTTCTACTCCTGGCTTATTTAAAGGGATAAAAAAGGAGAACTGAAATGGTAACTGTACAAGGAAAGAAACATGAATTATTTCAAAACTGTTATTTACTGATTTGCATCTTCCATGTCTTCTCTCATGAAAGATAAAGTCCTAAACCTTGCCACTATACCCATTTAATACCAAAATATCTCCCAAAATCTTTCTTTGGATCAGCAATATCAAAGACTACCAGTTAACCTTGCTATTGATCAAAATCATGCCCCAAACTTGGCATGCATGGACAAGGCATGGTGGACATACATACTTTTCCATGAGGAAGGGAGTCTTACCTCTGCTGGGCACTTTATTTCTACTGAATCCAGTCACTGGCTGATGTCGATATGGATGCACCCCCATTTCTTGTGCATGGCTTACAGTTCCTAGCAAAGATTCAGGGTCTCCAGGCCCTCCCGTGTTCAATAGCAGGGGGCTCTCATGGCAACCTTTGGTCAAAGTGTTTGAACTCTTACTGTCTGGAAAGCACTCCCTGACCCCTTCACATGAGCAGTCCTCCTCCATGCTCTCTGAGTGGATCAGCGCCGGCTGGTGTGCATACCCATGGGCCGGAGTGGGCGAGGGAACCTGGGAGATACATTCTTGTGCCCTGATTTGTAAGAGATGCTGGGGGCTGGTGTGGTGGTGGTGGTGATGGTGATGGTGGTGGTGATATGAGTCAGTGTTCTGATAAGGCAAAGACAAAGCCTGGCACTCTGATATACTCTGTCCCCCTAGGCTGGAAGCCAGGCTCCCAGCATCCCCTTGGTTCATATGCCTGAACAATTCTTGTAGTTCTTGCTGCTGCTGCCGCTGCTGCTGCCTTTTAATGAGCTGTGCAAACTCTGCCGGAGGCAGCCGAACGTCCGAGTGGCCTGTGAGGGAGTGCCGGGGGGAGAGGAGTCCTTGGAGGATGTGGGGGACCTGCTGGTGTCTCGGGTAGTCAGGCGGCGTGGGAGACAGCAGAGCCTGCTGGAGGGCCGACGTGGTGTAGTGCTGTTGCTGCTGATGGGCGCTGGAAGGGAAAGTGGGGAACTGGTCGAGTGCAGGGACTTTCAGGGCTTGGGCTGGAGGAAAGCCCCCTCCTGTGGATGGGCCATAGCTGGAGGGAGAGGCCCGGGACTGGTCCGAGAACAGTTGGGGGTGTAAATGTGCCTGGTCATAATTAGCAGGGGAAAACCGATTCATGTTCAAGCTGCAAACACAAAAGACAGTAAGTATACAAGATCCACGGAGGCATCAGAGACCTCAAAGCTCAGCTACTGCCTTCCTTCAACAGGGCGCACCTCCCAGGGAGGAGGGCCACAATGCCAGATGGACTCCTGGACTGGAAGGACCATTCTCCCTCATCCACTTCTATCTTCCCATGTCCTGGGCAATGGTTGGATGGGATTATGGGAGCTAGAGACATATGACAGCAGCAGTGGGAGGAAGTTAGCAGTTTGTTTTGAATGGCTTCTGGATAATTAAGAAGCATTGGTTTCTTGAGAGAATGACAGATGGGAAGGGAAACTAGAAGAGAGCCCAGGGCTTCTGAAAAGTCTATGAATGTAACAGGCTGCTGTTTTTCTCTTCTCAGACAAACAAGAATATAGTTGTGCCATTTTCTCCCTTTATCTCATTAATACCTTGACCCTGGATCACCAAACAGTTTACAAAGAACCTCCCAAGCCTCTAGTTTGATTTTAGACTATAATGGGAGAATTTGGTCCAGGGACAGCTCAGTCAGATTCCCCCCTTCCCCTCATCATGCTTTGGGGGAAAGGTGAGAAGATTCTTCTCAATTCACCTGAGGCCAACAGATGGGTGGTCCTGGAGGGCCTTACCTGTGGGCCTCTGCACTGTCGGCACTCAGTTGCTTGGATAACGGGCGGTGCCCATATGTGAGGGAGGCCATCAGGTTGGCACGGTGCTGCATCTGAATCTGGCTGGCACAGGAGTTGAGGGACATGCCTCGCCCAGCTGCTGATGCCCCTGGCATGTTGCTGAGCATGTCAGGTGGCTCTTGTACCTGGATGGTCACCTGCTGAGACTGGGCAGGCTGCTGTAGGCCCATGCAGGTCAGTGTCACATTGGGGGGAGGAGAACAGTTCCCAGACTGCTGGAAGATTGCACTTCGGGATGGCAAGCCTTGGAACTGGGAAGAAGAGGCAGCACCTATGGAGAAGAGACCTTCTAAGTAACTAAGCAACTAGGCTGGCAGTCAGAGAGGAGAAACTGGGAGCCAATAAACAAATCCTCAGGCGTTTTTATACCTGAAGCTAGTCAGAACAATGTCCCCTCACCTCTATCCGAAGTCTGACAGAAAACAGAATCAATTGGAGCTGTGGAGAGGTGTGCTAAGGCATAAATAACTTATTTCACCGAGAAAGTATTTTTTGGTTTAAACAGAGTTCTAAGGTCTACAGCTAATGAGAAATTCTATTTCTCCCCACAATGGTTCTGCCCTACTTTCCTACTCACCATGAGGCTGGAGGATGGCACTGCTGACAGGGGGGGGACTGTTACTGGGCTGCCTGAAGAGATGGTTGGTGGGGTGGCTGGGGGGAGGGCTGGAGGGTTGAATCCGTAACCTTAAAAAAGAAAAAGAGAAACATACCTCTAGAAGTCACATCCCAGTCATGAAGTGGATTTCAATCACTCAATGATTACATAAAAGACAGAAGACACTTAGCTTTTATAAGTTTTATGATACACAAACATTATCCATAATGTACTCCAATCAATAACTCTCCCTAGTTTACCAGACCTCTCATAAAAGATAGTAGCAGAGTTCAAAGGAGGCCTATGTTCAGTCTCTTGCACCAAGATATCAAGTTACTCATTTAATGAGAATAAGCAAGTATAAATAAAACTGTACAAATAGGTATGACTTCAAGGACATGTCTAGAAGAGGGTCTTGGACATAGTAGGCATTGAATAAATAATTGTTCAACTAAACTGAAGGAGGCTACACATTGAAATTTAAACCAAATATTACGTTAGCAACTTAGCTTTTTAAAATGGAAACTTTTAGAGGGAATGTCTTAGAAAGTTAACGGCTTCTCCCTGACAAATCCATTAGCCCTAGAGGTCTTTACTGTTGAGATCTCTTGATTTCAAGCAAAACAATTTGTCACCTCTGGAGCTGGTGGGTAAGAAGGGCTGGCTGGTTTTCACATGTAGTCTGAAGAGGTGGAGAGGGTTGAGGAGGGCAGATACAATCCTAAAATCAATAAAGAAAAATCAATTTGAACTATATTACTGTGAGCTGTTCTGTTGGAAGGAACAGGTAGAATTCTCTGTGACTAAGATTTCTGCTTATCATCATGTTTAGCTTCCAATTTAGAAACTGATTTTGCATTTCATCACACATGTCAACTCTTAAAATAAATCACTAAAATGAAAAAGTACGTGCAATGTACTTTGCAAATCTTATATAAATGTTAGCTATTGTCAATACTCCTCTTAAAAAAAAATTCATTCAATGTGATAAGACAAATCTGTTGGAAATCAAAGCTCTCCTAAATTGGAAGAAAGTTTGGACAGGCCTACCTGAATTTGCTGCTGGAGAATTTGATGATGTTGTTCTTGCTGGTATAACATATGTTGCTGCTGGGTCTTCTCAAGTGTTCTCTCATCAATCTGTCCCCCATACATCTTCTGCAGCTGCTCACACTCCTGTAATGAATGCAGTTAATATGGACTCGATGGAGACAATCCCATGCCATACACTGATCACAACAGATGCTCCAAAGTCTCATGGGCAAAAAAAAGTCACGGGAGATGAAATATCCTTCTACAGAGAAACTGATATGTTTATATTTGTTTATTAAATATAGTCAATCAGGTCCTGTCATACAGAAACATATGGAAAAAGCTGCAAAAAGTCCCCTCATCTTGATATCCCATGATGAGTTGGGCAATAACAGAGACTATGGTTTGCAGTGAAATTAAAGCTCAGTCACTGAAGGCTGAGATTAACTTAGAGCCTTATGATGACTCTAAAACTACATTTCTTAATTCAGGTACCAAGGCATCCTAACCATAGAGTGAACCAGACAGGACATACAGGCTCATGCAGACCGCTGACCAGCAGGGCAATGCCAGGGTTATTTATAAGAAAGGTACAAGCCAAACTCAAGATGTTTTCTTGGGAATCCTGGGGACAGTAACAAGAGTCCTGTCTGTTAATTAGAGATCAGAGACCCCTTGCAAGAAAACTATTCTTTTCTTAAGATAGAAGCTACAAGCAATCCTGCTGATGTGTCTGGATGTATTTAACATCCCTGGACATCCTGTTGGGACTCTGTGCTAATCATCCTCCTCCAATGGTACTGCAGCCTTTCCTCTTTACCTGTTGCAGCTGTTTGATGCTGCTGTGGTTGCCCATCTTCTCCAGGTGGGCTTTGAAGGCCTGGATGCTTGCAGCCCCATCGGAAAACCGGCGCACGGGGGAGAAACGCTCTGTGGGAAGGTGTAGGGTGTTGGAGTCCTTGTAGACAGAGCTGAGCACAGGGGAGAAGGTGGTTAGGGACTGGGTGTCTCTAAAGGACCTGAAAACTTGTCTTTTGAGGAGGACTGCCTAAATGTTCATCCAAGCACAAGCACAGCAGGCAACTTGTCCAGGGTGCTGCGGTGGGCAGTGCCCATGGAGTGGGTGGGCAAGTCTTCCTCTCAAAGGACCTCAATGCAGCTCCCGTTTCAACTTACCTTTGATGGGAGTCAGTCACTAAGCATTTATTAAGTGTCCATCTTTCCAAGTCTAGAGCTACATGCAAAGACACAGATAAAGATGAGCCCATGCTTGCTCTTGAAGAGCTCAGACCTTTACTTTTGGGTCAAACAACGCTGCTAAGAGTACCTTTCTATTTATGGAGTGGCTCATGCCTCCCAATAACCCTGTGGGCCAGAGTGTGCCAATATGATGACTTCTACCTATGATGAAGACTCCAGTGTTCAAGAGTGCTAAGTGGCTTCCTGAGGATCACCCAGCTGCTAGGGAGCAAGGTAGCAACTCTAGCTTGGGGCTTTTGATTCTGAAGTTGTGCTTTACAATTTGCCTCTCAAATCTACCAAAAGGATCCGTCTGCTTTTGCAAACACCAAGTGAATGATGGACTCTCAATGTCCCCAAGTTAAACTTGAGCAGCCATTCTTGCATCTATGACCACACTGTTTAAACAGTGACTCCACACTGATTTGGCTACAAATTCTCTTAGAATTAAGTTGTGTGGCAAGAGATCAGCACACAAGATGTACGCAGGTGATCCTGGGGTGATCTGGGGTTGGAGTAGCGCCCCTAAGGCCTCTCGCTTCAACAGGCACTGCTAAGGGTCTTATTTACTTCACTACTTCTCTGGGAGGCAGATGCTATGACCATTTACAGTGGAGGGTAAGTGATTTCCTGGGGTCCCACTCATATAGCTAGTAAATTTCTGAGCCCAAATTTGAATTTGGATCTTCCTGACTCCAGACCCAATCCCAGAGCCAACATGTCCTTCAGCTGCACTAAGTTTAAGCACTCTCCATTTAGGGATTCAAACTTTATTAAACTGCTTCCAAATTTGCATTTAAAGTCAATAATTTCCCATGAGATTCAAGGCTCTCCTCATTTTCCAGCCCTCCCCAACTGCCTTCACAAAAAGAGGGGGTAGCAGTGACATCATGATTCTGCTAAGATATGAACAACTCCTGTGGGCAGGCCCTCAGAACAGAGACAGATGAGAACCTGGCCCTTGATAAGGCTGTCCTGGACAACACCAGGGTTAAAGTGAATACCAACTCATTACCTAATCAGAAAGAGATGTTTATGAGTTGAAAGCATGCAGATAAAAGCCTGCCAAGGCAGCAGCATTCTGGCAGCCAGGAACAGGCTCTAGCTCGTAGTAAGGGCAGGGATGACACCGTGCTGAACTGTGATCTGCTGCACTGCCCTGCCTCTTACTCATTTTGGACTGTAACAAAGTCACAGACAAGGAGGCAGGTGAACGAGAGTTCAAATACACTCCAGACGGGGGAGGGACTAGGAAGAATATGATGACTGTGAAGAGGTGTAAAGGGACAGGCTGGAAGGAATGGATATCCCTTTCCCCTCTCAGGACTGACAACAATTTTTTAGGTTTGTTTTTTTTTTTGCAAGGCAAATGGGGTTAAAGTGACTTGCCCAAGGCCACACAGCTAGGTAATTATTAGGTGTCTGAGACCGGATTTGAACCCAGGTACTCCTGACTCCAAGGCCGGTGCTTTATCCACTGCGCCACCTAGCCGCCCTAACTGACAACAATTTTAAAGAAATCCTTCCCCGAAGCTTGATATTGCTGTATAAGTCCAAATGTAAATCTGTTTCAGTATCATTAGAAACAGGTTTACCAGTGACAAGGTCCAGCTCTTTCCAAAAAGATACCTTTAGTTCATTTTTTATTTTCAATTTTTTTTTTTTTTTTTTTGGTTTTTGTAAGGCAATGGGGTCAAGTGGCTTGCCCAAGGCCACACAGCTAGGTAATTATTAAGTGTCTGAGGTCAAATTTGAACTCAGGTACTCCTGACTCCAGTGCCAGTGTTCTATCTACTGCACCACCTAACTGCCCTTCATTTTAACTTTAGAAAGAGGTTTTCTAAGTCAAACATAGTAAAGAATCAAGACAACTTCATGGATTTAATTGCATTTTTACTTCCTTCTAAAACTTTATTAATTTTTGACTCCTCAAAGTTATTTATTAAATGATCAACCAAGTCTTATTCACTAAGAAGACCAACCTTTACTGAATCAGGAGAGACCAAAGCAATTTCACTGTAATAAATGTTCTCTACCACCCATAAATTTGTAGACTGATTTTTCTAGAATCTGAGATCAGATGTTCAGACAATGAAGAAGAGACTGATCCTCCAGTTGAAGTCAACTTTAGACTAGCTGGACTCGGTGGATTTCAGGAGACTTAGCATGGGGTTCAATTTACTTACTTATTTTTAAAAACTGTGTAAAAGAAAGGAGGTTGAGTGAAGAGTACCCTTTCCCACTTAGGTACACAAGACTGGCAAAAAAAATAACCACAAACTTTCATGGCAGTGTTCAATCAGACCCCTCTTCCACCGCTAAGCTGAACTTCACTTAGAATACTCCAAAGAGATAGAGGTATAAAGTCGACTTTCAGATCTTTAGAGATCTCATTAAATGACTACTCAATTTAGTGTTCAAAAAGTAGCTCTGAAATTTATGTTTCTATAAATCTAATCTCAGTCCCCTCCCTGCTGTCCTATTTTCTGGTGACTTAAATCCAAATTTGCTGGGTTCCTTATTTGTGCCCTTCATTCCCTGGGGTCCCCCCTCCCCTCCCAAACTGATTTAGCTGCAAAAACCTCTTGGAATATTCTATAAAGAATGTTCCTATTTAGGGAAGACATTCTAGAAGACAAGGCTTATTAGGCTTTTAAGTGGATATAAATCAAATAAAAGGACCCCATTGTGTACTCTGAACCTATGTGATTTTCTTCAAATAACGTAGAAGGCAATGATGGTAAATATAGGTTAATTTCCATGTTTTCCTAATAAGGATACATTCTCACAAAATTCAGAAAATCCAACTTGGATCTTGAAGTGCCCACGCTAAAATGTGATTTGATGGTAAAGAGAAAAGAAGTAACATCTTCTTTTAGATAATGATGAAGGTTGGAACTGATGAGTGAGCGAATAGATGGAGAAAGAGTGACTATCCAATAAATCACTTCAAAGACTCTTATGTGATTTTTATGAAAAGTTATTGCTGGGTAATAGTAGAGCTTATCATTCTTCTAGAGTTCCAGCGTGGCAATCAGTCTGTCTTGGTCTGTCAGAGTTCACCTGTTTTTGCTGATAACAATGCTCAGCTCAGCACAGCAGCTATCTATCTACAATAAAAAAAAAAAAAAACCAAAAAAAAAAACCCACTCTTCCAAGCTTGCTAGTATGAACTGGTTTCAAGATTTCATAGCAACGGTACGTCAAACTCGTATCCTTGGTAACTGTCTTGACCTAAGCAAGGAAGAATGTCAGATAAATCTTGCAAGTAAGACTTAAGCAAAATAAAAAGCTAGCAACTTGAAGTAGATTTGAAAGCTTTGTCCATTTGTCTTGAGGCCGCCTCTTGGGTACATAATGCTATCTAGTAGAAAGATGACCTTTCTAGAGGATCCTTCTTTTGTCCAAGTTACTCATCTAGATAGTAAGTCCCCTCCTCCTCCTGTCCCCCAAATTTGACTTGAATTTAAGTTTTGTGAAGTTCTCCTAGTCAGAAAGTTCAATCTAATCCCTTTTTTTACTCTCACTGAAACTGATCAGAATTGAAAAGAGATGAAACAAGATTTCTTTCCAGAATACTGATGTGATGATTTTGCAAATGTGCAACAGTGAGTAGATGTCATTCTGTTTTCCACTGAAGAGGTCTTCTTTCACATCGAGGCCAGAAGCATAGTGTAACACTGTGACATGACATTAAATGCTTATTTTTCTGCAGGAAACTGGCTATTAAAAGTCAAGTCCGCTGATACTGTCAACAAACTTCCTTTATCAGGCAGATTTTCTGGGTGCTTCTTCGGTGGCCAGGTCTTAAAGCTTAATCTCCTCTCTAAATCAATTGCTAGAATGTTGGATATCAGCTGAAGACAAGTAGGAGCTTTGTAAAGTACTTGGGAAGAAAAGTTCAAGGATCAGCTGGAAAACTTTGCCCTTTGCACCATTCAAAGAGGGGAACTGATCCCATTTAAGTTCATGATGGCAGGTGGCTTCTATTTGGAACCCTGCTGTTTTGACACCATCTGCCACCTCAGTTGGAGGGTGCCTGTCAGCTGAGCCTCAAGGGTCTCACACAGCTCATGTGGCTACTCACCGATGCTGATCAGGTACCAGGTGAGGCGGCCAGACCCGGGCACGGAAAGGCTGCTGTCCTAGCTGCCGCTGCAAGTCCGAAGGGATCTCAGCTGTTGGGTTGGTCATGGCCAGTGTATGTCTTTTGGACCTATTTGCCAAGTATCTGCAACAAGCAGGAGCACATTTCATAATGAAAAAGAGAGATAGGAATATTCTCCAGCAAGAAGCATTAGAAGTTAATCCAAAGCACTCACAAGGAAAAAATTGTGCTCTTTACCGCTCAAAATGGCTCCATAGCATAGATCTCTGAACTAGATGAAAGCAGAATACATAGCTGGCCAAACAAAAGTTGGCTCAACAGCTAAGTGGCTATCCAACAGTAGCCACAGAAAGAAATGGTGAGCAAGCCTGGTAGCAAGACTAGAGAATCTCTTTCTCTCCTTTATTCTGCCCAATAAAAAGAAAGTTCTTCATTTTTGTTTCTCTCCAACCTTTCAAAAGACTCCATGAATTATTCAGAAGCATCTAAGAAAGAATAGGGAATACATGGATATGGATTCCAGATATGCACATAAAAGAAAGACCCAATACAATTCCATTTGATCAGTAAGGCTTTAGGCCTTTACTCATAGAAAGCTCATGGTTATAGTTCACTAAGCCACAGGAAGTAGGTTGATGGTAAAGATTCTCTATATTAAAGTTAATGGTAAAGATTCTCTATATTAAAGCTAAAAGAGGCTAAAAGAGATGCTACTCTACATTTAAATCTTGTATTCGGTACTAGATCTGTAGAGAAGAAAGTGATATTATGCTCAAGAAACAACCATTTTCTTGATGAGAAAGAAATAAAGAAATGGTTGGATTTTTAGCATTGTCCAATTTTTAAAAAGGCTGAAAAGTGAAAGGTTTTCAAAAGTTGGGGAAGCTCCAACCTTATTAAGTTTTATCTTCAGGTCTTTGAGGGACACTGTTAAGATGAATATATAACAAGTTAAAAGTTTTCTCCATTCTTTTGTAATTGCAAAGTTGGGAGTTTTTTTTTTTTTCCCCACAGAAAAACTGATAGGCATGTTTTCCTGCAAAAGTATGACTAAAGAGGAAAGAAAGTCAGGGAGCAGAAAATGAAGTCCAAGAATAAGGGGATGAAAGATCAAAAGATGAAGGTGCTTTGAGGAAGAAAGACAGCAAGTCCCCTAATTTCCCTTCTGTAATTGACGTGTCTGTACATCTCTCTGGTGGTAATTGTTCACAACACCCCCAGAAAAAAAAGAAATAAACAAAAAGTTGCCAAGATTTCCCTTGAACAGCAGTGATCCCTGGTGATTTCTACACAGTAAAGGATTGCCTCACTCTACATTCTCCCCTTCTTTCCTTTCCAACTTCAGACCCACCCAGGACAATCAAGCCTTTATGCTGTAATTCTCAAACCAGACACTAGGGGAGTGGAAACATGCACAAACTACAAGTGGTTAGTGACCATGAAAAATGGCCTTCTTAAGAAAAAAAGCCTTTCATATTTAGTTACTTTGTCTTTTTTAAACTAGAAAGCAGTCAGTTAACAGACAGTGGGGTAATTAGTGGTATGATAACTTGACAAAAGGAGCAAACCATTAATAGTTTATATTCAATTTGAAAAAGGTACCCTAGATTTTCTTTTGAGTCTAAAAAAATGACAAAGGTCTGTACTCCTGTCAAGAGATTTTTTGGGGGTGTGCTTTTCATGGTATAAAGGGACAGAAAGAGCACACCAGAGATGCTTTTCCAATGCCAGCAGCATCATGAACACACTGATCAGGATTTACTTATTCCAACATCTCTAATTTCTATCAGCAAATATACAGGTTTTGGGCACATGGCAGGGTCCATTTGTGCCCTTAGGAACACTGCTGATGGTGCACTGGGAAAGTGGGAGGAAAGAGGAAGAGGGACTGCACAGGCAGGAACAGCAAGGTGCTTATGAGTTACTGTTGTCAAAGATGGAAGTTCCAATGGCTCTTGTGGAAAGTATATTTCCTGGGCAGTCTTCTGCTGATTTCAAGGTCAGGAGGACCATGCCATCTTGCACACCTAGAGGCCACACTAGTGTAGAAAGCTGCACTGCATCAGGACCTTGGGCAGAGGTGGCCTTGTGTTGACTGCCAGGAGAGACTGCCCAAGGATATGCTGCAAGCACTGCCAGATGTCACATTACCTCTGCACAGCTTCCTGATCTGGCTCCCCATCAGAGCTTTCCTCATCCACAGGGGTAACTGCTGGCACAGCCTGAAGAGAAATGGGAATGACAAGAACAAGAGTTTGTGATTTTTCTTTTCCCCAAACCTGACTCCTTGGATAACCCTTCTGCTAAATTTCTAGGCTAAAACTTTTTGGAGAAAATCGGAGTCCCCTTTCCCTTGTACATTTTTCATGAGCCCTTTTCAAAGGCAAGACCCAAATCATTATTTTAAATCTAAATTCAGTGAGAGAGACATCCTTGGGATACTAGGATAATCAGCAGCCAAGACAGAATAACATGACAACTCACAACTTCATCAAACACAATAAGTTCAACTATTTTAAATCTCATTTTATAGATAAAGAAACTGAAGGTCAGAGATTTTAGATGACTTGTCACACACAATTTGTGAGCAGTAGAGCCTGGATCCAAATCCAAGACTCCTTACTCTCTTCACCATACCACATGGTAAGAAAGGGGAAAACAAACAAACAAGTGAATGGTCTAGCCAAGAAATAACCTGATTTAGTGATTCAAATTTTACTCATTTAGACCAGTACAAGGTACATCTCCATGAAGTCTTTAATGACCATTCTCATCATTGTTCATCTCTCCCTCCTTTGAAAGTCTAAAAATCTATACACCTCATTTGGACGAGTAATCATCTATACTTTTTTTTAAAATTAAAGATATTATTTGAGTTTTATCATTTCCCCCCCAATCTTACCCCCCCCATGGAAAGCAATCTGTCAGTCTTTACTTTGTTTCCATGTTGTACACTGATCCAAATTGAATGTGATGAGAGAGAAATCATATCCTTAAGGAAGAGACAAAAAGTCTAAGAGATAACAAGATCAGACAATAAGATGTCTGTTTTTTTTTTTCTAAATTAAAGGGAATAGTCCTTGGTCTTTGTTCAAACTCCATGGCTCTTTATCTGGATACAGATGGCACTCTCCTTTGCAGACAGCCCAAAATTGTCCCCGATTGTTGCACTGATGGAATGAGCGAGTCCTTCAAGGTTGAACATCACCCCTATGTAATCATCTATACTTTTATATTGTACTTTAAAAGCTTCACTTTTGTTGTTTTTACTTCCTCACCTCTAAGAATAGTGGAAAGGCTTATACCTCCATTAAAACCCCTAAAGAACTTAGCATAGTTCTTTGTAGACAACCAATAGTCACATATTTCCTGAATGAAGATTACATGCCAGGAAAACAAAACTAGAGTTCAAAGGAGAAAAATAATTTGAAGGAGAAAATGTTAAAAAAAAAAAAAAACAAAGGAGCTGAGGGGACAAGAGAACTAGGTATTATAATGAGAACCAAGGAGTCATATGATTCTAAATTCTGTCACAGGGTGTTATTGAAAAAGGGGAAATTTCTTTTGTGGCAGGGAATTTTCAGAAATCAATTTAAAAAAACTGGAAGGAACTCACAGGTTCAACTAGCTTTTACTGAAAAGCTCATCTTCAGTCAAAGGCTAGGAGCCAAATGGCTGTTGCTGCTCCTGCCACTTGAAATGGAAAGAGGCAGGGATGTAGTAGAAACAGTCCTGGTACAACAGGAACTGGTTCATACCTCACAGAAAGAAGATGGGACTTGCTCAGGCAGGGTTAGTTTAGGATAAAGTTGGGCAATAATCAGGGAGAGATTACTGAATTAAAAGAGAAAAAGGTCAATAATCATTTAAGAAATTCCAGTCCTCTTAAGAAAATGGAAAAGACCTTACCTTAAGCCTAGGAAAAAGAACTCAGAAAAGTTGTATGGGAGATTTCTGGGACACAACCTTTTTAGGAAAGACCCCTGAAAAAGTCAATAATTCAATTCGGTCTGTGCTGCTACTCACTGGTGTCATAGTGACAAGAGGGGAGGGTCCCCTGGGGCGCTTCAGCAGTTGTTGAGCATGCAGCTGGATGTTGGCTCCTCCATCTGATGCCCGCCGGCCAAGGGGACCCATTCCATTCAGCAGCTGTAGAGTTGGAGGTTGCAGCAGGGACTGTTCCTGTCAGGGACACAGTGGAAGAGGTGGTTTAATTGGATAGGGGAAAGGTGGAGGAGGAAACAACCTTATTTTAATCTTATGAAACTAAATCTAAAACTAAAACTAAAAACTAATCTTATGAAACTCTTTTGAAAATGATCTAGAGGGAATTCTAGCTCTTCCCCATATTCTTTACAAAGTCCTCTCAATCCAGCTACTTAGAAAGGAAAATCCTCCTGATCCAAAGGGAAGCCATGTAAGTCCTAGGGATGATAAAATCCATAGGAGTCTCAAAAGATGCTCTAGCTAGTTTTTCTAGGGGGATTTTCTTAAATGTCTTAAACATTCTTATTTCCTGTGTCCATGTACCTTGTATTCTAACTGCCCAGTTGGTTGCAGATTTTGCATAGGGAGCAAGTTGTGCACGAAATTCATGTTAGGGGCCACCTGGAGGAATGGAGACTGGGGGTTGACTCGAGGAAAGCCTGGAAGGAGTTTCTGAAGATCTTCTGTGACTTCCGTGCTGACCGTAAATAAGATAAAAGAGAAGTTCAGTTAGACCCTTTTTCAAAGCACTTTCTATGAGAGGTAGCATGGTACTGTGTGAAAAGTTAAACCTGGAATTAGGAAGACTTGGGTTTAAACTCACCTCTGACCCTCTCTCTTTGATCATGGGCAAGTTACTTAACCTCTGAGGTTCAGTAGAATCGGCTATAAAAATGATACTCAGTGTTGCTGGTTGGAACAACTGAGGACTGATCTTAGCCACTGACTATTCATGTAAAACCAGCCTTCCTTACCCAAGAAAAAACCTTGGCAACATCCAGCATCAGGTTGGTTTCTAAAGTCTCAGAGGTGAATAGAAAGTTTCTGGAGGATGCAGGCCATTCACTGAAAACAATGGCTACCCTACATTGGGGCTGATCCACCAAGGGAAGAATGTAATTATGCTTGTCAGTGATGCTGTGGAAGAGAAGCACTGCATATTTGGGGTTGTCATGCCACAATAGAAGCTTTTACAACAAACTTTAAAATAAGAAATCTTTCCACCTCAGAGAATGACATAGGGCTCCACCTCTTTGCAGCTGACATAGATTGTGGAACCTGAATATGTCTCTGCTGACTGTTCAATCACAGTAAGATAGACTAAAGACTAGAACAGAAAAGGCAATGTGGCAGCATCTGTTTGTAGAGAGTTGAAATTTTAAAAGACAATCATGTCTTATCTATATGACATCTGTGCCATGAAGAAAAAAGATGGAAAGGTTAACCTCAGATGCCCGGACTGCAGGGTAGAAGAAAGGAGAGTTGATCATCAGGACTATACTTTGGGTGTATGCATCTCTAGGGTGGCTCATAAGCAACTCTAACCACTGTCCATGCTTGGAAAGGAAACACTGATGAATTTTTGTATTGGACCTGTACCATTAAAATGGTAATACACAAGAAGTTGGCATAAGGTGAGAGAATGTATGGAATGAACATGCTACTCTCCATATGACTCTTTGATGTGCAATAGGGCAATATGATGTGTAATCCTTCCAGTTTTTATTAAAATGGTGATGGAACACAGCAGTCACTACTCACCCACAATCAATTAGGTTAAGTTCAATGTTTTATCACTTACTTGCCTGTAAGTTCTGACTTAGATTAAAATTAGTTTTGTGCCTCCTAGCATTCACTGGTGAACACAATAAAAGAATGTTTGTTGAAAAACTGCAGTGTAAGGAGAAATTCCCTGCTGTGGGGTATGTAGGGTTGCTAGTTGTCTACTCACCGGGGGTCAGCTACACCCACTGTGTGCCTCCTCATCGAAAGGTACCGGACCAGGGCTTCTGGAGACGGCTCCTCGCCTTCATCGCTGTCCAAATTCATCGTCCCATCCGTCTGAGGCAAAAAGGATAATCAAACTGAATGAGCACAAGACTCGGCAAAAGTCTCTTTTTCTTGTGAAGAAGGCCATGATAATTATACCAATCTAGTTTAGCTCTTGAGCACTGTGTTAGTGCCAGAGCTATGAATGCTTACAAGCAATATATAGAAGTGGTGGAGGAGGGGCTGGGAAAACTCCTGTATGAACTGAGTCTTGAAGTTGGCAAGGGTGCGGAGGGGGAGGATTCCAGGCATGGGGAGAGCTGGGAAAAAGGCAGAGACAGGAAGCGGATTGTCCTGTGAGAGACATTTCAAGCCAGTCAGCGTAGCTTTACCGTAGATTGACACTGGGAAGAGAGATAAGATCCCCAGTGGTTAAGGATTTTAAAAATCAGATAAAAGTATTTTATATTTGGTCCTTGAAATAACAGGCAAACACTGGAGTTGATGGACTAAGGTGCCAGTGACAAGGTTATACCCATGCTTTACTAAAATCACTTTGCCAAGTGAAAAACTGTGAAGAAGAGAGAAGTCAATAGGCCACAGTAACAAGCCAGGGATGAGGAGGACTTCAGTCAGAGAGAGCTCTGTGAGACTGGAGAAAGAGGCAAGGGCAATACTATGGCAAGATACAACAGTAGACTGTATATGTGGGATGAGCATGAAGGGGGTGTTAAGCAGGATGCGTGGCTGGAAGGATGGGGATGTCCTCAATAATAAGAAAATTTGGAAGAGCAGAAAGTTTCTAATGAAAGTTTGAGTTCTGCTTTGGACATGTTAAGTTTGAAGTCCTATGGGATAGCTTGTTCAAGATATCCAAAAGGAAATAGGTGATGAGGGATGCAAGTTTAGTAGAGACAAGGGCCAGGTATCTTTCTATAGCTATAAAGATCTGTCTCTTGTCTCAGAATCACCTGCCAAGAAATAATAATCGAACCCATGGGAAATGATGAGATTACTAAGTGAAAAAATACAAAGCAGAGCTTATTAAGCTTTATTGAGACATGAACAACCTCTGGAAGTATGGTGAAGTCTAGGAACGTTTTCTCAGAAGCATGCTTTTAAATGAGTGTAGGAAATACTAAATTTCAATTAGAGGTAAGCGAAAACAAAGATGAATTATTTCCCCATTCAAATTCAAGAACTCTAAGTAAAGAATGTCTGAAATAAAGGAAGAAGATGATCCAGGGGCAGAGCACTGCAGTACACAAATAGTGGTCATGAGTTAAATGAAGATCCAGAGGAGAAAACTAGGAAAGAGTAATCAGACAGGTAAAAGGAAAATCAGAAATAGAGTAGTGACATGAAAATCTGATGAAGAATCTTAGAAGCAACAGTAATGGTATGAGAGCAGATAAATCAAAAGGATGAAGACCTAAAGTACATAGCATTTGGCAAAGCATTGGTGTCAAGTTCAAATAGAAATGGTTCCACAAAGGGTCCTTAATGATTTAACAAATTAACATTATCTAATGTTGAATTATATTCTTATTTGTGAGTTATATTTGGGAATTGTCCTAGCAATATCTGACCTCTCTAAATGAAAAGATCAATAATTGGAGAGAGACTTATTTTAAGAGAGATTTAGCAGAGTGTAGACAGCTTTCTCAAGGAGTTTAGTCAAGTGGGAAAGACAAAAATTACAATACTGTAGCTAACTGGAATAGTTGCATCAATTAAGGGTTTAAGTGGTTTTTTAATTTATTTGTTATTTATTTTAAATTTATTTATTAAAAGAATGGGGAAACAATTGCCAAATGGTCAAAGGATGTGCATAGAAAATAAGGAAACCAAAGCGATCCATAGTCATATGAAATATTGCTCTAAATCTTTACTGAGTAGAGAAATGCAAATTAAAGCATCTCCAAGGTACCACCTCACACCTCTCAGCCTGGTCAATATGACTATGGAGGACAATGATCATTGTTGGAAGGGATGTGGGAAATATGAGACACTAATTCATTGTTGGTGGAGCTGTGAACTCATCCAACCTTTCTGGAGAGCAATTGCCCAAAGGGCAATAAAAATGTGCATACTCTTTGATAAAGCCACTACTGAGTCTACATGAAAAAGGGTAAAAACATCACTTGCACAAAAATATTCATAGCAGTCCTGCTTGTAATGGCAAAAAATTGGAAATCAAGTGAATGTCCATCAGTTGGGGAATGACTTAACAAACTGTGGTATATGAGCACTATTTTTCTATTAGAAACCAGGGTGGGATGGGAATTCAGAGAAGCCTGGAAAGATTTGCATGAGCTGATACTGAGCAAGATGAGCAGAACCAGAAGAACACTTGTATACCATAACAGCAACATAGGGTTGATGATCAACCTTAATGGACTTGCTCATTTCATCAATGCAAAAATCAGGGACAATTTTAGGGTATCTGCAATGGAGAATATCATCATCTGTAGCCAAAGAAAGAATTTGGAGTTTAAACAAAGACCAAAGACTATTACCTTTAATTTTAAAAAAAAGTTATCTTATTATGGAATTTTGCTATCTCTTATATTTTATTGTATTTTTTCCCTTAAGGATATGATTTTTCTCTCAACACATTCAATTGTGATCAATGTATAACATGGAAAAAATGAAAAGACTATCAGACTGCCTTCTGTGGGGGGGGTAAAGGGAAGGAAGTGAGATTAGGGGAAAAATTGTAAAATAAAAAAAAAGAATGGGAGAAACAGTGACATGTCTATAAGCAGCAGAAAGACTCCAGTATAAAAGGAATTATTAGCAATTGGGAAGAATAGGATATAGAGGTAGCAATCTGATGGTGAAGACAATATGGAATCAAAAGTACATAAAGATGATTAATATGGATATATGTGTAGCATGGTTATGCATGTATAGCCTATATTAGGCTGCATTCCATCAGGGGTAGAGGGGAGGGAAAAGGGGGGAGAAAAATATAAAACTCAAAACCTAGCAAAAAATGCCTGAAAACTACCACTGCATGTAGTTGGAAAAATAAAAAAAATAGAATTTTTTTTTTTTTAAAAAGAGAGGGTTTGCCATGG
The DNA here is from genome assembly GCF_037893015.1 of Macrotis lagotis. Lineage (NCBI taxonomy): Eukaryota > Metazoa > Chordata > Mammalia > Peramelemorphia > Peramelidae > Macrotis > Macrotis lagotis. The sequence continues at coordinate 794,979,185 of NC_133658.1, forward strand.
TCAAAAAAATAGCAATCTCTTCAAGTGAGCAACAGAAGACAGTGGGGAAAAGATATTAAGAGTGATGAAAGATGAGTAGGAAGGAAAAAGAGGAAACTCTCGGCAAACAATAACTTTTTTCAATGACATCTGAGTTGAAAAGGTAGAGGTAAGAGAAAAGTCAATGTGGTGAGTGGAATGGTGAATTAATAATTAGAAAAGTATAAAAAGACATCCTTGCTGCTGTGAGGGCTTAGTTTAAATTATATAACATAAATTTGTAATGAACTTAGGCACTGGTTTCATAAAGTTCTCTTGCTCTTTTCAACAAGTGAAGAGGAATGAAGAAAGTGGAATGAAATTACAAAATATTCCTAACATAAGAAATGAAAACTCAAATAACTGAAGAAAAATAAAATGGATCATGATAGATCCATGTCAATAAAATTAAAATAACTTTATCTACCATTAACTATCCTTTCCTCTCTAGATTTTCTTGACACTACAATCTCCTAGTTTTCTTTCCATCTGACTGCTCCTTCTCAGTTGACTTTGTAGTCTCATCACCATAGTCTCTAACAATGGGTGTTCCCAATGTTCTATCCTAGGTCCTTTTCTTCTCCCTTTGAACTCCTGCTAACATCATCATAACCCATTCATAATCATCTATATGCAGATCACTCCCAGGCAGCTATCAATTGATACCTATGTCTCTAGCTCTATGTCTCTATCTATCTAGGAGTTTATCCATGTAAACAGTTATCTATATCTATATCTCTCCCAAAAGCAGCACTAATCGCTTATTGGACATTTCACTTTGACTGTTCCCAAGTCATCCTTAACTTGAAATCTCTACTAAACTCATTTTCCCCCTAAAACCTCTCTCTTCCATATTTTCACTATTTCTCAATAGTACAACATCCTTTCCAGTGCTGAATTACTCTCAACATTAATTCTCAACTCCTCATTCTCCCTCACCATAAATACGCAATCAGCAGCCAAATCCTAAAGTTTCTACTTTCATAATATTTCTTGTATCCATCTCTTTCTTTCCAGTCACACAACTACCACCTTAGTTCAAGTCCTCATCACTTATCTTCTCATGTACTCCAATAGTACTAACTGGTCTTCTAATTGACCCCCTTGTTTCATGTATTTCACCAGTCCACTTTAACTTATGCACCAAGAAATTTTCTATTAGCTTATATCAGGCCACATGACTCTCCTGTACAACAAATTCCAGTGAGTTTCTGTTGCCTCTAAGATCAAATTAAGTCTCCTTTGTTTAGTTTTTAAAGCCTCAATAACTTGGCCTCAACCTCTCAAGTCTCCTCATTCCAGCTCTCAAAATCTGGGGTTTAGGCCAATTGGTCACCTGTGTGTCCCTTCTTCATGGTCCACCATCTCCATCCTTTCCTTTGTGCATGTGTCCTCCATGCCTGAAAGCTCTCCTTCCCTTGTCCCAGTCTCCTAGGATCTTCCCTTCCTTCTTCTTCTTCTTTTTGTTTTTACAAGGCAATAGGGTTAAGTGGCTTGCCCAAGGTCACACAGGTAGGTAATTATCAAGTGTCTGAGGCCGGATGAACTCAGGTCCTCCTGACTCCAGGGCCAGTGTTTTATCCACTGTGCCACCTAGCTGCCCATTCTCTTCTTTCTAAGATGAAAAGTTCAGGTACTAACTTCTGCCTGAAAGGCGAATGTTTGTGCCCTCCCTTTCACACTATCTTGAATTTAGCTCCTTTCTTCATATTTGTATTTATTTATAATTATGCTGCCTACATCTTTATATGTACCTGCATCTCTCCTATAAACTCATTGGAAAGTTGTCTCCTTTGTATTGCCTGGAACATGACTGATGGGTACATGAATGCTCTCTACTGAGGCACTAGTAGTAGGCAAGGATAAGGCAAGACTTCTTTAAGAAAACGAAATTTGTTTGTCTACTGCTGAGTTTCTGGAGAAATGCAATGAAGGTTTGAGCTGTGTGAATGAAGAGAAGGGAACACATGTATGAGCTGCTGTAAAGGTAGAAATGACCACCCTTAACAATGGCTTGGTTATATATATATATATGTGATGACTGCAAATCCAGTTGTCAAGGACGACACTGAGGTTGTGGTCCTGGGGTCTTGGAGTTTGGGAAAACTGAATGGTAATAAGAAACGTGGGCAAGACGGAAGGGTTTGAAAAGAAGGATATATTTTCTGCTTTGAAAATGTTGACTTTGAGCTGTCTCTAGGACATCCAGTTCAAAATATCTAATTTGTTGCTGATCAAGAGAAAATTAAGATTAGGTTAAATCTGAGAATCATCTGCAGGGAGATGATGATATAGTCTCTGGGAGATAATGAGATCATCAAGTGAGATGACAGAAAGCAAAAAAGGGGAAAATAACTCAGGACACAGTCTTGGATGATACCCTCAGACAGCAGTCAGAAAGGTAAAAAAAGAAGAGAAGACAAAAATGCCCAAAGAGAAGAGCGTATACAAAAGAAGGTGATCATCAGCATCAAATCTGCAGAGAGGTGAAGAAGGATCAGGATTGAGAAGATCATCCAATCTACCCATTAAGTGACCACTGGTAATCTTGGGGAGGAGAAATTTTGGAAATTTCAAATGAATAGTGAGAAGAGAAGCCAGAATGAAGAGAGAGGAAATGGAAGGACCTGATTAGGTGACTTTCTCAAGGAGTTTCAATTGAAGAGGAAGAGACATAGATGATGTTAGAAAAGCTGTGAATTGGTCCATCCATTCTACAAATCAAGAAGAATCAATAACTAAAAAGTTTCTAAACTGTATACATCTTTTGACCTAGCATATACCTAAAAGAGACCAATTTTTGATGAAAAAGACAAGTGTAAAAAAAATAATTACCACAACATTTTTCATGAGATCAATTAACTGGAGACAAAATGAGTACTTGTCAACTGGGGAAGAAATGAAACAAATCATAGCACAGAGTTCGGAGGGGAATATTTTCCTTCTCTAAGAAATGATGAAAGAGATTCAGAGAAATCTGGGATGACTTGCAAGCATGGATACAGAATGAAGTAGACAGAACCATCAGAATAATTTATCCAATAATATCATAAAGTAAAACAAGTCGGAAAAACTTAACTAGAAGAGTATAGTGCTCTGGACCTGGAGTCAAGAAAATATGGATTCAAATCCTGCCTCAGATAGTTTAATAAATCCTGCCTCAGATAGTTTAATAACTATGTGACCCTTGGCAAATCACCTGTTTGCTGTACTTTTTTTCCTAGTTTTAAAACAAGTGTGTTAGACTAGGCCCCATTCAATTCTAAATCTTGATCCTATGACTAACAAACAAATAATCAAATTGGACATCAGAAGTCTGATAAGGTGTACATGCCTCCCACTTCTTGGAAGAATGTAGATGTACTAAGAAACAACCAATGGGAAACCGTTTTGCTTAACAATGTTTATATTAAAAAGGAAGGCTTTAGGTTCTGGAGGAACAGTTATGGGATGAAGGGATGTGAAAAAAGAAAATGATAAGAGCACAAATGTAATACTTTAAAAATATTCAGAAGTCAAAAGAAGAAAGTTCTAAAAGGGGTAGTAATGTTGGTACTATTGTGTTAAATTTAATAGATACTTAAAATTGAAATATTAGGAGCAACAGGATTCAGGATTTCAACATACAGTCCTTTTTTTTCCTGTTCTTTTTATTATATGGAAATGCCCATGGTGTTTGTCAAGCTAATAACTTTAAAAAATAAAGAAAATTATGAAAAAAAAAGATCAAAGGTGTAGGGGTGAGGAAGGTTCCTGTTGGAGTCTGACAGGGATAACTACTTGCCTCCACAATTTGGTTTTCCGGATTGATAAGCTGCACCTGGGGAACGCTGATGCTTACAGTGGTACCTGGTTGTTCAGCCTAGGAAAAAAGGGACATACAACTGAGAGAATATACATACACAAATTTGAACACACACCATTAGCAGTGAAGGAAAATATATCTTTCCCAAAATTATTGTTATAACATCTAACTCTCTCTCTCTTCAAAACCTAGAAGCTAAGGTGGCATAGTGGATAAAGTACCGGCCTTGGAGTCAGGAGTACCTGGGTTCAAATCTGGTCTCAGACACTTAATAATTACCTAGCTGTGTGGCCTTGGGCAAGCCACTTAACCCCATTTGCCTTGCAAAAACCTAAAAAACAAACAAACAAACAAAGAAACCTAGAAGCTAGAAACTACTAAAAGGAAATTATCTTTAGGAGAATACTTCTCAATTATATTGAAAACAATATCCACGTGATCCCCACTGCCCTGCAAAAACCAAAAAGAAGAAAAAAAAAAAAAAGACCCAAAATAAAATAAAATAGTAATAATAGTAGGGGTGGCTGGGTGGCAGACAGAGCACTGGCCCTTGAGCCAGGAGCACCCGGGTCCAAATCTGGCCTCAGACACCCAAAGATCACCCTGCTATGTGGCCCCAGGCAGGCCACCCAGCCCCATTTGTCCTGCACCCTCCCCATAATAATAATAATAATAATAATAATAATAATAATAATAATAATAATAATAATAATAATAAAATGTGCTTCAGTCTTTGTTCCAACACCAACAACTCTGTCATGGGTGGATCACATTCTTTTTTTTGTTTTGTTTTGTTTTTAGTTTTTTTTGTAAGGCAAACAGGGTTAAGTGGCTTGCCCAAGGCCACATGGCTAGGTAATTATTAAGTGTCTGAGATTGGAATTGAACCCAGGTGCTCCTGACTCCAGGGCCCTTACTTTATCCACTACGCCACCTAGCTGCCCCGATCACATTCTTTATGGTAAGTCCATCGCAAAAGTTACTTCCATATTTTTCCAATGTTGCCATTGCTGATCGCAACTTCCTCCTTTCTTATTTCTCCACTACCATGTACTATATTTTCTCTCTCCGGCTGTGGGCTTGGGTGCTTGTGGCTCCAGGGCTGGTGCTTCATCCATTGCGCCACCTGGCCATACCTACAATTATTACTATTTTTTTTATTTTAATTTTTTTTCTCTCCCCTTTACTTATCATTCAAGCAAGTCTATATTCATGGGGGGAGGGGGTATTTCGTTTACTCTTAAACAAGAATATTTTATTAATGTAAAAAAACATTTGTACAAAATGAGAATAAAAAAACAAAATAGTAAAGAAAGGAAAAAAAATAAAAAATAAAAAATAAGAAAACAATATCCTACAACTAAACAGAATGTTGGCAGTCTAACCTTTAATCCTCCTCTTTCAAAAGAGCCCCAGATCGTCTCTCAACCTCTGAAAATGAAGAGATGATCTATGGCTGGGGGGTGGGTAGGTGGGAATGGAAGAAAGGGGAGATGTAGGATTGGTGTGTATGTGAGTGGGGCGGGGGCGGGGGCGGGGGGGGGGGGGGGGGGGGCGCCAGGGGGTTAAATTGATTGTAGCTCCTTTGGCTCAGCCCCAATCTGCTTTTAGGCAGAAAGGGCCTATCCTTATTCTTGAGATAGTAGTTATCTGTTCTAAACCAAGGACACCTTGGTTGCTGCTCACCTGGATAGTGGCTGGTGCTGGGAAGGTCATGGTCCGAGGTACACTGGGAGGTGGTACAACACGGAGGTTCTTATGTCTCTTCAGTCGATCACACAATAGGCTATAGATTGCACTGTAGTGATCATAGGCATCTGTCCTTAATGACTGTCAGAAGAACAGGAAAAGGTCTGATAAAATAATGTTATCATCTAAACTCTTTCAATAGTAACACTAAAGTATAAAAGCCTCTAGATAGAAAAAAGAAAAGGGGATGTAAACTATATACCTGACCCTAGTTTTCTTTCCTTATAGAGTTACCTGAAGTGTTCGCTCTTTGTCGAGTCCCATCTCTACCATGGCCAACAAAACATCCTCATTCAGAGGCTCCATTTGTCTTTCAACCTTCACATGCTGGCATTCTGTTATTAGCTGCAAGGTATATGAAAAGGTAAGTCACAAATCTTAAACTGTTCAGACAAGCATTCTAAAGAAGACAGTCCTTCATATGCCACTTGATAGTGAAATTTGCTAATTTGGTATATTAAGCCTAGGATAGTGTTGAAATGAGACACCTCTGCAAATAAAAATTTCCAGCTAAGAACAGTTTGTCCGGTGCTCTATTTTTTTTTTTTTTGTGGGAGGTTCAAAGAGGATCTATATGTATAAATCATTTTGACTGAAATAATGGAAATAAAGAAGAGATGGACTTGGTGAACTCAATCAAATAAGAAGCTGTATACTCTATCAAATTCTAGATTTGATCTAGATTTATCAAAAACTAGAATTAGGAGCTTCGTATAGGAAGCAGGAAATTCTAGACAATTTCAGCAGCCTTGCTGCTGTCCTTTAATATCCCATCTTGCCAGTTCTACTTTGCTCCCTCAATGTTACACAATAGCTTAATTCCTCTTCCTACCTTTTCAGGTCATGGCCTGATTACAAAAACACTGTGCAGTCACCCCCAGGCAGATGGTGCAGAACTCACCCTTTCAAAGTTAGGATCAGCCTCTCCCAGTTTCATCCATTTGTGTTTGCAGATCTGCTCCATAGAGAGGCGCTTACTTGGGTCTAATACTAGCATGTGGCGGATCAAGTGCTCACATTCTGCAAGACAGAACAGCAGACTACTTATTTTTTGGTCGGGGAAAGAACTCCAAAAGCATTGAGGAACTACAAGTCCATTCCAAGTCAAGAAATTGCCAAGATCCTTTGCTTTTCAACTTACTCCAGGGCTTTTGCCATTTTCATTGCTTACTCAATCAAAGGCAGGAAATTCAAATTAGACAATTTGGTTACTTGTTAGTATTTTCATTAAAAATTCATCTGGAGAGGTTTAAAAGCTACTGGCTACAATGAAGTTAGGTAATAATCTCTGGACATTGTTTTTTTTCATGCTTCCTCTGGCCCCATTCTATCCGGACAATGTAAGGTTGACTGTCCTCTGGCGATATCTGGTCTCCTAACATTTCTCAAAACACTCAATCCTTTCCTCATACCTGATTGTTTGAATTCCTGGATCAGGAATTTATTAGTTTTTAGGGCTATGTTCATTTTTTAAGATTTTAACCCAGGGAATTAAAGATTTATGATGACATACTGTGGAGCAAATACACAAGGGCAGAGAGAGGTAATGAATTAATTTCCAAGTACAGGATACTTTCTCAGAACTTGTGAAGATTCTTAGGTATTCCAGTGAATAACCACTTGAAATTTTAATGAAATCATGTGTACAATATTCTGTGTTGTGTTAGCAGGCAAAGTAGAGGTGAAAAGATACACTGAATCTTTAGGACATTTTACTACACATCATGGAGAAGCATAATGAACACTGGTTTAAGAATCTGTCTCAGTTCTGCTGCTCACTTTCTGGTAAACTTGATTAATTCCCAACTTTCTCCAGGCCTCAGTTTCTTCATCTTTACTATGCAGATACTAGATGACCTCTCTCACAAAGATTATTGTGAGTATTAATACAATTAATTTGTTAGTCATCTATTACTGATAATTGAGAAAGCACATCAAAGTGTTCTGAGGAGTAATGATAACAAAAGCTGACATTTCCATAGTGCTTGCTATGTGTGAGGAAACTGAGGCAAAGAAAAGTTAAGTGATTTGCCCAGGGTCATAGAGCTTGTAAATGTCCAGACCTAGTCTTCTATCTAATACACTAGCACTGACTGTATCTCTTGTCTTTTTCATCCACTCACTCACATAATTGTTCAGACATAAATTCATACGCAAGCACTTAATAAATGAATGGCATATAAAATAGGCTGGCTTTCTGTTTATTTGAAACAAAACCCCTTAGCTTATTCTCTCTTCTCTATCCTGCCTTCAGATCTCGTTTCATCTTCTGCCCTCTCCTCACCTGGCCACTGTCATCGTTCAGGCCCTCATCAACCTTCACCTGGATTACTGCCCCAGCTTCTTGAATAGTCTCTTGACCTTCAGTCTCTCTTTACTTTTTCCAGTCCACCCTACACCATGATGCTTCAGTAATTTTCCTTAAGTGCAGTTTCGACCACTCGACCCCACTATTTGATCAATCTCTGGAGTTTCTTAATGCCTCTGTTTAGCCTTTAACCACCACCTCCCCCTACGCACATGCACATGCACACACACACACACACACACCCTCAATTCCAACCTATCTTTTTTTTTTAACTTTTTGCAAGGCAAATGGGGTTAAGTGGCTTGCCCAAGGCCACACAGCTAGGTAATTATTAAGTGTCTGAGGCCAGATTTGAACTCAGGTACTCCTGACTCCAAGGCCAGTGCTCTATCCACTGCGTTACCTAGCTGCCCCAGTTCCAACCTATCTTTCTAGTCTTATTGAACATTCCTTCTGTTCCTTGTGCAGGACACTCTATCTCCTATCAAATAAGATATTTGTAAAAGCACTCTGCAGCATGCCCATACATTGTAGGCACTCCATAAAAGCTTATTCCCTTCCTTCAAACTTTCCTTCCCTGGTTCCTCCAACTCCTTCCTTCCCTGTCTCACAGAGTTGCTTTCTTCTCTAAAGATGTAGCCCAGGTACTATCTTCTAGAGGAAGTCTTCTTATCCCCTCCACTGCTAGTACCCTTCCTCCTAGACAACCTTATCTTTACCTATTTTGTATATTTGAATTTATTCATTTTATACTTATGCTGTGATGATTCATTCACAAAGAAGATCATGACATCAGGGGACTGATGCTGAGATAAGCACATGAATTAGATTAGGGGGGTGGCTGTCTGTGCTAAGTCAATAGCTAAGTCATCAGCCTCATTTTTTTTCCTCCAGAGTCCTGTGGGTTCAATGGCCAGGTATGAATCAGGTGAGTTGAGGATGTGAGGAAATCAGGGTAAAGTGACTTGTCCAAGGGTCACATAGCTGGTAAGTGTCTGAGGCCAAATTTGAACTCAGATCTTCCTGATTTTAGGGCCGGTGCTCCAGCCACTGCACCACCCAGCTGCTTGCTGTACATATTTTAACATGTACTTGATGTCTCTCCCTTTGGAATACAAGCTCATAGCAGGTAGGAATTGTTAGTACCTCTGGTGCCTTGCACCCAGCAGGAATTTAATGAAGATTTACCAACTGATGATCTAGGATTTAAAGTCGCCAGTGCCCTGGCCACAGGGTCCTTTTTCCAGCCTCCCCTTCCATCACTGTGCTGTCCAGTCAGACTGGTGGCATTCATGACACTGTACTCACTCCCTGCCCTCACAGGTCATCTCTGAGGCTTGGAGCGCTCCCCCTGGGAGCCCCATGCCTTTCAGGACCTGTAGCCCTATTTCAGATCTCTTCTAATCTCCTGGGACATCTGGGCCACCCCACCCCCTTATATTTATTTTACGTTTACTTGATGTGTACATGTACATAAAACTCTATGGAATACTTCCCAGAGAAAACAGAAGCTGCTGAGGGAAGGGACTAGTTCACTCCTGTCATGTACTTCCCTAGCACTTTACAGGAAGATGATGACTGTTGATTGTCTTTTATTTTTTTAGATGAAACCATCTAAGCAGTATAATCACTTTTCATAATACACTATAAACACTGTATAAACTTATCTTCAAAAGAATGGAAGATGAAATTACCTCTAATTTTTGATTTACGCTAAACCTTAAATAATAAAAACATTTTTAAAAAAACCAACAAAGCTTTATTACACTGATTGCATACCAGGCATTTGAAACTTGTCCTTGCTCTGTGATTTAAAATACCGTTTTGGTCACTAGGACTGTAATGCCTACATTCCTACAGAATGGAGTAATTGCCTTTTCCTGCAACATTAAGCTTTTATTCCCACTTATATTATGTTTCTAGGCCAGCCAATCTAAAACCCACAATTATAGCTTTTCTATATATGGATGAGAAATACCATTGACAAGCATATTCTGGGGAATGCAATTATTGGTGGGGAGGGGAGGAAGAGGGGGAATACTGTATTTCATTGAGAAAGCCATGCTGGCTGAAGGATCACAAATGTATTTTAAACCTCTAGATGGCACTCCTCCATTTTCTTTCAACTTTAGTCCAGCAATTAGCACCTTAGGGCAAAACCTCACTAGCTCTAGAAGAGACAGATTTAGAAGAAGGACCAAATACAGACTTGTACCTTAAGTTCCCAAGCAATAACATCTGAAAAATAAACACCAGTACGCTCTTAATTTATGACACATTCAATTTTAAAGATTCCATATTTATAGGGAAAGATCTTTTGTTTCATTCAACATATAAATGATCAATAAAAACAACATTTTTCATAAATAATAAGAAAATGAAACATCAGGATGTACAAAGATGTTATCAAAAAGTAAATGATCATTTAACAATTTGTATTTCCTGAGTGTTTAACAATATAAGAACTTGAAATAAATTAGTTAAAATGGAGAAAATATAGCTAAAAATGGAAATTCTTCTAAGAACAAAATCAACCTATAAGATATTTAATCCAAATAGGTGAAAAGTAACTGAAGTCTGGGATCCAAGAGTACAAAGCAGCCACTTTTTCAGAAACTAAGAAACACTTCCTCCCCAGGGCAGGGCAGGGCAGGGCCTAAAAGATGAATAGAAAGGAAAAGTCCCAGCTCCTCCTCAGGAACCAGCACTCAGAGTGAGGGCTAGGGCAGTAGTCCCCTTCAGAGAGCTGCTTTCATCTGTTTCTTGTGTGACGCCAGCCCGTCTATGTGGAGAAAATCACCCTGGCTCCAATGAAACCCAATATACCAGCAGACTAACAAGAAGATGTTCCATCTTTGCCTGCATCTGGATGACTGAGGAGAAAGCTGCCTTGGGTGCAATGGGATAAGAACCAAAGGTGGAAGGAATGCTAAATAAAGAGAAAATCTTGGGGAAATCCAAGATTCTGATAGTTGTTTCCAAGTGAGTTTCAGAATATTTAGCCTGGAAAAGGAGAAATCTGGAGGATGGGAGTGATTTTCTTGGTATGGGGAACATGCTGCATTAATGCAGATGAGCAAGATAGCTGTAACTTTTAGAGAGTTCCTTCTTGTACTGTGAGATGAAGTGCCTTCCTTCTAGTACTATAGCCATATGTGTCAGAGTCGGGACTTCAACCTTGTTTTTGCTAATTTCAAGATGACGGTCTATTACAACTCTATTCAAACTCCATTCAAATACAATTAGGACTATAATACAAAATATGTTTATAATTCCTAATTTTCACAAGCTCTAAGAGGCTAAAATCTGAAACTCCATCTAATACATGAGAAATAATCAGTAGATTTGGTGATACTTAGCCTCCAAAAAGAAAAGGGGGCAAGGAAATTCATGATAGCTATCTTCAAATATCTGAAGGGCTGTCAAGTACAAGTAAAAAATGTATGCTGAGTTGTGCCGAGAGTAAAATTGGGAAAAATTAGAATTTATAGGAAGGTTTTGACTCTATTAGGGAATTTTCTGAAAATTGAATCTAAGAATGAACTTAATAAATTATTAAATGGAAATGTTCAAGCAGAGGCCAAATGATTATCAGGGATAATATAGAGTAGGTAGAGAGATTAAATAATTTCTAAGGTTCTATCCAAACCTTAGATTTCTAAGTTTATACTATGGAAGAGGCTGCCAAGGGATTATCTCTGCCTAAAGACAGGCCAGACAACTATCTATCTCAGAAGGTTTCTTTGTGGCACAAGACTAGCCCAGATGACCTTGATGTCTCCAATAGGAGAATTCTTTGACTAGACTGTTGCTATTCTGGGGTCTCATTGAAGAAATCTGTGAGCCACACTGCCATCTGATAAAATGTCCACATGTGGTCACAGTATGACAGTTATCATGTGGTGAACTAAAACAACCTTTGACAATGAAAAACATCTCTCCAAAAAACATCCCCCCCCCCCATGTCATTCCTTTGCACGCTAAAGGAAACAGAGCTGGAGAAAGACATAAGAGGAAAAAAGAAACAAGACAAGCAAGAAGATTCTAGATAAAGTAATTCAAAATCTAACTATACACCTTTGGAGGACTACAATTTTAGGAGGTGGCAGACCCAGATTAATTCAATTCCATTCCATTCATCAAGCCTTTATGAGGCACCTGCTGGCTGCTTGGAATTAGAAATGCAAAAATTAAAGTTATTCCTGCTCTCTAGAAATTTACAAGATATTGGGGTAGAATGTGCCTAAAATAAGAATTTACATAGCTTCCTTTGATCAAGTATCTCTGCTCTTCGATTCTTGGTCTTGTGACTGCTCCTCTGCTACAGCCTCTGTGACGTCATTCAATAGTTGTTCCAGTTGCAAGTACTTTCTTCTTCCTCAAATTATCTCATATTATACTTAATGTACAGACTGTGATTTCTTTCTAAGAATATAAAATTACTTTGTATATTTAGCAGCTAATGCCCTAATAAATTCAGGTTTGAAATTAGGAGATGTAGGTCCCCCAATGGGAGATCCAAAGATGCCCTATTCTTTGACACTAGTGGTGTGACATTAGGCAAATCATTCAAACTTTTTAGTGTTCAGTTTCTACATTTGTAAAATGAGGGTACTGAGTTCTATGACTGCTAAGGTCTCTTCTAGTTTCAAGATTCTAAAAAATAAAATGTTGAATGGGTAAGCTGATGATTATAGATAGCAATGGAACTAGTTGAAAATTAGCACCAAGGTAGATAAATAATGGAACTAAAAGTCACCATAAGAGGAGAAGCAGGATACTGTTGGGCTTGCAAGTTAGTTGGGGATAGGTACGCATGCTAAAAAGAAAACAAATTGGTTTATATAGTCTGATTACTGAAAGAATGATGAAGGACGTTATGGAAGACTGAAAACATCAGGTTTTCCTCCTGAAAAATAATAAGGAAAAAGAGGTAGTGAAATTTGGGAAATCCAACCACAAAGTTCCCAAAGCTGATTCCTATAAGGGAGTGAGAGAGGCCAACTGTCCCTCAAATCTTTTATGTGCTGCCAACTAATGGGACCTGGCATAGAAGTTATTTCTAGCTCTGTGGGCAGAGGGAGTGGTTCTGGAAGAAATAGAGTCATGGATTCTTTTAGGCCACATGAAACTACTCAGGGTTGAGGGAAGCACCAGGCATCTGTTTGTTAGCAGGAATGAAAGGGGGAGGCAAGTAAGAGGTAATTACCCAGCAAATTCAAACTTTTTTCTTGGAAGAAGGGTGAAGATGAGCTTCTCAAGAACTTTCCCCAGTAATGACTAGTTTTATTAAAAAATGATTCCAGAGAGCTTAGCTCAAGACTTTTTACATTTATATTTTTAATAAACTTCCTAGAGATGTGTTCCCTTCAAAGTGGTTCAGACTTCAAAGAGGGCTCAAGTATTAAAAAAAAAACACAGAAGGAAACAGAAATAAAGTTGACTAATAAATCTCTAAAACATCTGTTCCTATGGAAATGAATTATTGTCTATAAAACAAAAAAAAAAACCCAGGAGTCTAAATAGCATTAAAATTTTAAGTGATGAGAACAAAAAAGTTATTGACTATCCTCTATTCTCAATTCATTCCAAAGCCTAAGTACTGGCAAGAAAAAAAAAAGACAACATAATATGTTTGAAAAATAAAACAGTCAAACTATCTTGGATGATGAACAGTACAAGGAGAAGAAGGTCTCATTAAGGACTTACCTGTCATATTAAGTGTAATCATTTTTGATTTTGTAGGCATCCAATTAAAATAAATGAAATATTATTTACAGGTCAAATTTCTTTACAGTAAATTAGCCTAAGTGACTGCCTAGATTCCTTAGTTGTACTGGCTATCACTTGAAACAATGGCAGTCATTGTCTGGGGTCTTGAAATATTTTTAACATTCAAAAATTCAGGTAATGAAAATATTTTAGATTTGACCATTATATTGAAAATCTCTGATAGACTCACTAATCTAAGTAATATACAATAAAACAAAATTTCATTGTGACAGAAAATTTTGGATAGTACTTTATAATTTGGGTAAAGGAATTTGACCTTTATTTAGTTTTAAAAACATGCTGTTATGTTGGCAAATGAAATGTGAATATATTATTTATATGCCCGCATGTCTCTGTGGTAAGAACACATGCTTCCATTGTTTAGATGGCAGAACAGTGACCACATGGAAGAGGCTGGACTTTAACAGATGGCTGACGTCAATAGCTTACTTTTATTGGATGTGCACTGAGGGTTCCATTGAAGGCCATTCCTAGTTTTCTCAGCCCATAGCCCACAGTAACATGGGAAGGTGACACTTCGTAACTCTGACCAAACCTCTTTCCATATGACACTTACTATCTTGGTAAAAAAAATTACCTCTATTTTTATGTGGTTTACCTTTTAATTCTTTCAGCAATGATGGTTCTACCAAAAGATAATCATGGGAATATTCTGACTGTGGCAGGATTGGAATATCCTTTTTGTTTTAAAAAAAAAAAAAACTTGCCTTCTTTATAAGTGATTTTATATTTGGAAAAGATAAGCAAGATTAAAGAGAAACTTGTATGCAAGTGAGTGTTGACACTGAACAAAATCTAAACACAAACATAAAACCCCACAATGTAAAACCTTACCATCATTATATTTTGCTCTCAGTTTCTTTCAGGGAAAAAGAAAAAATCCAAATCAAATGTACACTAAGGTTAAAAAAAAATTCTAACAGATCAGTTCCCAATATTAACCAGATAAGATAGCCCTTGATTTAATTTTAAGACCTAATACTTCTGTTTTCCATCACTGAATATTTAATCAGACCTTTCAAGAATAGAGTATTAAAAAAACTTTCTTATGAATTTGACAGATAGGCATAGCAGAATAGCAAATACATGGAGAACTAGTTCAGCAGCTTTTGGCAAATAAAGCAAATAAGAAAGACAAAACTCTTGTTAAAATCCAAACAATTCAAGCTGAAATTATATTCCAAACCCCAATTACCCTACCCCCCCTTTCCCCTCCTCCACCCTTTCCCAAGTCAACAACATTTTAAAATAGAAGCCCACGGAGGGGTAAATTGCTTGGCCCAGCAATCTCTATTTATTTGAAATTTGAAACGTGTTTCTTTTAAATTTCTATGTTTTCAATCAATTTCACTGTGTGATTCCAGCACAATGAAACTTCTAATCTAAGAAGACTAGAAGGACCCTTGAAAGGACCCTTACCATACCAGAATATGGTCATTTAGAAGACTGATCACTCTACCCCTCCCTGTACTCAAAGCAAATATCTTCATGTTCTTATTCGTAGGTTTTTACTTAGTCCCATTAAAGTTATGGCAGTAAGAGTAAAATCCAAATTAAAGATTCAGTCCAGAGGGCTCAATTAGTTTTACAGGGCTACCCCAAATCAGGTATAGAAAAGAATACAGTAATGCCTGGAAAAAGATACCTTTTTTCCTAGTTGTTTTCTAAAACAATCTGCCTTATCTTTCTGAGATGAGAATGGCAGTGATTTAAAAGACAGAAGGATCAAAGACACAAGATTCTTTTCATTTCTCTTCTCTTTTCCTTTATTATCTTTTCACTAGAAAACCCTGAAAGCTAACAACCTGCAGAAGCAGCACTCTGACATGATGTGGTGGGGCCTGCTTTACTTGTGATTCTTTTGTCACAACTGTTTCACTGACTTTTCTCCTTAGGTATGGAACTTAAGTGAAAACTCTAAGTAGAGAATATCTACTGTGCTTTTCTATTCTAAGATTCTATGACCAAGTGGTGGCTTCAATTTACATGACAACTTGATTTTTCCCAGTTCTCTCTAAAGAAAGTGATTTTAACCATGAAGAATGCTGTGGTTCCTAGTGAATGGACAAATCAAAGCTGAGTTGTTTTTCTCTAAGTGGAGGATTTCTGGCAATAGTACATACTGCACTGTGCATTCTCCAGAAGCATTATATAAGGCTAAGTCTTGTATTCCCAGTAATAAAATGCTTATGTAGCATTAGAATTAATTAAGTCACAATGAAGTCTAATCAATAAGAACTCAACAATATTGTCCACTAGAGATCTCTACACACTCTCAGGCTTTAGAGTTTTTTATTGTAAATTAATTTTCCTTTAGTTAAATGTCTGCCTTCACTATATTTGCTTACAGGTGGTTCTCTGGGCAAAAGAACAAACTAGGCTTTCAGAAGCAGGCTTCTGATGACTGCTTTCATGTATCATTAGTGAGTTTAATGCTCAAGAAAAAAAATATGCTCACATAATGCACTCAGAAAGCTTCCTCACTATTCTGTGCAGCTGTATAACTGGTTATTCTAATGTTGATCTTATACAGAAACTTCAGCTACTACCAAAGTTTGATTTCTAATTTCCTGACAGATTTGGGTCCAATGGGGTACTTTACACTGTAATACAAAGAAATACTTTGTTTATTCTAAAAAATATCTTTCCAATCTCATTTACTTAGCTAACATATATAATATACAGGCATTGTTCTCTGAATTATATCCATGCAACATTTAAGTTTATTTAACCAATCCTGAGTCTGTATTCTAAGTGTTCTAAGTGATAGAAAAGAGCCTTTGGGATTCAAGAATGACAGTTTAGAAAGCTTTTAAGATACTTTCCAGTATTCAATGTATAGGTTAGTCAGTCAATAAATATTTTTACTGTGCAGAATTCTCTATTGCACTCTGCTATCGGCTAAGTTATTATAGAATTAAATTATCAGTGAAATCTCATTACTAAACAATCTAGATTATAGATTAATTCTGTCAATTAAAAGTACAGTTTCTGTTTAACATTGAGACTGATGTAAGCTTTCAACAAGTGAAGGTTGGTGTAATCATTCATTTTTCAATAAATATTGAGTCCCTACTACTATTACTGATATTATTATTCACATTTACATAATGACATACAATCTAATTCAGATCTCACAGGTGTAGGCTCTCTTCCATGGTGCAGATCACAACCTCTCCTTCCCCTCTTTTTGGTGGCTCTTGGTCATGTGCTCTCATAAATCTTCTAAAGAGTTTACCCAAGGTGCTGGAGCCATTCTTGACATTAAATAACTATCAGTGAAGGATGTATTTTGTCCATTTGGCAAACCTTGCTCTCACTATATAACCAATCCAATGCTTTTTCTTATGATACAACTCTTTAATATTAATCTTTATTATACCTATCTTATGTAGTTCTTCAGTGATCTAGGCAAGCAAAACAAATTCCTGTATACTTTTATGTCTAAAAAATATTTTATTGCCAGATTCGGACCCAGGTGCTCCTGGCTCAAGGGCCAATGCTCTGTCCACCACCCAGCCACCCCTGCTATTACTACTATATTACTACTATTTTATTTTATTTTGGGTCTTTTTTTCCCTTTTTTTTTGTTTTTTTCAGGGCATTGGGGTGGGGGGGGGGGGCTTGCATGGCACACAGCTGGGTGATTGTTGGGTATATGGGGCCAGATATGGGCTTGGGTGCTCCTGGCTCCAGGGCTGGGGCTCCATCCATTGTGCCACCTGGCCATACCTACAATTATTACTATTATTTTTTTAATTTTAATTTTTTTCTTTCCCCTTTATCGCTCAAGTGAGTCTATATTTTGTGGGGGGGAGGGGGTATTCTGTTTACTCTTAAACAAGAATATTTTATTAATGTATACAAAAACATTATTTGTACAAAAAAAGAATAAATAAATTTATCAGAAAAAAAAATGTATTGTGCACCTAGCATCTAACACCTTTCTCTGTCAGGAAAAGAGCAACAAACTTAATCACTGGTTCTCTGAAATCTCGATTGGTTATATTGTGTGAAAAGAATTCTCGAGCCTTTCAAAGCTGTTTTTCTTTATAATATTATTGTTTAAACTGTTCTACTGATTCTTTTTATTTCACTTTGCAGCTCATACAAGTGTTCCTAGAATCCTCTGAAAATGAATCTTAGTCATTTCTCACAGCACAATAATATTTCATTATGTTCATAAACTTGAGATGTTGCTTGATAGTTTGGAAACTCCTTAATTTTTGATACCTGTAAAATTGATTTGGTTTTGCTTTCAACTTTTCTCTCCTTGGTATCACCCTCTGTCTTAATACCCCACCCCAGTTCCATCTCACTTCTTTTTCTCTGTTGAATATTTTCGCTCTAAATTCTGTGTGTGTGTGTGTGTGTGTGTGTGTGTGTGTGTGTGTGTGTGTGTGTGTGTGTGTGTGGTTTCAATTTCCCTTTACCCAATTCAAAAAAAGCAAAGTTCATCTGAGACCTGATCCCTCTGCTCCTTTCTCCTTTTGAAATTTTTCTTTGCCTACACACAAACTACAAGAAATAGAAAAGTCCATTGCCTACTAATGGATTTCTTTCTTCCTTCTTTTTTCCTTCCCCTTTCTTGTAACTATGAAAACAGAACCAACCACCTTTCAAGTCTTCTGCTTGTCTCATTTAATTCTCTCAGTGTTTTAATAAAATATTTAGATGCTGAAGAGAAACTTATTTGTTCTTCCCCAATTAAAATGTTGGATCTTTATTATCATATAGCCCCTTCCAACTGTTCGAATAAATTTACCTTTCTAGGTTTCTCTGATTCATGTTTGTATTCTGAAGTTCCTAATCAGCTATGTTCTTTTCATCAAGTATGGTGAAAAATCTTATATTCCATAAAAGTTCCATTTTTTTCTCTATAGAATTTTTCTGAGATTTGCAGGGAAAGATATACTTGATTATAAGCAATATATTTGTATGCAATTTGCCAGTCTTTCTAACAGGCATTTAACATTTATCAATCTCTATTATGTGCTAGGCCCATGCTAAGCACTAGGGATACAAATATAAAAAAAGAGCTTACAATCTCAGTACCAACGTAGCGAGTCAGAAGAGAACTGAGGCATCTGGGTTGAGCTCCACCTTGAATGGAGGATCTTGAGATCATACCCTCTCCACGCCCCCCCCCCCCAATCCAAAGAGTGGTTGATTAAATTGCATTTTAAAATCTCTTCTTATTTATAAGAGAAACTACCAAGTCTGGGGTGATCCTGTTTGTGGCTCCCTGATACTCCAATGCTTTTTTTTCTGGATATTCCAAATATTTTTTCTGTAACAAAGCAACTCCAGAGTATGGCTCTGACATTTTTGGAACATATTCTTGAATTTTTCTTGGATTTTACTTCATCCTGTGGTTTTAATAGATTTTAATAGGTTTTAATAGACAGTTTATACTTACGATTCCTAAAATATAATGTCCAATTTTTAAAATGGTTTTCTGTTAATTCAAAGATTCTTTAATTATCTGTTTTCTGATTGCAGATTTTCACCCATCCTTTCAAAGTTGATTTTGTTTTAATAGGAATCAATGATAATGACTGCTCACATAATTATTTTCCCCCTTAGCCACAAAAGTAGAAAACTGTACCAACTCATTAGGAAACCCTCATATTCTTAATTTCACAATCTGAGCAATTATTAAATTCAACCTCCTCATTTTAGAGATGAGGAAACTGAAGTTCAGAGAGAATAAATGACTTACTAAGAATCGCATAGCTAATAAGGGCCTACCCTCCATCACGATGCCTGTTTTTGCCTAACTTAAACCAGTTTGTTTCCTTTTCTGAATTCCCATTAGTACTTACACCACATAAAGACATTATATGTGTGTATATATCTACTACTCCACAATATTCACTCTGACTCTAAGAGTTTACTATTCTATCATATTTTCTGGTCCATTCATTTTTGTACATGGAATTTCTTCCTTTGATCATGGTGTAGGCTCCAAGGTCTTCTCCCCTCCACCACCCCATTCTGTTGCAGTGAATACACTAAGGCCCCATTTATCAGATCACAGGATCAGAGGGCAGAATGAACCTTGGGGAGCTCTAGTCCAATTTGCTCATTTTAGAGATTAAGAAACTTGTCAAAGAACATATAGGCAGAAAATGGTTGGGTGCAGAATCTGAACCCAGGTCCTATGACTTCAAATTCTGCATTCTTTCCACAACACCACAAAATTTATTAACTTGATTCAACAATGTTAAGTTATGGATTTTAGAAAAATAATTGTCCTCTTCCTAAAATAAAACAATTCCCTCACAACTATTGCTTTTTTTTGGAGGGCAGGGCATGGCAGTGGGGTCAGGGAACTTACCCAAGGTCACACTACTAGGTAATTAAGGGTCTGAGACCAGATTTGACCTCAGGTCCTCCTGACTCCAGGGTTGGTGCTCTATCCACTGTGCCCCCTAGCTGCCTCCCTATCCCTATACATATACACATATATTCTTACCTCACAGTAAGCCCATGAAGAAAGTAATATAATTATTATTAACTTGCATTTTACAAATAAGGAAATTGAAGCTTAGTCAAGTACTCAAAAACTAATAAATATAAAAACCAGGTGTACTGACAAGAAGATTGCAGTGGCAGAGGAAAAAAGAAAAACCTAATTCAGATTAGTGACACTAATCCTATAAAAGGAATTCAAATAGTGTAACAAAGTGGAAAAGTTCTGGACTTAAAATCAGCTAGGGGGCACAGTGAATAAACCACCAGCCCTGGAGTCAGGAGTACCTGGGTTCAAATCCAGTTTCAAACACTTAATAATTACCTAGCTGTGTGGCCTTGGGCAAGCCACTTAACCCCATTTGCCTTGCAAAAACCTAAATAAATAAGACCCAGCTTCAAATCCCACTTCTGATCTGTGACCACAGACAAGTCCTTTAACCTCTAATAACCTCAGTTCTCTCATTTGTAAAATGGAAATAATAATACATTAATATCTAACTCATTAGGTTGTTGTGAGACTCAGATGAAATAAAATATTTTTCAAATTTTAAAGTACTAGCTACATGTTGGTTACTATTATACTAAGTACAATCTTGCTCAAAACAGGAGAATATAGTAGATGGCATCTGGGCCTTTAGGACTCATCCATACACACAAGGAGTATCGATAGCACTATAGTATAGTGCTAAGGATGGGAAAGAATGGATAATCTAACCTCTTCATCTTTCATTAAACTTTCCTTTGGATGTCTTTCCCATACAGGGCTTGGAGAATTCAATTAATGCTTCAGGCATCATTGAATTCATCTATCGGTGACAGCAGGTAAAATCACTCTTCAAGCTTTCACAAGTTTGTGTTTCAAGCTTGCATCCCTTTCTAAATTCACAATGTACATAATGAAGCTTTTGTTCCTACTATTTAACTATATAACAACTCCTCTATCATAAAAGAGCAACTCTATCAATTACCACTTCCAACTTAAAACAAAATAATCATGTAGAAAGCATTCAGAAATCTGAAGAAAGGACCCATAATTATCAATCCATATTTTACATGTAAAAAAATTTATTATGAAGATCATGGTTAAGAGCTTTCAAAAATCCAATACCAAATATTTGGACTCTAGTCAGATAAATGAAGAGTTGAAAGTTAGAAGAATGAGATGAGATAGCCTCTTTTACAATATGTCCTAGAAGGCTTTAGCTTGTCAAATCTTTTACCTGAACAAGACCTGTTTTTCGACAAAATCAGTGCTTATGAAGAATGCAAACATTCAGTTCCCTCTAAGTGAAAGGAATGCAATGTTAATTTTGATTCATATGTAGGGAAGTCAATTGTGCAATACTCAGTCATTTTCCCAAGATAACCATTATGAGTGAGTTCTAGCAATTGCTCAAATTAGAATACTGTACTGGATAAGCATGTTTTGGGGATAAGGAACTGAAAGCCCCTTTGACTTATTATGAGTGAAGATCTCCCTCAAGGATTCTTAACTTGGGGTCTATCCATAAATTTTAGGAGATCCATGAACAGGGATGGGAACACAATTACATCTTTATTTTAGCAAAATTGCTATCTTTGTAATTCTACATATCTTGAGCATTTAAAAAAAAGATTCTTCTGAGAAAGGTCCACAGTCTTCACTCAAAAGGCAGCAGAGTCTATGACCCAGAAATGATCAAGGAGCCCTGGTCCAGAAGGCCAATGAAGCATCAGGCCTGAAGGCATTCTCCCACCATCCTGCTTCTCTTGCCTCAGCTATCTAAAATGTAGCAAAACATACAAGCTCCAGCCACAATGGACCACAACAAGCTTTGAACAAAGCAAAACTGGTGACACTTTTTCCTTAGTACTGCCAATCTCTTACATATAAAAGGTGCATTTTATAAAAGGTGCAAGTTTATAGTCATATAAAATAAATATTTATCACACACTATCTTGTGACAATGATCAGGGACACAGTGGAGAGAGGAAGGAAGACCTGAAGGAATCCAGCCTTGCACGACCCGGACAAGTCACCTAATCTGTCTCAGTTTCAGTTTCCTCATCTGTAATTTGGGGATAATAATAGCACCTGTCTCACAGCTCACTGAGAGGATCAAATGAATTAACATATTTAAACAGCTTTGCAAAGTTTCAAATACCATATACAGTAAATGCTAACTATGCTATAATTCTCTTATCTTTCACTGTACATAAAACAGATGCTTGGTAAATATTTATTGAATGAGAGACAAATGGAGAACAGAAAATCCCAACTAAATGTTGAAAATAAGCCAAGAAAAAAAAAAAAGAAAAATTCTAGAATCCTTTAGAGGGAATAACCCCAAGCAAAGCAATTCACCACTTTGACAACTATTATATCCTTTTTTTCAGGTATAAAGTAGCTCAAGAAAGAGATAATACCATAATTATTATAGAGAACAGAGAAAAAGTTGTTCTTTTATGCTCTGTTTCTATAAATATCCTTGAAAGATTCTGACCCCTAATGATTGGAAGGGACAAAAGCTGTCAGACTTGTCTCACCTTTCACACAAAAGAATCAAAATAGAGAAACTCTTTGTGCTTGCTCAGAAAAGATCCACATTTTTCAGTCATTAACTCCAGAGAAATGGTTTTCATTAAAAGTGGACCAGAAAGATAGCAATGACAGAAACTATTCATAGAACAACATCTCACATCCTATACCAAGATAAAGTTGAAATGATTTCAGGGTTTAGACATAAAATTTACACAAAAAAGTATTACAAGTCAATTAGGAGAACAAAGAATAGGGGTGGCTAGGTGGCTCAGTGGATAGAGCACTGGCCCTGGAGTCAGGAGTACCTGAGTTCAAATCCAGCCTCAGATACTTTCTAATTACCTAGCTCTGTGGCCTTGGGCAAGCCACGTAACCCCACTGCCTTGCAAAAAAACCTTTAAAAAAAAAAAAGGAGAACAAGGAATAATTTACCAGTCAGATCTATAGAAAGGGAAGTAGCTTATGACCAAAGAAGAAATAAAGAACATTATAAAAGGGTAAAAATCCCACATGTACAAAAATATTCATAGCAGCTCCTTTTGTGGTGGCAAAGAACTAGAAATTGAGGGGATACCCATCAACTAGGGAATGGATGAATAAATAGTGGTGTATACATAGTGAGGGAACACTATTATCCTATAAGAAATCATGAGGGATGGATTTCAGAAAAGCCTGCAATGACTTTCATGTATTGATGATGAGTGAGATGAGCAGAATCAGAAGAACACTATATACACTAACAACAACATTGCTTGATGATCAACCATGATGGGACTTGTTCATTTCAGCAGTACAATGATCAAAGACAATTTTAAAAGACTTGTGTTGGAAAAATACCATTCATATTCAGAGAAGGAATTGTGAAGTTTGAATGAAGACCAAAGCTTATTATCTTCAATTTTTTTTTTTTTAGGATTTTGCAAAGCAAATGGGGTTAAGTGGCTTGCCCAAGACCACACAGATAGGTAATTATTAAGTGTCTGAGGTCGGATTTGAACCCAGGTACTCCTGACTCCAGGGCCGGTGCTTTATCCACTGCGCCACCTAGCCACCCCCATCTTCAATTTTTAAACGTTACCTTATATATTGTCATTTTTTTCTCTCTATTGTTTTCTTTTTTCCATTTGGATCTGATTCTTCTCCCACAACATGTTCAATAATACTCCATGTTTAGCATGGTCTATATTATGAGCTTATATCATATTGTTTTATGTCAGGAAGAGGGGGAGGGAGGGGAAGGAGGGAGAAAAAATTGTAAAACCCAAAACCTTACCAAAAAAATGATTAGTAAAATCTACCATTACATGTAGTGTAAAATATTTAAAATTTTTTTTTTAAAAAGCGAACCATAGCTAATATTCTTCTTCTCATTCCCCTAAGGGCTACCTACCTGTCTGGATCTGAGTCAAAATGTACAGACCTGTACTTTGTGTTCTCCCTAAAAATGAACATAGATTATTCAGCAGAACTAAAAACAATCCCTCACTACAACTCCTCTGAAACTCTATTTTAACACAAAGATAAATGCTAAAGTGCTTTAGATTCTAGGCTATGTCTTCAGTTTTAAAACCTTCTAAATCTAAAAACTCTTCAACTTTAATGCTCACTCATTTAAAACATTTATTCAATTTATTTATTTCATCACTTGAGTAGAAAGTGGGAAGATGAGAAATCTCAGATTTTCACAGGGGTTTTAAGTAGAAAACTAAGATATAAAATTAGCTGTCATCCTCAGCTTCAAGTCAGGTCTCAATGATTAACAGTTGCTGACCTAAGTCACTATGATTATGAAAAGAAATCACATTGCTGGTAACAAATAGGTCAGCAGAATGTTTCCTATCAACTATGCCCCACTGTTAGGTTCTTGATGCTATTAAGAGGCATCTGTGGTTATTAAGCTGCCAACTCCCTTACCTGTGGACATGAAAAATGGAATTCGGAACTTCCCACTCAGCACCCGGGCCCGGAGATTCTGTAGAGTGCTCCCATCAAATGGCAGGGCCCCACAAACAAGCACATAGAGGACTACACCAAGGCTCTGCATCCCAGAGAAGATATAGAAAGAAACAAAATAGACCAATAAAATATGAGCATGAAGATGAGAGTCAGTCAGGTACATGACAATGGAACAAATTTATTTTTCTATGAAGAGGCAAGCCTCAGGGGTGAAGATTTGATCAAGATTCCACTGTTTCTCTCAGCCCAGAATTCTTAGGTCCTCTCAGGTGAGGCTAATATCATTAAAGACAAGTGTGTCATGCTAATTATGTAAAATGAAAACTTACCCAAATATCCACTTTGGGCCCATCATACTCCTTTCCTTCAAAGAGCTCAGGGGCAGCATAGGGGGGACTCCCACACCAGGTCTTCAATAACTGCCCTGGGGTAAAGATGTTACTGAATCCAAAATCTGGAAAGTAATTGAGAGGGGCAGCTACTGTTACTTTTTTCCTAGAAACAAATTCCATTTTCTATAAGAGAAGATTTTATCTCAGTAAATTTGAAAGTCAAGTTTTAAAAAGCCAAAGCAATCCCATTATAATAGTCAAGCACATAAAACTAAAGTTAAAAGATAAATAGAGAAATGAAGAACATAGAAGACATTTGGTCTAATTCCCTTATTTAATAGTGAAGGAAACTGAGGCCCAGAAAGATTCTGACTTGTCCAAGATCATACAGGCATCAATGATTCATTAACTGATCAGTGGAAATAAGCATTTATTAAGTGCCTACTATGTGCACCAAGTACTTTATTGGGTGAAGGAACTGGAGCCAACAATGATAAGCTCCTGCCATTAAGGAGCTTGCCTTCAGCGAAAGGAAAGAACACATGAAATACCCAAGTCATAGAGTAATTTTAGGAGGGGAATCAGTAATTGATGGGGTTTGGGGAATGAAGGAAGATCTCTATTAGAAAGTAGCCTTTGAGTTCATATTAGTAGGAAACTGGGGGATTTATGAGGATAAAAAGAGGGAGGATGTTCAAGGCATGGGAGAGACACAATATGTAACAGCACACTTACAGGAAAAGGAATGCTGTGTTGGGAACAGCATGACAGAGTGGAAGAGCAGACAGAATTTGGACCTGGATCCTGATTCCAAATCCAGAAATCATTTCACTCTGGTATGACCCCTAGGATTGTGTGAAATGGATGCCTGGCATCTACATCTGGTACCAATGACTTCTACCAAGCAAAGAATAATTAATTTCAATTTATATAAACTATTTGTAATACTGACAAAAGGAGGTATTCCAAACTATTTCTACAATACAAATATGATCTTGATAACTAAACCAGGGAGACATAAAGGAAAGAAAATTACAAACCAATATCCCTAATAAACAATGATGCAAATATTTAAATAAAGATTAACAAGTAGGTTACAACATATTAAAATTTTTTCAATGAATGAATAAGATATTTATAACTATATGTAAATTACTGTGGATACAATGGGGAGCCTGCTCCCCAGGAGTTCACATTTTAATGTGAAGACACCGATAGGTAAAGGTCCAGCTGCAAGTCAGATGGAAAGCTCTCATGGTCCCTAGGATACACAAAGTAGATGGCAACGATTCTTTTTTCATATAATTTCCAATGATAAAATCTTATCAATTCTGAAGCTGAACCATTTAACAGTACTAAGGATTTCCTTCTCTGGTTCTTTAATAGCTAGGGTTGTACAAGCTTTAGGAGACTTGCCATGCCGCTCCAAATGGGTTGCTTCCCAGTAGGCAATGGGCAACAGGGTTGGAGAGAAGATGATGATGATGAGGGAAGTTCCACTTCATTCCCAAAGGGAAATGACAGTGGTGGAGGAGTCATGGGAAGACAGGCCTATTAGGACAATATTCCTGGAGCTGTGAACTGGGTGAGTTAATGTAGAAAAAAAAAATTTGAAGTATAAAAAGTCTCTACATACTCTATGGTTCAGTGTTATCACTACTAAGCCTATACCCCAAAGAAGTTTTTTATAAGGGGAAAAAAAGACCAATATGAAAAACTATCTTTATAAACAGTTCTTTTTGTTATAGGAAAAAAGCAGAAACAAATGAGTTAATCATTAATTGGAGAATAGCTGAATTTAATTATGCTATAAAATAATTTAAACTTAAAATAACATAAAACTGCTGTAAGACTTCTGGGACACTTTTACTGCTCTATAAGAAACCTGGAATCTTGTTCTGAAGTGATACAGGAATAAGGCATTACAGTATATGATGTTAATCATATGTTATTGTAATAACACCTAAAAAGAAAATCAACTTTGAACTATATAAGAACATTTAGTGGCCAAGAATGACTCCAGAGGTCATGCTATGGAAGCATGCCTAACTTCCTTTTTGGAAAAAGATGGTAGACTACAAATGTGGAATGAAGCACATGTTGCCCAAAGTGATTAATTAGTCATAAGGAAGGGTTCTACAGAGTTGGACAAGGGGAAGGAGGAAAATCTTCAGGAAACAACAATGATACACAAAAGAAAACTTCAATAAAATATTTTTGAAAAAAAAAAGTCACATCAGATTATTTCCAGTTTCTTTTCTGGGAGTTATTAAACTTGTAAGTCAATGAAATCTTGTAGATGCTGTTAGCCTGGATTGAAGTTAAGCAGTTGAAAGCAGTTTCTCATACCATTTTTTTGGGAAAAAATTGGAGAGTTTGAGCTAGATGACAACATAATCAGTTGACTAAAAGGCTGAATCCAAAAAGTAGTTGTTAATGGTTCAATGCCAATTGGAAAAGAAGACTCCTATGAAATACTTCTGTGATCTGAGTTTAACCCTGTGTATTGTTGGCAGCCCATCAGGCTCCGTCTTCCCAAACATCAAGGTGGATTGTCACCACACCTGGCAGTCAGGTTCTTTTTAATCCATATAGCACACATTGGTTTTTGTTTTTTTAGTTTTTAAAAGGTAGTGGGGTTAAGTTACTTGCCCAAGGTCACATAGCTAGGCAATTTTTAAGTGTCTGAGACAGGATTTGAACTCAGGTTCTCCTGACTCCAGGGCCAGTGCTTTATCCACTGAGCCACCAAGCTGCCCCCCCGACACGCACACACACTGTTTTTAAAGTCCACACAGTGGTACCTGAAATTTAGATTTTTGTTTGTTTGTTTTCTGGAAGACCCACTAAGAATTTAAAATAAATATAATAGATTTTCCTAATAAACAGGTGAAAAATATACAGGACTTTTTTTTTTAACTAAAAGAATCCAAATATCCATTTATTGAAAGTTGTCTTTCTTTACTACATATTATTTGTTTTTCTTTAATCAAGGAAGAAATCCAATTACATAAGGTTTTCCTGTCTTCCAAATAGAAGATTTTGATAAATGAAACAGTCAACTAAGTGAAGAAGCTTCAGAGATGACTCTGAGTTTTGATTAACGTTAGTATTTATACAAAAAAATCTAAGCTATCAAAGAATGGCATAATTATGGAAAGAGGGCTGGAAGAGGTGGGGCACAGCTGGAAGACCACATGGTTTCCATAGTACTTTCCAGCTTAGCAGCTGGCTACCCAAAACAGGAAAACTGAAAACCAACAAAAGCTATATTTTTTCTGAATTTATGGTATCCTCGGTTAATACTGAACAACTAGGTGTTAAAAAGATCCTTCAAAATTCTATCATTTTGAACTTTCCTTTCTCTCTCTACTCTTTTTCTCCTATATTTTATATCAACAGGCATTTATGTAAGTCAAATTGGTTTTTCTTGTGGCCATCTCCAATCTTAATACATTTCTAATATTTTGCCCAAGCATTCTTCCTCCAATCTGCCACATAACATAATTTTTCCTACAATCAACTCCTTGAAAAGCCTCTTTTGGAATAATGCATTTATTAGGTTTGTTTCGGTTGCCTTCAAAAATTTCCCAATAACTTTCAATTATGCCTCATCTGGTCACTGGACCCAGATGGTTCTGAAGGAGAAAGTGAGACTGGTGATTTAGCATAGCCCCTCTCACTCAAATCTAATTTATGTGCTTGTCATGGCATCACCTCCCTGAAGGCATGATTTTCTTCAAGAATGAAAGACAAACATCATCATCATCAAGTCTGACAGTATTTCAGTGCTGTTTCTGTTTATAGTATTATAATTATTTTATGTAATGTTCTCTTGATTCTACTCTTTACTCATTTTACTAATTTTCTCTTTTACATAAATGTTCCCGTTTCTCTGAATTCTTCAATTTAGTATTTCTTATGGTGTATCTTTATATACCATAATGTTTTCATCCTTCCCTGTTAGATGGACACCTAATTTACTTTTAGTTTTTTTACAATCACAAAGAGTATTACTGTCTTTAGTTTTGTAATTGATTTCCCTAAAATATATGCACAATCCTGAGATAGTTCTGTCAAAGCACAAATATAATAATCCCAAAGATACACGCAACAATCACAAAGATGCATTCATACACATAATACCTATAATATTTTCAACATAAGACAAACATGAATTAGGAATAAACAATTCCAACCTAGGTAAGAAATGATCATCTTAATCATTACCTAAGGAATTAATTTTAAGTGAATTCACTTGTAATTTAATAATGATAATAATAGCCAACATTTATACAGCCCATGCTATGGGCCAGGCACTAGTAAGTATTTTATAACTTTTATCTCATTTGATACTCGAAAGAAATCTGGGACTTAGGTACTGCAATTATTTCCATTTTACAGATGGGGAAACTGAGGTAAACAAAGGATGTGTCACAAAAAAATAAGAAAACCTCTCAAAAACATAAAAACCAAAGGATAAGTGTCATACCAGTAGGATGTGTCTGGTGATGCATTTGAAATCAGGTCTTCCTGACTCCCAACCTACCACTCTATCCACTATACCACATAGTTTCAAAATAAAGCTGTAAGCATCAATTAAAAAAAAGGTAATCAACAAAGACTTTATATTAGCAACTGTGCATCCCCAATCTACAGAACTCAGAAGTCATGAGTAATAAAAAATGAACAATAATGTGGTTTCAGAGAGCTCTCAGGAACCCAAATATCCACTTATCAATTAATCAATAAGCATTTATTAGATGATATGGCAGGCATGAGGGAAATAAAGACAAAAGTCAAAAAATTTCTCACATGCAAGAATCTATATTTATTT
Source organism: Macrotis lagotis (assembly GCF_037893015.1). Lineage (NCBI taxonomy): Eukaryota > Metazoa > Chordata > Mammalia > Peramelemorphia > Peramelidae > Macrotis > Macrotis lagotis. Next base: position 795,008,981 of record NC_133658.1, read on the forward strand.
TTTTTATTATTATTTTTTTTGCAAGGCAATGGGGTTAAGCGGCTTGCCCAAGGCCACACAGCTAGGTAATTATTAAGTGTCTGAGGCCGGATTTAAACTCAGGTACTTCTGACTTCAAGGCTGATTCTCTTTCTACTGCACCACTATATTTGGATGTATAGAATACCAGCATTTCCTACTTAAAATCGTATTTGGTTTTTTATTAAAAATAATTCCTCTAATCTAAACACAAGGGCTAATCCATCTAAAAAAAAGAAAAAAGAGATGAGGAATTCATTAAAATATATACTCTTCTTCAGACAGCAGAAGCCATGAGAGTAGCGTATATTTTCTTCATGGAGCCTAAGTTTATTTATTTTTTTTCCTTACAAGTAGCTCTTAAACATATTAAATCTCTTTTCTAACTGACAACATTTGGTTGGTTAGGATTTATATTATAAGCTGAAATAGAAGCTTGTGTTCTTTGCTCTTAATTCAGAGAAATCAACTCTAATTTGAATCACCAGCTAGGGATGATTTAAATATTGAAGAATTGTCATCAATTTCAGGAATTAAGATTTCTTAGTTAAATTCAAGAGTTTGGTGCTACGCAATCTAAAGCAAATTGTAAAAATATAAAAATTGAGGGCGTGTGGTGGGGATGAGGGAGAAGAAGAGAAGGATAGTCCTGGTAGGGGAGGCAGTGGTATGGAAAACAGGAGATTTCCAGTAGGAAATTTTATTATCTGGTCCACCACTTCAGAAGATTTCCTTCTGATTCACTGATTCCATTCTGGGCTCATCAGGGAACAATCCTAATCAGACTCAAATATAATGGTTCTGGGGCGGCTAGGTGGCACAGTGGATAAAGCACTGGTCCTGGAGTCAGGAGTACCTGGGTTCAAATCTGGTCCCAGACACTATTTAATAATTACCTAGCTGTGTGGCCTTGGGCAAGCCACTTAACCCCATTTGCCTTGCAAAAAAAAAAAAAAAAAAAAAAAAACACCTAAAAAAAAAAGACTACATACAAATATAATGGTTCTGGAAAAGATGGTCAAGTAAGCAAAAGATCACAAGACCAAGTGGCAATTGGGAAATGTAAGGAGAAACAACAGTGCTATCTCACTCTGGCACAGGTCAGCACAAGAAGACAGGCAGAGACTTGGAGGCACTGGTTAGAGGACTAAGCCAAGAAGGCCTATATAGAGCCTCCAAACACCAGGCTGAGCTAGATCCTGTGGCTATATACAAGGCAGGGAGCAGTGAGAGGAATAAGGCTATGGCTATGTTGCTCTGTCCCAAAAATAGAGCCACAGCTTCAGCTCCAAATAAAGTTGGGAGGTGATGCTATGTAATAGGGAAGAGAGTGCAGACCAATGGCAAGCTAAAGTTCAGTCCCTCTGGCCCCTGAGAAGGATCTTGGATTCAGCCCACAGCTAAGGGTTAAGAAACAGCTGAATCATTAGGGCAGTGAGCTGAGGCTAGGAGTAAGCATACAATTCTGTCACTGAATCTGCTGTAGAATCTTCAAGTTAGCTTCTAGGACCTAGAGTCAGCAGCTATTATTGGAATTCCAAATAGGGCAAATCCATACTGCTATGGTCCCAGAGCAAAATATGGAAGGGAACCTACAAGAGCTCAGATCAAGAGAGCAAGAATAAAGACTGTCACTTAGAGTGATTAAACTGATTAAAGTATACTAAGAGTATATGCCCCCCCCCACCCGGGTCAGGAATCCTCTGAGGTCCCTGAAGAACACAGATGTATGATTCCAAGACTCCAAAAGAAGATGATGCATGCTACCATGCATCCTAATAGAAAGGAGATAGAATCAAGATGTAAAACAAGCCTTATATTTTTGGATATTTCCAATACAAGAATTTGTTTTGCTTGAAGATACATATTTGTTGGGGGGTTTTCTTCAATAGAGGGAAGAGGGGAAGTGGTAAAGATGAAATAAAGTAAAAATTTAAAAAGAAACAAAAAGTAAAAATAAAATAAAAACCCTGAACTCACTGAACTCGTCAAATGAGAGGGAAAACCGAAATCAATCCAAAAACAAACTGAACTGGTCTAAAGAAGGTAATATATGTGTATGAATGTGTTAAAAAAAAATACAAAGCAATAGCTTAAGTTATTGGAGAATTTTTTATGTATGAAGATGTCTGTTCCTAGATAAAGTTTATCCTCACTTCTACTTTTAATACTCTTTGAGTGCATCTCCTGTTTCTGTTCAGTAAAATTATTACTGCCATATGTTTCCAGGATATTACCAATCTGACATTTGAGAAGTCTGGAAGTACCAACTATTCCCAAATATCTTCAATATCATCACTGAAATACAATTCAACCCCCCATACTACAGGCACTTTTGAAGATATAGGGAATATTTATAAGCCTATTCTCAACCCATTGCATCAGTCATTTACTCATTCTCCAACACATATCCTTTTCCATACTTGCTCTAATGTCTTAATCATTGGGTGAACAAAGAAATTTAAAGGTATCGGAAATTATGCAATATTGAAAACATATGACCTCACTACTTTCTAATTGGTCTGCTTTTGTCCTTCCTCACAGCAATGAAGTCTTTTTAACATCAGCAAGTAGGTGGCTCAGTGAATAGAGTACTGGCCTAGAGTCCTGAAGAACTGAGTTCAAATTCAGCCTCAGCCACCTAAGAGATGTAGGACTCTGGGTAAGTAATTTAACTTCTGTTTACCTTATTTCACTGAAAAAAAGACATGGCAAACCAGTTCAATATCTTTGCTAAGAAAACCCCATGGACAGTATGTTCCATGGGATCACAAAGAGTCAAACATGACAGAACTACTGAACATTATCACTGTTCATCATCAGTGTAAATAACATGAAGATTCCTCATCTTCCTCCTCTTCTTGGTAGTCTACCTGAGCAACAAACTCCTTCACAAGATGGGCTACATGTAATCTGTCCTGAACAGCTCAATCACTGAGGAGAAACTCCCTACTTGTTAGATCTCCTGTCATTCTGAAGGCTGCTAGAGCCCCATGAGCTTTCTCCAAAGGGAACTGGTTTGAAGAAGAGGTACCGGTAGCTATTTCCTCTCACCCAGAAGAAGGACCTAATCTACCAAAGGACCCATCTTTCTTTGGGAGGATATGAAATTTTATTATTTTATGAATATGTAGACCAGAATCTTTTTGACACCAATGTGTTTATTTTTTAACATCAATGTGTCTTAACAACAATGCATATCTAAAATGACCACAGATTTTACTACAATTGTTTTTATAGTATTTGCTGGTCAGTGTCTTTACTAACATGAATTCTTTGCTTATCTTCCTGTGCTATTCCTTCTCTCTTTCTTACATCCTTGAATTAATGGATTCCATAAATCCAATTGTTTTGCTTTTGTGAGATTCACACATTTGATAACTATTCCAAATTTTTTCTCTTTGTAGCCTTCACTGCCCCCCCATTGCTCATAACTGAGACCCGTTTCACAGAGGAAGCAGAAACTAAGTTGGAACTTGTACACAATAGAAATCTGTTATGAACACAAAAATTATTTCTGTTCTTTTAGAAGAATGTAAATGTGTATATATGTAATAAATGTGTAATATGATGCATGTGAATATATGTACATATTTTAATAACTTAAAAAGAGTGTGGTTGAATGACAAGTTGAGCTATTTAAATATCTCTGCTATACTTCAAAAAGATCCTGTGTAGTTTGGACAAAATATTTTTTATCAAATAGCATTACAAAGAACCACTTCTAGACTTACCTTATTGCTAAACATGACTGTTTGGAGGAAGACAGCTTAATCCAATGTGCATTTTGTTCAATTTAAAAATCATAATGAATAAATAATTTAACATAAAAAATAACCCCTTTGGAGAGATAAGATAATTGAGAGTAAATAACTTAATAAATGAAATTTGTGGATCAAATAATGAATAATTAAAACAATAGATAATTTCACCAAAGAAAATGATAGCAATGAAACAACATAAAAAAATTCGGGATTTTACTAGGAGAAAATTTATCTTTCTTAAAGACTTTCATCAACAATAGAAAGACGAATTAGGCATGCAACTAAAACAAAATACCAAGTCAAAAATCTAAAAATCAACATCAAAACACTAAAATATAAATTCTGAAAATCAAAGAAGAGATTAACAATTGGGGGGGGAATAGAAAAGAAAAACTACTAAAGTAGAAGTTACAATTAATAACTGACTTTTTGGGGAGCAGAAACATCAAAAAAATGGATAAAATACATTAGCCAACTTGATTTTAATGAAGCAGATATCTAACTAGTGTCAAAAGTGAAAAAAAAAGAATTTACACCAAATGAATAAAAATTTATGTGAATTTTGTTTCATCTTCAGCTAAATCCAATTCTTCCTTATCTGTAATTTAGGGATGATCTTTGTCCTACCTATCTTAGGATTTGAGGAATATTTTCTAAACTGTAAAATGGTATCTAAATTTGAACTGATAAAGACAAAGATCAGAAATACTAAACTTTTAAAAAAAATTTGCTCTAAAGTTTTGAAAAGCAAAAACTAGAAGCATGTGTTCCAAATATTTTTTTTCATCTACTTATCAGGAATCTTTGACAGAAAGTGACTCAGAATCAAAGATAAAACCTGGCATTAAGGCTATTAAAAGAGGATCATTAAAATGAACATGATTAGTAAGATTTAGTACTGATTTTATGCTTAAGATACATTAAATTAAAGCCTTTTTCAAATTTTAATTACACTCTAAGTTTCCTGTAGTGGTATGGTGGAAGGAAGGTGTTGGGTGTTTTTTTTTTTCCTTTAAAGAACTGATCTTGGAAATTAACTTTTCAACTTCTGAATTAACTTTAATTAAGAGTTAACTATATTGAGGGCAGTCTCAAGGAGAAGATACTAAGATTAAGAAAAACTGGGAAAGACTTCTTGTAGAAGGTGTAACTTGAGTTAAGGTTTGAAGGAAGCCAAGGAAGTCAGAAGGAAGAGATGAAGAACTAATTCTAGGGAGATGGATGGCCTTGTTCATGAAACAGCAAAGAAGTCAGTAACACTGGATCACAAAATTAATAGAAGGGACTAAAGTATAAGAAGACCGAAAAGGTAGGAAAAGAAGTCACGTTGTGAAGGGCTCTAAAAGTGAAAGGGGATTTTATGTTTGATCTTGGAGGAAGTCATTGGAATTTATTAAGGGGGGGGGGGGGGGTAGGTGGGAACAGTGTTGGAGATAGAGGGTGTCATTAGGAAGACAAATGAGTGGAGGATGGACCAAAGAGGTGAGAGATCTGAGGCAGGAAGACCAATCAACAGGCTAGTGCTATAATTCACATGTCCAAAGTTTACACCAGGGTAGTGGCATTGTTAGAGTAAAGAAGAGAACATATGCAAAAGATGATGTGAAGGTAGAATCAAGAGGAATTGAGAAAAGAATGGATCTGGCAAAGGGTGAGCTGAAGATGACACCTAGATTCCCAGCATAGAGTAATGAGAATGGTAGTATTCAAACAATAATAGGGAAGTTAAGAAGAAAAGTTTTGGAGGAAAGATAATGAGTTCAATTTTGGATATGCTGATATCCAAGATAACCAGTATGGGAAGTGTAATAGACAATTACAGAGGTGAGATTGATGGTAGGGAGAAAGGCTAGGTCTGTACAAGTAGATTTGATAATCATTAGCTTAGAAATGATTTGAAACCATGGGAGCTGATAAGATCAAGAATGACAGTGGAAAATGATGACACCTAAGAGATTAAAAGAACAGGGGCAGCTAGGTGGCGTAGTGGATAAAGCACCAGCCATGGAGTCAGGAGTACCTGGGTTCAAATCCGGTCTCAGACACTTAATAATTACTTAGCTGTGTGGCCTTGGGCAAGCTACTTAACCCCGTTTGCCTTGCAAAAAAACCTAAAAAAAAAAAAGATGGAAGGGAAAAGAATATATGTTTTTTTGAAGAAGAAGAAGATAAGTAGAAAATGTAAAGGACATGGATTTTTTTATTAAGCTGCCATAAATGAGTCCTCCCTAGAAGCCACAAACTTGATGGCTTCTCCTTAACTATAACAAATCATATGAGTATTCTAAGTATTATACTCAGGGAAAATGGAAAGTAAATTAAAAATGCCTTACTTATAATGGGTAATTTCTTTCCATTAATGATTCCTTTATTCCTTAACTCAAAAATTTTTTGACAAGTATTCAAATTAAGGCACCCATCTCACTTCAACTATTTAAACAACAAAATAATATTTTAAAGTAACTTGACTATCGTATTTATAATAGATTATAAGAAAAACTGAAATGCAAGATAATTTTTTAAAATCCTAAAACAGTATATTTAAATTCTTCGACTTATAAAAATCTTAATCACCTAATTCAAGATAATTTTTCTTCAAAATTATACACACACATGCATACACACATGTATGTATGTATGTATATATGTATGTATGTATGTATAAAAACATTAAGTAAAGGACTTTAGCAGTATGGAACCTAATCATTCCTAACAGCACCTGATCTTCTGTAATTAACCAAAGCAAATATGTGTGAAGTAAGCAAAGATGAAATTGTGGTTCTGAATTTCAGAACTTAAGATAAAAGAACAACGGAAGGGCACATGTTGCTAATATAAATAGGTATACTATAAAACTTATGTGTGCCATTTGCATACCATATAGAATCAAAGTCTTTCAAACTTTCTCAAAAAAAGACACTATAGGCACAAAAGTGTTAAGTCTTAAACAGACTACATATAACAGAATAAGTAAGATTCTTCCTTCGACCTTGTATAAAGCAAAGCCCTGAGTGAAGCGTGTTCTTTTTGACAATACACAAACTATACAGATAAGCTGAGACAGTTTGACCCAGATTCTGCACACACCTTAAAAGGTGGCTGTGGATATATCAGGAGAATGGTATTCTCTATTAAGAAGAAAAATGTGCAGAAAAGAAAGAGGGAAAACTAGGTTAAAAGAGATTTAGGACAGATAGAAAGGCAGGCAGACAGACAAAAAAGAGAGAAATGCAGAAAGAAAATACAGAAAGGCAGCTAGCTACCTTGCTACTTCTTGTTTGTTTTTTGAATCTCAGTCTCACTAACTTGCCTGGGGTGGAAGGACAATGGTCACTCATGGTCCAAATCCATAACAACTGGTACCAAAGTGTTAACAAAATCTGTTTTCCAGTCTGGGTCACGTGGCCCCTTTGGGAGCTAGTTGGTGACCATCTGCTCCCAGGGGGCTCACTATTTTGATATTGAACTTAATGCAGACACCTGATAGACCTTAGTCATTTTGCAGTTCTGAATTCTGAACTCAAGAGATCCAGTGGCCTCGATCTCCTCAGCAGCAAGGATGACAATGCCACCACGCCTGCCTCTAAATGAGTTTAAATAAAGCAATTGAGCCAAATTCTATTTCAGGGTACTGAACTTGTGTACTATTGACTTATGTATCATTTTATTCAATTATTTAGATGAAGACACTGATGTTGTACCTATCAAATTTACATATGATATAAAACTGGGAGAGAAAAACTAAGGCAAGATTGATAGAATCAGGATCCAAAAAGAGCTGGAGTGATAGACAAATATAACAATTTGACATTTAAGAATGGTCAAAATATTGTTCCTTAGAATAATAAGCAGTATCTATCTGAAGCCATCAATAAGCATTATATTCAATGGGGAGAGGCTAGAGGCATTCCCAATAATATCAGGGGTGAAACAAGGATGCCTATTATCACCACTACTATTCGATATCATATTAGAAATATTAGCTTCAGCAATAAGAGAAGAATAAGAAATTGAAGAAATTAGAATTGGGAAGGAAGAGGCAAAACTCTCACTCTTTACAGATGACATGATGGTATACCTAGAAAATCCCAAAAAATCATCTAAAAGACTAATAAAAATTAGGGGCAGCTAGGTGGCGCAGTGGATAAAGCACTGGCCCTGGAGTAAGAAGTACCTGGGTTCAAATCTGGTCTCAGACACTTAAAAATTACCTAGTTGTGTGGCCTTGGGGCAAGCCACTTAACCCCATTTGCCTTGCAAAAAACCTAAAAAAAAAAAAAACTACTAGAAATAATTAGCAACTTTAGCAAAGTTGCATGATATAAAATAAACCCTCATAAATCTTCAACATTTCTATATATGACTAGCAAGATGCAGCAGAAAGAGCTAGAAAGAGAAATCCCATTCAAAGTAACTTCAGACAATATAAAATACTTGGGAATCTACCTGCCAAGGCAGACTCAGAAACTTTTTGAAAACAATTATAAAACACTTCTCACACAAATTAAATCAGATTTAAATAACTGGGCAAATATGAACTGCTCATAGACAGCCCAAACTAATATAATAAAAATGACAAATCTACTTAAATTAAACTACTTATTTAGTGCCCTACAAATCAAAATTCCAAAAAATTACTGTAATGAATTAGAAAAAACTGTAAGTAAATTTATATGGAGAAATAAAAAGTCGAGAATTTCCAGGGATTTAATGGAGAAAAAGTGCAAAAAAAGGTGGCTTAGCCCTACCAGATTTAAAATTATATTATAAAAAAGCATCAGTCATCAAAACTGTCTGGTATTGGCTAAGAAATACAGTGGTGGATTAGTAGAATAGACTAGATGCAAAAGCAAGAAATGATTACAGTAATCTGCTGTTTGATAAACCCAAAGAGTCTGGCTATTGGGATAAAAACTCTCTCTTCAATAAAAACTATTGGGGAAAATTGGAAGTTAGTATGGCAGAAACTTGGATTAGACCATCACCTCATACCCTGTATCAAGATAAGATCAAAATAGATACAGGATTTAGACATAAAAGACAATATTATAAGCAAACTAGGAGATCAAGTAATAGTTTACCTGTCAGATCTATGGAAAAGGAAGCTGTTATGGCCAAGGAAGAGATGGAAAACATCATTAAAAACAAACTTGATAATTTCAATGACATTAAATTAAAAAGCTTTTGCACAGACAAAACCACTGTAACCAAGATCAAAAGAAATGTAGTAAATTGGGAAACTACAACTAATATTTCTGATAAAGGACTCATTTCTAAAATATACAGAGAACTAAGTCAAAGTTTAAAAAAAAACAAGCCATTCTCCAATTGATAAATGGTCAAAGGATATGCAAAGGCAATTTACAGATGAGAAAAATCAAAGCAAGCGATACATAGTCATATGAAAAATTGCTCTAAATCACTAATTTTTAGAGAAATGAAACTTAAAGTATCTCTGAGGTACCACCTCACACCTCTCAGACTGGCCAATATGACCAGAAAGGACAATGATCAATGCTGGAAGGGAAGTGGGAAATCTGGGACACCAATGCATTTTTGGTGTAGCTATGAACTTATCCAACCTTTCTGGAGAGCAATTTGGAACCTCGACCAAAGGGCAATAAAAATGTGCATACCCTTTGATCCAGCAATACTACTACTGGGTATATGCCCTGAAGAGATCATGAAAAAGGGTAAAAACATCATTTGTACAAAAATATTCATAGCAGGAGGGCAGCTAGGTGGCACAGTAGATAGAGCACTGGCCCTGGAGTCAGGAGTATCTGAGTTCAAATCTGACCTCAGACACTTAATAATTACCTAGCTGAGTGGCCTTGGGCAAGCCACTTAACAAAAAAATTCATAGCAGCTCTGTTTGTGGTGGTAAAGAATTGGAAAGCGAGGGGATGTTCATCAATTGGGGAATGGCCTAATAAACTGTATATGTATGTGATAGAACACTATTGTTCTATTAGAAATCAGGAGGGATGGAAATTCAGGGAAGCCTGAAAGGATATACATGAACTGATGCTGAGTGAGATGAGCAGAACCAGAAGAACACTGTACACCCTAACAGCATCATGGAGGTGATAATTGACCTTACTGGACTTGCTCGTTTCATCAGTACAATAATCAGGCACAATTTGGGGGTATCTGCGATGGAGAATGCCATCTGTATCCAGAGAAAGAATTGTGGAGTTTGAACAAAGACAAAGACTATTACCTTTAATTAAAAAAAAAAAGTTATCTTATTATATAACTTTGTTATCTCTTATACTTTATTTTTCTTCCTTAAGGATATAATTTCTTTCTCACCATATTCAACTTAGATCAATGTATACCATGGAAACAATGTAAAGACTAACAGTTTGCCTTCTGAGAGGGGTAGGGAGAGGGAAGCGAGATTGGGGGGGGGGGGGGGAATTGTAAAATTCAAAACAAACACATAAATAACTTTAAAAAAAGAATGATCAAAATAAATCACGTATTGAAATTTAAAACAATTAACTGTTTAAGTACAAGAATAGGTCAGATCTGGTTTAAATCTACTTTATACATAAAAAAATTAGGGTAAATAAATCAATTATGAGATATGACTAATAAAGTGACAGATATTCTAATTTCAAATTGATTTTTTACACTATGCTACTTTACTTGAACAGAGCAGATAATAAATGTGGTTTAAAAAAAACATATGGTAAGAACAAACACATACAGGTAATACGCAAGATGAACCAGAGTTCCTAATACAAAGAGGCAAAATTAACTTCACAGATTTTGTATGACAGGTTAAGTTGATATTTATGACTGAAATATAACTTTAGATTGGCATAGCCATCTCCAGTCACCCTAATCTATGTCTTACCACTGGAACCAGATGGTTCTAGTGGAGAGAATGAGACTGATGACTTGCACAGCCCTGCTTTACTTAAATCCAAGTTAAGACATTGCCTTCCTGATGCTATTGGTCCTCTTTCAGAACAAAGGACAAGTAACAACAATGGTATTCAAAACAATATGCTATTTGTTCTTTGTTTTTGAAGAGGACCAATGACATTGCAGGGTGATACCATAACCTGTGTGTGAATTGGATTTAAGTGAGGCAGAAGTGGATAAAGCCTCACTCTCTTTCAAAGTCACTGAAGTTCAGTAGCAGGACAAGGGTCAAGCTGACTGAAGATGGTGAGGGAAACTATGGGTGACCCTGACATCATCAATTTCTTGTTCAAAAGAACTAGAATAAGCAAAAAGGAACACTGTAGCTCAATATCTACTCGTAAGGGTAAATAAAAGAATCAGAATGGAGAAGCATCTTGGAGAACATCTTGTTGATGATCAATGTAATTAGAAACATTACTAATTTTGTCAACAGAATAGGAAGAAATAGACAAAAAGTCAGTCCTCCCACATACCAGAGACACAAAGGAAGATTTTGAAACAAAAACAACAAAAATCAGGTAAGAGCTCATAATCTAATGGTACACTACTACCTCTCTACCACCTTTTGTGTGGCTAAACTCTTTGAGAAGGCTGTCTGTAATGAGTGCCTCCTTTTTTTCTCTCTCTTCCTTGTTTTCTTTTTAACTCTCTATAATCTGACTTCTGAATTCATCATTCAACTGAAATTGCTTTCTCTAAAGTTCTCTTACCTGCCAAAGATCTTTTAATTGTCAAATCTAATGGCCTTTTCTTAACCATCGCCAAGTAAAATAATAAAGAGGAAGAAAGGGCAGAATCCTGGGGAGTAACTAAAGTTAGTAGATAAAGCCAGCAAAAGACACTCAGAATGAGTGGTTGAAAAGGTAGAAGAACCAGTAGATATCAGTGTCACAAAAACAAAAACAAAAAAAGAGTGTCAAGGAGAATTAACAGGTCTAAGAGAGGTCTCTAGATGGATGGAATGATAGATGTAGTAAGGATTTTTTGAGTCTGGGGGACCATGGGCATACTGGTAGCCAGTAGGGAAGAGGAAGTAGGTAAAAAAAGATTGAAGATAAGTAAGAGAGGGAATTTTTAGGGAGAAAATCTCTTGAAGAGGACAGGACAGACTGAGATCACCTTGTGTATTTAGAGCACTTAGTCATGGTAACAAAAAAAAAAAAAAAGAGCTCTTCAGATGTTCAGGAAATGGGCCAGAAGCAGGATCTAGTAGTGAGGAAGAACTCTTTAGAATCTATTAAAAGCAGAAAAGGAAAAAAAATTTTAAAAATTTTTTTAAAAGGTAGAAAAGGTAACTAACCACTTCATTTAATTTAATGATGTCATCCTTCAAAACATAAGGATCCAATGAAAATTCAATTCTGGATCAGATTCTCATCAATTACTAGAGGGTAAACTATGATTACTTCATTAAGAAGAATTTGTCATAGAAGAGAAGAAAGCTGGGCAAAGTCTGACATTCACTCTAAAATTTTGGAGAATAAATTTTAAAGGATTGGGAAGACAGACAATTGTGGATTGTCTAGCCTACTAAAGGAGAAATCAGTTTAGATTAGATATGAAGCTCTCAAGCATGAAATTCTGAAAACACAAGGAAAAAAACTTGCATAAGAAAGAAAAAAGGAAACTCAGAGAATTCATCAACCAGCAGAGACAGTTAAAAGACATAGGCAAAGAACTGATAATAGAGAATGAAACAAAAGCCTAATACTCCTGAAAAAGTTGATGGTAGGCAAGAAAAGATAAAAACATCAACAAGATTTTTAAATGAAATTATACTATAGAAAAAGAAGAGTAAAAAACAAAGGATAGGATTGTTGCTTAAAGTAAATGCTGACAACCAATAACAGAGAAAAGAGAGAACTATCCAAATCTAATTTTGCTTCTGATTTCTCTGTAGAATTAAATGATCTTTGAACAAGAAAAGTCCGAAGTGTTTAAATACACAGCTGATAATAAATATAACTAAGGGGACAGTAAGAGATTCTTCACTGACAAACTACATTCTAGGAATTAGGAAGTATGATTAGAGTCACTGTCAGTGATATTTAAAATATAATGAAAAATAGTAACTTTAAGACTAAGGAAAGTTGCTCAAAAAAAGGGAAATGAATACAATCTACAAACCCACCACTCTAACCTGAATTCCTGTAAATAAAATATATTATTAAAAAGATGTCTAAGAAACAATCAAAATAAGAAGCAGTGAGAATACAGTCATAATAAGAACAGATCTCATCCAAGAGATACTCCCCAAGGTATAGATTAAGATGTCAAATGAAAAAACACAGGTTTCAGAAAAAGAAATGCAAATTCTGCCCATTTTGACCATATTTTGATATATAATAAGGTAAGACTGACTGTTTCTTACAGGTGGAACCTTTGTCTTTAATCCATCCTTTAGTTGATAGTCCTACAACAGAGGTCTGACTATGTGATTCCCAATTTCCTCTAGAATAAAATACAATTTCACCAACTAGATAATTAAAGCCCTTCATAATTGGACTCTTATTCTTATTTTCCAGTCTTATTTCATATTCTTTGCCTTGAATTACATGATGTAATAATCAAACTAGCCTAAATTAGCTTTTCTCCACAAATGACATTCCATTGTGCATTTTCACACATTGTCCCATGTTTCTTATTCAACCTCCTCAGTAAGATCTTTTCCAGTTTCTTCCCTTGTTGTTAGCATTCCCTTACTTTTGAAACCTTTTTACATTTTGTACTTACTTTATGTGTGTTACATCACTCTAGAAAAATGTAAATTCCCTGAGGGCAAGGACTGTTGAGGTCTTTGCTTTTTATTTTTATTTTTTTGGTCTTGTACTCATATAATGTTTAGTTGAATTAAAATATATCAAAAAAAATAATAAATCATGAATGAGAGAAATGCAAATTAAAACAATTCTAAGGTCTTGTTTCACACTCCAATAGGCGAAGATGAAAATAGATGGAAAAAATTGTGAAGGGGCTATGGATAGCAATCAAATGCTGCAGATGAGGTGGAGGAAGATGGTATTTGATCTATATGAATTTTATCCAATGTGAATTGATCCAACCATTAGGGAAAAATAATTGTGCATTATGAGAAAAGTCTTTAAAGTTGTTCTCAAACTTTTAGGTCTCAGGACCCCTTTTATTTACACTTAGAAATTATTGAGTAATCTTTTCCAAACAGCTTTTATTTATCTGAGTTTTGTCTCTATCAATACATGTTTAATTAGAAATTAAATGCCTTGGAATTATTATAAAAATAGTTTTGACTTTATAGATTCCCTGAAAGGATCTCAGGAATTCCCCAGGAGTCCATAGACCACACTAAACCATTTATTCCATTTGTAATTGCACTACTGCACATATATCTCAAGGATGTCAATATGACAAAGACAAAGGTTCCACGTATAGGAAATAGTTGCTCTTACATTATATACCAAGATACGGTCAAAATGGGCAAGATTTAGTCATGAGGAGTGAAAACATAAGCAAATTAAGGAAGCATGGAAAAATTTATCTGATAGATCTATGGAAAAGGGAAGAGTTTAAATCCAAACAAAAAAGATGGAGAGAATCACAGGAATTAAAATAGATAATTTTGATTATGAGGAATCAAACAGTATCGATGCAGTCAAAGTAAGAAGAAAAATAGGCAACTAGGGGCACATTTTTTACAGAAGATTTCTCTGATAAAACCCTTATTTCTCAAATATATAGGAAACTGAGTAAAATGACAAATGTTGGAGGGGAAAGAATGGGAGAGAAAGTGTTTTCTTATTGATATGAGAATGGCAGAACAAACCAGTACATGATTAAGTAAATAAGTAAAAAAATGAATTCAGAAAAAATGAAAAGAATAACAGAATTTCAGTGTAGGAAAAGACATCAGATGATATCCAGGTCAAACTGTACCAGAAAAAGAATCTCCCTCTATAGCACACTGACTCAGCCTTTACGTGAAGTTCTCTGGTGAGAAATCACATTTTCTGCCAAGGCAATACATTCTAATCTTACTCTCTATAGCCAAAAATGTCAAATCTAATCCTTCTTTTATAACAAGGTTGTCCAAAATGCAGCCAGCAGGGCGATTTTATGTTGCTGCTTTGTGGGATTACTAAATGCTTTAGTAAATGAAACCAAACTACTGCAGAGTTCTCACTAAAATGGAAAATCAAAATATATTATCTATTGTTTTAATAAAAACTTTTTTTTAGGTTTTTTGCAAGGCAAATGGGGTTAAGTGGCTTGCCCAAGGCCACACAGCTAGTTAATTATTAAGTGTCTGAGACCGGATTTGAACCCAGGTACTCCTGACTCCAAGGCCGGTGCTTTATCCACTACGCCACCTAGCCGCCCCTCAATAAAAACTTTTAAAAGTAAGGTTGGACAGCCCTTTTCTTTGTCTACCCAAATATCTGATGAGCTATTTACCTTGTTTCCTCATGGGACATCTCTTCACCAAACTAAAGATTTTATCTTCTTTAATTCATCTTCATTTGAAACAAATTCAAGGGCCTTCATGAGCCTAGATATTGCCTGCATAATATTCAATTTATTAATAAATTGTAGAAGCCAGCTCCAAAGACAATACTCCAGACAGGACCTGACAATATTAGCTATATCTTTTACCAAAAAATTTCTAACCACATCTTATTTTTTTTTGTAGGCTTAAGAGTTTACCTTTGAGCTTTTAAATGTTGTTTTAAGATATCTGGTCCAATCATTACTCTTTTTTAGACAGTTGTTATTCAGTATGCTAAGCTATCCCTTACAGCTTAGGTCATATGTAAATATGATCAACATGTCATCCATGCTTTTATCCAAGTTGCTTATCAGAATGTTCAATAGGTTCAAAGACCAAACACAGATCATTGTGGAATTCCCTCAAGACTACTTTTCAAAATGACAATGGACTATTAATGATTAACTCTTTGGGTTTGACAATTAAACTTGTTCTAAATTCAAATGAATATTGTTTATCTCAGCAGTTTCTAAACTTTTTGGATCACACACTTTCTATTAGTAAAAAATTTTTGAATAGGAAGCAAGCACATGAATATAAATTTATTTATAAGTTATTCCCAGGTATTGCTAAACTCTATATTTTATAAAAGCATATACAAATGTGAAAATCAAAAGAAATTAAAGGAAAAAGACAAAACAATATTTTAAAATACTTTTAAAAATGTTTTTATTTTTTGACTTCTTTGCAAAGCAATGGGGTTAAGTGACTTGCCCAGGGTCACACTGCTAGGTAATTATTAAGTGTCCAAGGTTGGATTTGAACTCAGGTTCTCCTGACTCCAGGCTCAGTGCTCTATCCACTGCGCCACCTAGAGGTCCCATTTGAAATACTTTTGTTAGTAATACAAAAAAATTTTTGTTCCCTCTAAAAGTATTGCTAACAATATTTTTGATGAGAGCAATGTGATTAAGCTTCATAGCTCATTATTTTATATTTTAGTTCCATTTTGGTATAAATATGAACAGCAAAAAGTCAGACAAAGTGAAGGAAGGAGAATAATGTAAAATAAAGATGGACATGCAAAGATAAAAAAAGAAATTCCATTCAAAATAAACCATGCATTAAATGAAATATCCAAAAGTTCATCTAGCAAAATATACAGAAACTATATAAATACAAATTACAAAACACTACATAAAAAAAAAGATGTTAGGGGCAGCTAGGTGGCACAGTGGATGGAGCCCCGGCCCTGGAATCAGGAGTACCTGAGTTCAATTCCGGCCTCAGACACTTCATAATTACCTAGCTGTGTGGCCTTGGGCAAGCCACTTAACCCTGTTTGCCTTGCAAAAAAACAACAACAACAACAACAACAACAACAAAAACCTAAAAAAAGATGTTAAGTAAATAATTGTAGAGATGCTAACTGATTGGGCAAAATGACGAAACTATACAAAATTATGTGTCTGTGTGTGCAAGCATATATAAAATTTATTTATTTAGTACTACATCAAACTGCCAAAGAATAATTATAGAGAGCTAGAAAAGTAAGAAATGTATCCAGAATAATAAAAGGTCAAGATTCTCAATGAAAAGAATGTTTTTTTTAAAAAAGAGACAGAAGAAGGCCTAGCAGTACACATCTCAAATTACATTACAAAATAATAATCATCTAACTGCTTGGTATGGTAACAATAACAACAAAAAGTTATCTGTGAGAGACTAGAGTTATAAGATACAGAAGCAAATGAAGATGAAAGTTTATTGTTTCATAATGTGAAAGACTCAATTACTGGAATAAAAATTTATTTGGGGGGCGGCTAGGTGGCGTAGTGGATAAAGCACTGGCCTTGGAGTCAGGAGTACCTGGGTTCAAATCTGGCCTCAGACACTTAATAATTACTTAGCTGTGTGGCCTTGGGCAAGCCACTTAACCCCATTTGCCTGGCAAAATCCTAAATACACACACACACACACACACACACACACACACATGTGTATGTGTGTGTGTATGTATGTATGTATGTATGTGGCAAAAACTGTTAGGAAACTGTAAAGTGACCCAGCAGAAATTACCCTTATTCTAATTCAGGGATGGGGAATGTTTTTTCTGCCAAGGATCACTTGGATATTTATAACATCATTCACAGACTAAATTTGGTCAAACATTTAATTAATTCTCCCCTAAAAAGCTACTAGATTTATTGAATTTTGAGTTCCAACTGTGGTTGTCTTGACAACATCACACCTATACTCTCAGCCATCCCTGTTCTAATGATAACTTAGGGCAGCTAGTTGTTACAATGTGCCACACCTGGAGTCAGAAAGACTTGAATTCAAATACAGCCTCAGAAACTTTCTGGCTGTGTGACCCCTGGGCAAGTCACTTAATGATGTTTACATCAGTTTTCTCATTTGTCAAATATCCTAGAGAAGAAAATGGCAGTATCTTTTCTAAGAAATTCTCAAATAGGGTCACGAAGATTCAAATACAATTGAAACAATAGAACAACAATGTTAGTATTTTCTTAGATACCATTCTATATCTATTTGCTGCATAAAACTGTCGACTATTTCTGTCCTGAATATTCTATCCTCCAAGGCTTTTTCATGGCACTCCTTTCTCCTGGTTCACTACCTACCTTTCTGACTACTGCTTCTTTGTCTATTTTAGCTGACCTCATCATCCATATCATGTTCTCTAACTGTATCTTTCAAGGTTTTCTTCTGCCTCAATATTCTCTCTTTTGGTAGCATAACACACATGTATGTGTATAAATGTATTTATGTATATACACATGCATATATATAATATTTATGTATATATGGGAGAAAAATAAATATTTACAAATATAGATAGTATATTTCTTCCCTGAGCTTCAATCTCCCATCACTGTTTGCCTATTAAACACTTCAAAATGGATATCCAGGAGATCTTAAATTCAACAGATTCAAAACTTAACATACTTTCCCCTTTCCAAATTTCCCTATTTCTGTTGAAGGAACCACCATTCAACTCATTTCTAATCACAGCATTATATTAGGATTCTAATTTTCATTTATCCCATATTCAGTTACTAAATCTTGCTCCTGACTCCCTAGAATCTTCTGTATCTGACCCCTTCACCCTATTCACAGAGCTACTTCCATGTTTCAGACTCTCATCACCACTTATTTAGATTACCTTGTTGTCTCAAGTCTCTCTACCACCCCAATCCTCCCTATACACTGCTGCCAAAATTATTTTCCTTAAACACAGATCAATTTACGTAAGTACCTAAACTCAAATCTAGTGACTTTCTACTACCAGTAGTGTAAAATATAAAGCTCTCTGTTTAGCTTTTAAAGCTAAATTTCTCATTGGAATTATTTATGTTTTCAGAAAATCATTCTTGAAAACTGACTTCTCAATTTCAGTTGACTTCTGCAGAATTTTGTTTCATGGAATTCAACCTATCCTTGTTTTTTGGGTTTTTTTTTTTTTTTAGGATTTTGCAAGGCAAATGGGGTTAAAGTGGCTTGCCCAAGGCCACACAGCTAGGTAATTGTTAAGTGCCTGAGACCGGATTTGAACCCAGGTACTCCTGACTCCAGGGCCGGTGCTTTATCCACTGTGACACCTAGCGGCCCCTAACTTATCCTTGTTCTGAATATTCAGTTCTGCTCTCAGGATGTAAGACTAATCATTCCCAGCCTCCTTCACTGTCTCTTATTATAAGAGAGAATGGTCAGTCACTTCCCTTGCCAAAGCTCCCATCATTTTTACCCTAGTAACTAGCTGCACCTTTTCATTTTTATAATCTTAAAACAGAATCAAACTCTCCCTTGTTAGATCTTTTACATTTTAAAGAATGAAAATATCATCCAAGTCAACAAAGTATTTCCTTCCATGTTTTTAGCAAAAAAGACAGTTCCAGCAAAGTCCCATAATTATTCTATCAAGTTTCTGATCTATCTGTCCAAATGGAACATTATATTCTTTGATGACTAATTCTCCTCTTTTTTGTCTAAATTGATTTTAACCTAAACACTATCTCTACTATATTTTCTTCCTTCTGGATTCTGATTTTCTTTAAGTAGAAGTTTTAAAACCTACAGTAATGTATAGAAAGATTTATAGGAAATTATAGGCAGTTTGTTAAGCAGAACCAGGAAAATATACATGACTATAACAATATGATCTGAAAGAATGCAAAATTGAACGAACCTTTAGTAACCAGAACGATCAAGGTTTGAACCCCTAAAGAAGACTTTAGAGAGACAGTGGCTATGAAATAATGCATCTATTGTCAGATATGGCCTATGTGTGTGAGTTGGTTTTACTGAATTTATTCCCCTTTGTTAGAAGGGATGGCTAACTGGAAAGGGAACAGGGTAATGACATATTTGGAAACTAATGTGATATTAAAAACAAAACATTTAGGAATATATTTTTTAAAATTCAAACAGACATATGATCCTATTCCTACACCTGCTTTTTAAAATAATCTATCCTTGGGGCATCTAGGTGGTGCAGCAGAGCACCAGCCCTGGAGTCAGGAGTACCTAAGTTCAAATCCGGTCTCAGACACTTAATAATTATCTAGCTGTGTGGCCTTGGGCAAGCCACTTAACCCCATTGCCTTGCAAAAAACCTAAATAAAATAAAATAAAATAATCCAACCAAATAGTGTTTTATAATCCATCCAAAGTCTCATTATAGTTGCAGGCATCATCCACCAAGTCATAATATAAAATTTGATTTTCTTGAATGAAGACCTCCAGTTCCTGCTATTCAATTCCCACTCGTTGTACCTTTATGTATGAAACATTTGAGATCTCTCTCTGGGCTCCCTTCTTGAATTCTGTGTCCTCTAAATCTGGGTTTTAACTGCTCTTTTCCCTCTTACATTATAGCTATTTGGTATGGTTCATCAGTCAATCAATAAGTTTTTATGAAGCACTTATTAAGAAAGATTACAATGAAAGGCAAAAAACATGGTCCCTGACTTCAAAGAATTCATATTTGAAAGGTGACATGCATCACTGAAAGGCCAGAAAAGGCATCCTGAGAAGGTAGCAGGCAGAGATGAAAAGATACAAAGTCAGGAGATGGGAGTCGTATGTAAGGAATTTCATGGCCAACTAATATTGCTGGGTATGAGTGTATATGAGAGTATGGTGTAAGAAAACAGGAAGAGGAGGAAGGGGCCATACTGAAAGGAGCTTTAAAAGACAAAGGAAAGAATAAAAGGATCTTGAATTTATTCCTGCAGGTAACAGGATGCCTCTGGAAGTGAATGGAGAGGTGGGAAAGCAGAAGAAAGATATGAGACAGAATAACCTGATCAGAACCGTACTTTGGGAACATCTGTTTGGCAGCTGGAGAATGAATGGGAGTGGGGAGAGACTAGAGGCTGGGATACCAACTGCAAAAGGATATGAGGACCTGCAGACAGATATATTGTAAAGGTAGACATGAAAAGACGACCACAGAGAGTATCTATGTGGCTGGGGAAGAGTAGAAGATGGCAACAAATCTGAAGAATCCTGGATAACTAAGAGAATGGTTGTACCCCTACAGTAATATCAAAGTTTCAAAAAGGGGCAGGTTTGAGAGGGAAAGAGAGCAAGTTGTCTGTTCTTAATACATTGATTCTGAGATGCTTAAAGGACATCTAGTTCAAGATGCTTACAAAGTAGCTGTTACAAGACTGAAGGAAAGGAGAAAAACAAATGTAATCATCTCAAAAGAAATGACAATGATTCCATGAGAGTTGATGAGATTATCAAGTGAGAATAACACATAAAAAAGAGTCAGTTCAATGCAAAGCTTTATTGCAAGCAATGGGAAAGAGGAGTAAGAGGAAATAGGAGGAGACCCGCATGCACACTAGTACTGAATATAACTTATCTAAGGGTAGCCTGGATGAAGATATTGGACCATTGATTAGGATGGAGAGAGCTCCAGTCAGAAGGCAAGCTCTTTTTCTGAGAGTGAAGTTCTCACACTCTAATTTTGGGTGGCTCCCCTGGAATTGGGTAAATTACATATCAGGGGTCAGAGCAAAATATTATTGGGGTAAGGGCTATTATCAGGAACCAAGAACAAGCTGCTGGTAGACAAAATATTATTTGGAGCACAGGTGGACTAACCTTAAAAAAGTAAAGCAAGCATTCTGCCCTGAGTATATTCTGCTTATAAGTTCTCTTAAGGGGAGACTGTCATGGTAGTCTCTTCAAGACTACCAGGCTCAATCTTATAACAAGCTAGAAGGGCCCATGAAGGCCCACGAAGGCCCTTATTGCACAAGGCAAGTTATTGGCTACTTTTGTTGAAATTTCTTTAGCAAAGGAAAATTCAAGGGAAAAAGCATATGGGGCATTTGCTAATATGCAAAAAAAAATTAAGTTTTACAAAGAAAATTTTAAAAATACAGAAGAACAGACAGTGTCACGTCAGTATAATTATTTCATTTCTCAAAGTATTGTGTAAAATGTCTCCTGCTATTCTTGTGGAAAAGATAAAGAAATATCAGTTAGGTGATAGCACAATTAGTGAAATCTGAAATAAGAGAAACTGGATCTAAAGAGTAGTCATGGGGAAGGGCTAGGTGGCACAGTGGATAGAGCACCTGCACTGGAGTCAGGAGTACCTGGGTTCAAATTCGGCCTCAGACACCTAATAATTACCTAGCTGTGTGGCCTTGGGCAAGCCACTTAACCCCATTTGCCTTGCAAAAACAAACAAACAAACAACAAAACTAAAGAGTAGTCAGGACATAATCCCTATTCACAAGGAGCTTAAGTAGGGCTGATGATAATGCTCAAGACAAAGTTAATTTACAAAGTGCTTCTAGTTTTGAAGATAATAAAAACATATTTAAGAAACCATGTCTTTATCAAAGATACTATAAAAATTCCCCCCAGTTTTCCTCTTTCTAATTTTGGTTACATTGGTTTTGATTATGCAAAATCTTTAAAATTTAATATAATAAAAATTATCCATTAAAAAAAGAGTAGTCATGAATGGTTCATGTCAACTTGGAAGATTTCTACTAGACCACCACTTTTGAATATATGCATTTTTAAATGTTCTTGATAAAAATATATCAAACTGGGTGACAATCAAGATAAAAAAAATACCTTGACAACTTAAACTATTAATCTGAATTTAATAGGATATACTTTTTTATATGTTTGTTTTTTGGGTTTTTTTGCAAGGCAATGGGGCTAGGTAATTATTAAGTGTCTGAGGCCAGATTTGAACTCAGGTATTTCTGACTCCAGGGCCGATGCTCTATCCACTGCGCCACCTAGCTGCCCCAGAATATACTTTTAATAGAACTAAATGAAAGGTCTATACTTGGGATTAAAAAAAAAAAATCAACCTCACAAATTTCCCTCACAAGGGAAAACAGTTAAATAGGCTGCTATGGTGGTTCATTAAATACAACTGACATAATTTACCAAACAAATTTTTTTAGAAGTGTAACTAGTTTCATTTTTTTAAAAATCAGAATAATAAAAAGAAATAAAAGATAAATGAAATTTTTTTCCTTATGTTTTATTGAATAAACCATTTGTCACCAAAGGGTTCTGGAGACTATATGCTCAATGAACAAAGAATATGAAGTGATAGTTGAAAAAGCTAATGCAATTTGGGTTTGCATTTAAAAAAACAACTAACAAAAAACATATTTTTCCAAAAACAAAAAAGATAGACTTTTAGCCTACCCTTTTAGCCTAGAACTAGATGTCCTTTAAGCATCTCAGACTCAAAGTGTTAAGAACAGACAACTTGCTATCTTTTCCTCTCAAACCTACCCCTCTTTGAAACTTTGATATTACTGTAGGGGTACCACCATTCTTTTAGGCCTAGCCTAGTAAGACCACATAAGAAAAGCTGTCTGTTTCTGGATGTCACATTTTAGAAAGGCCTCTGACACATACTGTTTATGTGACACCCCCCCCCCCCCCCCCGCTTAATCTCACTGGGTTCTAGGGTAGTTCTTTAAATCTGTATTTTAGGAAATTCCCTCATTTAGAAGTTTCTGATATTAATGAAATCAACAATTGAAGTGACCAGAAATGTTAGCATAAAGAAAAGACCTAGGGGGTACCCTGATAGCTATTTTGAAATATCTGAATAACTGTCACATGGAAGAACAAATAGACTTAATATGCATATGTCATAAAAAAATAGAACTGCAAACAGGTGGTAGAAGTTAGCTGCAAAGAAGCCAATATGGGCTTAATGCAGGGAAAAATATTCTAATACTGCTGCTACCCCAATGTAGAACAGGTTGTGGAGTCAATAGGTTCCCCTTCATTGGAGGTCTTCGAGCAAAAGGTGAATGATTACCTCTTGGGTATATAAGGAATTCTTTGTTAAGTATAGTTTAATCTATACAAGGCCATGAAGTAGCCATCTCAGAAATTTTGTATTCCACCTTCACATACTTTAGATTTCCATTAAACTTGAGTGCTCTTCTCCCATTTTTATGTTTTCCTCCCTCTCCCCTCTGTAGATTTTTGTTCATTTTGACCATTATGTCTTGATTAGACCCTTTGCCTTTACCAATCTCCCATCCCCACTGGAAGTCCCTCCTTTCCATAATATGAAACATCCACAGAGTCTTCCTCCCTGCCCCCCAACATCTACTCCTCAAAATAGGCAAAACTGACTATTTTTCTCCTCAAATCTTTCATAGTAATTAATTTTCCTTTGATTTGAACAACCTTGTATTACCTTTTAATATCTCCTTTCCACCCCTCTTTCTTGGTCAACTTAATCCAAGCAACTTCTTGGGGGACAGAGGATCATTACTAGTCAATGGTTTTCCCTCTCCCATTCTTATTGGAGGGTTAGTTCAATTTTTTTCCTGGTCTTTTACTCCCTGCCTTACATGAAAATTATCATTAGTATATCATTGTAGCCTACTTATTCCTACCATATGTCCTTTTCATTGCTTTTCGGGTTGTTTGTAATATTCTATATCAGGGTATCACTCTCAAGTTATAGTGGCAATTTTCTATATCTTAAAAAAAAGTAAGCACTTGGAATATTCTTCACAGAAAACTGACTTTTCTGTGGCTGTGCTTTAAACTTCAGTTGCACGCTTACTGCCAACCAAAACAACAATACTAGAGTGGGAACTATCTCATGGAGACCATTCTGGGAGCCAACATTTAGAGAGAATAGTTTCCAACTTCCTTGGGTTTTAAAAAAAAGTTTCCATCATTTTCAAAACATTCGCATAACTTCTGTGTTTTCAAGAACATTTCTTGAGGGAACAATCTACATTTAGGCTTTTCCCTAAGTAAACTTTTTTTTTCTATTTAATGTGGGAATTTCTCCAATTCATCTTTGGGGACATGATTAAAATCACCTTAAAATAAAAGAGAATAAGCAATTTTAAGACATAAGTGATATGAGTACATTAATAATATTCTTTGATAACTCCATCAACAAGAGAGTATATGTAAAATGCATGGTAAAACAAAGCATTATATAAATAAAACAATTGTTTGTTATGTCATTTTGACAAAAAGAACAAGATATTTCTTCTAGAGAGATTTTAATCATCATTCTTGTCAATTATTCTCAAGCTTTGTCCATTCTACCTTTACCATATCTTCCCAATCTATCTCTTCACTTTTCTTCTTACTCCCACCTTCTGGGTTACATTATCATTTGATGTCATAGCTTTGTAACTCTCATTAACCCCTAAATTCAAAGAACATTTCACTGAAATATGGACCTGGAAAATCAGATTCAATTATTAATTGCTCTTACTCAAAAACCTTCAATAGATTCCCCTTTACCTAGGATCAAGTCTAAATTATTTATATGAGAATTTAAAGTTCATAATCTAGCCTCTACCTGTATCTTTCTCTATCCCTCTCCTACATATGACCTATATTCTAACCAATTTCATTTGATTCACTAGCTTTTCAAAACCTCTGCTTTCCTGGCCCACTTTTGTTCTTAACATTCCACTCACATTGAATATGCCTTTCAACCTCTCAAACTACTACGTAACTTTCAAAAAAACAGCTCAAAACTCACTTTGTGCTAGTCTTAAAATGATCTCTTTTCTCCTCTAAGCCACTATAGCAATTATTATCCATACAAATCACTTGGGAATTTAACATATACTAACTTGTGACATCTCTTTTGTTATTATTTTAAAAGTCTATTATTGCTATTTAACTTTATGTTTATAACTTGTGATGCAACCTGGACCATTTGCTTTTGGAGCTCGTGAGTCATGTCTTATTTATACTTTAACATTATAATAACCGCTGAATCTTATACAACAAGTACAATTCCAGTAACTGATAAAATTTTTCATTTTCCATTAATTTCATTTTTTAAAGATGGATCTGTAGATCTCATGATTCTATGTTCTCCCTCTACAAGCAGAAATTGCAACTCTTCCATGACTTCTCATTTTGCAAGATTTTTTGTTCATGTGAGTCTGTAAATCTTCAAAAAGAAAGTCATGCTGGAAATCCTTCTCTAAATCTTTTAATATTAAAATAAAAATTAGTTCCAAAATAAGCAGTATTTTTTTTTCCTCTGCTGATAGCTGTGACTTTTTACATTTCCTTTCTTAATTTAAAACATTTTCTTTCTCAAGTCTAAAGAAGACAGGATAATTCCATTAAGTTAGTATCACATATTCATGTAACATTTAAATATATAAATTTCGGAATGCAACATTAATCATCTGCTTTGATCTTATTAGATGAGAAATATTCAAGAAAGCTAAGATTTGTAGTTAGCTGTGAATTAGTTTAATCTTTACAAGGAGAAGGAAAACAGCACTTTTTCAGAGAAACACTTGATGACGCCTTCACAGTAGCCTGATCCCATGATTTCAGAAATAAAGAACTGTCATATCAAACATAAACTGTACTGGTAAGTTTCATTTGCAAACAGCAAAAATGAAGGACTATGGGCAGCTAGGTGGCACAGTGGATACAGCACTGGCCCTGGAGTCAGGAGTACCTGGGTTCAAATCCAGCCTCAGACACTTAATAATTACCTTAGCTGTGTGGCCTTGGGCAAGCCACTTAACCCCATTGCCTTGCAAAAAACAAAAAACAAAAACAAAAACAAAAACACTAAAAAAAATGAAGGACTATAAAAATGGACATCTGGAAAGCAATATCAATATATGCAAATTTTAAAAATTCTTTAAAGACAGTAAAACCATTTAGGCAAATACTGGTAATAGGAAACACTTTTATTTTTTCTTATTTTTGAATTTGCATTAGTTGTAAGTTTGTTTGTTTTTTAGGTTTCTGCCAGGCAATGGGGTTAAATGGCTTGCCCAAGGTCACACAGCTAGGTATTTATTAAGTGTCTGAGGCCAAAGTCAGGTACTCCTGACTCCAGGGCCGGTGCTCTATCCACTGTGCCACCTAACCACCCCCTGTAAGTTTATTTGCAATTGTTATTTGGACTAAAAATAATTTAAGTAAAAGATAAAATTTTCTTTTTTCTCCTTTTTTGGGGATTTTTATATATCTCCTCCAGAGTTTTTTTGTTAAAGGATACAATCATTAGTCAGAGAAATTCACTAAAATTTCAAAACAGCTACTTTCAACTAGTAAAATGTACAATTGTCATTCTCCTGCCTACTGATTCATCATAATGACCCCACACTCTCATAGTTCCCATTCTCTCTTCCTAGGGAAAAAAGCTTACCCACTTGTCATGCAGGGCCTGGTTCTTCCATACATGTGCTCTTCTAAAGTGATGTGAGAGATCATCAAGCCCAATTCCCTCTCCCATTCTACAAATGAGAAAAACCAAGGGGCAAAAAAGATCAAGGGATCTCCCCAAATCACCAGAACTTTAAGGGAGAGGCAGGTCTTACTCTTGCTCTCACTCAACAATAATACTAATACTAATACTCAAACTAATACTAATACTCATCCATTGCTCTTTTCACTATACATATCTATAAACCTCAAGATAAATTAATTCTTCTTGCTCCCCTTTAGATAGTAGTACATTTCTGTCTAAAATTTCATGCACCAAATTTATTTCCAAATCTACTTTTTCATTCTGATGCCCCTAGCTTTAGTTGGAAAAAATGATGAAAATATTGCCTTTGCCTCTGGAGATCTTCAGGTTTGTACTCAGAAATTCATAATCCCTAATAGTATCAAGACTACCAATTTAGAATCACTTGACTAGTAAATCTGATAACCTTTTCTAAATCCTCATCTTACTTGAGCTCTGACTTCTCTGAAAGCTTCTGTCGTCAATAATCCCCCCCCCATATCATCCTAAATATTACCTTTGTCTTTCTGGCCTTCAAAGTACCACTATCGCATGACTCTCTTTTCCTGTGTCTCAGGCTCCTAGATCATCATCTATGTCCTGATATGCAGACATGGTGTCCATCCCTCAATGCTCTATCCTGGATTTTCTTCTCTCTATATACTTTCTCTTCATTATCTCAGCAACTTCCCACTAGTTCAATTATCATCTCTGTGCAAATCGCCAAGTTTTAGCTAAAATTCTTCCTTCTGCAAGAAGTCTTTCCTAGTCCCTCTTCATGCTAATTAGTGTCTTCCCCTGAGATTATCTTCTTCCCATGTATATTGCATGTATATTTTAATGAATTTGTCTGGCTAATTATTGTATCCTTTAACAAAAAACCTCTGGAGGAGATACATAATATATACTTTTATAAAAACAAGCAGCTTTGAAAGCTATAAGGATTATGATTAATATAATGGAATTTGGTTTTGCTTTCTATCAATGGGATAGGGCCCTGTGGTGAAAAGAGAAAAGAGATTTCTGTTCATTCAAAAATAAGGAAGTAGGGTATACTCTACAGAAGGGGAATGCTGCATACACTTTCAGATGAGGTTATTGAATTGTAGTTTTCTCTTATTTTACTTTGTCACAAGGGATATCTCAAAATAAAAGACATCAATAAAAGTTTAAAGAATGTATCTTTTACATATTATTTGTACATTTTTTTGTATGCTGTCTCTTGTAGGCTCTTTGAGGACAAGGATTGTTTTTGCTTTTCTTTGCAGCTCCAGAATACAGCACAGCACCTGGAGCAGAGTAGGCACTTAATAAATTCTTGTGAACATCACTTCTCTCCTCTTCCTGCCCTTCTTTCTCTTCCTCTCTGTCTTTGTCTCTCTTTGTCACTCGCTCTCTTCCTCTCTCTCTCTCTCTCTCTCTCTCTCTCTCCTCTCTCTCTCTCTCTCTCCTCTCTCTCTCTCTCTTCTCTCTCTCTCTCTCTCTCTCTCTCTCTCTCTCTCTCTCTCTCTCTCTCTCTCTCTCTCTCTCTCTCCTCCTCCTCCTCCTCTCCTCCCTCCTTCCCTTTCTAGACTTCATCTCTCTAGGCTTCAGATCAGAACTGAGGCATAGCTAATACTTGAAGGAAATTAAATTCTGAAAGAGGTGGCCAGGTCCCATGGAGGAGAAGGTGAAATCTTTCTTATGACATTTACTACTCGTTTGGTGAAAGTAATTTTACTCCCCAGAAGCTGTTTTCTTATCTCTAACAAAAATAATAGTCCTCTCTAGGAGTACTATGAGAATTACATGGGCAATTATGTATAACATACTTTGCAAACTTAAAATGTTAAATAACAGCTGTTTTATTAATAAGAGATTAGGAAGTCCAACTGAGGACAGCCCTCAAACGTAAAGAGATGGAGGGAACATCAAGCTTAGAAACTAGAGAGAGGCCAGACTAACTGTGATGTCTGGGTTAAAAGGGGTTAACAAAAAATCAGTCTGGAATGGGGGCTGAGAATGAGATTGTACAGATTTTCAATGCCAGCATAGGCTTCCCTCCATCTCTATCACAAACTCAATATGTCAAAAGCCATCATCATCATCATCATCATCATCATCATCATCATCATCATCCTCCTCCCCCCTAAGCTTACATCTCTTCCTCAGAAAACTGTGGGAAGAAATCACTATGTAGAAAATTCAGACAGAAGTTTCCAGGACACCAAATAGATCTAGCATTTAGAAGCCAGGATCAAAGATCAAAGATTTCTGGGAAGAGCAGCAGCAGCATTCCAGTCATCCTGTTTGTCATTTCAATTCATCCTTAGGTCTTTCCTCTTGCTCATTCCCTGAATCTGTGAGATGCCTAGCATCTCCACAACAACTGCTAGGATCTGAGCCCTCTGCTCCATTTCTATGATTTCCCCTTAGTTCAGTCCCTCCCCGCTTCTTGCCTAAATTATTTCCACAACTTCCTAACTGATCTTTCTGATTTCAATCTCTCATTGCTTAAACTTATCCTCTACCTAGCTGAAAATTAATAATCCAAAGATTATGAACATGATGCTCTTTTGCCTGATGAGTTTCAAAGGTTACCTACTACCTGACAAAATGCAAATTATTCATTCAGAAATATTTTTAACAATCTGGCTCCCACCTATCTTTCTAAACTAATTTCATATTACTCACCTTCAAACAATCCAATGTTCCAGACAAATAGACTACTATTTTCTGAACTTGACACTTATCTTTTGCACAGGCTATGCATTATGCTTGGAATTCATTCCTATTACATTTCCTAGGCTCCTTTGCTATGTCAAATTCTTATACTCTTTAAAATTTTTTTTTTATTTTTAGTGTTCTTTCCTTTTTAAATTTTGAGTTACAAAATCCCTCCCTCCTACCCTCTCCCCCAACCACTGACAAGGCAAGCTATATAAATTATATGTGTGGAATCATGCAAAATATATCTTCTGCCCATTTGAAGCATTTCTTCCATTCTCTCAAGAAATATTTAATTTTTCAAGATGAGCTGGAGGAGGTACAGGCAGGTCTCCAACCTTTTCATCCTTCCCCGAGCAAGGAGATTGCCCTACTTTTTTATATATATCCAGTTGTTTCTTAGCTTCAATGGAAACACAATAGCACAATCTCTGCAGATCACTTTTCTATACTTGCAGTAACCAAGATCCCCAATTCTCTTTGATCCTGGCTTCTAAATATTAGGTCTATTTGGTGTACTGGAAACTTCTATCTGAATTTTCTACATAGTGGTTTCTTCCCACGGTTTTCTGAGACTTTCCAGTCTTTTCGAAATCTACCTGGCAAAACTTGCTCAGGTATTTTTGGACTACAGTTAGCATATTTTTCTAGCAGCTTAAAACAAACAGTAACTAAGTGTTAAGTAAATTTAAGCTATTAATTGTGAGATACTCTTCTGGAAATCTAACATCCACCATTATTTGTCTCTCCTTGTCTCTTCTGTAAATGCTGATCAAACATCAGGTTTTCTGTACATTACTTGATCTGTGTAGGTACTTACTCCTTTATTTCAGCAACTATCTTATGCAGCTGGTTGGCCAATATATATGGCTGGTTTATCAATACATAAATACTTATTAGACATTCTAAAAAGACAATGAACTAATCCCAGAATTAAACAGAAAAAAGAAAATTGAATTACTTTTGGAAACATGCACAGGTTTTTTAATGATCTCTAAAGGTTGGAACAGAAGGCTCATATCTTTAATAACAATATTCTGTCAGTAAAAATCATGGACTCCCAACATCTCCAAATACACAAAACTTTATAAAGGTCTCCAAAAGGGCAATGGAGAATGGAGAATTGCAAGGTTGGCATGTCTAGGTTGAAAAATCTTATAGACAAGACATCACTAGAAAAAGAACATGACCATAAAAACAATGTAAAGACTAACAGACTGCCTTCGGGGGGGGGGGGGGGGGGGGGGGGGAAGACTGGGGAAAAATTGTAAAATTCAAAATAAATAAATAAAAGTTAAAGTTAAAAAAAAAAGAACATGAAAATGTGTGACTAGGGGAAAAAATAGAGATCAGTCTCATAGAAGGAGTGACTGATGATCCAAATGCTCCACTGGTAAACAACAGTGTCAAAAGATCTAGAGAAAGACACTAAGGATTCTCAGATGAACCTAGAGTTGATTGACAGGAGGACAGATCCATCAAAATATCAAAGAAGAAACTTCCACTACCCAAATGCATCACTGCCTATCATAAAAGGTATTCATTAACTGTAGGTCTAACATTGTGGTGATGAGACAGACCGAGTTCTAAACAATTTCCTCCTTGCATCTGACTTCCCCCAGTGACATCCCATTGCTCAAAATTCTCCGAAAGTCACTCCTCCAGATGCAGGAGAGGCTTGGAGGGATATGTATGTCAGAGTGGATCTATAAATGACAATCTCTTCCTGTAATGTGCATGCCATCTAATTATACCATGATTCCTCATCCCTCTCATCAATTCTATCATTATCATTTTCAGGATATCTCTTCCTATTTTAACATAAATAACTAGTTAACAACGGCCTTCCTCTCTATATTACTTCATACTCACACACTACGTCTATATGTATATATATGATGTCAACACTTCGATTTTAAAACTCCTCATTAATTTGCTTTTGACACACCTGAGACCATCGAGAACTAAAATGACTTCAAGGTACTGGATATTAAAATTTAATTTCCAACCTTTTACTACTCCTGCTTCCTCACCCCTATTTGAATCTGATTTTTTTTCTCCACCCTGACCTTTAGTTCCTTGACTTTTGTTTTCCCAAGGAATATTGGCCTCTTTACCTGCTTTCTGATCCAGCCTGAAACCCATGGTCCACCATCACAAAGACGCATTATTGCTATTCTAGAATGCCTGTAACACCTGAAATTCTTGCCCTGCTCTCACAGTGCTGGAAACTGTCACCATCTGTTTTCTATGTTCTTTCATTCCCCCCTCCTTACTCTAGTCTTGGCTCCTAGGCCTCCAAACTATACTGGCTTGTCTTGGAATGTCCTCAGCACCAGGGTTCTGTTTCTCTCTACAACATCCATTGGCCTGCTAGCATTCTCAACATGAAAAATTCCTCTTTGGGCCCACTCCTTTCTCCACTGGTGAATCTCTCTTACAGCTCCATTTTGGAGAGGGGCCCAAGGATGACTTTCATACTCTCCTAGCCCAGACCTAGCCTCTAACATCATCTCATTTGATCCTCACAACAATTCTGTAAGCCAGGTGTGATTGTTATTCCTGTTCCTATATTATTCTTCTACTGTAGAAGAAACTGAGTCAAAAAATAAAGGGACTTGCCTAGGATGCAAAATGAGATAGTATCTGAGGCAAAATTTGAACTCAGTCTTCTTGACTCCAAGTCTAGTGTTTTTTTATCCATTATGTCACCTAGTAAAGTCCAAAGTAGTAGAACTTCAGACAAAACTAAAAAAGAGCCCAGAACAAAATTAATTTGTAAATCTTTGAGATTTTACCATGTTCAGTGTTCAAAGTTTTCAATCTAAAGATTTACTATTTATTTTGAATTTAATTATTTGTTTATGAACATTAATTTTCTTACAGCAAATTTTACAAACCTTTTCCACATACTCTAACCTGTTCTGCACACTGTCAGTCAATAGGCATTTATGAAGCACCTACCCTATGCTAAGCATTGGGGAATAGAAAGAAAGGTAAAAGGAAGTCCCTGTCCTCAATGAGTTTACAGTCTAATGGGAGAGACAACCTACCCAAATAAATAAATAAATAAATTTCTTTGAAGAAAAAATAGGAAATAATTAAAAGAGGGAAGGCTCAAGAATTAAAAGAGATTAGGGAGGTATTCCTATTTTTAAGAAAGTATGAAAGGTTTATTACATACTTTATGATCTGCCTCCTGCCTCTTGCAATGAGCTATATTCTCTCTTATTCTCCTTTCCCCTCAAGCCTTTGGCCCTTACCCCCCTTCTCTCCCCCCATCATCCCCAAATGTCTGGAAGAATGTTTAGTACTTACAGACCATGTTCTCTCACATCCTTAGCAATCTTACTTCCAAATCCAACCATGTACAGAATATGTTTTCTATAAAAATTCTCAATCTAGTCACCAGATCCAATGACTTATTGGGGAGAGGGGCATTGTGTCCACAGTATCTTACAGCATTATTTCAACTATTCCTCAATATGTTTCCTTCCTTAACTTCCCTGATAGTACATTCTTGGTTCTCTTCAGCCTTCTTTGACTAGTTCTGTGTTTCTTTTATGATGGTTCTTACTTTCAGTCTCCAAATAAAGAAATTTTTCATGATTCTATCCTTGGCTCTTTTCTCTCTCTCTTTTCCTTAGTGATTTTATCTACTCCCATGGCATTAATTACCAAGACCCTGCAAAAGTACTCCAATATCTCTCTCTAGACTGAACCCCACCTCTAATCTCAAGACTCAAATTTCCAAAAGGATATTCTACTGAAATCTCAAAGGAACAAGTACAGACCAACAGAAGGTTCAGAGTTGGAGAGGACTTAAGAGAACACCTAGTTTTTCCTTTTTCAAATATGCTTGACAAGTGGACATCTACCTTTGTTTGGATAACGGCATGGGGGAATTCCCTATTTCCTAAAGAAGTCCATTCCACTTTGGGAGACCTCTTATTGTGAGGAAGTTATTACTGACGTCAAAATTAAAGTTGCCTTTTTGAGACATTCACCCAGGCATGGGGGCCTGTTCTAATCAAGAGGGATGCAAAGGAGGGGCATAAAAACATGTCCTTGTCTCCATAGGGATCAATACTAAGTATTAAAAAAGTCATCTACAATGGAGGAGTTGTCTACAAGCTAGACAATGGCTAGAAATGCCTTCCTCGCCTCCAGTGACAATGGCCTCCCTGCTGTTCCTTCCATACAACCCTCCATCT
Organism: Macrotis lagotis; assembly: GCF_037893015.1. Lineage (NCBI taxonomy): Eukaryota > Metazoa > Chordata > Mammalia > Peramelemorphia > Peramelidae > Macrotis > Macrotis lagotis. Next base: position 795,042,863 of record NC_133658.1, read on the forward strand.
CTGAGGGCAAGCATTTTTGCATGCTTACTTCCCTCTTCATGTTTTCAGGCTTCCCTGCCTTCCTTCAAATCTAAACAGACCAACCTCCTACAAACATCTTGACCCAGTCATTCCTAATTTTATTGCATCCACTATGACGCTATCTCTAATTTGTCCTGTATGTATCTTGTTTGCTCATACATAGCAATTTGCATATTCTTTCTCTCCCATTAGACTTCAGCTTTTTTGAAAGTATGGCTATTTTTTCTTTTTCTTTTTGCATCTCTAAAAACTTATCACAGAGCCTGACACATGGTAAGACCTTAATAAATGCTTACTCATGGATTGATAACATGAATGTAATGAAATATAGCACTGTAAGAAATGACAAAATAGTTTTTAAAAATCTGGGAAGGCCTGTAAAAACTGGTGTCAAGTGAGCAGAATCAGAACAATTTAGAGAGTAACAACAGTATTATAAACAAAAATAATTTTGAAAGACTTGTAAACTGTCATCAATGCAATAACAAATCATGCTTACAAAGAATAAAAGATGCTCAATGAGTAAAAAACTTTACATGTGTCCAATGTGAGAAGTTTCTTTGCTTGACTAAGGATATTTATTTATGAGGCAAATAAATGCTTTGTTAATTTAGTTTAAAAAATAAATCGAGGGAGGGAGCACAAACTCAGAGGGAAGATATTACTAACAATGAGATAGATGCTGTGGGTTAGGAAAGGTCTTTTGAGCTGATGATATTTGTTCTTTGTTATCAAAGAAAATCATGATATCAAAGAGGTGATACCATGACAAGCACATGAACTGGATTTGAGTGAGGGGTGCTGTACTGTCCCCAACCTCACTTATTCCTCCAGAGCCATCAGGATTCAATGGCCAGATATAAATCAGAATGAATGGAGATGGCCCTGGATGAAAGGCAATCGGGCTTAAGTTACTTGCCTAATGTTATGCAGCTAAGTGGCAAGTGTCTGAAACTGGATTCAAACTTCCATCCTCCTGACTCCGACCGAAGTCAGTGTTCTATCCACTGCACCACTGAGCTGCCCCTTTGGATATGAGCTATGTCTTAGAAGAAGGCAGGGAAAAATCACAAGCTCATCTGGAGAAGGCAGAGTGGAAATTCATTTAAAAGCACAGAGTCAAGAGATGACCTGTCCTGTGTGAGGAACACCAAGTTGGCTGTGACACTGAATAGAGGGGAGGAAAGTGAAGAAACGGAAAGGCAGAATGGATCTGGGAAGACGTGGATATTTATTAAACATGGGATTTTCTATTTGATCTCAGCAAGAACTGAGAGTCAATGTAGTTTAAATGAGAGAAGTGAGGGAGTCAGCTCTCCACTTAAGGAAGATCCCAATAGAAGGTGGAATGGGTCAGGCAGATATGTGAAGATGAGAAACCAACTAGCAGTCACTACAACAGTTTGAATATTTATAGGAGAAGTGGCAATGGATTGGACATGTGGTTGTAAGTTTATGAGCTGAGAATGTCTGAGAAATAGATAATGCCATTGACAATAATGGCAAAATTAAGAAGAGTTTTGGATATAGGTATAAAGAGAATGAACTTTCTTTTGGATATTATTAAGCTTGAGATATCTATGACTATCTAATTTGAAATAGTAAGTAGTTGGTAATATAAGTCTGGAGCTTGGAGAGGTTATGACTGGATATATGGATCTGGGAATCACATTCATAGAGATAATTAAATTTATAGAAAATGATGAACTCACTAAGCAAGGTGGAGAGAAGAAAAGCCAGGAGAAGTTTAGGAGACAGCTACATTTAGTGGGTCTAACAAGGATAAAGATCCAACAAAGGATACTGAGAAAGAATAAGCAGACAGGTTCCTAGGAAGAACAATGTCATGAAGATCTAGTGAAGAAAGTATCCAGGAGATGGATAGTTGCAAAGATTATGCATTAGGGTCTACTAAGATTGAAAAAAGGTCATTAGATTTGGAAATTAAGAAATCACTGAAAGGAGATTTCAGGATGAAGAGTGTGCTTTGTAAGAATGTGAGAGGGGTGGCTAGGTGGCAGAGTGGATAGAGCACTGGCCCCAGAGTCAGAAGTATTTGATTTCAAATCCGGTCTCAGACACTTAATAATTACCTAGCTGTGTGACCTTTGGGCAAGCCACTTAAACCCATTGCCTTGCAGGAAAAAAAAAAAAAAAAATATATATATATATATATAAATTTTAAAAAGGGCAGCTAGATGGCACAGTGGATAGAGCACTAGCCCTGGAGTCAGGAGTACCTGTGAGTTCAAATCTGGACTCAAACACTTAATAATTACCTAGCTGTATGACCTTGGGCAAGCCACTTAACCCCACTGCCTAGCAAAAACCTCAAAAAAAAAAAAAAGATTGTGAGAGAGAGACATGGATATATCTGTAAGCTATAGGGAAGGAGCCAATAGACAAAGGGAGACTGAAGATTAGGAAAATGGGCAATCTGATAGAAAAGATTAGAGGAGAGGGTCTTTATGTTGGTGACTAATAAAGAAATGTTTAACATAGTTATCCATGTGTAACCTGTACTCTCTGTCAAGGGGAGGGAGGGAGAGAGAAAAATGTGGAACTCAAAACCTTACTAAAAGTGACTGTCAAAAACTATCTTTACCTTTAATAGGAAAAAGAAATTAATTATTTTTTTAAAGTTTATGTCGAGGGGGTTTGCCTTAAGGAGAAAGTCCACCTTTTCATCAGAGACAGGAATGAAGGAGATAGGAGGAAGATGCCTGAGTGATGTAAAATAAGGAGGGGAAAAAAGGACCCTCTCAGTGAAAGGCCTCAAATTTGCCAGAGGGGGAATGAAAGGTTAAGTGAACTTACCCTGCGCCACATGAAGAGAAAGACAAGTAAGAGACTGTCTTGTTGCACTGAAGGCACAACTGAAATGACATAAGATGAATCTGTAGTGGATTCACTCAGCATGGTTTCATGATTTTCTCCAGCACCACTCGATAGCACATGAATCTGAAGAAAGGAGACAAATGGAGGGAGCAATCCTGGACTGGGGACAGAACCAGGAGGCAGGGGATTCCAGAGGACAGTGTAGAGTTGAACTGAGTCAACAAAGGGTCGGCACAAGAAAGGGAGGAATGATAGCCTGAGAAAGTTCTTTGGTGTTGAAGGAATGGAGATTGATGTCAAGATAAAGACTAGGGTTGACACTCTTAAGTCATAAGGAAAGACTGAAAAAAATATTATGATCAAAAGAATTTTGTAGTTTGTGAATGTGGAAATGAACCACATATGGATAACAGTAAGATCAAAGCTAAGATATCTTGGTATGCAGCTCAACTGCAGTTGAGGAGTAAACCATGAGAAGTGAGTAGACTAAGGAACTGGGAAATTAAGATATTTGAAGAAGATCAATATGTATGTGGAAGTGAACTGGTTTGAGTGATAAAGAATAAGCTTGTAAATCAGATACTAAACACATCAAAAAAGAAAAAGAATGTCCTAGGGAGCAACAAAGTCACAGCTACCAGAATCCTGATTGACTTAATTAATTTGGATTGAATGAACCTCAAAGGAGAAACTATTGCTGAATGATGGTGGTAGAAGTGGCAACAGAGAGGCAAGTAGAGATCTCCCACTATGACTTTAAGGGAGATTAGATTAGGCAGAGTATGAGTGAGAGTGCAAGCACAGCTAAAAAAGAGTGACCAAGGTCTGGTTGCCCAGCACAACTACCAGAACAGTGGAGAAGATGCTGGAGGAGACAGGCAGGTAGCTGGGAGTGGTGGTAGGGAATGTCCTAGAATAAAGAATGAAGCCAAAAACCAGGAGGCTCTGCACAAGGCCCTAAAGTCTTCTAGTTTGCCTTCTTTCACCTGACATTCCCTCATATACTTAAAGACAGTTAATGTGTCCCTTCCTGAGTTTTTTCTTTACTTGGTTAAATAGACCTAATTATTTCAAAAGATACTTTTATTGGTATGTATTCATTATCTTTCCTCATTTTAGTTGTTAGCCTTTAAACATTCTCCACTTTATTAATTGTCTTCCTAAAAGGTGGGAACTCAACATTCCAGGTATGGCCTAACCAAAACAGAGTACAATAGAGCTTATCACCTCCTTAATACCTCTTATACCTGTAAGCAATTTTTTTGCCTGTCATTGCACTAATAACCCATAACAAGTTTGCAATTCACCAGAACTTCCATATTTCTTTCTCACAATGTTGCTTTACCATACTTCTCCCAATCCTCTACTTCTAAAGATGAGTTTTAAAAAAAAAAAACAAACCAAAATATAAGACCTTACATTTATCTCTATTACTTTTCACGTTAGTAGTTTTAGCTCAATGTTCTATCCTGTCATGTCCTTTTTGGATTCTGGCTTCACATCCGACAGATTAGCTATTTTTCCTCAATTTTTTTTAAATTTGCTGATATGACAAGCATATCAAAGAGGAAAAATGTTAAAAAGTCCAAAACCGAAGTCATCATCTTTCAATAAAATTCCTTATGATTTTCTTATTTCTGGTTAATGGTGCCATGATGTTCCTAGAGCCTTTTATCTCTGACTCCTGCCTCTCCTTCTCATCTTTAATAATCTAACTGCCAAGTTCTTTCAATTTTATCAACTTTATGTCACTCACATAATCTTCTATTTTACACACACACTGGTGGCAATTCAACTCAAATATTTATTACATACATCCAAATGCAAAGCACTGTCCCATTAACAAACTTGACATAGGTCTTTAAAACACCATCCTAACTCGGGTTCTTAATCCCTTCCAACTGAGATTCTGGGAATAATTTTTATCTATTACTGCCCCCTAACCAGTCTACTCCTCTAATCCATACCATACATGGTTGCTGGATTAATCCACTTATTACTTGGACCTGATGATATCATTTTAACCACTCAATCAAGTTTAAATGCCTTAGCCTGATATTCAAAGACTAATAAAGCCTGGCACCAAATTACATTTCTAACACTTTATACTCTATCTTAATATTCTATCCTCTCTCTTCTAGCCAAGCTAGAAGACTTTCTTATCTTCATGTTGTTTTCTACATCTAGAATATACACAATCTCATCTTATCTCTTTTGTCTCATTTAAATACTACCTGTATTTCAAAGATCAGTTTAAATTCCATTTCCTTTGGAGAGTTAATTCCTAGATCTCTGGCTCTTCAGAACTCCCAGCAATTTGTTCCTTTCTCATGCACTTATATTCTAATTTACATCATAATTATTTATATTTATCTCTTAACCCCCCCCACATACAATGCTCTGTACAAAGCAGGCATTTAATAAATATTTTACCAGTTGAATTTATTGAATGATCCAATTTACTTCTCTTACATCAAAAATATTTTTCACAAGCTTTAATGGGAAACATTTCTCATACTACTCTAGTTGATTCAAAGAATAAAGGAATAAGAATGCAATCTAATTTCTATGCCAGTAATTTAGTCTGGATTGTAATTATTAGCCTCCTTTATGACAGAAGGCATGAGTAAAGGTAATGTTAAACATTATGGCATACTACAAAACCAGGATTGCTCAAGTGTCATTTGCTTTGTTTTGTTAATATATGTAATAAGATGACAAAGCACGTGTTAGCTCATAATGCTTGCTAAGGTGTGCTTTGGCAAGTGAAAAGCCCCTGGCTGGTTGCCAACAACCACTGGAAGTGTGTAATTACACACCAACACGTGTCCCGAAGCATCTTGTTGTGACTACTTTGCTTTGTTTTAAATATTAACAAAGAAAAAACATTTAGAAACCTCTTGCCCAAATCCCTGCATCTGTAGAGATGCCAACCTTTAATTACCAATGATGGCTGCCTCCATGTTTGGTTTCTCAACGAAATAACTAAGGCCATAGAAATGTTTCTAAGTTCAAAAACAAGAATGGAGAGGCAAAAATAAAAATTTTAAGTTCTGATCAAGGGGGATGATAATAATAAAACTATATAATTTTCCAAGCACTTTCACAAGTATTATTATACGTGATCCTAACAACACCCCTGTGAAGTAAGTGGAGAGGGATTCCAATTTAACAGAACAGAAAGCAGTTAAATGGCGGTAGCTAAGGGGCAAGTGGATAGAGCACGGGCCTTGGAGTCAGGAGTACCTGAGTTCAAATCCAGCCTCAGACACTTAATAATTACCTAGCAGAGTGGTCTTGGACAAGCCACTTAACCCCATTGCCTTGCAAAAAAAAAAAAAAGTTACGAGCAGTTAAGTGAAATGCCCAATGTCAAATAAAAAAAAAAGGAATCATGCAATAGGGAAAGGGCTTTCCCAGAATGAATAAACCCAGCTCCCCAAACTAAAAAGCCCAGAAAAATATTTTTTGTATTACATTTATGGACTTGAATAAAACTTCTGAAGAAATACCTCAGGAGTCATTTCTTCCATCATTGAGATGGTCATGAAAAACCTCAGCAGAGCAGAAGTGAACAGATTTGGGGGGAGGCTTAGGCACAAATGCTTTTAAATCTATATTCTGAACATTAAATCCAAGTAAGGAGCATGAGGAAATATGGAGAAAATGATACTCTAAGCAAATTTATAATTTCAGTCAAAATTCTAAGCAAAGGGGTGGCTAGGTGGTGCAGTGGATAAAGCACCTGCCCTGGAGTCAGGAGTACCTGGATTCAAATCCGGTCTCAGACACTTAACAATTACCTAGCTGTGTGGCCTTGGGCAAGCCACTTAACCCCATTTGCCTTGCAAAAACCTAAAAAACAAACAAACAAAATTCTAAGCAAAGAATTTAGACATGGGTTAAATTCAGGTAAAGACTACATTATGCCTTTGAGACAGTTTCTTAGCTTTTTAATTGTTGTTTCTTTCTAGTGTTCTTTATAAGAGTGTAGAAGCATTTCTTCTTTGATAATGTTAAATTTGTAAGTTTCAGGTGACATGTGAAACCTTTTTTTGAAAGATTTTTCTCAAAGTTTTGAAAAGCTATTAGCCAGGATCATGGTGTAATAAGACATAACATTTTCCTTTAAAAAATTTAAGTGCATGTGTAGAGTTAAGAAGCTGTTATACATTTATGATATAATAAAATAATTCTAAAGGAAAATAAAAGACTACATTGTGTACCTTTTTAGTGAGGGCAACACCAGAAAGGGGTAAGTGAATCAATAGTACTTACTGTTGTTACTCTCTCCTTCCTCCCCTTCTACCCCTAATGTATTAATAATTATTACTAGCCTAGATGGAAAAGAGTTTTACACATTCCTTAACTCTAAAGAATAATATGACTATAATGAAAAAAGAACCTTTTTCCAAGTGTCCTTCCCTACTTCATCACCCTCTAAAAAATTTGCCCCTTCCCTGTGCTCCCCACTAAGGATTAACTTCATCCAATTCCATTCAAATATTTATTAAGTGACCACCATGAAAAGGAATTATGGTACAGTGTGGAAATTCTGCAAGACGTACAATAAGGGATACAGACCCTACTCTCAAAAGATCTTAAATTGGGGCTGCCAATGATGTTTAAATGAAGAAGCACTGGTATTCACATGGTTTTCTTCCTTCTTACACAGATACCTCCTACTTTTTTGCAACAAATAACTTTTGAAACCAAATCCCAGAAAATGGTTAATTACACAAACACTCTCTCTCTCTCTCTCACTCATTCACATATTGAAGAGGGTGACAGATATCCCTATACTGTGAAGGTTTGACAAAATTTTTTCAGGGGGCTACATAATCAATCAAGGCAATGCAAAATGAAATGTACGTACTATTTTTAAGCACTTTAAGTTTGTCATTTAAGTTTCAAGCCATCTCCATCAGAGGAACCAGGCTTATTCCAGCCTCTGTAGCAGATTTACCTTTCTGCTTGAACCTCCACCTCACTCCTTATGCTCCAGAGGATTCCCTGCCACCCAGAACAGAAGATTTCAAGCACTCAGTTTTCACAACACATGCTCTAGCTCCAACCTTTGACATGAGTTATGCAAACATATCAATCTCAACCTTGTTACATGTGGGGGTCATACAGAAATCCTACATTTCCTCTTAACTGCTCCTCATTGCCTCTTTCAGAATAGCTGGAGACAACTAGTTCCTTAGTTCCTTGTTTTAGGGCCCTAAGGAAGAGCAGTCATCTCACCTGCTATCTTGATGTTCAGATTGGCATCCAGAAGCAGGTTTTCTGCTTTCAAGTCCCTGTGAACAATATTCCGGCAGTGGCAGAAATGAACAGCAGCCACAATCTGCTTGAATTTCCGACGAGCTTCTTTCTCTGCCATTCGACCATGGGCAACCAAGTGATCTGTAAAGAAGAAAAAGGTCCCTTTTCATTCTGAGAGCTGGGACAGTCTCTGCACTTGAACTTGCATTTGGGAGAGGGTCTCCCATCCAAATTTGAAAGAATGAATCTAACATCTTCTCTCAAAACACATTCAATTTCGATCTGTGTTTAATATGGTAACATATGTAAAGCCTATATCAGATTGCTTCCTGTTGGGTGCAGAGGGGAGGAAGAAAAACTGTAAAACTCAAAGCCTTGCAAAAAAAAAGTTTGTGGTTAGAAAAAAGAAATATTTATTTAAAAAAAGAAAAAAGAGATTAATCTAACAAGTCATGTTTAGAGACATGAGAAATTTTTCCTTTTCTGAAAAAGCAAAACTACAATTTTCCTATGTGGAGGGAACTTCCAGAAAAAAGTTTCTTCTCTCAAAGCCAAGCAATACTTGCTCTAACACATCAAGTTAAGACTTGATATGTTCACACCATTTCTCTATCCCTTCCATCACACAATGTCTCTCAGTTTGTCTCTAAATAAAAGTTGTCTTAACTGCAGTGCCTTAATGATTAAGTCTTAGATAAAATAATATTTTTTCTTCAAATGAGGTAAAAATTATAAATCATTGGTACAGTAGTGAATGCACAGTAATGATAGTCATTATTAGTAGTAGTATAATAATTAATGTTAGTAATTATTATTATCATTATATCCTAAAATGTGTTCTACTAGGATGTGTATAAAAAGAATTCTTTAAAGAGAATTCTTTCAGATATCATAAAATTAAACACTTTGATATCCTGGAGAAAAAGATTTCATATGCATAGGTGCATATGTATGTGTGTGTGTATACATGTATAAGTGTATAGATGTGTGTATACAAAAATATATATCCCATAAATACATACATATACATGCACACATGTGCATGAAGATATTACATACCTGTGCTATAGGATAAATCAAAAATGAGCCAAAAATAGTCATTTTAGTGAAGAGGTTCACAGCAAGAATCAATAATTTCAAATAAAACACTGCAGTCAGTTCTGCTATAATGCAACAGATGCAATTCCAAAAAGCATCATGATATACAAAACTGCACAATAACTAAAATCACATGGCTTTTGGGAAAAATGAGTTTAGGGATATATGTTCAAAAATGTCATCAGTGACACACAAAAACAACAGGAAACTAATAAAAATAGTAACATAATTTTTATAAATGTTAAATGGTTAAGAAATATATAAATGTTACAATAAATCATGGCAATGACTCTGTGTTCCAGGTCCTTAAGATGGCAAAGTCTTGAATAAGTAGGGCAAACTACAAGCACGTTGAAAGGTTTATTGGGGTAGAGGAGGGAGCAGGAGTGTGCTGCATGCACATGGAAGAGGGGAGGGGAAGAGAATGCTTTTCTACCTATAGCTCCTATTACATCAGAATATGTACAATAATTATGGAGCTTTACTTAAAGGAGTGGGCCTCAAAAGGGTTGCAGCATGTGAATTATTGTGAAGTGGTACAGTTTTCTGAACAACATGACTGAAATCCATCTTATGCTCAAAATGTTCCCTAATATATCAATCATGTTGGAACAAATTTAAGTTTTCAAAACAAGTGTTATAGCAGAGCTGACTATTTGATAGGAGACACTTCTTAGGTTGAAGAATAATTTGGAAAAAAAAGATTTATAATTTGATAACTAAAATATAACAGAGAAAACTGAATTTTTCACATATATCACAGACAGGTACAGTCAAGTACATGTTCACACATAAACTGATTAGGTTTTAAAGCAGGGAAATTGTTCCTTTTTTTAAGAGTAATAACAGAGAATCAAATATATACCTTATATGAATTTCAAGTCAACCTATAAGTTTGTTAGATGTTTAAGAAAATCCTGTTATCAACTAAAATATTTCAAAAGAAATTTGCATGAGAAACAGTCTATAATATTGCAAAAGTGATCCTACTGACTCATCATCACAAGGATTAGGATGTCACTTGTTTTTTCCAACACTGGGGATAGTTTACTCATCTAAATACATACACCCTGTGATAGTAAATATTGTCCCTTATGACAACAAACAGCATTTGTTGATACTTGGTAGCTGAATTTCAGCTACAGCAAATAGCCACAAAATAGTTCTTCCCCTAAGCTAAAGCTTAGCTTAACTTCATTACCATCTAGTTGGGAATTATGCTGATAATGGCACATAAAGTACATTGTAAACATCACTGTAAACCAGAAAGTTGTTTTCAAATTTTCAGGATGTATTTATACAGATAGAGAAATCTTCATAACAAGAATCCTGGATAGGAAACAAATTCAGAGTAATAGCTTCCCTACAACTGAGTCACAGAGAGGCTTCTAGAGTACTAGACAAGTTGGGTGAATTGACCTGAGTCTTATAGCTAAGATGTTAGGAAGAACCAGGTATGTATAGCTCTGAGGACACTTTCATACATTGGCTAATTTTATTCCAATAAGTATGCTATTATTAATACTACTTTGTATTCATTCATCCTTCAAATTAAGTTAATGAAAATGAAATATTAAAACATCCCTACTATCTTAGTACCAAGTATAAAATGCAGGGTAAAAAATTTTTTCTTCAAAAAAAAGGTGTGTGGGGGGGGGTTGAAAGTAGAAGTCAGGGATATAATGGAAATTGATTTAAAATGAATCTCAAACCTGAAGAACATTAAAAAAAAAACCTGGTAGCAGAAATACTATGATTGTTGAAGGAACATTAATAACAAATCAACAGACCAACAAACAATAATCCACTTTAAAAAAGGATCTATAATTCTATCTTACAAAGCACATTTTTCTTTTCAAGAGAAATAATCATCAGGGCAGCTAGGTGACGCAGTGAATAGAGCACCTGCCCTGGAGTCAGGAGTACCTGAGTTCAAATCCAGTCTCAGACACTAAATTACCTAGCTGTGTGACCTTGGGCAAGTCACTTAACCCCATTACCTTGCCCATCCCCCAAAAAAGAGAGAAATAATCATCTATTGCACCAAATTAATAAGAAAAGAAGAAAAACAAGTTTCCAGTTTGGTGGCCAGAACAGCAGCTTCCTGAGGCACTGCAAGATGGTAATAAATGAATTCCCCAAATACGATGTTGAAGTTTCTCCAGAAACATGTCCCATGAAGTATCCAACAAAAGAAGAGGCACCTATGAGCTGTGGCATTCAGCTGCGTTGTCCAAGAACGCCAAACCCACCTTGAGTCGGACTTTCCTTTTCACTTCAAGAAATCATTAACTGTTGCTCTGACTCTAGATTTCCCTCAACTCAAGGCCTAATTATTCTAATCACATGTTTTGGTTGGTAAACTTTTTAATTAAAGATCTTTGAAGAGACAGTCATTCTTGAGAAACATAAAAATAAATCTTTGTGAAGGTTTATAATCAGGAGTTTATTTGGTTAAGCCACCCATTAATTAAAATGTCCAAGTCTCAACTGTCTTGCAGTAAATATTAATTATCAACAGACATCAAAACCTTTCTTGCTTAAGATTTCTTGATGTCTAAAATAATGAGAATTTTTAAAAAATCTCTTAATGGTTTCTAAGTATCTCATCTTTCAGAGATTAGAAAGTTCTCAAAATTGCTAGTAACACTCCATCCTTATCTCAATATTGATGCATTGGCTAATCATGGAATAGTCACTAACCCGAATTTACCTCTCCTTTTCAATCTATTAAATGAAAGAATCAAGTAAACTCTGTTGTATCATGTAGTTAGAAAATGGAGTAAAATGGAGAAAATATAGTAATATACTAACAGAGATCAATTTTAAAAGAATTCTGATAAAATATACCACACTTAAACAGCATTGAATTTTTCTTTAATATTTAGGAAGATGTGGCAGTGCTTCAAGGTGATCCTTATGAATCTCAATTATCATTCAAGTACAGTGATAGTAGTGAGATTTGTGCTTGACAGACTGTTGGGCAAACAGCTAGGATCCCAGGAGCCATGGGTGATATTTATATATCACTTTCCAAATTCTATAATTAAGATGTTAATTACCAAGTAAGAAGAACTCTCTCCTAACCAATCTTCAATGATATAATGACCAAAATACCTTTGTTCTCCAGGGATATGACAGCATGTTAGTTCAATATTACTTACGTTAAAAAGGCTAAGCCTTCCTTCTTTCTAGTCACTTCACAATTCATCTGCTTTCTGCCCAAGGCTCCAGCCTGGTGGGTATTTTAGGAAAGCAAACAGCCTACAGTGGTTTTCAGCTCCAGTTAAAAATGTCCTTTGGTTGCCCCTTGACAAATGGCTGGTTATATTCAATGTATATTCTGTATGTAGGCAGGATAAAAAATTCATCAAGTTAAGATATGAAATTTGACTTTCAGGAAAGGAAATTCATAGCAGTGGCCCAAACTAAAACAACATAGAGCAAAATGGCTAAAAAAAAATCTGGGGCAATTTTTGGAAGTTTCAGAAGGTAGTTAAAACAATTTAACACTCAATACTGATGATAAATTGTGATCTAAAAACTATCAGAATGAGTTAATGCAGCAGGACCTTCAGAAGAGTTGGTTTGGCTATTGAAGATGGATCAGTGGGCTGGCTAAAGACAAGACTGAACTACTGTCCCTAGGTTGCAATTATTGTTCCACAAGTTATACTTCTTGCTCTCTATACTCCAAGAATTCTGGTGAGTCCTTTCAGCTCAATTTTCTCAATAATGATTTTTGTTATCACTGTTGGTTAAAAATCATAAGATTAAATTTTTCTGCCAGTATTTCATACTTGCCAAACTAACAATCTTACTAATCAGTCAATGAATGTACATTAAGTATCTGCTATGTGCCAGGCAAGGGATATAAAAAGAGGCAAAAGACAGTTCCACTCCTGAAGTGAGATGAAGTTAATAATGAGTCATTTTAAAAATCAACCAATTTTTTTGTGGTGTATTCAAGCAAATTACTAACAGGGACAGTCTCAATTTTCTCTCTCATCTTTTTTTTTTAATCAGGACTAGATCAACATTACTGAATAAAGGAATGTAAGGGGCGGCTAGGTGGCGTAGTGGATAAAGCACCGACCCTGGAGTCAGTAGTATCTGAGTTCAAATCCAGTGTCAGACACTTAATAAAATTACCTAGCTGTGTGGCCTTGGGCAAGCCACTTAACCCCATTTGCCTTGCCAAAAATAAACAAACAAACAAATAAATAAATGCATAAGCAAATAAACAAATTAATGTAAATATGTTTTCCTAGATCTTTCCCACCATTAATTTCATTACAAATTTTCTATTATAATTCAAACCTCAGTAAATGCTATGACATAACTATTATGGCAAAAAAGTTTAAACAAATGATAGGATCACTCAGTATTTCCCAGATGAAGGGGATGCAGTTTCATACTCCACTCATATAAGTAAAGTAGTCCACAAAGGGCATTTTGTCCTTGCAACAGGAGATGGGAGAGAATGAAACCCCCACTAGATAACCAGACTGTTTTCTTTCAAAGAGGTCAAAAAAGTGCAAATAGAAGAAATGTATCAGTGTCAAAGTCAAGACATAAGTGGGGTAGTGTGGTACTAGGGAACTTACTTTATTTCTTAAATTCACTTTTCTACTAGATACAATGTCTTAAAAATGAACATACCACCAACATATATCAAATTCTAAGGTGTAGGGGGCGGAGCCAAGATGGCCACATGAAGGGATCAAGTCTTAGGCCTCTCTGATAAAAACTCAGAAACTAAGGACTCTAACTAAACTTTTGAGAGACAGAACCCACAAAGGGACCCAGTGAGGCAGTTCTCCTACTCAAGGTAACCTGGAAAAGAGCAGAAAGGTTCTGCTCCCCGGGGCCAGAGGGGTGGCCCCCCAGAGCAAAAGAACTTCAGCCTCTCAAAGGCAGCCCTGAGCTGCACGCCCGGGGGGGGGGGGGGGGGGGGGGGGGGGCACTGGCACAAAGTGGGGGAACAGTGGGGGACCTCTGCCAGAGCAAGCACGTGGAGCCCAGCCCTCAGGGCACACAGGGAGCAGCTTGGTCTTTCCACAGCCCAGACCTGGAAACAGAAGCAGGAGCCCCCAGGGCATGAGCCCATTGAGCTGAGGGAGGGGAGTGAAGAGAGACTGCAGAGCTCTGTCCTCTGCCCCTGGAACAGGACTCTGGGGCTCTGACCACATTCAGATCCTGATCGCAGTCTAGGCCCCCCCATAGAACAGCAGGGGTCCCCCACCTCAGCCCTGTGGCAGAGGGGGGTGCATACGGTCATTCACAGACCAGGAGGGAGGACAGAGCCTCACACACAGAGATCCTTGTGGGAGTGTCCCAAAAGCTCAGGAAGCACCCCAAAACCAGGCTCAGGCTGGGAAAATGAGCAAGCAGACAAACAAGAGGAAGACCATTGAGAAATAGTTTGCAAATGAGCCCAAGAAGGATCAAAATATTCAGTCTGAAGATGAGGAAGCACAAGCTCCTGCATCTAAAAACGCCAAGAAAAACAGAAATTGGGCTCAGGCTACTGACAGAGCTCAAAAAAGACATTGAAAATCAAATGAGGGAGTTAGAAGAAAAACTGGGAAAAGAAAGGAGAAAGATGCAGGAAAAACATGAAAATGAAGTCAGCAGCCTAGTCAAGGAAATCCAAAAAAATGCTGAAGAAAACAGCATGCTAAAAACCAGCTTAGGTCAAATGGATAAAACAGTTCAAAAAGTGATTGAGGAGAAGAATGCTTTAAAAAGCAAGATTGGCCAGATGGAAAAAGAGATAAGAAAACTCTCTGAGGAAAGCAAATCCTTCAGACAAAGAATGGAACTCAGGGAGATTGACGAATTTACAAGAAACCAGGATTCATTACTTCAAAACCAAAAAAATGAAAAATTAGAAGAAAACGTGAAACATCTCATTGAAAAAACAACTGATATGGAAAACAGACTTAGGAAAGATAATTTAAAAATTATTGGAACACCTGAAAGTCATGATCAGGAAAAGAGCCTTGACATCATTTTCAAAGAATTACTTCAGGAAAATTGCCCTGATATTCTAGAAGCAGAGGGCAAAATAGAAATGGAGAGAATCCACCAATCCCCCAGAGAAAGAGATCCCAAAACACCAACCCCTAGGAATATTATACCCAAATTCCAGAACTCTCAAGTCAAAGAGAAAATATTACAAGCAGCCAGAAGGGCACAGTTCAAATACCATGGAGCTACAGTCAGGATCACACAGGACTTAGCAGCAACTACATTGGAAGCTCGTAGGGCTTGGAATACAATATACCGGAAGGCAAAAGAGCTTAGAATGCAACCGAGAATCAACTATCCAGCAAAACTGAATGTCCTCTTCCAGGGAAAAAGATGGACTTTCAATGAACCAGGGGAATTTCAAGTGTTCCTGCTGGAATGGCCAGAGCTAAACAGAAGGTTTGATCTTCAGATACAGAACTCAGGTGAAGCATGGAGATTGGAGGAGAGGGGGGAAATATGAGGGACTTGATGATGAACTGCATGTATTCCTGCATAGAAAAATGACACTGATAATACTCATATGAACCTTCTCAGTTAATAGAGCAGGTAGAGGGAGTTTTTATAGTTGAAACAGAGGAGAAAGCTGACTCTTAAGATAAAATATGGTGTAAAAATGGAGTCAATATAAAAAAAGGAAATGTAATGGGAGAAAGAAAAAGGAGAGGGGGGAATAGGCCAAGATATCTCATATAATAAGATTTTTCTTTATTACAATGAGCTATTGCAATGATATGGAAGGGGGGGAAGGCAAAGGGGGAATAAGGGAATCTTTGCTTTCATCAGAGGTGGCTAGGAAAGGATACAGTATATATACTCAATGCGGTATAGACATCTGGAGTAAGAAGGAGAGGGGGGAGACAGGGAAGGGGGGGATGTGAGTGATGGAGGAGAGAATGGACCATGGGGGGAGAGTGGTCAGATATAACACATTTTCGTTTTTACTTCTTGCAAGGGGCTGGGATTGGATGGCCTGTCCGGGACCACAGGGCCCAGTGGATTCTGGGTGTAAGGGGTGGTATGGGGGCTTGGGGCCTCTTGGCCCCAGGACCAGGGATCTGTCTGCTGTGCTACTCAGCTACCCTACAGCAGAGTCAGAGTGAAAGGAGAGAGAAAATATAGTACATGGTAGTGGAGAAATACAAAAGGAAGGAGTTGCGATCAGCAATGGCAACGGTGGAAAAATATGGAAGTAACTTTTGCAAAGGACTTACCATAAAGAATGTGATCCACCCGGGACAGAGTTGTTGGTGTTGGAACAAAGACTGAAGCACATTTTTTATTATTAATATTTGGGGGGGTGCAGAGCAAAGGGGGCTGGGTGGCCTGCCTAGAGCCGCATAGCAGGGTGATCTTTGGGTGTCTGAGGCCGGATTTGGACCTGGGTGCTCCTGGCTCAAGGGCCAATGCTCTGTCCGCCACCCAGCCACCCCTACTATTATTACTATTTTATTTTATTTTGGGTCTTTTTTTCTTTTTTTGGTTTTTGTAGGGCATTGGGGTTGGGGTGGCTTGCATGTCACATGGCTGGGTGATTGTTGGGTGTATGGGGCCGGATATAGGCTCGGGTGCTCCCAGCTCCAGGGCTGGAGCTCCGTCCATTGTGCCACCTGGCTATACCTACAATTATTACTATCTTTTTTTTAATTTTAATTTTTTTCTCTCCCCTGTACTTTATTGCTCAAACGAATCTATATTTTGTGAGGGGAGGGGATATTCTGTTTACTCTTAAACAAGAATATTTTATTAATATATAAAAAACATTTGTACAAAAAGAGAATAAATAAATAGAAAAAAAGAGAAAAAAGAAACCAAGTGGAGTAACAACAATAATTAGGCAATAAATATTAAAAATTGGACATCCTAAATACCAAAATTAGGAAAGTTTTCTAAATAAGCTTCATTTAAATATGTGGAAATTGTCTTTTAACCACACATTTCTCCTCTTATGCAACTGAAAAATTAGCACAATATAAATGACAGTTACAGTTAATTTAAGGAAATATTCCACATGGAATATATTAATTTAGATGTTATTTTAAAGTATATATGGTAATTCAAACTAGAGTTACAAAGTATTCTCTTTTTTTTTGTCAAATACTTTCTAGTAGACACCTTCAAGGGGCTTATTTTAACAGATAAGAAAAGTTTATCAATTTCTTGGATATAAATGGATTCAGTTTGACAAATAAACCTTAAATGTATGCCACTTGCAAGTCTCTACAGGTGCTAGACATAAAAATTTAAATATAAAATATTCTCTGCCTTCAAGGAGTTAATATTTGTTGGGAGCTGCAATGTGTACATAAAAAAGTAAATGAAAAATAAATTGAGAAGTGAGAAAGTAGGAAAAAAAAACATTCACCAAGTACAAATAGTTTTCTATTAGGTATGAGACAATATGAATAATTAAAAATTATCTTGAAAAAATCTGTATCTTTTCTTTTCCTTTTCATCTACTTAATCAGAATATTATCTTATTAAGGAGATATGATAGTGGTATTGTGAGGGGGGAGGAGAAGAGCACAGTTTAGAAATTTCATTTCTTGATAGCTAATAAAAGGCAGTGTACTACAATGGAAAGAACCTGAGATAAGAAGTCATAGAAGAAGTCTGATTCTGGCTCTGAAAGTTGTCTTGAGATCATGTATTCCACCTCTGCGTCTCAATTTCTACAGAATTATTATTAAAAAAAACTGAAAACTTTAAAGTGCCATGTAAATATGATCTATGATTATGTCATATCACATTTTTAAAATTTTTCTCATTCTTTTAGTATCTTCCTCTTCTTGTGCTGTCTTGCAAAACAAGCCCCACAACACTTTCAAGAATTTATTTTCTCTGTGATAATAAGCACTGGGCATACAAAGAAAGACAAAGACAGGGTCCCTCCTGCACATTCAAATGAGGAAGAACCAAAGAGGGCAAGTTCAAGAAGGAAGCGCTGGGTCACTGGGAGGAACTAGCAGGGAAATCTTCTACTGGGAATGGAGGACAGACAGTGAAGAAACACCATCAGGAGGGGAAAAGCAAGAAGGTCAGTGTTGTCAGATTAAAACATATGTGGAAGGGAGTGAAAATAATAGAAGAATGGAAAAGCAGAAGGGGCCTGACCATGAAGGGACTTTAAAAAACAAAGCACTGCATATTTGATGTAGAGATACATAAGTTTAACCATTCATGAAACTTAAGTACTACTTTCTCATTTAGCACCCCCTAGTACTTATCTCTCTTCTGGGATCCAATTCACCAAAAATTTTCTGTTGAACATCTCTACCTAGAGTACCTAGAAGTTCCATCATTGTTTAAAGTTAACAGTTCCAAGAAGAAACTCATTATTTTTTCAATGTAAACTTGACCCAAATCCCAACTTTCTCACCAAAATTATACACCAGAGATAAAAGTTTCAGACATAAAGCTTGAAACCACACCAAAACTTTCAGACACTGGGGGGGGGGGGGGGGGAAGAGAAATGTGTCAAGATGGTGAAGTGGAGGCTGGAATTCTCAGAAGTTCTTCCCCAAACGACTCTAATGCCTTGAATTATGACTCTAACCTAAATTCTAGAGAGGCAGAACCCACAGAAAGACTGAATGAAAGAATTTTTCAATCCAAGACAACTGGAAGATCCATGAGAAGGGTCTGTTCCACCATGGTTGGAAAGGGCACCAATTTAGCTCCTGAACTTGAACAGAGCAGCTCCAGCCTTCCAGTAATAGCCCATGGGGCACCTGGGTCCCTGGGGGTACTTAGGTCCCCGGCAGCTGGGATGATTTCTATATGTCTAAACCTGGGGATCACCAAGAACAATTTGGAGGGTCAATGAGAAAATTCTGCTGCAGCAGAGTGAGCACAAAGCCCAGGTCAGTCAGGCCTCAGTGCAGCCCCAATCTGGGAACCTGAAGAGTCAGCCAGCAGCTACATCCAGAAGGCTCAATCCAAACAGTAAGGGGGTCAAGGGAGACTGCAAAGGTCTCTCTAAGACAGGACTCTGCTGCTTTGCCCATACTCAGATCCAGGTCACAATCTGGGGCCTACCAATTGCCATAGTAGAGCAGCTCCAAGGCAGAGAGGAGTGCCTCTAGTCATCCACAAACCAGAGCACAGGCAAAACAGCAGTCAAAGCCTCTCATAAGATCTTAAAGGAATTGAGATTCTTTGGGGGGGGGGGGGGGGGGGGAAGGGGAAGAGAAGATGTGTGTTCAAAAAACCCCTCTAAAGCTTGGGAAAATGTGTTAAAATCAAGTGATAGGTTAGGAAAATGAACAAACACCAGAAAAAAAAAGAACCTGACCATAGATAATTACTTTGGTTCAGTGGAGAATCAAAGCACACACTCAGAATATGACAAAGTCAAAGCTTCTGTATACAAAATCTCCAAGAAAAATAGGAATTGGTACCAGGCTATGGAAGAACTCAAAAAGAATTTTGAAAATCAAATAAGAGAGGTAGAGAAAAAAATTGGGAAGAAAAATTAGAGCAATGCAGGAAAATCATAAAAACTAAGTCAGTAGCTTGGTGAAGGAGATACCAAAAACTACTGAAGAAAATAAATCTTAAAAACTAGCTTGGGTCAAATGGAAAGAGAATTGGGGGGGGGGGGGGGCAGCTAGGTGGCGTAGTGATAAAGCACTGGCCTTGGAGTCAGGAGTGCCTGGGTTCAAATCCAGTCTCAGACAATAATTACCTAGCTATGTGGCCTTGGGCAAGCCACTTAAAACCCCATTTGCCTTGCAAAAACCTTAAAAAAACACACATAAGAGAACTGGCCACATGGAAAAGGAGATAAAAAAGCTCTCAAGAAAATAATTCCTTCAAATGTAGAATGGAGCTAAGAGAAGCTGATAACTGTGAGAAATCAAGACACAGTAAAACAAAACAAAAAAAAAATGAAAAACTAGAAGAAAACATGAAACATCTGATTGGAAAAACAACTGACCTAGAAAACAGATCCAGGAGGGATAATTTAAAAATTATTGGGCTACCCAAAAGTCACATCCAGGAAAAGAATCTAGACTTCATTTTTCAAGAAATTCTCCAGGAAAATTTCCCTGATATCCTAGAAGTAGAGGGTAAAATAAAAATTGAGGGAATCCACCGATCACCTCGTGAAAGAGATCCCAAAATAAAAACTCCCAGGAATATTACAACCAAATTCCAGAATTCCCAAGTCAAAGAGAAGATATTACAAGCATCCTGAAAGAAACAATTCAACTACCATGGCCCTACAGTTTAGTAACACAGGATTTAGCAGCACCTACATTAAAGGCTTATAGGGTTTAGAATATGATATTCCAGAAGGCAAATGAAATTGAATTACAACTGAGAATTAACCACTAAGCAAAACTGAACATCCTCTTCCAAGGGAAAAGACAACCATTCAATGAAATAATGGAATTTCAAATGTTCCTGTTGAAACAGAGCTAAACAGAAAGTCTGAACCTCAAGTACACGACTCAGGTGAAGCATAGAAGGGTGGACAAGAAAGACAAATTATGAAAGATTTAATGATGTTAAACTGTTTTATTCCTACATGGGAAGATGATACTGATAACTCTTATGAACCTTCTCATTTATTAGGGTAGTTAGAAGGAGCATATAGACAAGGCACAGGAGAGAGCTGAATATGAAGGCATAATATATTATAAAGATGGAGTCCATGGACAAGAAAGGAATGTACTGGGTGAAAGAGAAAGGAGAGATAGAATGAGTTAAAATACTTCATGTAAAAGAGACAAGTAAATGCTTTTGCAATGGAGTGGAAGGGAATAAGGTGAAGGGAGTAAATAAGCCTTCATTCTCATTGGAAGTGGCTCAGAGAAGAAAGAACATACACACTAAATAGGGTATAGAAATCTATCTTATCCTTGAGAAAAAAGGAAAGGAAAAGGATGGGAGAAATGGGATAAGGGAGAGGAGATGGGGTATACATGATAGAAAAGAGGGAAGATCGTGGGAGAGGATAGTCACATACAACACACTTTTGAGGAAGGAAAGGTGAAAGGAGAGAGAGAATAGAATAAATGGAAATGAGGAGGAATAGGATGGAAGGAAATATAGCTAGCAACTGTGGGGAAAAAAAAAAATTGAAGCAATTTCTCTGATGGACTAATGATAAAGAATGTGATCCATGCCAGAGACAGAGCTGATGGTACCTGAACACAGACTGAAGTACACCTTTTTCCCCTCTCACTTTATTTTTCTAGAAGTTTCTCTATCTTTGTGGGGGACAAGTGGGATTATGTTTACTCTTACAACAAGACTATTATAGAAATGTGAAAATAAATCAATTAAATATTCAAATAGTTAAGCAAAAAATAAAATAAAATTTAAAATACAAAAAGCCTTTCTGACACTACAGAAACTCTAGATCTCTCTCTCTCTCTCTCTCTCTCTCTCTCTCTCTCTCTCTCTCTCTCTCTCTCTCCCTCCCTCCCTCCCTCCCTCCCTCCCTCCCTTAAGAGAGATGAGGGAATTTAAGTGTGGAATATTTCATATGCTGTCAGACTGAGTTGGATACTAGTTTTTATGAAATGCTAGTTTTTTTCTTTGTAACAAGGGATGGTTTTCTGAGTAGGGGAGTAAAAGGGGCATATTTAAAAATAAAAGTGATATTAAAAAAAGATAGAGTAAATTTCCAAATGTATATAAAAACCTGTGTAACTTAGGATAAATCACTTATCTTTTCTAGGCCTCAATTTCTGCATCTATAAATGTTTCCTAGTTCTAATTCTATATTCTTAATCCAACTAGGATACAAAGTCTTAGAGGATCATAAACTAAGACCTAAGAGTCATCTAATTCAATTCTCTCAAGATGAGGAAAATGAACAGAACCTTGACTCATGCTAAATCTGAAAGAACTAAGGTGTCAACTTGCCCAAGGACAGTAAGTGAATGACAGAACAAGATTCATATCACACTTCTTATGGTAGCTCCCTTTTCAAGTATACTTTTTCTACTCTAATCAATGTAGAAGATTTTTTACTGTGATCACTTTAGAAAAAAAAAATTCTATCAAGGACAGTATAGGCCCAGAAAGATCTTGAAGACAATCACCGATATTGGGAGAGTCGGAGGGGTGGGGGTGGGGAGCCTGCAAGAAGAGACCTTAAAAGAATGACATTCTGCCTCTACTGTTGTAATATATGAAGGATTGTTCTGACTGCCCTTCTATAAGGGCACAAGCAGATTACTGTTTTTCACTAATAACCTAGAATATTTTGTTAACAAAGTAAACTACTTCTTTTGGGGTCTTAAACTGTTTCCATGTTTGTGTAGGATTATGGAGGTGTGATGGGCAAAAACTGTCACATTTCTTGAGTATAAGACAAATGCTAAATGAGGCAGAAGATGATTCTGTGATATGTTCATTGCTCACTCTAATGCTCGCCAAAGTCTGAATTGAGGCTATCCCTATTCTCAAGTTTCAACACTGAGACAGCAAATCCTGAAAACAGCAATGTCAAAAAGTCAATCCACACAAATGCAATGTTGATCATGAATGTCTCAAATTATATATTCTCTTATATACAATCCAATCATTATAAATAACGTTATATTTAAATATTAAAGAAAAGCAACAGATATGTTAATAATTTGAGTTCAGAGCTTATGGAATACATTCTACCTCTTATCTCTAAGGCAAAAGTAGTTCATCACTTTCTTTAAATGAATTAACATTTGCTGTAGTGGCCAACAATACCAAGGATCAGCTTTTTCCTAGTTGAATTATATGTAAAGATAACTTTCTGTTTTGCTAACTTATTAGATAATTCAAAAGGGATTCAGGGTTACTCACTGATAATAGAAAAATTAAATGGCAAATAAGACACCAAATTAAACAGAAGTTAAGCAGAATAAGAAATTAAATAGGGGTGGCTAGGTAGCACAATGGATAACAGCACCAGCCATGGAGTCAGGAGTACCTGAGGTCAAATCTGGCCTCAGACACTTAATAATTACCTAGCTGTGTGGCCTTGGGCAAGCTACTTAACCCCATTTGCCTTGCAAAATCCTAAAAATAAATAAATGAACGAATAAGTAAACAAATAAATAAATAGATGGTTATCAAAGAGGAAAGTACTTAGTACCTTAGCTTATACATCTGTGACACAAGCCAGAAATTTACAAAAAGAGTTCAAGAGAAAAAAGTTTCATCAAGGACTCCTTTAAGTTATATGCAATGGCCTCCAAATAAGTATTGTTAAAGATATCATTGGTCAAATAAGATTAAATTTATATTATTTTCATTGTCTTGTTTCATAGTGTTCATATAAAGTAAGTTACTTTTTAATTGGTGGGATGGCAAATTTTGATACCTGTTTTCAAGACTGGTTTAGTAATAGCTGTTGAAAGAAACAGAATTATAGTAAAATTCCCTGAGTAGTCATCAGTAACATCAGTAACATTGTGATAGGGTGAGAGTCAGAGAGGCAGGCTAGTGAGAAAAATACTAGCCTTTTAAAAATAATTTATCAAAGAATTAACTAATACATCTCCCAAAAGCCTTAATAATTTTACAAGAACATTTTTTAATTTTAAAAAAATTATAGAATATTAAATTTTCCTACCTTTATATTTTCCTCCAAATTTCAGAGCCTATAAAAGGCCATATAAATAAATTTAAGTTATCTTAAAGACAGTAAACACTTTCAAGTAGCCAAAAAGTCTGATGAAAAACAATGAAATATAAATTATGCAAATAATCCTCAAATACATCAATGTCTCACTCATTTTTGACTAGGACATAAAGAGTATATATTTTTCTTTTTCCAGAATCAAAATTTGAGTGGAGAAATTAAATTAGTCTAAGAAGGTAGAGAAAAAAATCCCAGAGAACTTTTGATAGTCATCAAAAAAATGCTAATTACCCATATGTCTTTGGTGAACATCTCTATGTTAATATTATTCTTTTCTGGAATCCTTTAGTACACAGATTCAATTATTTTATATTATCCTTAATTTCTGGGTAAATTGCTTTCTGTTGGCATATGTATGAGATGCAAGCTAATTTAGATGGTAAGAAGCAGCCTATTTTAGTGAATAGAGCCTTATTCTCATAGAGTTCTGCCTCTGGCTGAGTGACTCTGACAATGAACTTTTCAGCTCCCTAGAAAGTTTTCTTTCTGTTTTTTTTAAATCTATTTTTATTAACTTTTTAAAAAATATATTACTCTTTTTAAAAAAAATTTTCATTCTCTTTCTAGCTCTTCCCCATTCATTGAGAAATCAAATAATACATGTGAAGCTAAGCAAAACATGTTTCCACATTAGCCATATTGATAAAAAAAGAAAAAAGAAAAAGCAGTAGATCATTATACTGATTAGGGAAACTAAGTCATTTACAACTGATCACATATAATGTTGCTATTATTGTATACAATGTTTCCCTGGTTCCATTCACTTCACATTTTAATCAGTTGATTTAAGTCTTCTCAGGCTCTTTCTGAAATCATCCCCCTTATCATTTCTTACAACATAAAAGTATTTCATCACAAACGTACATCCCAATTTGTTCAGCCATTCCCCAACTTATGGGTAAAATATATTTAAGGCAGAACTAGAAATTTTTTCAACTGGGAGCTCCCTATGCCAATGAAATCATAGAACCAACTCTTCATCTCCCTTCCCCCACCAACCTCACATGAATTAAAATAGCTTAAAGCACTGTATAGATTTATTTTATTCATGAACAGAATCTCCTATTCAAAAGATATTCCAATGCTTATAGAATGTATAAATACTTCTTCAGTACTTTCAAAGATTTGTAATTTTGCTTGGCTATATCCTCCCTCTCAATTATGCATTTATCACAACCCATCTATGATTTAGTAAGATGTCCTTGAAAGTTGTGGCCAAACATGACCAGAAAGGATAATGATCTTTGTTGGAAGGGTTGTAGGAAATATGGGACACTATTACATTGTTGGTGGAGCTGTGAACTCATCCAACCTTTCTGGAGAGAAATTTGGAATTACACCCAAAGGGCAACAAAAATGTGTATACCCTTTGATCCAGCAATACCATTACTGGATCTATACCCTTGAAAAGATGATGAAAAAGGGTAAAAACATCACTTGTACAAAAATATTCATAGCAGCCCTGTTTGTGGGGTGGCAAAGAATTGGAAATCAAGTAACTGTCCTTCAATGTATGTCATGGAACACTATTGTTCTATTAGAAACCAGGAGGGATGGGAATTCAGGGAAGCCTGGAGGGATTTGCATGAACTGATGATAAGTGAGATGAGCAGAACCAGAAAAACACTGTACACCCTAACAGCAACAAAGGGGCAGTGATCAAACTTGATGGACTCGCTCATTCCATCACCGCAACAATCAGGGACAATTTGGGGTTGTCTACAATGGAGAATACCATCTGTATCCAGATAAAGAACGGTGGAGTTTGAACAAAGACAAAGGACTATTACCTTTAATTCAGAAAAATAACTGATATCTTATTGTCTGATCTTACTATCTCTCTTATACTTATACTTCCTTAAGGATATGATTTCTCTCTCATCACATTCAATTTGGATCAATATATACCATGGAAACAATGTAAAGACTGACAGATTGCCTTCTGTGTGGGGTGGGGGGGAGGGAAATAAGAGTAGGGGAAAAATTGTAAAACTCAAAATAAATAAAATCTTTAAGGAAAAAAAAAGTTGTGGCCAAAAAAAATAGTCTATCTTTAGCCAACGTGGTGACTGATGCCCAAGGACTTCCCACTCTTTTCTCTAGACCAAACTGACCTCATTTCTTATCATGGGTTTATTACAGGTCCATTCTCACCTGGATACTGACTCTCCTCATTCTCACTTCCATCAAAGACAACCCAAAGCCCCTCTCCATCCCAATCATTGGGGTCACTCCCTGTGCTTTCAATGTTCTGGACTATTTTCCTTGCCATTGTTTACCAAGATCTATACTGCCTTATTATCAGGCCTGCAATGTTTATCATCTGGCTTTTATTTCTACTGTGGAGGCTAATCCTATTCTATGTGATTTTTTCCTAATTAGAATGGAAGTTCTTTGAAAACAGATATTGTCCTCCCTTTTCTGACTAATAAAGAAATGGATTTCTTCCGTCACAGGGTCAAAATTCAAAGTCATTCCTACCTGGTAGGATCTACCATATACTGCCCAGTGTTGGCACAATCTTCAAGAACCCATGATATGATGAAACAATAAATGAGGTTTAGAGTAGAATAAATGAAAGTATTATTAATTATCTACTCAGAATATTAAATTTGGCTTTTGTACTATTGAGTCAAAGATTGAAGATTTGAAAATATTTCTACAGATTACTGTTATGTACTTTAAATAACTCAAAATTCAAAAAAGTAATTAATGAATAATTAATTGATAAACAAACGTCGAATCAAATTAATTCCACAACACTAGCAATCATTGTGCTTAACTAGCAGTAAGAATTTCATAATACAATAAAATTTCTTTTTAATCGAATCCATGGAACAAAGGTGCCACATAAATATAATAAACACATAAATTTCATCCTTTATTAAAGGAGTGTTAAAAGGTATTTTGATTTATTTTGGAAATGATAAGAAATGCTAGGACATTACCAAACTGATATATGATCAAAGAGGTAAACAATTAGTTTACTGAGGCAGCTAGGTGGCACAGTGGATAAAGTACCGGCCCTGGAGTCAGGAGGACCTGGGTTCAAATCTGGTCTCAGACACTTAATAATTACCTAGCTATGTGGCCTTGGGCAAGCCACTTAACCCCATTTGCCTTGCAAAAAAACTTAAAGAAAAACAATTACTTTACTAAGCAAGTAAGCTATCAACAGATATGAAAAAAAAATTTTCCAAATCCTCAATTAAGAATAATGTAAATTAAAGCAAATGTGATTCCTCATCATGGCCATCAAATTGGTCAAGTTAACAAAAAACAATAATGACAAATGTAGGAAGATAGGATCATTAATGGACTTTTGGTGAAGCTATGAATTTGGAACTTTGCCCAAAATGTCACTAAATTAGGAATACTCTTTGTCTCAGCTATACCACTATTAGGCCTATACATCAAAGAGAACAAAGAAAAAAAGAACACATGTGCAAAAAAATATTCATAGCAGGTCTGTCATGGAGGTAAAAACTGGAAACTACTGTATTACATAAAATAATGAAAGATAAAGGAAAACTTGTATGAAATAATAAAGTAAGAAGAGGGCAAAATCAGAAGAAGAATGTGTACAATAACAATAGCATTATAAAGACATACAACTCTAAAAGATTTAAGTATTCCAATCAATACAATGACCAACCACAATTTCAAAGAACTGATAATGAAACATTCTAACCATTACCTAAAAACAAGCTGAATTCAGGGAGCCTTTAATCCAAAAACTAAGCACAAGGATAACACCAAACAAAAAAAAAAAAAAAAAAAAAAAAATTCACCTTTCCTATCCATCTCAAAAGTCAGAAGAGTAAATAAGTACAGAGAGTACTCCTATCTGGGATGTGTTGCAATACTAAATGCTTTTTACACAACAGAGGTCATAATGAAGCATACAGTTAAAATCTGGTCAAAAGATAGTGAGCAATATCAAAGGTGTTCAGAGGTAAAAACTTCCTATATAAGAACTTAGGAAGAAAATGCAAACAATTAAAGTCCAAGTAGCCACAAATGATCAATAAAGAAAACCCCACTTTCAAATTGAAATCACTTAGAATAGTTTCAATTGATAAGTTACCTAAGATCTATAAACAGAAACATATTCCTATAAGCCATATTCAAACAAAAATTCTAAAATAAAAATTTTAAAGTCTAATACCAAAAAAATGAATTTTTCCAAGAATGTACTAAAAGGAAAAAATATTTATATCAATCTAATTTTGTTTGTTTTACCTTTATTCCTTATTACTGGTGTTAAAAATATTTGTTTTCTTCTAAAAACAAAACAAACTTTTCCCTCAAAAAAGCAAAAGACACCAGTCTCCTCTTTTTATATAATTATGAATTAATAATGTACAACATCCCTTTGTGACAGTGTCACTGAAATAGCTAGGGAAAGCATCACAGTAAGAAAGAATAACAGTTGCTGAAAGGAAAAAATCTTGAAAATTAACAAGAGTCAAGGAAAACTGTGAACACACAGAAGAGAATATGGCTTTATATTTAAATATATCACAGTTAAACATTTCTGAGATTGACTGCTTTGGTGTATCATTCTCATTCATATATTCCTCCCTCAGTCTCTTCTATATCTCTCTATCCCCATCTCCTCTACTCTGTACATGGATTCATGTGCCACGCATGCAAATACAGGCTATCTATGCACATGTGTGCCCATAGAAAGAGCTAAAACAGCCTACTGGAATGTGTGTTTGGTTTTGGAAGTCTTTGGAAGTATTAAGTGGTTAACCTAGACTGCCAAAATTGGCCAAAACACCTGAATATCCATTGGCAGCTTAAGGATGACGAAGTGATTTTTCAAGTTGAATCAAAAATATTTTGCTCTACAGAAACTGACAACACTGAAATGCAATGACTAGTGACACCTACACTGAAGGGACCAATACAATGAGTCTTAAAGTTTATTCAATACAATTTTTGTCTAAAGAATATAATAAAGATACTTACCAAATATTTCTCCTCCACTAGCATATTCTGTCACCAAATAAATCATCCGCTCTGTTTCCATAACCTGGGTGCAAATGTAAGAAAATGACAATGATATATATGACAGGAAGGCAACTAATGATTCCTTCTTAATCATAGGGAAGGTTGACATGTATTACTTGCTACAAAGTTAAAACACTTTTTTTTCCTAATAGATATAAATGCTGCTAAAGAAGCTGGAATGGGGGAATTCTTGTGTAGGAAATTTACTAATTGACAGAGACCATCTCTCTCACCCTTGTTCTTACCAATGTCTTTATTTCTTCCCAAACTCCAGAGAACTGAAAAATATAGAAGGTACTAAGAAGCAAAGCTAAAAGTTATATCCCATATAAATACTAAATCTCAGAAATATGGAAGAGGAAAAAAAAAACTTAAAAAAAGCCCAGAAACTATAATTTCATGTCTTCTCATTTACTTCAAAACTATTACTATCAAAATTTTATTTTTGAAATGTCTTTCCCTGAGCTATCTATCCTGTCACATTGGCCAGGTATAAAAGTCAACAGGGGAATCCAGCAACCAAGAAATAAAATGAGATTTTAAGTTTTCTTCAGAGAGACAGTGTACAACAACGGACAGATGATATCTCTCCTAAGGTGTCCCATTTTAAGAAAGCTATACAATTGAAAGAGTATCCTGGAAAACAACAACCAGGACAGTGAAGTGTCTCTGTTTCTCACATTACTAAGAACTGGAAATGCTGAAAAGAAATCTTGGGAGGGACATAATAATAGGGCTTCAACTATCTGAAGGACTAACACATAAAGGAAGATGTGTTATGCCTGGATCCAAAACTAGGAGCAAGAAATGGAAGTTTTAAAAAAGTCAGCTTTAGGCTTGAAGGAATGAAAAACTTCCTAACAAAGATATACAAAGTCAGCCACTAAAAACTATAAGAGCACTTCTCAGGTACACTGGAGAATAGATCATTTTTCAGGCTTAAGTTAGAATCATTTGACTGTGAGATCCTTTGCCACTTGTGGTTCCCTTTTTCTTTGAAAGCTGGAGTACTCGCCAATACAATGGCAGCTGCCAGAGGACATAAAATGAAAGTCCCTCAAAAAGATAAAGAAAGGTATGAAGATGTTATTAATATTATATCTAAGACATGGGAAGATAGTTTTATGTCTAAAAACATGGTGGGCTGGTAAAACTGTAGACAAAGTGTAAGTTTTTAAAATCCAGATACAAAGCTAACCAAATTAAATCAATTTCTTGAGAAAGATTAAAAAGAGACTGAAGGTAAATTTAAGCTAAATTCAAGAAGTATCTATGGTCTGTCAGTAGAGAAGAGTCAAATTGGGTTCTCTGCAATTTAGAAAACGTTTAGAAGGCACCAGGATGAGCAAAAACTTAGAGTGGGATTTACTTCTAGGGCAAGGCACAGGTGGGGACAAGCATAATTTCATCTGACCAATTTCAACAGGTCAAGTCCTGCAAACATGATCCATTTTCCTTTGTAGAGATTAATCCTCAGCAGAAGCCTTCTATTTTAACACTTACTATTAAAACATGGTCTTTCTTTAAAGTCTGAGCATTGTGCACTGAATTTGTTTTAAGTCTCAAACATTTCCTTCAATCATCCACATGCCTGGACCAGTAACAAGCAAATATTAAAGGATAATAATGATAATGTTACTCATTTTAACAAAGTAAGACTCAGAGTATGGGATTGGGGCTGGGTAGAGGAGTGGAGGGTAGAAGGGGGGGTCCTATCCTTCATTACTAGGGAAGAGCCATTCCAACAGACTTTTAAATAGGGTTATTCCCTATTCCCAAGGAGCAGTTAGGTTGGCACAGAAGAGTGATGGATATGTAGTCAGGAAAATATATCTTTCTAAAATCAAATTCAACTGTAGACACTTAATCTGTGAGCCTAGGTAAGTCACTTATCCCTATTTGCCTCAGTTTCTTCACCTATAAAATGAATTGAAGAAAATGGCAAAGCACTCTAGTATCATTGCCAAGAAAATCCACAAAATGGTAATAAAAACTTAACACACCACCAAAAACACAACTAAACAAAAATTAGACTATTCAGATAAAAATACATGTTTGCCTATATAATGTCAGAAGCTTCAAAATTATTTT
This sequence comes from Macrotis lagotis, assembly GCF_037893015.1. NCBI lineage: Eukaryota > Metazoa > Chordata > Mammalia > Peramelemorphia > Peramelidae > Macrotis > Macrotis lagotis. The sequence continues at coordinate 795,073,872 of NC_133658.1, forward strand.
CTGCAAGTCAATGATCACATGCTGTCCTACACTTATACCTGATCTGATGATGTTTTTGACCTTAAATTGAGGTGAGATAGTTATATCTAGAACATCAGTATTAAAATAAGGATTGATATAAAGACCTAGAGGAGAAAAGATGATAACGCAACTGTCAGTAAATCAGACATAGAATCATAGAATTTCAATACTAGAAGAAATTTTAGTGATCAGGTACCATAATCTTTATATTTTTAAAATGAAGAAAATGAATTTTAAAAAGGTTAAGGAATTTCCTAAGATGGCACATATGATAAAGCAACAAAACTAAGATTGGAAGCCAGGAGAGGCAATAAGCTATAGGGAAAGAGCAATGGATTTGGAATAATGAGACAGAATTTTACTGTGGCTCTATTACTTACAGTATGACCCACAAGATAAAGTAAAAGAATATCAGAGAAACATCTTCTTATAATATGGAAAATTATAACATCACTGCTCCTGAGGGTAGTTTGAGAGTCTCCAAATCACCCTAAATGTCCCAGAAGCCCTTCTTGTAACACTGGGCAAGCCACTTTACCCTGTATGCCTCAGAGTCTCACCTGCAAAATGAACTAAAGAAAGACAAGACAAACCATTCCAGTTTCATTGCAAAGAAAACCACCAAAGGGGTTAGAAAGAGTTGGACACAACTGATCATGAACAACCCAGTTTAAGAGTTGGTAAGTTCTCTCTCTCTTTGCAAATCATTATGAAATTCTCCCTCCTTCAAAAAAAAAAAAAAAAAAAGGACGGGGGGAATAGAAGGGAGAGATGTGGAAGGAACAGCAGGAGTATGAGAGAATACTTCAATTAGGAAATGGATGAATAAAAAATATAAATCATATATGAATGATATATGAATGGAATAGACCATCAATGTAATGTAACAAAGAAAAAAATATAAGCAACCTAAGAAAAGCACAGGGTTACATCTCCTACTCAAAACTGTGAAAGTATATGATATGTTTTTCTTCTAATTATTTTTAAATCGATATCTTGGTTTTTCCATCACCAAAATTTCTCCCAGTTTTACTGCTTCAAATCTACTGGAGAGAATCATTCCATACAAGAAATTAAAAGATTTAACTGTGAAAATCCTAACTTCTACAAAAAATTGTGGGGAAGTTGTCTTCTCATTTTTCTTTTTTTTGGGTCCATACTTATTCCTTATAATTTTGCAACATAAATTTTTGAATGTTTTGTGGTTGTTCCTTCCATTTATATTGTTGTAGTCATTGCAAATGTTATTCCATTGCCTTTAATTACTACATTCTGTATCATATCATGTAAATCCTTCCATGCTTCTCTGTATTCATCACATTTCTTACTTTTTAAAGTAATTAAAGTAATATTCTATTACATTCATGTGCCACCATTTGTTTAGATATTCTCCCATTGATGGGCATCTACTTTGTATTCATTTTTTTTGCTACCAAAAAAAGTGCTGTGGTGAATATTTTGGTGTATGGACGTTCTTCTTATTAATGAATTCAAGGGCAGCTAGTGATGCAGTGGATAGAGCACCAACCCTGGAGTCAAAAGGACCTAAGCTCAAATCGAATCTCGGACATTTAATAATTATCTAGTTGTGTGATCTTGGGCAAGTCGCTTAAACCCATTGCCTTGCAAAAAGGCAAAAAAAAAAAAAAAAAGACTTCTCAATTTAATCACTTTATTTCCTTAGTTCTAAGTTGCTGTCCAAAATGGTAATACTGATTCATAGCAACATCAAAAATGCACTATCTTTCTGCAGTACTTCAAATGCTTACTCCTATCTTTTGTCATCTTTGCCAGTTTGCTGGGAATGAGATTGTTTTTCTTTGCATTTCCTCCTCTTATTAATGAGTTAAAAAGTATTCTTTCATTTATAGGTTTTCAATCATTTTTTGAAAAATATTTGTTCACATGGCTTATACACAGTTGTGGATATAGATATAGATATAGATATAGATATAGATATAGATATAGATACTGGATGATGTTTGTTCCTCGTTCTCAAAGAAGACCACAGTATCAGGGAGATGATGCTGTGACAAGCACATGAATTGAATTTGAATAAGGGGGTGCTGTGCTTAGTCACCAGTCTCACTTTCTCTTCCAGAGCCATCTGGGTCCAGTGGCCAGATTTGCATCAGGACAACTGGAGACAGCCCTGGATGTGAGGTAATCTGGGTAAAGTGCCCAAGGTCACTTTACAGCTAGTGTCAAGTGTCTGAGACTAGATTTGAACTCAGGTCCTCCTGTGCTTTATCCACTGCACCATGTAGCTGCCCCCTAGAGTATCTTAAATTTTATCTATGAATATATTCAAAATAATTACATTATTTTAATATTAAGCATCAACTAGGAACAAGTCATGTGTATAAATGTATGCATATACAGGTATACATAAACATACATTTTTAATATCTTGAATATTCAGTTATCTGAAAAATTTTATATAGATTTTTCTCATTTGATCACTTCACTTCTTATTCTATGTGTATTTTATTTGTTAAAAAGTTGTCTTGCACAAACATACAGAACTGTCTACATATATACACCTGTGTGTGTCTTTTTGTTGTCGTTGTCTATAAATCTTGAATACTCAACCATTACATGAGAAACTTAATACAAAGATTTTTTCTCATTTGATCACTTTTCTTCTTATCTAGATGCAATGATTTTGTTTGTTGTAAAAGACTTACTCAATTTCATGCAATTAGTGTTATGTATTTTTATCTTTTCTAATTGTTTTTATTTCTTGTTTGATTTAAGAATATACCTCCTAGAACAATTTGGAACTAGGCTCAAAAAGTTTTAAAACTGTGCATATCCTTTGACCCAGCAATACCACTACTAGATCTGTATTCCAAAGAGGTCAAAAGAAAAAGAAAAAGTACCTTTATGTACAAAAATATTTACAGTAGATCTTTTTAAGGTGGAAAAAAAAACTAGAAATTGAGGGAATCCTCATCAATTGGGGAATGACTGAACAAGTTATGGCATACATTTGTGATTAAACTGTCTGTAAAATAGTGAGCCCTGTCTATAAAACAGTGAGCCAAGCTGGCTAAGAACTAGAGAATCATATAGGAAAACCCAGTCTCAGAAAAAAAATCACAATAATAAAGACAGCTCCTTCTCCTTAATTGCAAAAGTAGACCGTCCCATCATCATATACCAGATATATTTTCAGACTCTCACTGCACTGGTAGGGTTCACTAATTGTTTTTGTCCTTTTTTTCTTTTTTTTTCCTGTAAAAAATACCATTTGTTATATGGGATGGCTCACTGTAGTGGGGTAAATGGAATAAAACTGGGAGAAATTCTGGTGATATATAAAAATAAAAGATAACAATGAAATATTAAAAACAAAAGCATGGAAGTTTCTTAGACAATATATGATAACTGAGAAAATATACACTACAACTGGCACAAATAAAGATAGAGAACACTAAAAAATACTCAATGACTGTTTAATCTTAATGACCAATCTTGGACTCAAAAGCTGGAAGTAAGAACAAAAAATAAAAATTCAATAAAATAAAAAGTTTTCTTTAATTTGAGTTAATGATATTGATATGGTCTACACTGGAAGATAGAAAGTTTCTTGCAAATTCTGAATGTCTTTAAGTATCAGTAGATTTCAGCTCAGGTACAGTGGAACTAGAAAACCTTTGATTTTTCAGTCCAACCTTAATTTTCAAATGTTAAGATGACTGGGAGCTAAATAACAAAATAACTTAATCCATAACAATCACCAACACACAATTTTAAATTCCCAAAATCTAACTTTTTACAGAATTTAGGTTATCATTAGGCCAAAATAAAATGTCTAAGTTTTCATCAGATTCTGAGCAATTTTAAAATTCTTGCTCTGAGGAGAAAATCATATTTAAATAAAATATAAGCTTAAACACTTAGAGAAAGGTTATGAAAAGTCCAGATAGGTTGAAGACCAAGAAGAGTAAGCTCCTGGTGTGTGTGTGGGGGGGGGGGGGGGGGCGCGCGGGCGCACTAAAGGAGTCTGAGTAGGTTAGAGGATCATTCTACACTTAAACTGAGTGTCTAAGATGTATATTGCCTAGTTTAAAATTTTGTCTAGGTTCACACAGAGATTTTTAAGGTTGAATAGAAACAAATGCCTGCTGAAGAAGGGAATGGTAAACCACTCCAGTTTAGTTGCACAGAAAAGACTAAATGCGTCACAAAGTATCAGACATGACTAAAATAATGATTGAACAACAAAAAGAAGCCAATGTTCAGTAAGAAGAAGAATACCCCAAAGAGTCTGTGCTATCCTTCCCCCACCCCCTTCTTTTATTCAGAGGTGACAGCACTTCTAGGTGGCTCTTCTTGGAGCTCTGAGGAAAAACGTTGTGATTGTACCTGGTATAGCCTGATGATATGTGGGTGACAGAGCATCTTCATAATCTGAACTTCTCGGAAAATCTTCTTGAGGTTTTCTTCATCCAGCTGGGTCTTATCTATGATCTTTATAGCAACCTTTAAAAAAAAATACACAGAAAAAAATTTTACTCTATAGTAGTATTAAAAGTAGTTTATTTAGTGGCAGAGCCAAGGTGTAGTGCATTAAGAAATACAGTGAGCTCACACTCCCCTAACCTACACTGCTCCAAATAGCTCTAGAAAATGACCAGAGAATCCTGAAGAGGAAATCCAATAAAATATCAGAGTGAGTCATTTTTCCAGCAAGGAAATTTGCCAGGAGATCTGAGGACACCAGCAGTGGAGTCTGTCAGAAGTGCTAGTCCTGGCAGAGGCAGTGGGACTGAGTACAGTGGGGTCACTGAGAATCTTAAAAATTCCAGGCTAATGTGAAGTTGTACACCAGATCCTAGATTTAACATGAATAAGGCCAAAGCTTTGTAGCAACAACAAACCTCTGTAGGGGGCAGGAACAGGTGTACCCAGGAGAGCTCTGTCCCTCATTATCAGGTCACAAAGATCAAGGAAGGAAAGAACCCAGGATGACAGTAAAAAAAAAGAGGACTCAAATCCTAGCCTGTGCCTAACAAGCAAGGAGTGTGTTCAGAACCAAGCAATAGCTGGTGGCTCTGACTTCAGGAGCAGAGCAGGATCCTAATTCCAGCTTCTGGTTCAACCGGAAGTGTAGAGAGCAGGTGTGAGGAACTGCTTTTCTGCTTAACTTAAAAACTTAAAATTTAGCCTGCTATTTTTGGTGAAACCTTTAATTCACCCCTAAAAAGCTCTAAGATTAATGGAATTTTAAGTACTGCCCACGGCTGCCTTGGCAGAGGGCAGAAATCCCAGATAAGGAGACATCTACAATTCTGTCCCTCTGAACCAGGGGATCTTTCATCTGACTTAGCTGACAGGGTTCGAGTCCAACAGCAATCCATTCTTGCCTAGAGACAAATGTAGCTCAGGAGCTTGCAGAGCTCAAATCAGGGTGGCAATGATCAGACTTTGCCCTGGGATCGGATCATTTTGAAAATACCAGAAAGCTTGCAGATCCAGAACCTGAGCTACCACTGGTATCCTGGATTAACATAATCCTCAATGGGACAAAAAAGCAGTTAGAGGGGCCAATCCAGACAATGCCTCCCAAAGTGCAAAAAGCCTGATCCTAAAATCTAGTCTTGTCAGGAAGTAGGATGAAAGAATGAGAAAACAAAAAGAATCCCACCCTGCAAAGCTATTGTGGTAAAAGGGACACTCAAGATACAAGAGTTTTAAAAAGTTTTTAAATTGTTTAAATAAATGATAAAAATAGTGTGGAGGAAAAAAAATTTTGGAAAAGAAATGAGAGCTATGCTGAAAAGATGTGCATGAACTGATACTAAGTGAACAGAACCAGAAGAATATTGTATACATTAACAAAAACATTATGTGATGATAAATTAAGACAGACTTAACTCTTCTCAGCAGTACAACGATCAAAGACAATTCTAAAGGACCTGTGATGGAAAATACTATGAACATCCAGAGAAGGAACTATGAAGTCTGAATACAGACCAAAACACAATGTTTTCCATTTTTAAAATTTATTTGATGTCTTTTTTCTTCATGGTTTTCCTTCCTTTTGTTCTGATTCTTCATTTACAACATGACTAATATGAAAATATGTTTAACACCATTACACACGTATAACCTATATTAGATTACTTGCTGTCAAGGGGAAGGAAGGGATGGAAGAAAAAAAATATAGAACTAACAATTTTATGAAAAAATGGTTGTTGAAAACTACCTTTTCATGTGATTGGAAAGATAAATAAATTTGTTAAGTAAAAAAAAATAAAAAATGAATGAAATGAGAGCTATGAAAGAAAGAATTAGAAAGAAAATAGCAGCTTCTCATAAGAGGTATAAAATTTGTCTTAAGTAGTCAACTACATGAAAATTCTAAACCATCTATGGTCAGATTTTAAAATGTTCTACATCTCTACTGATTAGAGACATTCATATTAAAACAATTCTAAAACATTCGAAAACAATTCAGAAATGGTAACTGCTAAATGGGGATATAAGAAAATAGATACACTAATAAACTGTTAGTGGAATTGTGAAAAAGTTCAACCACTCTGGGGAATGGCTGATGATGATGATGTTTGTCCTACATTCTAGAAGACCATAACATTAGGAAAGAGATACCCCATGAAAAGCATGTGAACTGAATTTAAATGAGGAGGTTTTGCACCTCACTTTCTCCTCTAAAGTCATCTGGATCCAGTGGACAAAAATGGATGTGAGGCAATAAGGGTTAGGTGATTTGTTCAAGTCACAGTTATTAAGTGTCTGAGGTCAAATTTGAACTGAGGCCCTCCTCTCTTCAGGGCCAATGTTCTACCCATTGCACCATCTAGCTGCCCAATGGCAGGAAAAGGGCTAAACAATTAGTAGTATAGGATTGTTATAGAATACTATTGTGCTGTAAGTAATGAAAAAGACTGAGTAGGAGAAGAGAGGAAAAAGTGGGGAAAAGAAGGGTGAGTGGGAGGAAGGAGTTAGAAGAAAAACCTGGGAAGACTATATGAATTGATGAAAAATAAAATGAGGAGTAACAGGAGACCATTATATGTAGTAACAGCAATGTTACTATGATTAATACAATGAGACAGGACAATTCAAACTCACAATGGAAATTGCTAACTGTCTCCAAAAAGAAAGAACTGACAAACTCTTAGAGCAACTGAAGTACAATTTTCTGACTTTATTTTTCTTGTTTTTATTTGTGACAAGTCTAATATGTAAATATTTTAGAATTTATTTCTTAGTGGATGGGGGGAGGGAAACAGAGGGAGGGAAAGAATTTAGGGAGCAAAAATTCTTTTAATTCTTAAAAAATAAATATTTTTTTCAAAAAAAAAAGGAGGGGGAGCGGAGCCAAGATGAAGACAGGAGAGGATCATCTCTTAGGTGCTCTCTCTCAAAACTCATTAACTAAGGACTCTTAACTAAATTTTTGAAAGACAGAATGCACAGAGGGATCCAGTGAAGCAATTCTCCAGCCCAAGGTAACCTGGAAAAGAGAGGAAAGGCTCTGCTCCACAGGATTGGAGGGGCAACCCACCAGAGTGAAGGAACTTCAGCCTCTCGGAGGCAGCCCCAGGGCACTGGGAGCCACAGCTCACAGCAACGAGGGCAGTTTCCTCACCTACACTTGGGGAGCACCAGGCACAACTGGGGGATCAGTGGGGGACCTCTGCCAGAGCAAACACATCAAGCCCAGCCCCCAGGGCTTAGCGAGCAGTATGGCTGGGGCAGCCCAGATCCAGGAGACACTAAGCAGGAGCCCCCAGGGCATGAGTGCTGAGCCTAGGGAGCAGAGTGGAGAGAGACTTCCAAGGTCTGTCCTCTGTCCCTGGAACAGGACTCTGGGGCTCTGACCCCATTCAGATCCTGATCCCAGTCTAGACCCTCACATAGAACAGCAGGGCCCCCCCCACCTCAGCCCTGTGGCAGAGGGGTGCACTTGTAGTCATTCACAGACCAGGAGGAAAGACAGCCTCACACACTGAGATCCTTGTGGGGAGTGTCCCAATAACACTCAAAAGGTCAGGAAGCACCCCAAAACCAGGCACAGGCTAGAGAAATGGGTAAGCAGAGAAAACAGAGGAATACCATTGAGAAATACATTGGCTATGATCCCAAGAAGGATCAAAACACTCAATCTGAAGATGAGGAAGTCCAAGCGCCTGCATCTAAAGACTCCAAGAAAAACAGAAATTGGGTTCTGGCTATGATAGAGCTCAAAAAAGACTTTGAACATCAAGTGAGGGAGATATTAGAAAAACTGGGAAAAGAAACAAAAGAGAAATGAAGGAAAAAACATGAAAAAGAAGTAAGCAGCTTAGTCAAGGAGATCCAAAATAAATGCTGAAGAAAATAACATGTGAAAAACAAGCATAGGTCAAATGGATAAAAGAGTTCAAAAAGTTACTGAGGAAAAGAATGCTTTAAAAAGCAGAATTGGCCAGATTGAAAAGGAGATAAGAAAACTCTCTTGAGAAAAAAAAATCCTTCAGATGCAGAATGGAACTGAGGGAGGCTGCTGATTTTATGAGAAATAAGGACATAATAGTTCAAAACCAAAAGAATGAAAAATTAGAAGAAAATGTGAAACATCCCATTGAAAAAACAACTTATCTGGAAAACAGATTCAGGAAAGATAATCTAAAAATTATTGGAATACCTGAAAATCATGATCAGGAAAAGAGCCTTGACATCATTTTCAAAGAATTACTACAGGAAAATTGCCCTGATATCCTAGAAGCAGAGGGCAAAATAAAAATAGAGAGAATCCACCGATCTCCCCAAGAAAGAGACCCCAAAAAAACCAACCCCCAGGAATATTATAGGCAAGTATCAGAACTTCCAAGTCAAAGAGAAAATATTACAAGCAGCCAGAAGGACACAATTCAAATACCATGGAGCTGCAATCAGGATCTCACATGACTTAGCAGCAACTACATTAAAAGCTCGTAGGGCTTGGAATATAATATTCTGGAAGGCAAAAGAGCTCAGAATGCAACCAGAATCAACTACCCAGCAAGGCTGAATGTACTCTTCCAGGGGAAAAAGATGGACTTTCAATGAACTGGGGGAATTTCAAATGTTCCTGTTGGAATGCCCAGAGCTGAACAGAAAGTTTGATCTTCAAATACAGGACTCAGGTGAAGCATAGAGAATGGAGGAGAAGGGTAGACTTTGAGGGACTTAAATGATGAACTGCATGTATTCTTGCATAGAAAAATGATACTGATAATACTCAAATGAACCTTCTCATTTAATAGAGCAGGTAGAAGAAGCTTTTACAGATGAAGCACAGGAGAGAGCTGAATTTGAAGTGTAATGTGGTGTAAAAATGGAGTCAATAGCTAAAAGGGAAATGTAATAGGAGAAAAGGAGAGGGGGAATAGGCTAAGATTTCATATAAGAAGATTTTTTTATTACAAAGAGCTATTGCAATGATATGGAAGGGGGGAAGGCAAGGGGGAATGAGGGAACCTTCGCTCTCATCAGAGGTGGCTAGGAGAGGAAACAGTATATATATACACTCAATAGGGTATAGACATCTAGAGTAAGAAGGAGAGAAGGGGGACAGGGGGAAGGAGGAGGATGTGAGTGATGAAGGAGAGGATGGACCATGAGGGAGAGTGGTCAGATATAACACATTTTCTTTTTTACTTCTTGCAAGGGGCTGGGATTGGATGGCCTGTCCGAGACCATAGGGCCAGGTGGATGCTGGGCCTAAGGGGTGGCATGTGGGCTCGGGGCCTCTTGGTTCCAGGGCCGGAGATCTGTCTTCTATGCCACTCAGCTACCCTACAGCAGAGACAGAGTGAAAGGGGAGAGAAAATATAGTATATGGTAGTGGAGAAGTAGGAATGGAGGGAGTTGCGATCAGCAATGGCAACAGTGGAAAAATATGGAAGTAACTTTTGTGATGGGACTTATTAGATCATAAAGAATGTGATCCACCCATGAAAGAGCTGGAGGTGTTGGAACACAGACTGAAACACATTATTTATTATTATTATTGTTGTTGTTGTTGTTGTTGTTGTTATTGGGGAGTTGCAGGGCAAATGGGGCTGGGTGGCTTGCCTAGGGCCGCACAGGTGGGTGACTGTTGGGTGTCTGAGGCTGGATTTGGACCCGAGTGCTCCTGGTTCCAGGGCCAGTGCTCTGTCCGCCACCCAGCTGCCCCTACTATTATTATTATTACTATTTTATTTTATTTTGGGTCTTTGGGCGGGGGGGGGGGGGGGGGATTGCAGGGCAAATAGGGCTGGATGGCTTGCCCAGGGTCATGCAGCTGGGTGATTGTTGGATGTCTGGGGCTGGATTTGGGCTCGGGTGCTCCTGGCTCCAGGGTCAGTGCTCCATCCCCTGTACCACCTAGCCACACCTACTATTATTATTTTTTATTTTAATTTTAATTTTTTCTCTCTCGTTTACTTTATCGTTCACACGGATCTATATTTTTTGAGGAGGAGGGGATATTATGTTTACTCTTAAACGAGAATATTTTAGTAATGTATAAAAAAATTATTTGTACAAAATTAAGAATGAATGAATGAATGAAAACTGGGAAAAAATGAAGAAAGGAGTAATTGAACTAGAGTCTCAATCCTGTGGGGCAGGCAAGTAAATTGCCAGGGAAGCAGGAGGGAGGGGCACAGAGAAAGAGGGTTAGGGTTCACTGAATACCCTTCTATTAATCCCTCAATGAGCACAAATTTAGAGTCTTTGAGAAAAATCTGGAAGCAAAATGAACCTGGTAGTAAGTAGAGAAGCAGCTACTTAACCTGGAGGACATGGAGGATATGTGGAATAGATCCATCTCTGGCAACAGAAGGGCCTGGAGAAGAGGTTGTAGCCCTTGAACCAGAGGCACTATCCAGTCATCTTCTTAACCAGAAGCTCAGAATTGATGGAGTTAGCAAATGCCCATAAAAGACAAAGGCTGGGGGCAGCTAGGTGGTACAGTGGATAGAGCACTGGCTTGGAGTCAGGCAGACCTGAGTTCAAATCCGGCCTCAGATACATACTTACCTAACTGTGTGACCTTAGGCAAGTCACTTAACCCCATTGCCTTGCCAAAAAAAAAAAAAAAGACAATGGCTGCTACCTAACTAGACACTGACATCCCCATAACATATGCTTCCAAGTACATACTATTCAACTGTATCTCACCCTTTCTTAACACTAAGAACTGAAGTGACAGCTGACATCTATGAGATGAACAAGAGGTTGGTCTTCTTGGGGCCTTAACTTACTAAATCACAGAAACAGAGACTTTGACCAAGGCCTTCATGTGGATATCAGCACTTCTAGTCACAGATTAAGTATACTACTGCTAACCCCAGCCCACCACCACCACCACCTAACAGTCTATAGAATATAGGTAAGAAACTGACCTGGGTACTTCTACCAACTCCCCAGAACCCTCCCAGGTCCCAACATGCCCAGGATGCCTATTTCAGGGCATTTATGTCTAGATTCTTGCTCAACCACCACTCTCTGCTAGGTTCACATGGAAAACAGGGCACCCCCTAGTATCATTCAGTTGCAATCCTTATGAAGAACAGCTCTTATGAAAAAAATCTAGAGACTGAATCATTCAAATAAAGCATTTCTCTTTAAATAAGAACTTAAAAAAACAAAACAAGAATTAGACTACCTGAATGTCATGCCCAAAAAAGAGCATAAAGGAAAGCTCTCAAAGATCTATTAGGACCACAGGGTAAAGTAGAAAAAGAAAGAACCCACTAATTATCTACTGGAAAAAAAAAAGGCTAAAACTTCTTAAACTCCCAATAAATCTGGAAAAGCCCAAAACTTATGAATTAAAGGGAAAAAACAACATTGCAAAGCCACAGTCATAATCACACATGATTTATTAGCTACCACTAAAGGAGGACTTAGAATATGAAATTCCAGAAGGCAAACCCATATAGGCTTACAACCAATAATAATTTACCTAGCAAGCTGAGCATAATCCTACGGGGGGGGGGGGGGGGGGGGGGGGGGTGTTGGAAGGTAGGGGAACTGTATTTTTAAATGAAATAACTTCGAAGCATTGCTGATGAAAAAAAACAAAACTATGTGGAAACTCTAACGTTCAAACACAGGAGTTAAGAGCAACGTAAAAAGTAAACAAGAAGGGGCAGCTAGGTGGCATAGTCCAACCCTGGAGTCAGGAGTACCTGGGTTCAAATCCAGTCTCAGACGCTTAATAATTACCTAGCTGTGTGACCATGGGCAAGCCACTTAACCCCATGTTTGCCTTGCAAAAACCTTAAAAAAAGTAAACAAAGAATGAACTATCATAAGGGACTAAGTAAAGATAAAATGAGTACATTCTAATATAGAGAGATGATACATGAGTCCTCATGGAAGCCTATCATCAATGAGGCCAGAGAGGACATCTAATTAGGCAGAAGGCTTGGGAATGACTTAGTTATGTCTTGATGATCTTGAAGAATGGAAAGGGAAGAGATGGAGAATAGACTTAGGGTATAGGGAAAAGAGGCTTAGGGAATATAATATCACATATTTAGAGTGCAAAAGGAAGTCTAAACAATAAGAGAGGAGAGGAGAGGCTGATACTTAAACATCTCTTTCACCTAAATTGGTCAAAGGAATGCAGAATAAATATACACACATTTAGGTATAGAAATACATTTTGCTCAACAGGAAAAGAAAAAGGAAAAATTAGAGAGAAGGGGTATACAGTAAAGGAGAGATTAGTCCTAAGTACAAGTCTAAGGAAATAAAAAATATTTTTTAATTTTTTTTTTGCAAGGCAATGGGGTTAAGTGGCTTGCCCAAGGCCACACAGCTAGGTAATATTAAGTGTCTAGGGTCAGATTTGAACTCTGGTACTCCTAACTCCAGGACCGGTGCTCTATCCACTGCACCACCTAGCCACCCCCAGAAATATTAAAATATTTAAAGATCTTTTTGAGGTAGCAAAGAATAGGAAATCTGAGGGCCTACTTATGTACTGGGGAGTGATTGAACAAAATATGGAATATAAATGTGATGAAATGTCATTGCACTATAAGAAAAAACAAAGGTTATCAGAGAAACTTGGGAACAAGTTATATAGAATGAAACACAGTGAAGTATGCAGAAACAGAACAATTTTTACAATGACAAAAATATGATTTAGAATAATTTTGAAAGAATTAGGAATCTGAACAGTATAATGAAGAACCACAATTCCAGAGAGCTAATGATGAAACAAACTACCCAGCTCCACAGAGAGAAGTGAAAGATTTGGAGTATAAAACTAGACAGACATAAACAGAAACAGAAATACACACACACACACACACACACAGAATCAATGCAGAAACTTATTTTGCTTAACTATACATATATCACATGAGTGGTATTTTTCTTCTATTCTCAATTAAAGGAGAAGGCAGCTGAATTTTTTTGCTGATGAAAAGCTATTTTCTTTTAAGTTTTTGCAAGGCAAATGGGGTTAAGTGGCTTGCTCAAGGCCACACAGCTAGGTAAGTGTCTGAGGCCAGATTTGAACTCAGGTACTCCTGACTCCAGGGCCAGTGCTCTATCCACTGTGCCCCTTATCCATCCCCTTAAATTAATTTTTAAGTGTTTAGTAAATTAAATTAATTTTGAAATAATAAGAATACATATAGAGGCTATATGCTGAAAAAAAACCCAGTAAGATAAGTGAAGATATCTGAAAGAAAAAAAATCTAAAAAGCAATAGGTCTTCCATTATTTCTTAAAACTCTGATACTATAAAATCCACAATAAAAACATCTGATAGTATCTGATAGTCTCAGTGATCTTCCATATCAAACCTCAGAAAACTGTAACTGTGTGACCCTGGGTAAGACACTTAACTTCTAGGTGCCTCAGTTTTCTCAAGTGTAAAATGGGGAAAATAATAGCTGATACCTCCCAGGGTTATTAAGGGATCAAATGAGATAATATTTGTAAAGTGTTTATCCCAGGGTCTGTGTCTATCACATAGAATGTGGGTAATAAATGTTTATTCTCTTTCCTTTCCCAATGACTGGGAAAAGGGAGTGCTCATTACTTAAGGAATGTCTGGACAAATTCTAATCTATGAATGCAATGCCATATTATTACACCATGAGAAATAATGAAGTGAACAGAACCATGAGACCAGTTTACATTACAACAAAACTGTAAAGACTTTGAAAACTCTGAAAGGTTTAAGTACTTCAAACAATACAGTGACCACTCATAATTCCAATGAATGGACTGATGATAAAATATGTTATCTGTCTCTTAACAGAGAAAGTGATAGATTCAAGATGCAAAATGAGACAATTTTGTGGACATATCCAAAGAAGGAATTTAGTTTTATGTGACCATGTATATTTGTTGTAAGAGGGGTTTTTTTTGTTTAATATGAAGTGTAGAAGTAGGAAGAAGAAAAAATGAGCTTGTTAATTGAAAATTAAAAAAATAGAAGAAAATGACAGAGTAATCTCATTTCTTTTTTTATTACAGTATAGAAACCTTCCCAAAATCTACCAGCCTCTTCTCTCCTCTCTTCTCCTCTCCTCTCCTCTCCTCTCTTATAGTTGGAGAGAATTAAGTTAATGACAGACAATACAATTAGATGGATAGTTGAATGACTATATAGAGTGGTGTTCAATGACTAGAGGTCAACACAGGAGGGAGATGCCTAATGATATGCCTCAGGACTCTGTTCCTTAGCCTTTTTCTGATGTTTTCGTTCAATGATAGATGAAGTCAGAGATATTTTGCTTATCCAATGGGCAGCTGACAGAAAAAAAAAGGCAAGAATAGACAATATACTGGATAATGGATTCCAAAGATGATCTGACAATACAGAACAGAGGGTCAACACTAATAAAATATAATCTGATATGGATCAGAAGACTAGAAAGCATTATTTTATAGTTTTTGAGTACTGTTCAACATTTTAGAAGGCACCTTAACAATTCTTAACACATCCAGGGTAGATTATGATACTGAGAAGCATTAAATCATGTCATACAAAGACTGAAAGTAAAAAGTCCTTGAAGAGAAATCTAAGCAGGGTGGGGTGGGAGGTGGAAATAGAAAAATAGAATATTTAAGGGGGAGGAAATAGAAATAGAAATTTGATACTTGTCTTCAAAAGCATAAAGGATTCAATCATGGAAGACAATTAAACTTGTTCTCCTTTGCCTTATCAGTAAAATTGAGACATAAAAGAAAACTGCAGGATGATTATAATTTTTTTTAGATTTGGGGCAAAGATGACCATAATGGAATGAAGATGTTAACTTATCATGACTATATTCCAGATAGTTGGTCTATCTCTACTGATTTAACACCCTCTGAACTTCTGAAAGACTGCCACTAGATTCACACCAAAAGAATCCATGAGCCTTTCCCAGCTGAACTCTCCATAAGAGTAGGGAGAGTCTCATTTTTCTATTGCTGCACTTAGCACATAGCTGGCATCACAGTGCTCAATGAGTGCTTTTTCATTCATTCATTCATTCATTCATTCATTCATTCAGGCAGGCAGGGTTAGGACCACATAAATTCTTTTACTTTGGCGGGAAACTTAACATTCCTTTTGACATAGAGGACAAAGTCAGGTAGTTAACAAGTGTCTATGTATAATGCACCAAGAGAGAATCTTCTAGAACCCTGTTATAAATTATAAATACTTACTACAAAGCTTAAATTTATATTACAAAGTAATATCAAATTACTGGTGTTGAAACATTGAAATTTCCCTATACGATAGACCACTTGGAGAGGTAACTGAAATACCCATCAATTTGTGGGTATTTTTCAGAACCAAATGATTTCTGCCAGCTGATGTGGGAAGATGATGAAAGGATGGTAGCTGAAAACATGCATTCCATTCACGAAAGTCAGAGTGAGCCACAGGATGAAATACATGGCATGATTTGTCCTGAGTTGGCTGAACTAGAAAGCAGTGAGATTTTTCTTTACAAGAAAGATTTGTTTTTCCCAGTTGCCATTCTACAAAATAGCTAACATATAAACTAACATATAAAAGTATAAATATGCTGAGAAAGAAAATTCACTAAATCTCACTAACTGGTTCTACTTCAACAACATTTATTAAAATCTACTACATGCAAGGCACTATCGCAAGTGTTAAAAAGATACAAGGACACAGTTTTTCATATAATAATAATAATGCATATTATTATTAGATAGTATATATTACACACACATATATAATCAAGGATCACTCTCCCTTCAAAAAAAAAGGGAATTATAGTGACATGGATATACAAGAACACAATCCCAAATGAAAACAACTAATTCAAAATATCTTACAAGTAAAGCCTCAAAGAAGAGGCAACTGGACAAAGATTCAACTAAAATTCCTGGAAGATATGAAGTATTAATTTAAAAAAATTTTTTAAATGTTTTTGAAAATGAAATGTGAGAACTTGGGGAAAAATTAGAAAAGATATGAGAACTATGGAAGAAAGAATTGGAAAGAGAAATTACAAATTGGCACAACAGGTATAAATTTGATCCAAGCAACAAACTCCTCCTTAAGATAACAAAATATATTAAAACAATCAAAAAATTTTTAAATAAAATATATAGTATCGCATAGCAAAAATGAACTGACCTAGAAAATGGAGCAAAAAGAAAAAAATTTAGGAATCATTGAACTAGGGGAAAAATGTCTAGACAGCTTATTTCAAGAAATCTTAAAAGAAAATTGCCCGACCTCACAGAAACAGAAAGAAAAATGGAAACAATCAAATCTATCAGTAATCTCTTGAAAGAAAGCCCAAAATGAAAATATACTAGAGATTTCCAGATCACAGAAAAAATACTACAATCAGCCAGAAAAAAAAAGAAATCAAGTACCAAGGAGTCAGTCAGGTTCATATATAATCTAGCAATCACCACTGTAAAATAGCAGAAAACTTGGAATATAATATTACAGAAAGTAAAAGATAAGGGCTACAGTCAAGAATACCTTAGCCAGCAAAGCTGATTATAATGCTACAGGGAGGAAAATGGATATTTAATGAAATAAAGGACTTCCAAATTGTCCTGATGAAAAGAACAGAGCTACAAAGGAGTAAAGAGAACAATAAAAAAGTAAATTTGAGTGAATAGTGATAAGGGACTCAACAAATAAAGGAGGTGATACATGTTTACTCCCTGAAACCTATCTCAAATCAGAAGTCAGAATTAAACAGAATTAAATCAGAATTAAACAATTAAACAAGACCTGGGAGTAGTTCTGTTATGTCCTGATGATCTTAAGAATGGTAATTGGGGGGCGGGGGTAAAAGGAAAGGAAATTAAGGGGAAACTGTCACATATACAGTGCATAAGTGAAAATCTATACAAACAAAAAGGAAGGGTATGAGGAGAACAGATGATACTTTAACCTCATTCTCCTATGAAAGGTTAAAGGAAGAACATGCCCAATCCCACACAGATGGATATAGCAATACATTCTACTTAAAAGGGAAATATGAGGGAAAAGGAATAAAAGGGGATGAGGTGAAAGAGGGTAGATTGAAGGAAGAATTAGTACTAAGCAAAATATACTTTAATGATGTACAAAAATATTAATAGCTCTTTTTGAGGTGGCATGGAATAGGAATTTAGGGAGATACACAAAAATTAGTGGGTGGATAAATTATCACATGTCAATGTGATGAATACTATAATACTGAAAGAAGTAACAGGGACAGCTAGGTGGAGTAGCACCGGCCTTGGAATCAGGAGTACTTGGGTTCAAATCCAGTCTCAGACACTTAATAATAATTACCTGGCTGTGTGGCCTTGGGCAAGCCACTTAGCCCCATCTGCCTTGCAAAAAAAAAAAAAAAAACCAAACCCTAATGAAAGAAATAACAAAGGGGATAGTTTCAAAGAAACCTGAAAAGATTTGCATAAAGTGATGTATGGTGGATAAAACAGAACCTAGAAAAAATTATATATACTGAAAACAACATGATAGCAATAAAAAAATTTTTTTGAAAGAATTAGGAATTCCTATCAGTGAAATGACCAACTAACATTACAGAGAACTAATGATAAAACAGTCACCCATCTTAAGACAGAAGTAAAAGGACAGACTACACAAATGAGATTTTATTTTTCTTTAGTTCTAAAATGGGGGGCTGAGACAAGAAGATGATAAACCAGATTTTTTCCTAATTAAAAAAATAAAATATAAGGGTTTTTAAATTAATTTATGAATTTCTTAGATAGGTGCTCTGGAAAAACTACATAATGATGATAGATACTATGGAAAATATCTTCAAATTTAAATCCTAGGAAACTATGAAAGATTTTAATTTTATCAAGAAGAGCATTCCCTATAGCTTCTGTTAGGATGCCATTTGACATTTTAATAAAAAAAAAAAAAGAACTAATACAGTTCAACCAGCCTCATCTGTAAGAAAAAGTGTAACAAAAGACTTTTTGTCTGGAGCATTAAAGAAATATCTTCAGAACTTTGTTTCAGGAAAAAGGGATGATGGAAAGGAAAGGGGCTAAGCATTTTCATTGAGTCTGCATGTGTGAGACACTGAGCTAAGCACTTTTTACAGATATTATGTCATTCAACCTTCAAGGCAACCCTTTGAGGTAGGTACTATTCTCACCTCCATTTTACAGTTGAAGAAACTGAGGCAAACACAAATTAAATGACTTTCCCAAGGTCACACAGCTAGTCTAATTGTCTAATTGTCTGAGACCATACTTGAAATCAGAACTTTTTAATTCCAGACTCAATTTTCAGCAGAGACAATAATCAATTTTTTAAAAAAGAGTTGGGAGGCACTAAGATATTGAAACATTTCATTCTCAATTATTTATTCCCAGAACCTTAACTAAGGTACAGCAACTGGAGTTCTGGTACCAAGCACCAAAATATAGAAGGTGTTGACTGAGTTTAAACTACTTCAATAGAACAGTTGAGCTTAGCAACTAGTTGACAAAAATAATGATGTGAAATAGAAAGTTACCAGATGGTTTGTACTTCCTCCCCCTGGGCTGCTACTGATCTAGGAGTGTTGACTTCCCCTATCAAACTGAATGTGTTTAAAAAACTGATTTAGCAATGTTTGTCATGTTACTTGCCTCAATAAAGTTTTGTAAAATTTCCCACAAAAAATTAAAATGTGATTTATAGTTCAGTAATAAATAATTTAGGGTCAAGATTAATCTTGCAAATTATACTAAAAAATAATACCCTGATTACTTGCTTATGTGGCAGTTAAATACCTTGCTGTATATATAGTCTCCATATTTTTTTATTATGTTCTGGATTCTTTCATAAACTTTTGACTACCCTAAGGTCGCTTTATTGACTTCTCTATATCTTTGAGAACAAAATAAAAACTAACTGCTAATGAGAACTGGATTTTATGAATAATAAATTACTCAGAAAAAGGAGGGAAATGCTAATAGTGACAAATATAATAAAACATGCACTATATAAAGCAGTTTTTCTTTAATAGAGTTAATCTCTATGAAAAACTTTTAGCTTTTTACTAAGGAACCTTAATTCTAAATTTCCTCTAGTCCTTGTAGATACCAAGAAATATTAGACTTGAATTCTATTTCTAAGTTGGATTTTGAAAATATGTAAGCACCATTCCAGCAATGATTGTCAACTCTCTAGGACTAATCAGTTGGGAAAATCAGTTGACCTCTCTGGGGTTGGGTGTCCTAACCTGCAAAAATGAAGAGGTTAGACCAGATGACTTTCAAGGTCCCTTTCATCTCTAACATCTGTGACTCTAAGAATTCCTAAAATAATACTGAAAAACTTTCCACAGATATTTTCCAAAGTAATTGATTCTTAATGCACACCTCTTAAAGATGTTATAATGCTCTAAAAAAAAAGGTTTAGTTTAGTCCTATAGCTACCCCATTTCCACTCTCCCTAACAGTTTACTGAAGCAAACGATACATTTTAAACAAATAAGTCTAATATGGCTTAATACTACTATGACTTGTTTTGTTTCCTATAAATTTAGCCATCAAATATGTCTATAGTGGACAGTGGGTAAAGCCTTTAGTGACAGAGGACAATGCCCTGCTTTTTTTTTTAAAACCAAAACTGCCCAAGAAGCCTGAAGCCAATGAAGTCGGCCCTCTTTGAAATTCCATCCCATTGGATCTCTGGGAGTAGTATTCCAAAGTAAATAAAAATATAATTTCTGTTAATACGAAATTCTAAATTAGATTAAGCTGCTAAGAGGGTATATATTAGTTTTATAAAAATAGCTGTGAACTCAATCTATTTCATGCTAAAATAAAACAAAGTAAAAAATTAGATTGGCAAGTTTTCAGGAACACAAAAAATATTTTTAAAGAGACTTGATAAAAAATTTTGTCATCTAAGAAATGAAAAATTTCTCCATCAAGTAGTTTTTCTGATGATTGATATTTGCATTGGCTATATAGCTTTGTATATAGAACATGTAGAACAAATGTTTGCGTAATATAGAATAGAAATTCCAAGCAGCTTCTGTGCCAAAAGCTGACAGGGATAAGCAGTTGTAAGAGTATGTTCTAGTGTATTTTGTATTGTGTACTGAGTAAGGAACAAGTTCAGAAGCAAATAGAAGATATTTGGGATCAGTGGCAAATATAATAAAACATGTACTATATAAAGCAAAAGGCCTCCAGTTTTTCTTTCATAAAGATTAAGAACTTTTAGTTCTTTTTACTAAGGAACCTTAATTAGATTGGCAAGCTCTGATCCCAAGTCCAAAGCCAGGTATCCAAGTTGGAAGTCCACAGTAGAATTAGTAGGGCAGAAGCTCAAGACCAAAGGAGAGCCCAGAAAGCCTCCTAGTAGGTTAAGTTCATCTGGAATTTCTGAGTCTTCTGAAATTTCCAACCAGATACAAGGTAGTAGAGCAAAACTCCAAGTCAGCAACATGCAGACTCAGACCAGGATTTTACCCCAGTGAACAGGTTTTACCCCAGATCACATCACTTGGGGGACACTGAAAAGTTGGGTATAAAACGTGAGCTGTGAAAGTAGCAGGACACAAGTAGACAAAAGAAGCTCAGATCTCAGAACTGAGAGAGTCTAGTTCAAAGACAAGAAGTAACCTGGAAGAATGCACAAATCAAAAAAAGAATTCCATCATAAAAAGCTATTATGATGACAAAGAAACTAAAAACATCAACTTCGAAAAGAATGATTCAAAAAAATCCACAAGCAATGCTTCAAAGAAAAATGTAACTAGGATATTAGTCCAACTGGGATTCCTAGAAAAGTTAATGCAAGAGGATGGTTGTTACTGTTCTTACTGTTGTTGTACTTTAAAAGAAAAAAAAAATTCTTAAAAACCAAATGAAAGTGATATAAGAAAAAAATGAGGGGCAGCTAGATGGTGTAGTGGATTAAAGCACTGGCCCTGGAGTCAGGAGTACCTGGGTTCAAATCGGTCTCAGACACTTAATAATTACCTAGCTGGGCGGCCTTGGCCAAGCTACTTAACTCCATCTGCCTTGCAAAAACCTAAAAAAAAACAAAAAACCAGAACTGAGTAGAAAATTCCAACAACAAACACAGAAGTCAAGGGAAACATAAAAAAGATAAATACAAGCAAACAATCATAAGATACTAAAAAAGGTATAAAAATTGTCCACATTCTAACCAGATCTCAAACTTTACTGCAATGCCAGAATCATCGAAACAATGTGATACTGGTAAGAAATAGAGAAGTTAATTAGCAATAATGGTACTTAATAAACAGAAAGAAATGAGTATAATAACCTAGAATTTGATAAGGCTAAAGATTCCAACTACCAAGAGAAGAACTTGTTACTGGACAAAAACTGTCCAGAAAAATGGAAAGCAGTCTGAAAGATATATAAAAGACTTGCCTCACATTGTAGCAAGACAACATGGGTACATAATTTAGACATAAAAAGTAATATGATAAAGTACCTATCAGATCTACAGATAGGGGAAAAGTTTATAACCAAACAAAAAGTACAACAGTTCATAAAAGGCAAAATGAACAATTTTGAATACATAAAGTTCAAAAGGCTTTGCACAAACAAAACCAGTGAAGGACCTATATATACAAAATATTTTTAGCAACTCTTTTTGTGGTAGCAAAGAATTGGAAACTAAGGGGGTACCCATCCACTATAGTATACAGCTGAACAAATTATGGTATATGAATGTGATGGTACTTCATTATGCTGCAATAAATAATGAGGGAATGGTATTCGACAAGCCTAAGAAGAATATAAGATAATGTAAAGTGAAGTGAGCCAGAACCAGGAGAACAATTTTTTTCATTAATAATAACATTACGAAGATAAATGACTTCGGAATTAGGAAATGTGGGTTCACACAATTATCAATCAGTTACAGAAAATAGATAAAGTAACACGTGTACTCACTTCCAGATAGAGAGGTAATGGATCCAGAGAGTAGACTGACAGGATGCAGAATATAGTTACTATAATAATTTGTTTTGGTTGATTATATCTTTGTAACAGGTTTTGTTTTAATACTTTCCCTATTAGGAAGGAGGGAAGGAGGGGGGGAAAGAATTCAAAAGTAAAAACAAAATACTTTTTTAAAAAGAATATAAACTTCTTGAGGGTCAGAGGTTACCTTGATCAACTGTATTTATATCTTCAGCACTTTATCTATCTGTATGACTTTCCAACTGTGAAATTCTGTAATGGTCATAAGTAACATAAGTAGCTCTGTTTACTCAGAGCTGATTTTACAACAATGAGAATATTCACCAAGTAAATCTGAGAAATGAATGCACACCACTGAAAGTGCTTCAATTCAAGGTAGGAATAATACAGAAAAAGACTTAACTTTTAATAAAATATAAACTGAAAAAATTGTTAAGTCCCATTCTAAGTAAAAGTTTAACTGTGATATGACCTATATTAAAGCACAATGCATGTACTCGTTCATCTATAAGTAATTTTTTTATTAGAAATATCTTATAAGGGGTGGCTAGGTGGCACAGTGGATAAAGCACAGGCTCTGAAGTCAGGAGTACCTGGGTTCAAATCCGGTCTCAGACACTTAGTAATTACCTAGCTGTGTGGCCTTGGGCAAGCCACTTAACCCCATTTGCCTTGCAAAAGAAAAAAAAAAAGAAAAAAGAAATATCTTATAAATAAGAAACTCATCTCTATTGTCTCAACTTTCTGTTTCCATAGTGAAGGTGCTACTCCCTTCTACCATACTTTTGGATAAACCCAAACCAGAAGAAGAGCCAGAGAATGGCTGACACATGTGAAGAAATTTTAGATGAAGGTACAGTCATAACTGATATGTTTCTGAATGTTAATGACACAGATTCCTTCAATGCAGGCTAATAAAGACCAGATTCCAAATACCAGGACAGGATCATGTTACCCAGCAAAGCTGTTGGATTCACCATTAATGATTGCAGTTAAACCTCACAGAAAGCAGGTATTTTCAATAAATTCCAACACTTGGACTCATTTTCTATTTGCCACATTACAATAAAACTTTCCATCCACCTTCTTTAAATATCATAAACAACACTTAGAATATCCTTTAGAGGCCACACAACATCAATACTTAACTTGGACCTATTGATTTAATTAGCCTTTTTCCCCTTTGTCTGATGACAATATAATTCATGATAATTTTTATTAAGGCTCATGATTGGTATTCCATCTAAAATTAAATGTAAAGTAAGAAGTGGAATGAAAAGAGCAAAATGGAATTGGAACTAAAAGAAAAAAATTTTATTTTTATCATCAAACTAGACAATTAAAATAAACCTTAATACTAGACAAAGGTTTTAAATTTCAAATGCTAAACCAAAAATTTAAGAATAGGGTGTAAAGGTGGGAATCACATCTGTTATAAATCAAAGTAAACCAGTTATCCATTTCCTACTTTTCCCATTCATGACAATGAGACTGCTGTCTTAAGAGAAGCGTGCCTATTGTGTTTTAACTGGTGAAAATGAGGTCTAGAACTATATTGTTTTTCCCTGCTTTTTTTTTTTTTTTTGCAAAGCATTAGGGTTAAGTGGCTTGCCCAAGGCCACACAGCTAGGTAAGTGTCTGAGGCGGGATTTGAGAACTCAGGTACTCCTGACTCCAGGGCCAGTGCTCTATCCACTGTGCCACCTAGCTGCCCCTTTTCCCTGCTTTTAAAAAATATTGTGATGTTTCTTTTTTCTCATATTCGACATAAGAAATTATACACAAACTACATATATACACACATATCATATTTATTCCTGGATCTAAACTGTCATTATAATAGTTTATGACATGATTAAAAGTAAAATATTTCAAAATTCGGTACAGAAAACACAAATACTATGGATTAGGTCCAGTTAATTCTAAAGGGGTTTTAAAAACAGACTTCTTTATATTGTTTGAAATAAATTATTATGATTTTGTTCAAATTGCAAATACTACATATAGGCTTTTTCCATCTTTAGCTTTTTAATAGACCCAGTATCTTTAATATTAAATGCCAATTTTCCATTCATGTTGCCATTTTTGTAAAGCATGTGATGATAGAATCATTTTATTAGCTGGTATATACAATGGTATATCTAAAATCTATTACAACATAGCAAGGTTATCAGCAAAATTCAAATAAATAAGAAATAACTTATTTCATACATTCTGATAATTGGCAACTAAAATTGCCTGAAAATTTATTTTGTTTCCTAACTAAAGCCACATTAAATGGACACTCTATGACTTCTTGTTGTTCATCTAAAAGGGGGGAAAATCTACTCTATTCAATGTAAAACCACAGACTTGGGAAATAAAAGTTTTAAATAGAACGTGAGACTTGACTTTTACTACTTTGGGTTGAAAAGTCATTGTGAAGTGTGAATATCATTTGAGACATTTGTTGCTTAAATTAAGATTTTGTTCATTGGAAATATTTTAAGGGGGAAAAAGGGTAAGGGCTCTTTAACCTGAACAGTTAAAGAGCAAAATGAACTTTGGAAGTGAAGCTGACATGATCTGGGCAGGTGACAATTTAAAGTTCTGTCTTCTCAGCTTTTTGCTATTATTTATATCTTCAGGAATTGCAGATTAAATAGTAACCTAACCCTAAGACTGACTGCTTCCTGAACTAAACAGGGATGAGGCCACACATACTATTTAACTACAAACCATCTTGAATAAAGTATGGAAACACTCCAAAAGACAGTAATCTGATTCAATATTGTGCAGTTGTTTTTCAGTCGTGTCCTACTCTTCATGACCTCATTTGAAAGTTTCTTGGCAGAGATACTGAAGTGGTTTGCCTTTTCTTCTCCAGCATACATGAAGAACTAGGGCAAACAGGTTAAATGTCTTGCTCAGGGTCCCACAGCTAATGTCTAAGGTCAGATATGAACACATGAAGATCAGTTTTGTTGATTCCAATACAGTGCTTTGTATGAAGGGCACCATCCAGTAGCTGTTTGATTCAATAGATTCAATAATAAACAGACCATTGAAATTGCCTTTGGTTAATACTATGGAAATGGAGACAAAAGAAAGATTCTCCTGTGGATTCTCTAAGACTGAAAATCTGATTTTAATAAGTTATATAAAGGTCAAGGTAGAGTACAAAAGGACAATGTTATCAGTAACATCAGCAAAATATAACAATTTTTGAAAGCAAATCAAATTCAAAACATGGAAAATAGAGTATACTGTTTAAACTCTACCAAACTGGCAAGTCCTTTCACAAACATATCCACATAGTCATTTGAATCTATTTACAATTTTATTTCACTGGATTTTCCCCCCCTCTACTCTCCCCACCCATCCAGTGCATAGCAATGAAACTCGGGTATAACAGGTAAATGCTTTAGATGGAGGTTTACCCAAAGCTGCTTAAAACTAAACTGCAATTTTTCAATCTTTGAGGAGACATTTCTTTTTCTTGATTTGGAAATCTATGGTAATCTGTGGAAAAGGGACCAAGGGATATTCTTGTTGGTACTTTGTTTCTACTCTAAGTATCTTATTTATATACTGGTGGTCTGTCTTCTCCATTGCCCTTCCAATCCAAGAGTCTCCTCTTACTTAATCTTTCTTCTTTTTGTTCTTTCAGTTCTACTCTTCTAATAGCTCCTTCTCAGCCTCCTTCACTAGCATAATCACACCCATTAACTGTGAGTTCATTCCAAGGTTCTGTTGAAGGCTCACTTTCTCATTTTTCTCTTAGAGACCTCACCTCAAGTTCCAATTATCATCTCTATGGAATTGATTGCAAGAGCTATATATCCAACTCTAATTTCTCTCCCAAACTTCAGTCCCACATCATCCTTAGACTAGTAGATATTTCAAAGTGGACATACCAAAGGTTTCTCAAACTCAAAATATCAAACAAAAAACAGAAGTCATTATCTTGTATCTACCTAATTGTTTACATGTTATCTCCCCAATTAGAATGCTCCTTGAGATCAAGAACTCTTTTTTGTCTTTCTTTGGATCCCTGGTATTACACAAGTAGTAAGAGTTTAATAGATTCTTGTGGATAATTTACCTTTCCCCAGGCCCACCCATCTTCCAAACATCTCTTTCTGTTGAGGCACAAGGGATTTGTTAATCACCCAGGTTTTCTCCTTGATGTCTTATTCCATTCCTCTCTCACTCAATCCACATACTGGGATTTGATGATTACCAGATCTTGACATTTCTGTCTCCAAAATTAACTATTCTATTCATTCACTCAGCCCTATTCATTC
This sequence comes from Macrotis lagotis, assembly GCF_037893015.1. Classification (NCBI taxonomy): domain Eukaryota; kingdom Metazoa; phylum Chordata; class Mammalia; order Peramelemorphia; family Peramelidae; genus Macrotis; species Macrotis lagotis. The sequence goes on from NC_133658.1 coordinate 795,100,604, forward strand.
CTCTTCTCTCATCCTTGTAATTAATATCTGCCTACCTCAGGTTTCTTCCCACTCCAATCCATTCTCCACAAAGGTGCAGAGGTGTTTTATGTAAAATATGCCTGACCATTTAACTCCCCATCCTTCCAATCAACAAATTCCAGGGACTCCCTATTAACTCTAAAATAAAATAGAAACTCTTCTGCTTGCTACTTACAGTTCTTTATGGTCTATTCCCATCTTTTTAATCTTCTTACTAATAAATTCCTCCTACACACATTCAACTCAAATCAATCAGTCCTCCCAGCCACTCCTCATATTTAAGTCTGCCTCTCCCATCTCCAAGAGAAAAACTCTCGATTCTCTGACCCTGGAGTGAGGATGTAAAAAGAAAACACAGATTTATTAAAAGGTAATTATAACACAAAAGAAAGAAAACAAGAGGTAGTAAAGAATTTTTTAAAGGTTACGTGGTTTTGGGGTTCTGGGTTCTGTAGTTTAAAGAGACAGGTCAGCTGCTGATTAAACTTGAGGGCATGTCAGCCTCCTGCTAATTGCCCCTCAGAGTTTGGGGGCCCCCTACAGCATTTTGGGGTGTGGTTGGGATTTTCAATTGGAGAGACTGTGGTAGGAGGTTAGGCTGTAGGAAGAGCTCCTACCTAGTTTAAGGTGATCAGTGTAATCTATCTTGACCCATAGGTGAGTGCAAGACCAAGGGTCAAAATAAAGGTCAAGAGGAAACATTTTAACAGTGCAGAGAAGACTACAAAGATCAATTCCCAATATGTATAAGATTATAGGATATAAACATTTTAACAGTGCCAAAAAAGATTACAAAATATGTTACCAATTCCAAGATTTCTCTGTGCCTATAATTCCCTGCATCCACAGCCCCTCTTTATCTATGTCCCTCAAGCCCTGGATGACTCTCTCCTTCCTGAATCCCTGGCTTCCTCCAAGATCCAACTCAAAGCGCCTCCCCCACCCCATCCCTTTCCCTAACCTAGCTTCTCATCCCTGGATGTCAATTCTTTCCCCTCACTTCCCCAAATTTGCCAGATATTTAGTAAGCACTGATTTGTGGTTTCTTTAAAGTCTCAGGAAAGTTCCACCCTCTGCAAGGAGCAGTTCCTCATCTTCTTTAATTTTAAGGCCTTCTCTGAGACTATCCCCGAACTATCCTGTATGGCCTGTCTGTTCAGTGTATCTGTTTATAGATGTATATAAAAATACATGGAGGATGTGTTTCCTCCATTAGGCTTGGTTCCTAAAGAATGGGTCCTGCTTCTACCTTTCCCTGCTCTCCTCAAGAGCAGGGCTGACATGCAGGAGGCCCTTAATAACCTGATTTGGTGACACTAAAATAGACGGAAAAACTAACTACAGCCACTACAAAACCATCCAGGTCACCAGCAACACTTTAAAGACCCTGCCTAATTCAAGAAGTATTTATTAAGTGCCTCCTTGGGGGCCAATTTGCTGAAAACATAAAGTACAAATGTATTCTAACGAAATCTAGACAATTACAATCTGAGTTACAGTATCTCCTCAGGATGGACAAGTTTTCCAGAATAAAAACTACTACAACAACATCATCAATAAAAACAATAACAATGGCTAGTATCTGTATATAGCTAAGTCCTTAACTTTCATCTCATTTGATTTTTACAAACAATCCAGGGAGGCAGCTGCTATTATTCATTTCCATTTTACAGGAGACATGGAGTAAACTAAAGCAGAGGTCAAGTGACTTGTCAGAGGTGGAATTTGAAAGTAGATTTCCTCCTGATTCCAGGCTCAGTGTTCCACCTATTAACCTGCCTAGCTGCCTTTAATAGCTAATAGCTACAGGGAATTATATACTGGCCCATAGCTAGGAAGAATTCTTCTAGATTTTGAAATCATGTCCGGTCCAAAATGGAAATTTTCTTCTTTTTAAAAGAGAAGAGATCTTGGGGAAGGGACATACAAGCCAAACAAGTCAGAAGGTTCAACATCAAAAATGGATATAATTGGGGCAGCTAGGTGGCACAGTGGCTAAGACCACCAGCCCTGGAGTCAGGAGTACCTGAGTTCAAATCCAGCCTCAGACACTTAGTATATTACCTAGCCATGTGGCCTTGGGCAAGCCACTTAACCCCATTACCTTGCAAAAAACTTTAAAAAAAAATGGATATAATTTCCTCAAGTATCCTCAGTACTTAAGCATAGTGTTCTGCACATTTTCACTAAATAAAATGCTTTTTATTCATTCAAGGCTATGCAAAGGAAAAAAGTGTAATATGGAAACACTACACAGGGAAATTATTAAAACAAAACTCATTTACAATGATTCCTTTCAGGTTATATAATTAGGATCCAAGGATTATTGCTTTTTTTAATATTTATTTATTCTCATTTTGTAAAAATAATGTTTTTATACATTAATAAAATATTCTTGTTTAAGAGTAAACAAAATACCCCCTCCCTCAAAAAAATATACTCGCTTGAGCGATAAAGGGGAGAGAAAAAGATTAAAATTTAAAAATAATAGTAATAGTTATAGGTATGGCCAGGTGGCAGAATGGACTGAGCACCAGCCCTGGAGCCAGGAGCACCTGAGCCCATATCGGGCCCCATACAGTCAACAATCACCCAGCCATGTGATATGCAAGCCACCCCAACCCCACTGCCCTGCAAAAACCAAAAAAAGAAAAAGTGGCTGGGTGGCGGACAGAGCATTGGCCCTTGAGCCAGGAGCACCTGGGTCCAAATTCGGCTTCAGACACCCAAAGATCACCCTGCTATGCAGCCCCAGGCAGGCCACCCAGCCCCATTTGCCCTGCACCCCCCAAAATAATAATAATAAAAAATATGCTTCTGTCTTTGTTCCAACACCAACAACTCTATCGCAGGTGGATCACATTTTTTATGATAAATCCATTGCAAAAGTTACTTCCATATTTTTCCACTGCTGGCATTGCTGGACCATTGCTTTTAGAAAAGATTTTTATAAGATGTTGCTCCTTCCTTTTTAGGAAAAGAAAAGTGAATGCCAGGAAAGTGAAGTGATTGATACAATGTAACAGGGCCACAAGTTTAAAGCCAATATTCAAAGTCACATCCTCTAAATGAGATATTATCATCTCCATTTTAACAATTAGGGAAGAAACTGACTTGTCTCCAAGTCCAACACTCTTAACATTTCACCATACTGCCCTTATAGTAACAAGACAGAGTCAGTGACCAGAATAAAGAAGAAAAAAGCCAAAGACAAAGGATAAAGGCAATAAAGTTGCTTACACATGTAAATAAAATGTATAGATAGATGGTAAATTGGAAAGGAGAGGAAAGTTAGTCTCAACTAGAGACTTTTTCTTCAGCTTCACTCTCATATATATATACATATATATGTATATATGTATATATAAAACCTCAGTTATTCATGTTACATATGCTATAAGGATTTACCTCTAAATTAGCAGCTAGGTGTGGAGAAATTAAAAAGTCAAGAATTTCCAGGGATTTAATGAAAGAAGTGCAAAAGAAGGAGGCTTAGTCCTACCCAAACTAAAATTATACTATAAAGCATCACTCATCAGGACTGTCTGACATTGGCTAAGAAATAGAGTGGTGGACCAGTGGAATAGACTAGGTGCAATAGCAGGAAAGGATTATAGTAATCTGCTGTTTGATAAACCCAAAGAGTCCAGCTATTGGGATAAAAACTCTCTCTTTTCGATAAAAACTGCTGGGAAAATTGGAAGTTAGTATGGAAGAAACTTAGATTAGACTAACACCTTACACCCTTTTTCAAAGATAAGAACCAAATGCATACAGGATTTAGACATTAAAAAAAAATCCTATAAGCAAATTAGAAGATCAAGGACTAGTTTACCTGTCAGATCTATGGAAAGGGGAGCAGTGTATGACTAAGGAGGAGATGCAGAACATCACTAAAAACAAACGATGATTTCAATTACATTAAATTAAAAAGATTTTGCACAGATAAAACCACTGCAACCACGATCAAAAGAAATGTAGTAAACTGGGAAACAATCTGTACAACTAATGTTTCTGACAAAGGACTCATTTCTAAAATATACAGAGAATTGAGTCATATTTAAAGGGGGGGGGGGGCGCGGTGGCTAGGTGGCATAGCGGATAAAGCACCGGCCCTGGAGTCAGGAGTAACTGGGTTCACATCCGGTCTCAGACACTTAATAATCACCTAGCTGTGAGGCCTTGGGCAAGCCACTTAACCCCATTGTGCCTTGTAAAAACATTTAAAAAAAGCCATTCCCCAGTTGACAAATGGTCAAAGGATATGCAAAGGCAATTTACAGATGAGGAGATCAAAGCAATACACAGTCATATGAAAAATTGCTCTAAATCATTATATATTAGAGAAATGCAAATTAAAGCTTTCTGAGGTACTACCTCACACCTCTCAGACTGGCCAATATGACCAGAAAGGATAATGATCATTGTTGGAAGGGTTGTGGGAAATCTGGGACACTATTACATTGTTGGTGGATCTGTGAACTCATCCAACCTTTCTGAAGAGAAATTTGGATCTATGCCCAAAGGGTAATCAAAATGTGCATGGCCTTTGATCCAGCAATAGCACTACTGCGTCTATACCCTGAAGAGATGATGAAAAAGGGTAAAAATATCACTTGTATAAAAATATTCATAGCAGTCCTGTTTGTGGTGGCAAACAATTGGAAATCAAGTAAATGTCCTTCAATTGGGGAATGGTTTAGCAAACTGTGGTATATGTATATCATGGAACACTATTGTTCTATAAGAAACCAGGAGGGATGGGAATTCAGAGAAGCCTGGAGGGATTTGCATGAACTGATGCTGAGTGAGATGAGCAGAACCAGAAAAACAGGGTACACCCTAAACAGCAACATGGGAGTGATGATCAACCTTAATGGACTTGCTCATTCCATCAATGCAACAATCAGGGACAATTTTGGACTTTCTGCAATGGAGAATACCATCTGTATCCAGAGAAAGAACTATGGAGTTTGAACAAAGTTCATTGTTATCTCTTATACTTTATGTTTCTTCTTTAAGGATATGATTTCTCTCTCATCAAACTCAATTTGGATCAATGTACAACATGGAAACAATGTAAAGATTGACAAATTGCTTTCTATGGGGGTGGGGTGGGGGGAGGGAAGTAAGACTGGGGGGAAAATTGTAAAACTCAAAATAAATAAAATCTCTAATTAAAAATAATCCTGAATCCTGAATCAGACACTTAATAATTACCTAGCTGTGTGACCTTGGGCAAGCCACTTAACCCCATTGCCTTGCAAAAACCTAAAAAAAAAAAGATAGGTAGAAACCACTATTGTATATAACTGGAAAATAAAATTCTTTTTAAAAAACAAATAAATAAATTAGCAGCTAGGTGAAGTGGAGTGGCCTCAGACTCTTACTAGGTGGATGATCCTGAGTAAGTCACTTAATACTGTTTTTGTCTTAGTTGCCTCATCTGTAAAATGAGTTGGAGAAAGCCTGGCAACCACTCCAAAATCTTAACCAAGAAACCTCAATGCAAAGAAGAGTCAGACACAACTAAATAGCTTATTTCCTTATGAATAAGCATATAACACACAACTGTGTATATATGTATCACATAAGTTATTGTTCCTGATTCTATTCCTTTCCAATATTAAATATAATTCAAATTTAGAAAAATATCACTTCTAAATACTTTAAGCCCAAGGAAGGAAAGAAAAGAGGTGAAGGCAAAGATAAGAATCTGTTCTAACAGCAACCCTAGGAACTTCAGTTTACTGAATTGTAAGTAAAAAAAAGCAATAGTAATGCTTATATGCTGTCACAGAATTGTAAAGGAAAGCATTCTATAAGCTTTAAAATATTTATTCTTATAATCAGTGTGCTCCTGGGCTGTAAATGTGAACTGTTTTAAGATGTGGTAGATGGTTTTAATAGAATATTATTGTGCAATAATAAATGACCAGCAGAAGGGATTGCAGAAAAACCTGGACTTCCATGAACTGATACAAAGCAAAATGGATAGAACCAGAACAATATATATGATAACAGCAATAACATATAAAGAACTATGAATGAGTTAGCAAATTATCCAAGATAATTCCAAAGGACTCATGATGGGAAAATGTTATCTACATTCAGAGAATGCAAATTGAAGCATACTAATTTTCACTTTATTTTTCCATAATTTTTTACTTTGAGTCAGTTTCCTCTTTCACAACATAATCAATATGGAAATATGTTTTACATGACTGCACATATATAACCTACATCAAATTGTTTACCATCTTAAAAGGGGGGGCAGTGAGGGAGGAATAGAGAAAATTTGGAATTCAAATTCTTTTTAATGAATTTTTATAATTATCTTTACATGTAATTGGGGAAAAAATAAAATACCACATAAAATATGAATTATTTTTATTATTGTTATAAATGGCCCATGAATACGTAGTCCAGAGTAATTAGAATGGTTTTTATTAAGGCATATTAATAAATGGCACACATCTCTCAAGGAGAGAGGGGGGTAGAAATCCCAGAAATGCTAGATCTTAAATGCACTTTGAAATGCTTTGTTCCTTCCCCTTCATGCCACTATTGGCTAGGGTCACAAATCTAATTGATATATTTACCCCCAAAAGTTTTCCCCACCCTGTTCATTATACTAATGGGCAAGAACAGCTTCCTCTTAGAACATGAACAAAGGAGAAAGACAAAGACCCAAAATTAACCAAGAACTAGGTGGGGCAGACCTGATCTCAGTTTTTGATAAGGTAGAAGCTAAATCTTTTGTCTTAACTCACATACCTGCCCCTAGGCAGTACAGGCAAACCTCAGTCTCGGTAATGTAGACAACTTCCCTTCACATTCTTGTGAAACCCAAACACCCCCATATTCCTCACAATTATTAACATCTATAATATTTTACTTAAGCCAAAACTTTTTCAGAGCCTATTTAAACAATTTTCCCTTTGAACACAGGATTTTCTTGGAATAACAAAGGACAGTGGAGAATTATACAAAGCATCCCCAAAACTATTTAAGTTAATATTATTAAATTATACTAAGAATTTTGGGGACACACCATATAATGTTTTACAGTTTATTAAATATTTTTTACAAAAAAACTTTAATTGTGAGAATTACCATCTTCATTTTACAAATAAGGGAAGTGAGACTCAAGAAAGGTTATGATTTCCATGAAGTCATACTGGAATGCTAGAGAAGGAATGATTTATGGGATCAGATGCTGAGCAAAGAGAGTAGAGCCAAGAGAACAATGTACACATCAACATTATGAGATGAACAAAACCTTGATGGAAGCAACTCCTTTCCACATCCAGAGAGCTAGGATATTAGCCTGGTAATGGTCTATATTATCCCCAGTCAGCAGGGGAAAAAAACCACTCTACCATATCTGATGAACACTTAATAAAAATTATCTCTTATGTATCTCTTTCCCTTAATCCTCATTCCTCATGCCAAAAATCACAAATTTGTAACAAAATATGTATGTAAAACACTAACCTGATTTCCCCATTGAGGATAAGCGGTGGGAAGGAAGGGTGTAGGGAAATTTTGTAACTTTGAAATACACATGTACAAATGGATAGCAATTTTTAAAAGAAATTTAAAAAAAAGAAATACCTTCTTAAAAGTAAATAACTCTTCCAATTTATATGTTCCCCATCTCTGACTTAAATTCTCATTCAGAACCTCCCTACTTCCCAGCAAACAAAGCTCTTCAATGCTGAAACATTTTAATAAAAACCAAAAATTTATAAAACCAGTATCTGATTTATCTACAGCTTTCAATCCCACAATCACAAGAAAATCAGCAGCCATCTAGTCCAACCTATACACATCCAATCAAACAATAACATTTATTAATTATTATTTGCCAGTTTATAGGCATTGAAAATACTCTCAAAAAGACAATCTAAAGGGGGCGGCTAGGTGGCGCAATGAATAAAGCACCAGCCCTGGAGTCAGGAGTACCTGGGTTCAAATCCAGTCTCAGACACTTAATAATTACCTAGCTGTGTGGCCTTGGGCAAGCCACTTAACCCCATGTTTGCCTTGCAAAAACCTTTTAAAAAAAAAAAAGACAATCTAAACTGTAGAGCTCTTGCTCTATGAAAGCAAATACAAGGTAATAGGACAGGAAAAGAGAAGCGCTAAGACTTAAAAATTAAATAATTAATCATTCTTAATTAAGGGTTCATGTTGAAAGTAGCAATTGAGACTAAAATTATTTGCCCAGGGACACACAGCTATTAAGTGTCAAGGGAGGCTGGATTTGAATCAGGTCTTCCTGATTCCAGGGCTAGTACCACCTAGCTGCAGGAAAAGTCAGTTTCAAAGAAACTATGCACAGGGACAGCCCTTTGCAAAGGCAGAGAGGTGAGAAAAAGTGGATGTGTGTGAAAAAAAATAACAGTAATGTCTAAGTCTGAAGGCATAGGCTGCTGTCATATTGTGAAGGACTTTAAAAGCCAAATAGTAGAATTTGTATTTTAGCCTAGAATCAATAGAAAGTCTCTAGAACTTTTGGAGGAGATATCACAGTCAGATCTGTGCTTTAGAAAAATTACTTTGGTAGCTGTGTTAAGGATAGATCGTAAAGGGGGGACCTTAGAGGCAATGAAAGCAACAAGTGGGATACTGTGACAGACTAGAGTTCATGTGTCCTTATACTCCAACTTATCGGTCCCCCAAATTCTTAAATTAAGAAAATGCTAGCCATTAAACCAAAAATAACTAAATGGACAATAAAAATAGTGTTTCATAAGTAACATTACGATTTCACTAAAAACAAAGAAATTTCCACATGTGATTTCTCCAATACCCAAAACAATACTTTTCCAATACTGTACTCATTAAGAAACCTGAAGGATTTCAAGAAATAAGTATATTCTCATGTCTTTAACCCAACGCAGAAGTAGCAAAGGAAAGTGCTAAAGTAAGCTGGTCGGGGGTGGCTAGGTGGCGCAGTGGATAAAAAAAAAATTACCATAAAAGTAGAAAGAGATAGTGACAGAAAAGGGGGGGGGGGTTCAAATTCTTCTCTTAAAAATATAAAGCCTACATAAAGACTTTTTCTTTTCTATCTAAGGATACTAATCTTTAGGGGGAAAGCAATAAGGGTCACATATTAGAAAAGATCAACTGAATTACACCTTTTCAGAGAGAGCAATAGAATCATATATTTTAGACATTCAAAGAAATTTACAAATTATCTTTCTTCAATCCACTTATTTTATAAAGAAGGAAACTAAGTTCAGAAAGATTATATGTCTATGATTCTATAAAAAATAGTTCATTCTTATGTGAATTGAGGCAGAATTAAGTAATAAGAATCAGAAAAACTTCTAAGAACAAAAAGAGATACTAAATATTATGTAATTGTAAGTTTGGCCCTAGAAAGTGTACGAAAATGAACCTCTACTCTTTCTTTGGAGAGGTAAAGAGCTATATTATATATACTGTCACATTCAGTTCGTATGTTGGATAATTTCATTTAGTTAATTTTCCCTTTATTTTTTTATCAGGATGGTTCTCAGATTAAGAAAGGAACAAGAGAGGCAGCTAAGTGACACAATGACTCTGGAGTCACAAAGTAGAAATCCAACCTCAGACAAGAGATACTAGGTCTGTGATCTTGGGTAAGTCACTTAACCCCCATTGCCACATAAACCCCCTCCCCTCCAAAAAAATAGGAGGGGTATATTTGGAAATGAAATGACATATAAAAACAGGAATTATTAATACATTCATTTTTATAAAAGCATCCCAAATATTTAACTGTCAGATTAACATTCCAAAATTTCTGCTTTCAACACTCTCATTATTCAAGATCAGTGATTCTCCACTGCTTATGGTATCAAACTCAATTGCCATGGCCTACATAAATAAAATCATCAGCTCTGTTTCCCTTCCACATTTCTGTCCAGTATACTACCATCTTTCGGGCATTCAGATTTGCAACCAGGCATTAACATCAGCTCTTCAGCCTCTTCTCATTACCAATACCCATTCAGTTTCCTAGTCTTTTTAAAAAAAAAAATTTTAACTTATTAGTTTACTTAATCTTCAAATGCATTAAACAGACAAGAACATCATTAATAGTTCTGAATTCCAGATTTTTCCCTCCCTTCATTTCCTCTCCCAGCTAATGGCAGGGAGTAACATGATATAAATTATATATGTACAATCATGTTAAACATATTTCCATATTAATCATGTTGTGAAAGAAGAATCAGAATAAAAGGGAAAAAACATGAGAAAGAAAAAGGAAAAAACAATTTTTAAAAAGTGAAAATACCACGTTTTGCAATCTTTATTAACTAATGTTTCTGACAAAGGACTCATTTCTGAATATACAGAGAACTGTCATATTTTTTAAAAAATGCCCCATTGACAAATGGTCAAAGGATATGCAAAGGCAATTTACAGATGAGATCAAAGCAATACATAGTCATATGAAAAATTGCTCTAAATCATTATATATTAGAGAAATGCAAATTAAAGCTTCTCTGAGGTACCACCTCTCAGACTGGCCAACATGACCAGAAAGGATAATGATTATTGTTGGAAGGGTTGTGGGAAATCTGGGACACTATTACATTGTTGGTGGAGCTGTGAACTCATCCAACCTTTCTGGAGAGAAATTTGGATCTATGCCCAAAGGGTAATCAAAATGTGCATGGCCTTTGATCCAGCAATACTCACTCCTTGAAGTTATTTTATGTGTAGCTTTTCTTTTTGTCTCTCCAGCAGTGCCTGGCACAAAGTAGGCACTTTATAAAATGACTACTGAATTGAAGATAGGTAATATATTCAATGGTACTAATCAAATGCACCAAATAAGTGGAAATTTTAACAAAATTCCTTTAAAAATAGGTAATAACTCCCTTTCCCAAACCAAGCTAGTTCTAGACATAAATATAGAGATCTCTCAGATAAATAAAATATTCTCTTCAAATGCAAGTTAGCCCATAAACCCATTCTCCTCAATTTCTAGTATTAGAAAGTAGCCTCAAAAGATTAGATGATGTGCACAGAAGACATAAGCATATGTTTCAGAATAAGTACCTGAACTCACTTTCTACCTCCAAGACCAGCACTCTTATCTGATGCAGGGAGTTTATGGGCATATCAGATGTTGATTTTAGAAACAAATTTTGTAATGTTTTACAGTTAAATTTTGTCCAGTAAGAAAAAGTTATCTGCGCTGGTGATCTAAATTGATTCCTATTGTTCCATTGTCCTCATTTCCACCCCTCCTGCCTGACCTCAGTCTTCTAGGGGGGAATGGGGATTTCCCCCTTTGCCCAAATTCTGGCCAGGAAGTGGGCAAGACTTTATAAAAGTCTTGCCTGGACTCTTCTTGTGACTCAGACTAGCTCAAGTCACAGTCCAGTCAGTTCTTCTGGGTTTTTTTTTTTATTTTGGATGTCTGTCTGTCTCCATCCCACCCATCCGCCATCCAACTGTCTCAATTTAGTTCTACCCTCAAGTAGCTTACAAGCTACTTGCTGCTTCTCCAGGAGGAGGAAAAGATGCAGGTTTCTAGGAGGTGAGAGAAACTCTGAACTAGACCATCTTTCCCAGATCACGCCAATTGGACTTTTAGCAAAAACCCTTCTTATTCGACACCTCTCTTGCTCCCAGGAGTCCTTGGAGGAGGTGAATGTGAGGAGTCCATGGTGTGAGACTGTTTTGTGAGTTGGGATTGACTAGCCAATGACTGGGACATTGGCATTGGGTCATCCTTGTCTGAGATGGGTAAGGATGGTGAAGGCATGCAGTGAGAATTATGTCCTTTTGGAGTCCTTGAAGTAGCATAACTTGTCTCATGTATCACAAGAATATGCTGAGAAGGACCTTTTTTTTGGTTAAGAGTTTGACTGGTATTTCTGAGAAGAAAATTGGCTAGTTACAACCTCTCCCTCCCCTCACTCCTGGAGGACAGCAGCTTATCTATGTCTCAGACTTTGTTTCTGCTTTTCTCTATCACTGTCTCTCTGAGAGAATAGTGTAAAAAGCTCTCTCCCTCTCTTCATATCGTGTCCCACCCACCCACCCAGGGGCTTACTTCTAATACCCAGGAACTTGATCCTTGCCCTAGTTGCAATGTATTTCTCCACTGATTGGGTAAGTTCTCAAAACTATCTGAGGGAACTCCCCATGCCTTATCCCTAGCAATATATCCAGTCTTTCTACTTATCATTACTAGTATTATATGATCAACTAATGGATAAGTAGTGCCAAAAATTAAACTAATATCTGGTCCACATTCTATGTTATCTATATTATTATTTATTATTATCATTATCATTGTTATTATTAATTTTAGCAAAGAAATAAATATGCCATATAGTAATAATCACTCCATTCCTATTCTCCTGGGAATTCTCCACTCAAAACTAATTTTAGGCAAGATGTTATTTTTGTTATCTGCGTCTCATAAAAATAAACACCAGGAAATCATGAATAATATCTTGAATAATTAAATTATTTGTAATTACCATGTGTGATTAATGCTTAAAGATTTGTCTGCATGGGATTTTTATGTTTAACTACTTTCTCAAACATTGCTTTTATAAAATACAGTACTGTCAAGAAGTCAAGAAATAATAAAATGGGGGTGAAACTTTTCTTTTAAGATTTCAAATTTTAGGGGCAGCTAGGTGGCACAGTGGATAGAGCACCGGCCCTGCAATCAGGAGTACCTGAGTTCAAATCCAGTCTCAGACACTTAATAATTACCTAGCTGTGTGGCTTTGAGCAAGCCACTTAACCCCCACTGCCTTGCAAAAAAACCCCTAAAAAATGAAAATAAAAATAAAAAAAACAAAAAAATCAAATCTTACTAAAATATTAACAATAAAGCATCATTTTGAGTGATAACTTATAAAAATAATCAAAATTCACTGAATTATAATGAATTCATTACTCTGTTCAAAGCAACAGAAAGATAAAACGTCCATGCAGAAGTCTTTCCCTAATACATTATAGTAATTAAGTACTGCAAAATCTTGCACATAAGAGATCGCCGAACCCTTGAACATGCTTATTAAAGAATTCAAATACATTGGCTAATGTCAGCATGGCAGAAAGAGAAATAACTGGCTCCAGTGAGACCATAAGTCACTGACATTGTTTTCGAGTAACACTAAGTTACCACCAGATTGCTAAGGAGCAGTTTGGCAAGTGAGTCCATAGGAAAGAATAGATTCATTCTCTTTGTTGGTCAAGTACTCAATCTACAGGTGTGCAAAACAGAAGGAAGTTACAGTGTACATAATGTGACGGGGAAGAGTAGAGCAGCTAAGTGGCATAGTAGATAGAGCACTGGCCCTGGAGTCAGGAGGACCTGAGTTCAAATTCCACCTCAAAACACTTAATAATTACCTAGCTGTGTGGCCTTGGGCAAGCCACTTAACCCCATTGCCTAGCCAAAAAAAAAAACCCTAAAAAAAAAGAGTGGGAAGAGTGAAAAAAGATACCAGATCCAATTTAAAAAATAGATTCTTATATATTACATAACTCTCAGAATCCATTATACAAGAAAAAAATACATTATACAATGAGTTTTCTTGTTGCCTCTTAGTTTTTGGTAGCTATTCCCAAGACTCTAAAATAAAATTTATTTATATGTTCTTTAAAATTTAAATTTAAAGTATAACATCTTACTCAAAAGTGACTTTATAACCTTAGAGGTTTAACAAAACCTTATTAAATAAAATATCCAAATGCTATAAATTATGACCACACATTCAAATCTGCACTTCAAGCTTTAATTTAAGGTGTGTGATCTGAATGCTACGGGCTAATTCAAAATTTGAAAGGAAGATCTAACTCATGGGAAGGAGGGAGGGAAAGAGAGACCAAGGGAGGAAAGAAGGGAAGAAAGGGGAAGGAAGGAGGGAAGGGAAAAATCTAAATTGCAAAGGAGAATGTGAAGGGGGGGAGAGAAAGGGATAATAGGTAAATAGGTATAATCTTTTCCAAATCATTAAATACAATGAAGAACTACAACATTTTGAAATCATCAGTCTTGAGAGAGAAAGGAAGATCCCAACAGCAAACCTCTGTATTCTTAAAGAGTTTTTAAATAAAAAGAAAAGTCTTCTAAAAAAAGTAGTTAAACATATAACTCCACATGTAAGATCAATATTAATAATATTTAGCCATTTCCCTAGGTACTATTATCAACTAAACAAACTTCTAGAATAACAAAACACTTATTCATCCATTTTCTCCTCCCTATGGTAAGGCCACACACACTTTGGTCCATAAAGGACTGAAGATTTGGTCATTCATTTCCAAAAGGTTGCTTTGATGTGGAAGCAAGTCAATGACCCAAACAGATCAAAGACATAAGGAATGGTTCTACATGTCCAAAAAATATTTACTGAAGCACTTTTTGCATTATCAAAAAATTGAAAGGAAATAAGTACCCACAGATTTGGGAATGGCTGCACAAAACTGAGATAAGAAATAAGGGAATATTGTTGTACCAGAAAAAATGACTACTATGAAGATTTCAGAAAAATTTAAGGAAACATTTATGTAATAAAGAGTAAAGTAAGAAGAACCAGAAAAACAGTTTATAGAATAACCAAAATGATATAAAGAAAAACAACATTAAGAGACTTTCAGGATTCTTATCGATATTATGACCAACAATGATTTCAGAAGACTAAGGGTATAGCATGTCCCAGCCCCTCTCAGTAAAAAAAGTGATTAAGTATGTGTGTGTGTGTGTGTGTCTCTCTCTCACACACACATATACACACTTGTGATCTATAAATGTGAAATGTGGTAATCATCTGTAAATATGACCAGTATATTAATCATTTTCCTTGACTGAACTTATTTGTCACAAGGGAATGTTCTCTGGGGTAAAGGAGAGAGGAATCAGAAAGTGACAATGATATAAAAATAAGCATCAATAGTCAGGAAAAGGAGGGTCCAACAGTTTTGGGAATGGCTGAACAATTCATGTTAGATCAATGTAGTGGCATGTTATTGCACCATGAGAAATGGCAAAAGTGATGGTTCCTCTTGAAAGCCAGGAGATTTGAACTAATATATGCACATTTCAGACTGAAATGAGTTGAACCAAGAGCACTATTTATTGAATAGCAAAAACACTGTAAAGACAAACAATTTAATCAACACTGTCAGAATCAACAAAGAAAATTTGCTAAAGAAGCATATAACCAATTCCTAAAGTAGAAGTAAAAGACACAAGATAGTGTCTGTGATGCTTTATGACATAGAACTGTAATAATAGGGATCTCATTACCACTTTCTAGCAGAACCCAGGAAAAGTCCCACTCCCCACCCCGATTTGGTCCGGCTGCCATGGCAACAGCAGGCAGACTCAAAATTCAATAAATCTAGGAGCTCTTAAGGAGTGAATTAATTAAATATTTGACTAAATATAACAGGCTAATGATGTTATAAATACACAAATGACCTTGGCAGGAAAAAGGTTCCCCCTCCCTACTCTAAAGCATGTCTTCAGAAAACTGTTTACAGAAAGTCTGTAGATGCTGAGTTGGTCTTGGTAAAAGAATAGACTTTTGTAAAAGATAAGAGTTTCTATCTTGGCCACCTAATTGTCAAATAATTACTTGTTTTCACCAAGGTTCACTGGCATATAACCTTTCTCTTTATCTTGGTAAATTGGGTTATAAACATGAAAGATGCTTCACTCTGAGAAAAAAAGTTTTGAAATTTGCCATCATATAAAGTATTCCTAAAAATGCAATAAAATTAAGATTTTTTTAATATCACAGAACCAAGGCTTTTAGGAACATATGGGAGAAATGTTCATAATATATCATGTAAGCATTAGTCTGAGAATCAAAAGCATGCCACAGAAAAATGATAACTAAACTTACCAAAACACTAGTATCCCTAAATGAACTCTGCTCAAAAGGAGGTGGAGGTTGTATTTTTCCTTTTCTAAAATCCAATGTGCACACACTCCTTACAGGTAGCCAGAATTAGTAAAGTTAGGACTTGCCAGCACTAAAAGCAGTCAATGTTTTACCTTAAAATATACCCTAGTTGTCATATAAATGCTGCCTTTGTAGTTTAGAGATGTGCTTAACGAAAACAGAGGAAAAAACCTACCATAGCATCCTCTTCTCTGGAAGGCTATTACCTTCTTGCTACATTATGTTCCTAACGCAGTTTCAGAAAGCCCACAAAGTAGTTTACACCAGACCTGGTCCACAGACTGCTAACATGTCTGACACAGAACCAAGTCTAACACATGCCCAACATTTAGTTTTGCTTAAAGAGTTTCATACTCAACCGAAACATTAACCAAAAAAAAAAACTTAATTGCAATTCTTAAATAGTTACATTAACTAGAAAGAAAGGAATCTAGGACACAGTTGTCTTCTGCCCTTAGAAACAGTGTATCTATCAAGTCTAGTTAAAAAAAGAAGTCTCACTATTAGCTCCAATTCTTTAAGTCTAAAAGCTTCATTAGACAACTTTTAACAGTTTAAGCTACTTTTTTAAAAATACTTTAAGAAGTATTCAGGAAATCTTTAAGAAGATATTTAAGTGCACTAATGATTTGGAGAAAATTTTAAGTTAATGGTTTTATAAAAATCAGATTAAAATTAAAACAACTGATAAAAGAATAAAAACAATCAGTGTACTTGCTTTTCTGGACACAGACCATTTTAGAGCTAATCTTGTCTTAAAAGGACTATGGATTGATTGTTATTTATTCCATGGGCTCTAAAGTTACCAGAATCATTAAGTGAGCAAGAAAAGGTAACAGGTGAAGTAAAAGTTAAAGCAATCAGAGGAAAAAGCAGCAGCAAATAGTGGTACCTTCTTTTATCTATAATCTCTTAGTATTATATACAAATTTAAATATAATTTCTAGGAAAGGATCATAAACTAAACTAATTTAAAAATCAAGACAGAAATTGACCCTTGAATAAACAGTAGAAAAAAATTAAGTGGAAGTTCAAAGTAACAGGATTAATATTGATGGGGCAGCAGGCTGACAGTAGTAACAGAAACAATAACATAGGATTATTTAATAGTAACTGACAAGAAACATTGAAAATATTTTGAATAAGTGTAAATTGAGTTGCATATAACCAGATATTATCTAGAAGGAACTGAATAGTGAGAAAATTTTAAAAATCAAATACTGAAAAAGCAGTTTCCAATTTATTAATATCTACCTTAATTAGATCTCCCAAATTGAAAGCATATGGATAGCTACAAGACTTTTCCCTTACATCCACTGCCACTAGGTTTATTCATTTCCTTTCCCCTTAACTCAGCAGATGCCCTTTCAGGAACTCTACTCATCACAGTCTTCTCCAATCCTCATTTTCGCCTTTAATAATTTAAAAAAACTGAAGAATCACTGGATAAGTAGGTTTTTTACTAAGATGTTTCTTTAACTAAAGTTCAGCATCAGGACTGGCTGGGGGTTAGGACATAGAGGTCATCCAATCTAGGAGTTAACCCTGCTTCCATCAGGGATCTCTGCTGCAAGCAGTCTGGTGAAACCTATGAGATCCTCAGAATAATGTGTTTAAATATGAATGGTATACAAAAAACAGAGAGAGCTAGGTGGCTACCTGAATAGGGTGCCTTGTCTGGAGTCAAAAAGCCTCATATTCCTGAATTCTAAACGGATCTCTTAAATTTACTAGCTCTCAGTTTTCTCATCTATAAAATGAACTGGAGAAGTGAAAAGCAAACCACATCAATATCTTTGCCAAGAAAAATCACAGACGGGGACATAAAGAATTGTACATGACTAAACAACAATAAAAATACAAAAGAAACCAAATATATAGAAATATGATTTCCAAAACCTTATAAAAAACAAAACAAGTTATTGGGCTCCAGGTTAAGAACTCCCTGAAAAAATCCAACTTATGATTTTATAAATAAGAAAACTGATAAAGAGAATAAATAATGTACTTACAGCAAGGTATCATCAGTTTTCATAATAGAGTATTCTACTATCTCAGAGGGTTGATATGAGGAAAGCAATTTGTAAATTTATTGGTTTTGGATTGTTTTTGTTTTAATTTTAATTAATTTAATTTAAATTTTAATTAATTTTGTTTTAATTATTTCCTTTATAGTATGCTTCCTTTCTTTGTGAAAGGAATATGTAAGAAACAGATCAGAACCTTCTTACAGAATACAAATGACTCTAAGAGATAACGGAATGACAATTGTATACTTCAATAAATCAAAATATATTAGAAAAATAGCTCCCTTTTAAAAGACATAATCTTGAAGCCAGTTATAACTCCTTAAAAATATTTTAATACTCTGTTCATTGCTTGTTATAGAATCCTACTAAAAGCTAGTAAACTTTGGTCTCTGGTTTTGATAAACTAGAGCTAAAATGGTCAACTAACTGTCAAAAACAGAACTCTCTCCCACTGCTTAATTATTTCAAATGTTAATCTCAAGAATGATGGGGGGGGAGGGGAGGAATCTATTATTCCTTCATTTTGTTTTCCTTTCTTTATCCTATTTCTCTTTCATTTTCATTCCTAACCCTGACCTACATACTGCCACTGGACTCTGGTGACTGGAGGAGAGAGTGAGGCTGATAACTTTACATAGCTCTGCCTCAAAGTCCAATTCACTTGCAAATCAAAATATCACCCTCCAGAAGTAACTGGTCCTCTTAGAGAATTTAAGACAAACAATCATCCCTAATCAGTAGAATTCATGACACATAGAAAGCTGCAATCAAAACAAAGTCCATTTAAAAATCTCATGCTTCTCTAAAAACTGAATTCTCATTGAGGTATTTTTAAAGGTCTAAGGCTGAATTTGAACTTGGATCCTCCTGACTCCAGGGCCAGTGCCCTTTCCACTGCCTCACCTAACTGCCCCATAAAAACTGAATTCTCTAAAAACAACTCCAGAGTCATCCAGAGTGTTTTCAAATTTAATTCACAGGAATTCTGGTACCTTATAGCATTCAAATTTAAAAGTGTCTTACAAAATTAATTTTGAGAAGGCAGCTAATATCAGATAGCAAGAAATAAAACCCACAAGCCAAAACACACTAAGTCAGAACCACATAGCTCAAAGTACTTCATATTTAAAAGGATCAATTTAAGAATATCAAGCCTTTAGCCTAAAAAAGACTTTATGAAAGTGACTGACATCCCAGTCATGCAGATATTTGTTCTTAAACTGGCCTAAGAGTCATAGTTTTCAGATCTAATAAATCAATCATCTTGAAACCTGATTTATCATTTCTTCAAAGAAGTAGAGTAATAATGTAAAATTAAGATTTTACAGAATAAGAGGTGGCTAGGTAGTGCAGTGGATGGAGCACTAGCCCTAGAATCAGGAGTACCTGAGTTCAAATCTGACCTCAGACACTTAATAATTGCCTAGCTGTGTGGCCTTGGGCAAGCCACTTAAACCCATTTGCCTTGCAAAAACCTAAAAAAAAATAGAATAAAATAAAATTTTACAGAAAATAGAAGTTTGAGATTAAATAGGCACAACTTAAAACCACAGTTTATCATTTAGTTGCATAGTCTTTAACTACTCTTTACTACCACCATACAAAAATAATTTAAAAAGACTTTGAAGGCTCATTTAATTTTGCTTTCACAAAGTCAATCCTAAATCACCATAGCCTTCTATCTAATAATACAGGCTTCTTTCCTGTTCCTTATACAGGCTAAGTGAATCTCCCTAGTGCAGGTATTTTCCCTGACTGTCCCCCATGCCTGAAATTTTTTCCCTGTCCACCCTGATTTCTGCCTCCTGGACACCCCCCCCCCCCCCCCGCAGCTTCCTGAGAATTTCAGCTAAACTGCAAACTTCTACAAAACATTTTTCTTCGATCTCATTCAATGCTAATGCCTTCCTTCTATTGATTAATTCCTTTTATTGATTATTTCCAATTTACCCTGAACTCATTTTGGTTGTCCATAAGTGTTAGCATGTTTTCTACACCTATTAGATTAAGAGCTCCTTGAGAACAGGAATTTTTGTGGTTTGTTTTGGGTTGTTTTTTGCTGTTATCTCCAGCACTTAACTCACAGTCTACCACACAATCTGAACTTAATAAATGCTTTTTGACTTTCAAAACCCAGTAACCAGTTATTTTTTCCCAGTAACTAATTTTTAAGTGAAAGATCTCAAATAAACTGAATTAGTTATGCTTCTTTTTTCAATGAACTTTCTGTTAAATGTTGACAGGAATTTATGCCTGTGGGGAATTGTGAACATCTGTTATAGTCAAATAAACTTGGGAGTAGCTTTCCAAAAAGTTTCATAAAGTGCTGATTTATTTACCAAAATGCTATGATGTAAACCAATAAGAAGGCCCCAAGCTGTAGATGGTGAAACTAAAATACCAACTTGAGAAACTTGGTCTCAATTACACATGACAGTCAGGGAATATATCAAGGAAAAATTTGGGAATTATAAGGTAGACCAGAGGGATGCTACTTCTGAAAATCTGAGATCCCTCTCCCTGCTTCCTGTCTTCCCCTCCCCCCCCTTGGAATTAGATTAGGTGTCAAGTGAATAGTTGGGAATCTCCGCCATCAGGTTAACTTTATTCAAAGAAGAAGAAAAAAACCTATAGGTGAGTTGGTGGGAAATTGACCAGAGAGAAGCTTAAGTAAAGAAATAGTCTTCATATTTCATGTGATTTTTTAAAAAGGAAAAAAGATAGTTTAATCAAAGTGAGAAATTCTCTATCTACCTTGAACATATTTGTGATAAGCATCTATAAACTCAAAATTTCTGTGGAAAGTAATAGTGGGAGCTCTACCTAAGTGGAATTTCTTAGGATTTCTGTGCAGGAAAGAAGAGAGAGAAAATGTTCAACGGATGTTTTCATCCTGAAAGGCCAAAGTTTCCTCCTGGAGTCAACAGCAATAAGTCCAGGTAAGTCTAAAAAATGATCATGCCTGGCCAGCCCTGGCCTGGAATTTGTTCGGTGTTACTCCTTATTTAAGGAAAAAAAAACCCTCTAGCTCAGGGCCTGTTCTGGACAAAGCCTCTTTATGTTAGGCAAAGGAGAAAGGGAAAGAGGGAATGAAGTTTTAAGAAAGAGGATTTGTCGTTTTCATAAAATAACTTTAAAATGCTAAAGCTCTGGCTCATATAGCTTGTTACCCCTGAGCAATAGAGGCATTTAACTGAAGATATGTTAACACCTCACTTAATGCACAGTTGGTGTTCTGTTCTTTCCCTTCCAGATTAACAACAGCAACTTTCATAGAAAAGCCCTTGTCCCAAATTAATCTTGTAATGAAATAGAATATATGATAGTAAAAGGGAAGTGAACTAAATAAAAAGCAGTCTCAGAAAAGTTACCTCAGCAAAATTAACTTTTTACAAGAAGGAAAAGTGAATTGGGGGCTTCAATCTCAAAAACTGATTATTACATGCAGTTCAATAGAATATTATTTTCCTTGATACTGTTTCAATTAATTTTTGTCAAAAGGGGGGCGGCTAGGTTGGCCAGTGGATAGAACACCAGCCCTGGAGTCAGGAGTACCTGAGTTCAAATCCGGTCTCAGACACTTAATAATTACCTAGCTGTGTGGCCTTGGGCAAGCCACTTAATCCCATTGCCTTGCAAAAAATCCTAAAGGAAAATTTTTGTCAAAAGGAAGAAAAACAATTTACCTTTAGATTTACTAAGTGTCAGTCTGTTTTTTCCATACCCAAAAGGAGTTACTTATACCCTGCTATTTATTTTAAATGTTCACCCCATTTTGATCATTTATTTGAGGATATATTTGCCTATTTGCATAATGTCCATATGTATTGTAGATGTCTCAGAAATAACTCGAATTCAACTCAATCATCCTTCTCTCTCCTCACCCCTACCCACCTTCCAGTTTCCCAGGTCCATTACTTTGGCATCATTCTCATTAACCTTCGCCCACAAACCATGTCATTTTATATTCCCCACCCTATTTCCCTCCCCTCAGGTGCATCTTAGCTCCAACCCTCATCTTCTCACTTGCATTATTGGGTTTTTGTTTGTTGTTTTGGTGAGGCAATAGGATTAAGTGACTTGCCCAATTTCACACACAGCTAGTAAATATCAATGTCTGAGGTCTGATTTGAACTCAGGTCCTCCTGACTCCAGCTGGCTATTACTCTATCCACTTTGCCACCTAGCTGTTATTGTTTACAGTTTCTCCCCACTCCAGTCCATTGGAAACCCTGAAGCCAAGGTAATTTTCCTTAAATGCAGATCTAACTAAAACTCCTCTACTTAGTTAATTCCAATGAGCTCCTAGACCCTCTAAAGATAAAATATAGCTTCCTCTGTTTAGGTTTTAAAGGCCCACCTAACTGGGCCCTGGTCCATCTTTCCAGCTCTCCTTTCTTCACTCTGGTATCTAAACCAACTCTATTCCTTATACACAGCATTCCATCTTCCACCTCCATGCCTTTGTCCTAGCTTCCCACCAGGCCTGGAATGCTCTCCCTCACCATTTCAATCTCACAGAATCTATCTTCCTTCACGATATGCATGAAGTTTTTTTCCTGTTCCCTCTCTACCTCACCCTCCCTCCCAACATCCTTCTATTTAACTACTTTGCACTGATTTATATGTATGCTGTATATATTTTCATTTGTCCCTGTCTCCTCCATTATCTTTGTGAATAGGAACTGCTTCACTTTTGTCCTGGTATCACCAGTACTTGTGCCTGGCACAAAATTAAACAATAAATTCTTGTTGATTTATCAATATTATGTAACAAATAGCAGATATTCTGGAAAGTGTCCTAAATGTTTGGAATATGACCTGCACTGAAGTATCGAATTGTCCTTTCTTACCAAAAACAAAGGGTGAAAATTTCTCTTAATCATATATGCAGGTACTACTACCTCTTTGTCACTGTCAAACAGTACTTGGGGGAGGGGGGGCTTGAGGTGGGAGAAAATTTAGCAAAAATAAAATCTCAGCTACTGAGAAAGAAAAAACTGAAAGAAACTCTAAGAAAGCAATCAAATAAATTTTGCTAAATGACCCACAAGTTTCCTATCCATTTTAAGTTCTTCAATTCAAATAACTCCCAAAACATAGAAAACTTGTAATAAAAAAACAAGGGGAAGAGGAATATAAGAAGAAAGGAAAATAAAAGACTCTATACAGTTTTTTTTTAAATAACCAATTCAGCAACTCTGTGAAAAGGGCCAGACCCCCTGAAATCATAGTCAACCGCATTGTGCACACATGTACATTCAATCACAAGACTTAGCTGCATAAATGGAATTGTGGTTTCAATTCTGTTTCTAAAAAGGATACTAATGCCAAACTCAAGGGTTACTTCAAAACCCTACTGACAAAGAGTTTAACTCTACAAAGCTAAAGAACTTGAAAAAATTTTGGCAGGATAAATGAGTAGATATAGCTGAAATGGGCAAACCGAAACCCAGCAAATCACTCTGGCTCTTAGACCAAAAGACTAAATTGCAGTGGTCTCAGATTTGGTTAAATTAACTTCCCACATCATGAGTATGAGTGAGTCTGCAGTCACTCTAGTAAGCAAAAGAAGCAATCCAGCATTAAATTATTGCAAGCTGTTTATCTATGTGTGTGTCTTTACCAAAACCTCAGATTAAATGACCTAAAAGACCAGAAGATACAGTCCCTTTAACTGGAATTTTTAGGAAGTTGTTAACAAACAGCTCCTATAATTTAACCCACTCCTTATGAGTTTTTATGTAAAATTAGTTAGGGCTCTCCCCCCACCCCGTGATTTTGCCATAGGTTTATTTCATGTTTATCCTAAAGATTAAGAATCTTAATTTTTTTCAAGTGTGCTTAAGATCCTGTGGTAATCTAGTGAATTGATGAAGCACTTTAATGAAATCCTGTTTGAAAATAATTTAAGGAAATGCTAAATTTCAATTCTTAGACATTATCTAATGACTCACATTTTCAAATCTATAACATTTGTTATAGACTCAGTGGAGAAGCAGCATTGAGCATCTTCCTCCTCTATACTCTTTCAAGGCATTTCTTATACTACCTCTAACAGTGACCACATTCTCACTTGGATTATGTTTATCTGTGTCTCAGTAGATATAATGCATTGGGGTGGGAAGAAATATTGAGTTCAGTTCTGGAAATGTTGAATTTGAGACATCAAACTCGGGCCATCCAGTTTAAAATGTGCACTGGGAAGAAGGAAAGGGAAGAGAAAGGGGGATACAGAACAACAGAACCTCTGAAAGTACTCATAGGGTGGATAATTAAGATAACAAACCAGAAAACAAAATGGAGACAGCACAATGCTAAAGGAAGAGCCACCAAGGGGAAGTCATGTCATGAAATCCCAGAGAACATAGAGTATTCATCAGAAGAGTGGATAACAATGTCAAATACAACAGAGTAGTTCAGAATGAAGTTAACTAAGAAAATATCAACTATGGCAATTAAGTATTGATAACTAAGACAAGGGCAGTTTCAATTTAGTAATGAGGTGAGAAATCATATTGCGGAGGGTGAGGAATTAGGAGAGGAAGTAGAGGCAGTGTCTATAGGCAACTTGTTTTAAAGAAGTTTGGTCATTTAAAGGGTAGAGAGAAATAGGTTAAGTTTGAGATAGCAGGGTATAGTTATGATTTTTATAAGAACTGAGATACCATATGGAAGGAAAAATACATTAAACATGTATTATTAACATCTCTTATAATGAACTAACAAAAATGAGGACCTTCAAATCCCACCTCAGACACTTATTACCTAGCTGTGTGACCTTGGGCAAGTCATTTAACTCTATTGCCCTGCCCAAAAAAACTGAGGGATGCTTCTGTGGGGGTGGGGGGAGGAAGTATGGGGAGATGAGAGTATATGGTTCAAAAATGCCATAGATCTCCCCTCTGAGCACACATGGACAAAATTAAATAGGGGGTCTCTCTTAAGCCCCATGCATTTTAGAGCAATAGCACCATATATCACTGGTCTTACGTAAGGAACAATGATGAAAAGTCTAACTCTCTTGACACATAGAGTGCTCAATGAAGTAACCTGTGGGTATCTCATATCACATTTTTGTTCTTCTCTACTCAGTCACTTGTATCATTCTGCTGTGACCTTGGTGTTCAGGGACAGAAGCAGACACACATAATTTCTACTGAATTAAAATCAAATCAGTAACAAAATGTCAGACTTAGCATACTGTGGAGCACATTAATAATTTCATTCCTTTATTCAGAGCAAAATGGCTTCTCTTTAGTTGACTATAATAAAATTAAAGATCAGTGTTATTAGCACTATATTGAACAATGGAAAAATCTGAACCCTAAGAGAATATCACCAAATAATACACTATCAATTAGTAAAAATTTATAATGCCTTTTTTTCCATCCTTAAGGAAAATAAAATGTAAAACAGGTGAACCCGAACTTCCTCACTTCTTGTTTTGTTTTTTTTTTGCAAGTATTAAGTGCCTGAAGTTGAATTTGAACTGAGGTCCTATGTCTCCAGGACCACTGAGTTGCCCCTTTTTTATTTGTTTTTGTTTATTTTTTTAACTACCCAACTTTTTAAAAAGTTCAAAGTGGGACTCACCCAAAGAAAAGCCCTATTCTGCCATACTATTTTCTATCTGGCAAGCAGTATACAAGAAAATTCATAGATAGATGGTATATCTAGTGAGTTGAATTTAAACTGACTATTCATTTGCTCAGAAAAATCTGGCTAAGAAGGGCCTGATTCACCCACGGTTATTTGGGCAAAGTTTGAGAAAAGGTCTGCCCTAAGTGTGGCAAAATAACAAACATTAAACATCCAGAAATATTTACACCAAAAAAAGGGAACCAACAGTCAAAATTGAAAGGGTTGATGCTGTTGCTAGTGACAAAGCTTAACCATTTGGGTACAAATTTCTTCTAAAACCCAAAGGAAAACTGCAGAGCAAATGTAAAGAACTGGGATCCCTTATACACTTGGCAAACATTAATAAGTGTTAACAACAGCATTGTAACAACAATATTTTACATTTTGAGGAAATGAGTCTTGGAAATAAGCAAAGAAAAAGCGATCCCAAACTCAGTGCCTATATTTATCTTATCTTTTAAACTGGCATTAGGCCTTGAAGAGAGTGATAAAAATCATTCAGTTTAAAAAGCATTTGTGGAAAAAAAAAAGTATTTGTGGCAGTCTATGTCCTGATGAAAGCCCTCTCCATTCACTATCTGAAAACTTTGTTTTACATTGCTTCTCTCAATTCCTCCTTTCACACCCCACTTCTCAATGCCTTATATTCCAGATTCTCACTACTCAACCAAAATGGTTATTTCCAAAATTACCAACAATGTCCTATTAATTCCAATGACTTCCTAATTTCTTATCCATTTTTGTTTCTCTGCAGTTTTTGACATTTTTGTCCACTCTATCCTAGACTATCCAATTTACTCAGTATACATGACCTACTCCTCTACCTCCTCACCTCAGTAACACAAAATAGACAGTTAAACCCTTGATCTTGATATTACCCACAAATGCTACACTTCCATGTTTATGAAATTTGAAATTCTCTTATCTGATCACAATCTATTGTCTTTCTACTTCACCCAAACCCTGCTCTTTTATATCCTTACCTCTAATCCTTCAGCCCTAAATTCTTTCTCACACCATCATTGCTTGTACTAACTACACTCTCCTTCTTTACCCCATCATGACCCCTTGGTTACAGAGTTCAATTCAAACATTGGTCTCTTCTCTTGGGTCCGGTGGTCCTTATTACTAATTTAGCTTTGCCAACTTCAAACCTGGATTAATTACTCCCATTATCTGCTGCCTTCTCCCTACACCATGTGCTATGAAACAAAGATGGGAAAATCACTATGCTACTACATAAAACTACAACACAGTGGCTCTTCCAAACCCTTTTGATCTGTATTCAAACCTCTGATGGCTCCCCATCTCACCACTCTCTCAGTTTAGAGATTTATCTCACATTTACAGAAAAACAAAGCTATTCACCAAAAGCCCTTCACTAGATACTTTCTGTCACTATTTCCTCCTCCAATGTTGTCTCTACTTATAAGCATAAACTGTCTTCTCCAGTGGATTGCCCCTCTCTCACATTCCCACTCTCAATTATGTTCAGCCTTTATCTACTGGATGCTTCTCTAAGAATAGTTTCCCAATCCTTTAAAAAAAACAACTCAATCTGTCCATCCCTGCTAGCCATTACCCCATCTCTCTTCTCTCTCTTTTACTGCTAAATTCCTTGAGAAGGCCATAACAACAGGTGTCTTCACTTTCTTTTATCTCTCTATCTTAATCATTCTGTAACTTTTTTGGGAGGGGAGGGTATTTTTGCAATGCATTGGGATTAAGTGGCAAGCCCAAGATCATACAGCTAAGTAAGTATTAAGTGTCTTGAGGCCAGATTTGAACTCATGTCCTCCTGACTCCAGGGCCAGTGCTCTATCCACTTGTGCCAGCTAGTTGCCACCATTCTGTAGCTTATTAACATTATGGATCACTTCCTTCTCCTTGATACCCTCTTCTCTGTAGATCTCTGCAATACTATCCTATCTTGGTTGTCTGCTAAATATCTAACCATTTCTCCTCAATCTCCTTTGCTACATCTCTCATCTCATGTCTCTCATCTGGCTCCATCAACTCTACTCATACAACCATCACTAATTCAGGGCCCCATAACCTGTCATTTGAAATACCACCTCAGCCTCCTTGCCTCCAAGTTTGACCTCTCTCCAATTCAGCCTTCAGACAGCTGATAAAGTGACTTCTTTAAATGAGAAGTCTGAAGTCACAGCTCCTTTGGCCTCATAGCTTCAGTAGCTTCTTATTGTCTCTAAGAGAAAATAAAAGTTCTTCTGTTTGGCATATAACAATCTTTATAATCTAGCTCCAGCATATCTTCCTGGTTAGTTTCACATTTTCCCCTCCCAATGCACTCTAAACTGCCCAAAATGATCTACTTTTTGCTTCCCATACAAAATATTCTATTTCGCACTTCTATGTGCTTGCAGAGTCTATTCCCCAAAGAAACCTCTAGAAATATGAGAGTAATCTGTAAATGTAAGCAATATAAAAACAAAACACACCAAAAGTAACCCAAAAAGTACAATTCAAATATCGTTTTCTGTAGGTAGCCTTTTCTGATGTCCCCAAGTATTAAACCCCTATACCCAGAACTTACTTTGTATTTTTTCTTGTTCATATTTTGTATATGTCAACCATATGCTTGCCAAAATAAGGCAAGCAGTTAAAGAAGAGTCAGAAAAAGCAAATCAAGGACACTGAAGGTATCTCTTAAGAATTTTGAAACTGATTGAGCAACATGGGAGACACCAGCACAGGTCCACCCAGCAAGGCATACCCTCATCAGACAGGGTGCTGTGCTCCATTAGCATGGCAGAATTGAAACAGCTCAAAGTAAACATGAGATGCCCATTTAGAGAACCCTCCTCAGATGTTCACATGCACTATGAGCACCTGACTGATGTAAGAGCATTCCCAGCTCACATTGGTCTGATTAGCTGCAGTCAGACATACTGTCAATTGACTAGAATCAACTGCATGGATAAGAGTAGACTGTAACAGCCATTCCCCAATTGACAAATGGTCAAAGAATATACAGAGTCAATTCACAGATGAAGAAATCAAAGCAATCCATAATCATGAAAAACTGCTCTAAATCATTACTGATTAGAGAAATGCAAATTAAAACATTCTGAGGTACCACCTCACACCTCTCAGACTGGCTAATATGACCAGAAAGGACATGGATCAATGTTGGAAGGGATGTGGGAAATCTGGGACACTAATGCATTGTTGGTGGAGATGTGAACTCATCTAACCTCTCTGCAGAGCAATTTGGAATTATGCCAAAGGGCAATAAAAATGTGCATACCCTTTGATCCAGCAATACCACTACTGGGTCTATACCCTGAAGAGACCATGAAAAGGGGCAAAAACATCACTTGTACAAAAATATTTATAGCAGTCCTGTTTGTGGTGGCAAAAAATTGGAAATTGAGTGAATGTCCATCAATTGGGGGATGGCTGAATAAACTGTGGTATATGTATGTTTATGGAACACTATTGTTCTGTTAGGAACCAGGAGGAATGGGAATTCAGAGAATTCTGGAAGGATTTACATAAACTGATGCTGAGCAAGATGAGCAGAACCAGAAGAACACTGTACACCCTTAACAGCCACATGAGGTTGATGATCAATCTCAATGGACTTGCTCATTTCATCAGTGCAAGTGCAACAGTTGGGGACAATTTAAGGGTATCTGTGATGGAGAATACCATCTGTATCCAAAGAAAGAATTGTGGAGTTTAAATAAAGACCAAAGACTATTATTTTAATTTTTAAAAAAAGTTCTTATTATGTAATTTTGTTATCTCTTTTTATTTTTTCCTTTAGGATATGACTTTTCTCTCAACACATTCAATTTTGATTGATGTATAGCATGGAAACAATGTAAAGACTAACAGACTGCTTTCTGTGGGGGGGTGGGGGGAGGGAAGTGGGGAACGGGGGAAATTGTAAAATTGAATAAAAATAAAATAACTTTAAAAAACTGCAAATATATCATGCAGTTTACCAAATCCAGTAAGTGGACTCTATACGTTATATAAAAAGTATATTGTAAACTACATAAGGTTACTGTTTCTACCCTATTGATCTTTGTATCTACAGTAGCTAGTGCAAGGATACTTAGTAGATGTTCAATAAATGCTTACTTAAGTAAATGGAATTCTATCAAACAAAGAAACATCCAGGTGATTGTATTGTTTTATTTTCTTCCATTGTACCCATCAAAAAAGGAAATGAAGCACTACCTAGTATAGGAATCATCCTTTCCACTTTCTTTGCTTCAAAGGTCACCAAGGTCAAACTACATAGGTAATTAAGTATAGCACCAATAACAGAAAGTGAAGTCTAGTCTTGCTAAGTGCTAATACATTTTTGACTCAAAGGAGTCAAAGTTTAAAGTCAAAATCCTTAAGTATTGACATCCTTTTAGAAATAAACACCAAACCACCCCACAAACAAAAGTTCCAATTAAAACATTTGCCTTTCCTGACTTTCCTGTCATTTTCCGTTTTAATCTCATCAAATTGCTACACACATTTTTAAAGAATAATTTTCCTATGGAACTGTTTGAAACCTCTGCCTCCCTTAAATAAAAAGAAGCAAACATTAATTAATTTTGAGATTGCCTGACTTCTGCCCATGGGAGCTTAAGACCAAAATCTATCACCTTCAATTGCATTACCCTCAAATATCGACAAAACTAATGGTCTATTCATGTTACAAAGTCACATTGGAAAAGTCACCACTTGGCATTTCCTGTGAGGAGTGAAAGGAAATTCCCTGAAATCTTCCTGACAAATAAGTGAAGTAAATGACAAGTGCAGATCCAAAATTCAATCAAATTATCCCTTTATTACTGAAGCCATTCATATATGTCAATTAAAAATTTGTTATTGGAGGGGGATAGAATTTCAAGGGGAAATTCAAAGTAGTATAGATATATAGAATTTACATTAAGAAAGAAATGCTTTCACTGGCTTTTAAGAGAACCTACTTCAGCCACTAAGCTTCTTTATTCAAGAAGAATTTTTTTTTTTTTTAAAAAGCTATCTCTTTCAGTAGGTACCAAAAAATTTCCTAAATATGGTCTCCAACTCTGGAGAAAATAAGCACTGCTTGGTGATGGAATGCTGAGTTTAACCACTGGCAGAAAGACTGCAGAAAACAACAACACCCAAGATAACGAGCGTAGGCTCAAGTACAGCATGTTCACTTTTTAAAATAACCACAGTGAAGTTCTAAAGTAAGTCAGTCTTGCTAATAGATTTTACGAAAATGCATTTGCAGCAACTACCATATGAAATACATTGCCCATGCTTATTTCTGACATTTTATCTCTTTTCTCTAAAGAAAACTAAATATAGCCTCCTTAAGAAAGGAAAACAAAGATGATTTTTGAAAGACAAACAAAGCTGCCTTGATGCCTTGGGAGTCTAAAATGTTGTGAAGTTGCAACTATTGGGGGGAGTTGGGAGGGGAGGGTGAAAGGAAATTTTTGTAATTTAAAAATATACATATGCATATGGATGAAAACAAATAAATTTTAAAAATAAAAATGAAATAAAAACCACTATACATTTATTTCAAAGTTCAGATAACACTATTTACAAAAATCATAGAAATTTATGGCACAGATACAAGGCTAAATCCCTTCTCATTTTACAAATGAGTAACTGAGACCCAATAGTTAAAAAGGTACTAGTAGAAAGAACAATGCATGAGTTGCCAAAAGACCCAGTTTCTAATTCAGTTGCAGCCGTTAAACCCTAGCAAATTTTAATTTGGGCCTGTATCAACTATAAAATGAGAACAATATCTACCCTGTCTACTTCCTACTATGGTTTGGAAGGGTTACATGGCATAGTATGTATAAAATTATTTGTTAACTTAAGTATGAAATAAATGTAAAATATCATTAACATTATATTATAGTTGCCCACAATCAATTATATGGCTAGTGGCAGTCAGAACTAGAACCTAAATCTTCTGAGTTACATTAGTGCTCTTTCTACCACACAAGAGTCCATTATTTAGTCAAAAATTGTTTATACTAAAATAATTTCCTATCATTGAAAAAAACTTCAAATGGAACATAAGAAATAAATAAAAATAAAAATATTTTCTATCATAAATGTGTCAAAATCATTTCCCACTATATTTAGTCTCACATTTCAACTGATCTATTATTGAAAGTCTCAATATACCATGATATGTGACATGAAATCGTTTTTCTAACATTTTACTCCATTTGCAGTATAGAGATAATATTGAGTTCTGGCATGACCTACAACAAGCAAAAAGAAGTTGGTCATAGTAACTTATAAAATCATCTACTAAAGTGTGAAAGGTTGACCAGATTATCAAAATTAATAAAAATCTTTCTGAAATATTAAATAAGTTACAGACCATAAAACAAATAAAATATAAATTATAAAAAAAAATACAAAGCAACTGAAAGCTTGGGTAGATAAGAGGTGCCGAAGTAATTAGAAAAGGTCTCCTACAGAAGGAAAAATGTAAATTGAACCTTAAAGGGAGGTAAAGAAGGAAAACTATTTCAAATACAGGGAACCATCTTTTCAAAAAGCATGGAAGCTGAATCATGAATAATGTCAAGCTAAATAAACCTTAGAAAAGTTAGTATCAATTTTGATTATAAAGGAAGTCTTTCCTCATACTCCTACTCTTAAGGAACCTACCCATTTCTTGTTTGCACATAGTTTAGACCAGGGCTGTCCAAAATGCAACCCGCAGTGCCATTGCATGTGGCTCCCTGTGGGTTTACTAAATGCTTTAGTAAATGAAGCCCAGCTGCCTCAGAGCACTCACTAAAAATGGCAAATCAAAATATATTGTCTATTGTTTCAACAAAAAACTTTTTAAATTAATTTTTATTAAAGATATTATTTGAGTTTTACAGTTTCCCCCCCAATCTTACTTCCCTCCCCCCACCCCACCCCCACAGAAAGCACTCTGTCAGTCTTTACTTTGTTTCCATGTTGTACCTTGATCCAAATTGGGTGTGATGAAAGAGAAATCATATCCTTAAAGAAGTCTAAGAGGTAACAAGATCGGACAATAAGATATCTGTTTTTTTCCTAAATTAAAGGGAATAGTCCTTGAACTTTTCAACAAAAACTTTTAAAAGTTAAGTTGGACAGCCTTGGTTTAGACTCTAAGTTCCTTGAGGGTACTTGGTCCCCAGTGCTTAGCACAGTGCCCCACACACATTTGGTGCTTACTATATAGACAATCTATCCAGTCAGTATACCAGAGAACACTAGAGAGAGGCTGGGATGATTGAGCTGATGAAATAGCCTGACCTTATGGGCTGAATTGGGGAGAGACTGAAGGAGAGGAATGGGAGGGAAGAGAACAAGATTGGATGAAGCCTGAAACATGCATCAGGAGCCATCTCTGATGAAGGGAAGACACTGCAACAGTCGACAGAGGTGATAAGCTTGTGAATTAGGGAAGCAGCCATGAGAATCCAGAGAGGGAACAAATTCAAGAGTAGCTATAAAAGCAGATTTTACAGGATTCAGCAGCTGAGCAGATGAGAAAGAGGGATGAATTAAAGAGCAATTAATTAATCAAGTTAGCAGCTGGGTGGTTCAGTTGATAGAGCCTAAAATCCTCAAGATTCCTCTTCATGAATTCAGATCCAGCCTCTGATACTCACTGGCTACATGACCCTGGGGACTTAATTCTATTTGCCTCAGTCTCCTTAACTGTAAAATGAGCTGGAGAAGGAAATAACAAATCATTCCAGTATCTTTGCCATGAAAACCCCAACTGGAGTCACAAAAAGTCAGACATCACTGAAATGCTAAAGAACAACTGATCTAATCTATTAAGCCCCAACTATGTTCTAGGCATGGTGCTTAAAAGTGGAAATACAAAATTGAAAACGTGGCCTGCTATCAAGGAGTTTGCTTTAATAAAGCATACATACAAAAAGAAAGTATATAGCTGGGGAGAGGGGGGAGCCAGAAATGTTCCCCCTATAGAAGGTGACACATAAACTGAGTCTAGAATAATATCAGAGATTCCAAAAGATGGACATGAGGAAGAAGAATGTATGAGGGTGGAGGGGAGAAGGAGAGAAGGAGGGAAAAATAGCAATACAAAAGCACAACTTAGAAGATAGACCATTATATGTGAGCAATACCAATACTGATAACCTGTAAAGTGTATACAGGGGAGTAATTTGCAAAAAGACTAGAAATAGAAAGGTGTTTTTATTTGTTCCTGAAATGTACTAAGTCAACTGGGTGGGGGTTACATATTCAAATATACAAATTAGAAAAATCTCTTCAGCAGTTGTATGGAGGACAAATTGGAGCAAGGAGAAATCTGAAGCAGGGAGACAAATGAGAAGATTACTACAGTATTCCAGGTGATGAAGAACTCAACTAGGATGGTGGCTGTGTGGGTAGAGAAGCAAATATCTTTGAGATGTCATGGAGATAATTGGCAAAATTTGGCAATTTGGTGGAGGACTAGAATAAGTGAGGACTACACCAATATCTGGGTGACTAAAAGGATGATGGTGCCTCTGAAGGCAAAAGGAGAAATGGGGGTTTTGGAGAAAAGGTGAGTTATTTTCTGGTCATGATGATGCTAACTGTACATTCAGTTCAAAATGCCAAAGAGGCAGTTTATAAAGTGAGTCTACAGCACAGAAAAGAAATTAGGGATGAATAAATAGATCTGATAATTTATGTATTGATAACTTGATAACAAGAACATCAAGCAAGAAAATATATAGAAAAAAGAAGGAAGGGCTTAGAACAGAACCTTAGAAGACATTCACAGTTAGTGTGCATCATCACATGGACGAAGATCCAGCTAGGGAAACCAGTTAGAAAAGGAGCAGTCAGAGGTAAAAGAAGCAAACTAGAGCAATTTCATGAAAACCTAAAGAGAGAGTATCTACAAAAGAAAGATGATAATGTCAAATGCTGCAGAGATAAAGAAGAATGAGACTGAAAAAGGACATTAGACTTGGCAATTAAGAGATCATAAATGATTTGGGAGAGAGATAGCAGTCTTAAAGGATGAGATCAGAAGTCAGATTTCACATAGTTTAGAAGAGAGTAAGAGGAGCACTTTAGTTAAGCTGAAAAAAGGAGGAAAGATATTGAACAATAGTTGGGGTTTTTTTTAGGTTTTTGCAAGGCAATGGGGTTAAGTGGCTTGCCCAAGATCACACAGCTAGATAATTATTAAGAGTCTGAGGCTGCATGTGAACTCAGGTACTCCTGACTCCAGGGCCAGTGCTCTATCCACTGCACCACCTAGCTGCCCCTGAACAATAGTTTGAAGGATGATAGGATTTAGTGTGGGTTTTTTAAAGGATAGATGAAAATTAATGTTTGTAGGCAGCAAAAGAACCAGTAGGTACAGAGACTGAAGATTAGAGAAGAGATAACAGTGGTGACAATATGTTAGAAAAGATGGCACTGGGTGGCATCAAGGATATGAAGAGGTTGGCTTTAGCAAGGAGGCTTATCTCTTCATCAGGCTTGAGTAAAGGAGATAATGACAGGTAATATATTAGGGGGACATAAAATGAAGAGAAAGGGTGAAGAAGAATCATTCAAGAAATAGCCTAGATATTGGAAACCAAAGCTGTAGTGAGTAGGCAGGGTAAAGAATAGATTAAGAAGTAAAAGGATGGTTTTTCTCATTAAGAGTTGAGATTAGATAACAAACTTGCAGTGGACTCAAGCAGAACAATTTCATGATTTCCTCTAACTCCATGCTACACTGAAAGAAGATTTATAGATTGTTACACTGTGTGGCTGGAAGGATAGTGGTGCCCTGAATAGAAAAAGGTTAGTGAGAAGGAGGTGTGTGTTTAGGGGGGAAAAGAATTGATTCTATTATGCATTCTACCTTCTATATATGCATTCTCTATTACCTAGAAAAATATGAATACACAATAGGAATTAGTGAACTAATATATATACCAATTTTTAATTATCTAGAGCAATTATCACAAAACATTCTAAGTGTATTGGGCAAAAAAAGAAAAGTTATAGTGTTGAAATGGCAACTCAAAACACCACTTGACAACCATAGCTCCACCTTGATTTTGAACAAATACACTTCCTCAAATTAGGCTAAAAGCCTGGGTCAAATGTGAAAACAATTTGAAAATACAGACCAACTTACAAATTATATGTTAAGAAAACTTCCCAAAGACTGAATGAGCACATTTTTGGCAAAGGCCCTTGTAAAACAATGAATAAGAGAGGACTGGATGCTGGCACAGCATTTCACTTTGGCAGTTCACTGAAGCTGTGTCTACAGTGTCTCTCCAGTCAAGCTCTATCTCCCCCATTCATCTCTTTGTAAGTGAGATGTTTCAGTTTTGTATGTCTAAAGGAAAGCTGGCTCTGAGTTAAGAGGGGGGGGGGGGGGAGAATAAAAAATAAAACAATGCACAAGAAACTGGAAAGAGAAAGTGAAGGGGAAAATAAAGCCATAGATATCGGTAAAATGGATTTCAATTTAATAAAAAAAAAACTTTTTAAAGAATCCTAGGGTCAACAGAAACCTGATTTTTTTTCAGAACATGTTGAAAATAGCATTACTTTCCATTTTAGACTATAAACCTCCCCCCAAAAACTCAAGTTTATAAACTCCATGCATTTCCATAAAATGATTCATTTTGTAGGAATGGAAAGTCATACAAATGCAACAGAAGTTACAGCTTTAAATGTTCAATCTATCTAGGCTTAAAGATTATAATATGGTACATGGTACATGGCACATATACTATGGAATACTATTATTCTATAAGAAACCATAAATGGTGGGACTCTAGAGAATCATGGAATGACTTACAGGATCTAATGCAGAGTGAAGGGAGTAGAACAAAGAAAACAATGTACTCATCAACAACAACATTGTGAAATAAACACCTTCATGGAAGCAGCTCCTCAGCAGTCCACTGAGCTAGAACAACTGTATTAGACTGGCTGTGGACCATATTATCCCCATCTAGAGGAAGAAAAACAAAACAAAACTCACAAAAAACCTAACCCTTTCAGAATCTGATGAACACTATATAAAAATTATCTCTTATGTATCTCTTTCCCTTAATCCTAATTCCTCATGCAGAAAATTACTGATCTGTAAATATGTTTATCAAAATATGTATGTACAATGCTAGCCTGACTGTATGCTGCTGAGGGGAGGGGAGGGGGGTGGGAAGAGAGGGTGGAAGGAAATTTTGTAACTTAAAAATATACATATGCATATCTATGAAAATAAATTTTTTAAAAAATGATAAATGGCACTGCTAGGGTAGACCAGGGATTTTATATGAGTAACAAGGAGTCACAGGCCCTGCTCTCAAGGACTTTTTAAAAATCAAGAACTAAGGGAAAGATACTGGGTAGAGACCTGAACAAAAAAAAATAGATGGAAGAATAAAACAAACTGAAAGCTATAACTATCTGATGGCAATGAAATCATCCCCTGAAAGAATAAGAGTGTGTTTAGAAATATGAAACAAATAAAGAGAAATATGCAATTTGTTTAGTAACACTGCCACATGGATATCAACAATCAAAGAACACAACTAATTTCCCAATATTAAAATATAAGTAGACCTAGCTATTGAAATCTGAAGAAAAAATTTGTTCTCTGTTCCAAGCAAATAAAACACTATTTTCCAGCTTAGACAAAACTAGATAATTCCTACAAATCAACATTATCATGAGGTCAGTTCCTTTCCCTTTCTGATATCTTCTTTAGCAATATGTCTCCAGAAACAATAACTTGCAAACTATTTTTTACAACCTGTTAATCTCCTAAACTGAAAACAGATTTGTGGACTTGAGTGTAAACTCCCTAATGGCAAAAACTATGTCAAATGAAGATTAAGGAATCAAAGTCAGAGGGGATAGAGCAGTGTGCACACAGATAGACAGACAGACACAACACACACACAGATTAGATCTGTGTCCTTAAAATTGTACTTTTAAAATAATTTATAAACTTTTTCAGTGCCCTCTAGTTCTAGTGTCCCCAGTTTTCCAGTCTGATAATTTAAGCCTTCTTAGAATTGGTCCACCTTCACAGCAGCATGGAAGAACTCCTCTTCATTTAAAAAGAACAAATTCAGAAGAACTAACCAAGCTCAGACCTCTAATGGACAAAAATCTTTGTATAGCTCAGTCATTATCACTAAGGGAAGTCACCTGAGGAGGTCTCCCAAAAGTAGGTCCCTGCCAGCTCTAAAGGAGTCATATATGTGTTTGGACAAAGTGTAGTACGGGGCAGCTAGGTGGCACAGTGAATAGAGCACTGGCCCTGGTACCTGAGTTCAAATCCAACCTCAGACATTTAATAATTACCTAGCTGCAAGCCACTTAACCCTATTGCCTTGCAAAAAACCTAAAAAAAAAAGTGTAGTAAATGGCTTTTTGGAAATGACAATACAACTAAATAAACAATACTCAGATCTATAATTGTATATGAATAAAACTAGGCAGTTAAAGGTAGACATAAAGGACCCCCCCACACAGTGAAAAAATGCAAACCAAGATAGACCTCTAGGATAAACAGATTTTTAAAAATAACTGCTGAAGATACAGTTTGATTTGTTTCTTTATTTATTTTGTAATTTGGCTTTTAAAAAGGTCAAACAGAATCATACTATGTGAACTTTGTTGTGATTTCTTTGGTCCAACCAAAAGAAACAATACTTAAGTCTCCCTGGGATCCAGAGGTCATGCTGGAATTGAAGATTACTGCACCCCATTTAATTTTTTGATGACGGAGTTTCCATTCTGTGTGCAAATATATTTGTAAAATATATCTATCTCTCTATGGAGTTTCTTGGGACCCCAGCAGAGGACAAAGTCCAGTCCCCAGGCCCCAGGTCGTAAGCCTAAGGCATACGTCCCAACCTAGGCTGAAATGGCTACTCCTTGGCTTATGGAAAATAGAACACAGGTACTGGCCTAAAAGACTACTTAGCTCTATCGCTTTTCATGCTAGTTTTTGATATTCCTTGAGCACAGACAAACAATCCTAAAGTCAACATTCCAAACTAGCAAGGTTCTCTCCTTGCTTTGGAGAGGATGATCAGAGACAAGAAAGGAGACACTACCACCTCACACCGACAACCCCATCAGACCTGGCAAATTAGTCAGAACACTTTAACTTGTGTGGTGGCTCCCTATCTCATCATATGAGGTGGTCCAGCCAGGGGAAGTCAAATCTCAGCATGAGAGCTGTCAAACTCCAGTAGAAGCAGGGGCAGGGCAGGAGCAGGAGCACCTCCAATGAAGCAAAGGATGTAGTAGTAATCCAGGCCAGTAGCAGCCCTCTGCATAGGGAACCAGAGTCGGAATTGCCACAGGGGAGGCAGTGGCAATAAGACTCAGTAACCATATGAAAGAGTGCAGGGTCTGGTAAGTGACACGTCCTACTCTGGTAGAAGAGGATAGCTACTGAGCCAGGCATAACAAATAGCAAGCACAGACATGTACCCAGCAGTAGTGGGAGGTGGGTAGATGGTAAATGTGCATCCCAGCAGCTCCGAGAGACAACATCAACCCAGGCACCAAACAGTGTCACTGTAAGCCCATCATACCCTGGCTCCTCCACATTGTTGCCAATATAACCCAGTATCCACTCTGTGACAGAGATCACACAACTCTTTTCCAAAGAGGGCTTAAAGTCTGTAATGTACCTGGAGGTGGGGGCATGGCGACCAATCTATCCAATGCCTAATGCCTGTTTATGTAAGCACCAAAATGCTTTTTAAAAAAAAATTTTACCTAGCTGTGTGGCCTTGGGCAAGCCACTTAACCCGATTTGCCTCGCAAAAACCTAAAAAAAAAAATTTATACACAACTTTATTTTAAATTGTAAAAACCATTCTTACCTCAAAGCCCTACCAAAAACGACAATTGTTTCTTGATCCCTGGCTTAGAGGAATGAACATGGATGGCATTGCTGGGTGGGTACTTATTTTCTGGCAACAAGGGAAAACCAGAAGTGTCTAACCAAGTCTTCCAAAAATAAGGGAAGAAATTCCTCAGAAGCTTTCCACTGGGCCCATATTTTGAATCTCCTTCCCCTACAATGGGGCTCCAAAGGAAGAGGAGGTCCCAGGGACCGTTATTCTACTATTAAACTTCTTGAAAAGGCCCTCTACGAACATATTACAAGAAGCCAGAAGGACACAATTCAAATATCATAAAGCTGCACTCAGGATCACACAAGACTTAGCTACAACTACATTAAGAGTTTGTAGGGCTTGGAATATAATATTCCAGAAGGCAAAAGAACTCAGAATGCAACCGAATATCAACTACTCAGCAAAACTGAACATCCTCTTCCAGGGGAAAAGATGGACTTTCAATGAAACAGGGGAATTTCAGATGTTCCTGATGAAATCATCATAGCTGAACAGAAAGTTTGATCTTCAAGTACAGAACTAAAGTGAAACATAGAGAGTGGACAAGAAGGGTAAATTATGAGGGATTTAATGATGTTGAACTGCATGTATTCCTGCATGGAAAGATGATACTGATAATACTCATATGAAATTTCTCATTTAATAGAGCAGGTAGAAGGAGCATGTGTAGACAAGGCACAGGAGAGAGCTGAATTTGAAGGTGTAACATATTGTAAAAATGGAGTCAATGAAAAGGAAAATGTACTTGGGAGTAAGAGAAAGTAGAGGTAGAATAGACTAAGATATTTCATATAAAAGCTATTTCATGTAGCTTTTGCAATGGTATGGAAGAGGGAAAGGCAAGGGGGGGGATGAGGGAACCTACATTCTCATCAGAAATGGCTCAGAGAGGAAACAGCATACACACTCAATAGGATATAGACAAAGAAGAGAAGGGGGACAGGGGGAGGGTAGAGGGGATGTGGGTGATAGAGGAGAGGGTAAATCACAGGAGAGGATAGTCAGATATAACACATTTTCTTTTTTACTTTTTGCAAGGTGGTGGAATTGGGTGGCCTGTCTAGGACCACAGGGCCAGGTGACTGTTAGGTCTCTGGGATGGGATGCAGGCATGGGGCTCCCAGGGCCAGGGCTCTGTCCCTCCGTCCGCTGCATCACTCAGCTGCCCCACAGCACATTTTTGAAGAAGGAAAATATAATAGATGGTAATGGGGAGGAATGGAAGGAGGGAATTACAATCAGCAACAGTAACTGTGGAAAAATATGAAAGTAACTTCTACCATGGACTTATGATAAAGAATGTGATCCACCTGAGACAGAGATGATGATATCAGAACACAGACTGAAACACATTTCTTTCTCTTTCTTATACTTTATTTCTCATGAGGTTTTATATT
Source organism: Macrotis lagotis (assembly GCF_037893015.1). Lineage (NCBI taxonomy): Eukaryota > Metazoa > Chordata > Mammalia > Peramelemorphia > Peramelidae > Macrotis > Macrotis lagotis. The sequence goes on from NC_133658.1 coordinate 795,141,556, forward strand.
TTTGTGGGGGAGGAGGTATGTTTACTGGTTTTGGTTGGGTTTTTTTTATGTTTTTGCAAGACAATGGGGTTAAGTGGCTTGCCCAAGGCCACACAGCTAGGTAATTATTAAGTGTCTGAGACTGGATTTGAACCCAGGTACTCCTGACTCCAGGGACTGTGCTTTATCCACTGCACCTCCTAGCTGCCCATGTGTTTACTCTTAAACAAGTATATTTTAGTAATGTGTAAATAAATTAAAGAAAAATTTTTTTAAAAGCCAAAAACAAAGACCCTCTACAATAGGTCCTTCCACTGTCTCTCCCATCCACTCTCTTCCTAACTTTACAGTATGCTTCCAATCTCATCATTCCACCAAAATTCTATGTCTAGAGTTATTCATGATCTCATGATTTCAGTCCTCATTCTCCTTGACTCCTCTGAAAGCTTTCACATCAGTCTCTCCTTGACACTCTCCTCTCTAGATTTTCAGGACACCATTCTCTCCTGCTTCCCTTCCTAAATATCTAAATTGCTCCTGTTAATGGATACTTTTTTTTTAAAACAATGAAAGGCCTATTGTGGATTACAAAGATTTAGCATCACTCACCACATAGATTTGATCATTTAGATCTGGAATTTGGTTCTTCCTGGCCCCCTCCCAAATTTGGTCCCTCCTTCAGGGAGTTGTTGCACTATTTGCTTTCTGGTCTGATCATGTTTTGAGACTTCATTTCTGCTTTAGTTTTTCCTCTCCCTCATTTAATGTTGCTTTTTCAGGCTTCTTCAATACCTGAAGATGAGAGCTGACCAATCATAGCCCTAAAGTTATTTAAATGGTGGAAGATTTAACAATGTGAAACATACTGTAATAAATATCCAGATTGCTACTGAAAATAATTGAGAAATATTTTTAAAAATTAATAAAAACACAAGAAAATAATGTTAATATATAGTTTTCTAAACCACAGAGATCCTTACATACATTAGAAGCCTTTTTTTTTGAGTTTGACACCATTTCTCAAGAAGACTTAAGGTCTTTACCATCAAGAGAAAGAATATGTAGAAATAATATCCTATATATGATTTCTCTCTCATCACATTCAACTTGGATCAATGTATACGATGGAAACAATGTAAAGACTAACAGACTGTCTTCTGTGCGGGTGGGGGGAGGGAAGCAAGACTGGGGGAAAAATTATAAAATTCAAAATATATAAAATCTTTCTTTTATATAAAAAAGAAATAATATCCTCTGTCCCCCATAAAAGCTATAATAGTTTTTCCTTTAAAAGTACTGAAACAATCCTCAAAACTTGGTTGGCTTAGAGGACTAACAGCTCAAATTGCTAATGTCACTTTCTCTTTGCCTGAGTAACAAATAGTCATGAGGTATTTCAAGCCCTCTTTATGATGTTTGCTGGTGGGAAAGATGAGCATCTCAGGCAAGGGAGATTCATTCAGCTGAATCAGTTTGAAGTATCCAAATTGGATGTCCTCCTCCTGCTCCAGGTAAATAAATCCTCAAGTGCCAATTGCTGAATTTGTAAGCTGTCCATCAATGGAGATCTAAGTGAAGGCCAAACAGTTTCATGTTGTGAAGATTTCTACTCCATGACAAATTGGATGTCAGAAGTCCCTCTTTAGCTCTGAGATTCTATGAGTCTAAAGATGCCCTTAATTATCTGACTTAAATCACTAAAGATTTTCTGATATCTTTTGCAATTAAAAGAACATGTTATTTCATATTCTCAAATGGCAGATGGGGGGCGGCTAGGTGGCACAGTGAATAGAACACCAACCCTGGAGTCAGGAGGACCTGAGTTCAAATTTGCCCTCATACACTTAATAATTACCTAGCTGTGTGGCCTTGGGCAAGCCACTTAACCCCATTTGCCTTGGGAAAAAAAACCTAAAAAAAAAAAGTTGTCACTGAAATGGCAGATAATACCTTTGGAGAAGTCCTTTTGCCATAAATGTTTCAATTGAAGCTAAAATTTTTTCTTTAGGGCCAGATGTACCTAGTAGAACCCCTATTCAAAACATAAATCTAAAGCCTTTCTCTCTCTCTCTCTCTCTCTCTCTCTTTCTCTCTCTCTCTCTCTCTCTCTCACATAGATCCTTTTGGAGATCTCTCAATAGTCCATAAGTCTATTGACAATCTAACAAGAACATATTTTCAGATTCTTGGCAAGAAGAAAGTTTAAACATACCAACAAACTGCTTACCAAATCTGGGCAGACTAGGCCTAATATGAGATGGCTATCAAACCTTATACACAACCCATAATTTCCCAATAGGTCAGTATATGTTAAGAATACCCCAACATTTTCACCTCTATTCTTTTCAATCAAAAACGTATTCTAAACCTTCAAAAAAAAAAAATCTGTGGGGCGGCTAGGTGGCATAGTGGATAAAGCACCGGCCTTGGAGTCAGGAGTACCTGGGTTCAAATCCAGTCACAGACACTTAATAATTACCTAGCTGTGTGGCCTTGGGCAAGCCACTTAACCCCATTTGCCTTGAAAAAAAAACCTTTAAAAAAGTGTTCTACTGGGCGGCTAGGTGGCACAGTGAATAGCGCATGGGCCCTGGAGTCAAGAGGACCTGAGTTCAAATCCAGCCTCAGACACTTAATAATAACCCTAGCTGTGTGACCTTGGGCAAGTCACTTAACCCCATAGACTTGCAAAAAAAATGTGTTCTACACTCAGGCTGAAGAAAAGATTCAAAGAGCCAATCTCCATTCCTCAAAATCCCTTTTTTCCCCTTATCAATCTGGTGATTATCAAACTAAAGATTAAATACAAATTTTATAAATTTTAGTTTTTTATAAGTCATCAATGATGCACCTCTGTTATCTTGCATGTAAAGTCACAAAAACCTAGACTACCTGCAATAAATTTAAAAGATTCCTTACTAATACTAAACTTTTCCCTGAAAAAAAAACTCATCTTTTAAATATCAACACTCTACTAGTCTTATGATTTGTCTGAGACAGGAAAAACAAATCTCTGGTTATCAGTCATAGAATATCACAGAAGTCAATGGAAAATGGTGACTGGGATTCAACTGAGACATTTAATTGAATGAGGAACTTCAAAGAATAAGAGTAAAAAAATGTCATCAGGGAAATTTAAATGGGCTAGTTCCATGTGGAGGGTATATGCCTGGGCCCTGCATTAGTATCCACTTGTACAATGTCAGAACTTCAAGAATATTTCTAACACATGGAGTACACTATCTATGGCAAGCTCATGAGCAGACATGAACAAGAGTCAAACAGGATAAACATACATGGAAGTTAAGAGAGAACATTCACATTGATGAGATCAAAGATACAAATGAGTCATGAAATGTCTTGTGGCAAAACACATCAACATACAGAGAAGCACAATAGTAATAGATTCAGCAATTTAGGTAGGGAGAGAGGACGTAGGGGGTTCACATTATCATACTACCTTTACAATTGATTTCTTTGGGTTTAGACTTTGATTTTTTTTTGACCCATACTAATTTGCATGAATGAATGCTACACCAATACATAATTCTAATTCCCAAAAAAATGACAGTCATCATGATTATCCTCATCTTTTTTGCTATCATTGTCAAATTCAAACCCAGTTTCCCTAATTCCAAGTGTAATAATAATAATAATTTAGCAAAATAAGACTACTTAGTGGAGTGATGCCTTAGTAGAGTTTATGAGAAGGAACTGAGAATGGAAGAAATTTTTTTAAACTTTTTTTACATAACACACAGTACAGTAATACCATATTTACTGATAAGAACCCAAGGGATAACCCAGAAAACAGAAGGCCTTGAGACAAGCAAAAGTAAGAGAGACCCTCTGGTCTTTTCCCTCAGCACTCATTCTTGGGTTAGCCAACTTCTCAGACCACCCAGGGACCAGAATCAGCATATTCTTTTTCTAGGGACAGGCAAACTATCAGAAGAGGGAATTGACAATTGAAGAAATTTTTTTAACTTTAAATAAAACAAACAATACTCAAAAGCACAAGATTCTAAAATCATTTACTTTAGGTATCCAACAAATATTGAGGGCGATAACTGACATTCAAAATGATTGTGAGTCATCAGTTAATGGTAAAATGATATTCAGTATACTCCATTAAACAAGGCAAGAAAGCATAATATTTTATAGAAAGCTTTCCATTCCACCTACATAAACTTTTTTTAAATTTTATCCTAAAAACAGTAAACTTATGTTGACAGAAAAATCACTTAAGTGGCACACCTCATTTCCCAATGATGCCAGAATATTTTAAGTGTATCTGAAAATAGCTTTCACTCAAGAAACTTAATGGTCATTATTGATATTAACCTTCTAAGTCTCTCACAAACATTTAAGAGAACAATTGGGTTTTAATTTAATTTTCAAAAATTATATTATTTGGTTACTATTGTTTCACATTGCTTTAAATATCCAAAAGAAAGAAAAAGTTTGCAAAATATAGAGATCCACATCCTTCCCCTAACAACTTGAAGAAACCTACCATTACAAGTACTATATTTCCCCATATATAAGATATACCCTTTTAAAAAAATTTGGGGTATAAAAACTGCAAGCATCTTATACATACAGTGGTTGTAGATGTTTTTACTTGAATTTCCTGCTTTTTTTTTCAAGCTTGTTGTCTTTGTGCTCATTGTTTCACATTTGTTACCAGTATATTAGGTTTTATTTTATCATGTTCTGTCCAGAAATGGCTCAGAAAAGGTTTTCATACAGTGCTGAATTCAAGTTCAAAGTGATCCAGTTTGTAAAAAGTGTATGAAAATCCTGTTGCTGAAGGTAAGTTTGGTCCTCTTCCAGTTGAGAAAACAATATGAGACTGGCTACAGGAAGAAGAAAGCCTACTGAAAATGCCCTGGCAGAAGGTCATAAGAGGCAAGTCAGCAAAATGGCCTAATGTAGAGAGGGAACTGAAGAGATGCATTGAAGAGCAAAGGGCGATTGTAATTCCTGTGTCCACAAAGATGGTTCAGTGTGAGGCAAGAAGAATTGCTGATGAAAAAGATGTGCCTGATTTCAAAGAAGGACAGGAGTGATGTTTCAAGGTCATGAACCAGCATTCGTCCACACATCAGACTTGCCCAAAAGATGCCTGAAAGCTATGAGCAAAAAGTCCTTAAATTTCAAGATGAATAAAACTGGAGTTCAGTAACTTTGTGATACTTTTTTTTTCAAATTTCAGGCCCCAAAATTAAGGTGTGTTTTATACAAGGGGAATACAGTAATCACTTGCTTGAGAACTAGATTACTTGAAAAACTGAGTAAAACCTAGCTTCTGATCCAGGTGCTAAAATTATTTTCCAGATGGAGTTGAAAATTATTGAATATTTAAAGAACACTGTAAAGCTTAAAGCTTTATAGACATTACTTATTCCCAGTCCCCTCCAAGTCTATGCATATACTTCAGCTAAGGACAGCTAGGTGGCAGGCAGATAACACTGGCCTTGGAGTAAGGAGAATCTGACCTCTGACACTTGATACTAACTAGCTGTGTGACCTCAGGCAAGTCACTTAACTCTGATTGCCTGACATCCAGGGCCATCCCCATTTGCCCTGATTCAAATCTGGCTACTGGACCCAGATGACTCTGGAGAAAAAAGTGAGACTAGCGAGCACAGCACCCCCTCTCTCAAATCAGATTCATGTGCTTGCGATGGTATCATCTCCCTGATGTCATGGTCTTCTTCAAGAATGAAAAGACAAAATTTTCCCAAAGAAGTTGCACCAATCTATCATCCACACACCTTCTAAAGTCATTTTCCTTAAATTGAGATTTAACCATATCATTGTCTATTAAAACTCTATTTGATGGGGTGGCTAGGTGGCACAGTGGATAAAGCACCGGCCCTGGAGTCAGGAGTACCTGGGTTCAAATCTGGTCTCAGACACTTAATAATTACCTAGCTGTGTGGCCTTGGGCAAGCCACTTAACCCCATTTGCCTTGCAAAAACCTAAAAAAAAAAAACAACTCTATTTGAGTCCTTATTGCTTTTAGAATAAACTATATATTCCTGTTTAGCTTTTAAAGCCCATCACAACCCAGTCTCAACCTATCTATCCAGTCTTGTAGGATATTATTCCCCATTCAACTAGACCTGGACCAATCATCCTTCTTTCTATTTCTCACATAAAGATAAGTGTGTCCTTCCACTACTCCTCATTCATCATACCAGGAGTGTACTCCCTCCTAATCTATAAAATTCTTCCAATGCCCTAAGTGCCCTATACTTGGTTCTCTTTATATTTATTGTATATATACTAATATATGTATTTGCTAACTTCCCCGTTAAAATGTGTGATCAAGAGTAGGAATTCCTTCATACCTTTTATTTGTGAAAGTCCTTAATAAATGCTGATTGATTAAAGAAATGATTTTAAAGTATTTAACTTACTATGCTATGTGAAGTACTCAAAACCCATGCTATATCAAATACTGATATTAAAGCAAACATATTCCAGGTCAAAATTAACTCTGACCAATAATTTTAGTCCATTAAAAAAGTACCTTAACAACTCCTTGAGTTAAATAATGACTAAGGATTCTCAGAGGTTTAAAAATATTCAAAAGGGTCTATGGATTCAGAATTCAGAATTTGGTAATCAGATATTTCTTAAGCACCTCTTTGGAAAGAGTACTTCCAAAAACAACACAAAAGGTTCTGAAAAATTAAAAAAAAATGTTTTCCCCCCAGTCCTCCACAACCTGGCTTCCTCAAAAACAGCCAAGAGTCATTATGATATAGTGGAAAGGCCACTAGCTCTGGAGTCAGAGTGCCAGGATTCAAATCTTGCCTTTGATGATATTTAATACCTCTGAAATCTTTGTCAGAAAGCAAGTCATTAAAATGTCCTAGATTTCTACTTTCTGCCTATCTTTGAAAGAAAGAAATGGACTGGAAGGCCTCTGAGGTGGCTTCAAACTAGATGTCTCCCGTACAACCTGTCTATCCTCTTCATACACTGTTGCATCTAGTCCTATACATACCCTAAATTGTTCTACTTTGACTTTTTAATCATGCTGTTATTTATGATTAGAATGTTTTCCCCACTCTTCATCTATTAAGATTTCCTAGCTATTCAATAAATCCCATTTTGTCATGGAAATCTTTCATATCCTAGTTAATAAAGTCCTTTCTCCTTGAAGACCTCACAGCATTCTATTTGCAACTTTCTAATGAAAATCTGCAATATATTCATTCTTCTAGATCAGAGTTGATGTGTGTATGTTCCCCACTAGTTTTTTTTTTTTAATACAGTGAGTATGGAAGGAGTTATGTCTTATCTACAACCTTTATATCTCACTCAGGTTTTTGCATATTTGATAGGTCAAAGATCTGTGATTAATTAGTACAGGAACGCCTTCCATAAAAGGAAAAGCATATGCAACCCATTAGTGGTTGTCTTACAGAACCAAAGAGGTTAAGTAACTTATTCATAGTCACATATGCAATAAGTGCCCCATACTAGATGTGAACCAAATTCCAAAAAGTTTTGTCCAGTGTAAAGCATTGGACTGAGTCTAATAAAATAAAATTCAACAGGAATGAATGTAAAGTGTTACACTAGTGACAAAAAAAATAAGTTTCATTTGAGTAGACAAGATTTTATATATATATGTATATATATAAATATATATCTATAATATATATGTTATATATAGATATATATAAAATATATATCAATATCTGAGATCCTGAAATAGCATATGTGCTATATATATCTATAAAATATATATGTGTTATATATAGATATATATAAAATATATATATATCTATATCTGAGAGATCCTGAAATAGCATATATACATATATATATATATATATATATATATATATATATATTTGAGATCCTGAAATAATTTCCTATAAAATACAATTTTAGATTTTTTTTCTCTCCAAATAATAAAAAAATCTGGTAATGTTTCTTTTGCAACTAAATCATATTCAATCATCTTTATTTCCTTTGGAGACATTACAAGCCAACATGTCAAATCCAAAATGGAAAATATTATTAAAATGGTTAGAAATCAAATTGTCTGAAAAAAAATCTAGAGCAAAGGTTCCCAAACTTTTTCCATCCTTGTGCCCTTACAGTCTCAGTCATTTTTTTAACACCTTTAGGTTGAAAAAAACGTTTAACAATTCTGTTTATTAAATTTCTAAGATGGGGCAGCTAGATGGCACAGTGGATAGAGCATTACCCTGGAGTCAGGAGTACCTGAGTTCAAATTAGGCCTCAAACATTTAATAATTACCTAGCTGTGTGGCCTTGGGCAAGCTACTTAACCCCATTTGCCTTGAAAAAAAAACTCAACTAAAAAAACCCTAAATTTCTAAGATAAAATTTTTTAAAAATTCCATGGTGGCCCTGAGACCCTGTGACTCCAAAAGGCACCAGAGTATAATAGTTTGGGAACTTTAGACCTAGTGGTTTTAGTGGATGGCTGCCAAAAAACTATAGTTCTTGTGCTGCATTATGAGAGGGATGGCTCAAGCAATGAGGAGGGCATGGTTTCTCTGTAATCTGCTCTTGTCAGACCTAATTTAGAATACTGTATTCATTTCTGAGGAACTCAGTTTAAGAAAGATATTAATAAGAGAAGAGTGTGTCCAGAGGACAACCAAGATAGGGAAGGGCCTTTAGTCTATGTCATATGAGGTTCGGTTGAAGGAAAGAGCCATGTTTAACCTAAAGATAAAAGGAATAGGTAGTGCTTGATGATAACCCTCTTTAAATTAAGGATCATCATGTAGAAAAGAGATTAAGGCTTATTGTTCTTTATGACTCTCCAAAGGAGCAGAAAAAGGAATAGAAAGGACAAAGTCAAGAAAAACTTGCTAAAACTTAGAGCTATAGGGGCTGGGTGGTGTAGTAGACAGTACCAGTCTTGGAGTCAGGAGAACCTGAGTTCAAATCTAGCCTCAGACACTTAATAATAACCTTGGGCAAGTCACTTAACCCCACTACCTTGCAAAAAAACAAAAAACACAAAAAAGAAGAAAATTAGAGCTATATAGTTTCTTCTTTTTTTAAGAGTGACTTGCCCAGCTAGGCAATTTTAATATATCCAAGGTAGAATTTGAATTCCGGTCCACCTGACTCCATTGTGCCACCTAGCTGCCCCCTATATAGTTTCACAAGAGGTGGTGGGATTCCATTACTTGGAGGTCATTAAGCAGAGGCTTGTCAATTAATCAGATCATGGCAGAGATTCATTTTGGGTATAAGATGGGCTGTATGAATAATGAGGTCCCTCTGAACTTTAAAATTCTCTGATTCTGTGACTCCAAGACTAGCACCCTGCACAATATCCTATCCTGCCTTTCTGTTCTGTTCTACATATACCAGACAGAAATATTTGTTCAAATGTATTGATGGGAAAAAGGAAATTAAGGAAAAAATTTTCACTGAAAAAAAAAGAAAGGAATAGGAAATGGACATGGGATTTAAACTGGTATAGAGAAATCCCCTGTAAGAAAATTCCTTCCACTATTCAAGCTGCTACTTACTCTGCAATTTATATTTCTAGAGTTGTTTAGAGAACTGAAAGATTAGTCAGTAAGAATGGGTAAGAGATTGGATTTGAATCCAGGCCTTTCAGGCTTTGAAGCCAACACTTTCTACACAGCAACACAGTTGCATCTCTAGGAAAATCAAGTCAAGTTAAAAAGACAGTTGGGAAGTGGCTCCTATGGGCCAGGCTCTGTGCTTTAAGCCCTGGGTATAAGACCTGTCTTCAAAGAGATCACATATAACTAGGGAGATAATCTGAAAACAGCTATGGATATACCTGAAAGAGACAAAATATTCTTGCAGAAGGTGGACTTCAGCTAAGACTTGAAAGAAACCAGAAGAAAGAGGAGAGGAAGAAAAACTCCAAAGCAAGGGGAGCAGACAGGAAAGAGGCTGGAGTAGGTAGAGGGAATGCATACATCTGAAAAACAGCTAAAAAAGTCACCATCACTGGGGCATAAAGCAAGGAGCAATGTAAGAAACTGAGAAAAGTAGCAAGTGGTCAGATTGGCTGTTTGCATTTTAAAATTAAATTTTATTTTCAAACAAGGATTAGCATTCTCTCCCTCCCATTTCCCTTCTCTTATCCCCTATTCTCTTTGAGAAGGCAGAATGAACAAAAACCCTCTTACAAACATATACTCAAGCAAAATAAATTTTAGTATTGGTCATGTTAAGAAAAAAATAGTTCAGAGACAGCTAGGTGGCGCAGTGGATAGAGTACCGGCCCTGGAGTCAGGAGGAGTAGCTGAATTCAAATCCAGCCTCAGACACTTAATAATTATTTAACTGTGGCCTTGGGCAAGCCATATAACCCCATTTGCCTTGCAAAAGCTAAAAAAAAAAAAAAAATTCAGACTGAACCCTAAATCTATGACTTCTCCATCAGATAAAGTCCTGAGAACTAGTCACTGAATTGAGCAAAATTCCCACATTATTGCATGTAAGTGTGTGTGTGTGTGTGTGTGTGTATATGCACATATAAATATAAGCATATATGTATATACACATATATACATACACACACACACATTGTTTTAATCCAACAAAACCCATCTTCTTACCCTCCCACTTCCCCACCCACTCAGAACACAAAGGAAAACAAAACCCAATACAAACATACAGTCAATCAAAATAAAGTTCCACATTAGCCATTTCCAAAAAGATTTATCTCATTTTGCACTGAGCCCTCTCTAATAAGAGATGGATAAGTGTGATTCCTCTTTAGTCCTCTAAAATTCTGGTTGGTCATTATACTAGTAAAGAGCTCGACAAGCTAGTATATTATTACATTTATTTATAACAATTTGTAAAACTATTCACTGATTTAGGGGTACTCTTGTCAGATTCCTATTCTTTGTTAACTCAAAAAGAATCATATTTTTGTAATCTTTAGAGTTTTGCTTACAACTAATCTCTTCCAGACAAAACTCTCATTCTTTGCAGATGACATGATGGTCTACCAAGAGAATCCCAAGAAATCATCCAAAAAAATACTGGAAACAATTAGCAATTTTAGCAAAGTTGTAGGATATAAAACAAAACCCTCATAAATCCTCAACTTCTCTATATATGTCCAGCAAGATACAGCAGGAAGAGCTAGAAAGAGAAATCCCATTCAAAGTAACCTCAGACAATATAAAATACCTGGGAGTCTATTTGCCAAGACAGATTCAGAAACTTTTTGAAAACAATTATAAAACACTTCTCACACAAATTAAATCAGATTTAAATAACTGGGCAAACATCAACTGCTAATGGATAGGTAGAGCTAATATAATAAAAATGACAATTCTACCAAAACTAAACTACCTGTTTAGTGCCCTACCAATCAAAATTCCAAAAAAAAATACTTTAATGAGTTAAAAAAAAGTTGTAAGTAAATTCATATGGAGAAATAAAAAGTCAAGAATTTCCAGGGATTTAATGAAAAACAGTGCAAAAGAAGGGGTGGCTAGGTGGCGCAGTGGATAGAACACCAGCCCTGCAGTCAGGAGAGCCTGAGTTCAAATCCGGCCTCAGACACTTCATAATTACCTAACTGTGTTGGCCTTGGGCAAGCCATTTAACCCCGTTTGCCTTGCAAAAACCTTAAAAAAAGTGCAAAAGAAGGGGGCTTACCCCTACCTGATCTAAAATTATATTATAAAGCATCAGTCATCAAAACTGTTTGGTATTGGTTAAGAAACAGAGTGGTGGACCAGTGGAATAGACTAGGTGCAATAGCAGGAAACAATTATAGTAATCTGCTATTTGATAAACCCAAAGACTCCAGCTATTGGGATAAAAACTCTCTCTTTGATAAAAACTGCTGGGAAAATTGGAAGTTAGTATGGAAGAAACTTAGATTAGACCAACACCTCACACCCTATACCAAGATAAGACCCAAATGCATACAGGATTTAAACATAAAAAACAATCCTATAAGCAATTAGAAGATCAAAGACTAGTTTACCTGTCAGAGCTATGGAAAGGGGAGCAGCTTATGACTAAGGAAGAGATGGAGAACATCATCAAAAACAAACTAGAAGATTTCGATTATATTAAATTAAAAGGCTTTGCACAGATAAAACCACTGCAACCAAGATGAAAAGAAATACAGTATTTGGGAAACAATCTTTACAACTAATGATTCTGACAAAGGATTCATTTCTAAAATATACAGAGAACTGAGTCATATTTAAAAAAAAAGCCATTCCCCAGTTGACAAATGGTCAAAGGATATGCAAAGGCAATTTACAGATGAGAAGATCAAAGCAATCTAGTCATATGAAAAATTGCTCTAAATCATTAATTATTAGAGAAATGCAAATTAAAGCTTCTCTGAAGTACCACCTCACACCTCTCAAACTGGCCAATATGACCAGAAAGGATAATGATCATTGTTGGAAGGGTTGTGGGAAATTTGGGACACTATTACACTGTTGGTGGAGCTGTGAACTCAGCCAACCTTTCTGGAGAGAAATTTGGAACTACGCCCAAAGGGCAACCAAAATGTGCATACCCTTTGATCCAGCAATACCACTACTGGGTCTATACCCTGAACAGATGATGAAAAAGGGTAAAAACATCACTTGTACAAAAATTTTCATAGCAGCCCTATTTGTGGTGATAAAGAATTGGAAATCGGGGCAGAGCCAAGATGGCGACAAGAGCAGATGTGTCAGGCATCACTCTCATAAAATTTCTCAACTAAGGACTCTTAACTAAACTTTTGAGACAGAACCCACAGAGGGACCCAGTGAGGCAGTTCTCCTACTCAAGGTAACCTGGAAAAGAGCAGAAAGGCTCTGCTCCCGGGGGTAGGAGGGGCGGCCTGCCAGAGGGGTGGCCCGCCAGAGGGAAAGAACTTCAGCCTCCCAGGGGCAGCCCCAGGGCACTGGGAGCCCCAGCTCACAGCAGCTGGGGAGTCTCCAGAGCTACGCCCCCGGGGAACAACAGGCACAAAGTGGGGGAACAGCCTGGGGACCTCTGCTAGTGCGAGCAGGTGGAGCCCAGCCCTCAGGGCACACAGTGAGCAGCCACTGCATTCCAGATCCAGGAAACAGAAGCAGGCGGAGCCGGTAAGCAGGAGCCTCCAGGGCATGAGCCCACTGAACCTAGGGAGGGGAGTAAAGAGAGTCCTTGGAGCTCTACTCCCTGGAACAGGACTCCTGGGGCTCTGACCATATTCAGATCCTGATTGGAGTCTAGGCCCACCCCCCCACTTAGAACAGTAGGGGCCCCCCTCCACCTCAGCCCCGTGGCAGAGGGGGGCACATATGGTCATTCACAGACCAAGAGGGAGGACAGAGCCTCACACACTGAGATCCTTGTGGGAGTATCCCAAAAGCTCAGGAAGCACCCTAAAACCAGGCTCAGGCTGGGAAAATGAGCAAGCAGAGAAACAAGAAGAACACACCATTGAGAAATATTTTGCCTGTGAGCCCAAGAAGGACCAAAACACTCAGTCTGAAGATGAAGAAGCACAAGCTCCTGCATCTAAAGATTCCAAGAAAAACAGAAATTGGGCTCAGGCTATGACAGAGCTCAGAAAAGACTTTGAAAAACAAATGAGGGAGTTAGAAGAAAAACTGGGAAAAGAAATGAGAGAGATGCAGGAAAAACATGAAAATGAAGTCAGCAGCTTAGCCAAGGAAATCCAAAAAAAATGCTGAAGAAAATAGCATGCTAAAAACCAGCTTAGGTCAAATGGATTAAAACAGTTCAAAAAGTTATTGAGGAGAAGAATGCTTTAAAAAGCAGAATTGCCAGATGGAAAAAGAGATAAGAAAACTCTGAGGAGAACAAATCCTTCAGACAAAGAATAGAATTCAGGGAGATTGATGAATTTATGAGAAATCAGGACTCATTACTTCAAAACCGAAGGAATGAAAAATTAGAAAAAAACATGAAACATCTCACTGAAAAAACAACTGATATGGAAAACAGATTTGAGGAAAGATAATTTAAAAATTATTGGAATACCTGAAAGTCATGATCAGGAAAAGAGCCTTGACATCATTTTCAAAGAATTACTACAGGAAAATTGCCCTGATATCCTAGAAGCAGAGGGCAAAATAGAAATGGAGAGAATCCACAGATCCCCCAAGAAAGAGATCCCAAAAAAACCAACCCCCAGGAATATTATAGCCAAGTTCCAGAACTCCCAAGTCAAACAGAAAATATTACAAGCAGTCAGAAGGACACAATTCAAATATCATGGAGCTCCAGTCAGGATCACACAGGACTTAGCAGCAACTACATTAAAAGCTAATAGAGCTTGAAATATAATATACTGGAAGGCAAAAGAGCTTAGAATGCAACTGAGAATCAACTACCCAGCAAGGCTGAATGTCCTCTTCCAGGGAAAAAGATGGACTTTCAATGAACCAGGGGAATTTCAAATGTTCCTGTTGGAATGGCCAGAGCTCAACAGGTCTGATCTTCAAATATAGGACTCAGGTGAAGCATGGTGATTGGGGGGGGGGGGGGGGGGGGGGAGAAATATGAGGGGCTTAATGATGATGAACTGCATGTATTCCTGTACAGAAAAATGACACTGATAATACTCATATGAACCTTCTCAGTTAATAGAGCAGGTAGAGAGAGCTTTTATAGATGAAGCACAGGAGAAAGCTGAATCTGAAGATAAAATACGGTGTAAAAATGGAGTCAATAGAAAAAAGGGAAATGTAATGGGAGAAAGAAAAAGGAGAGGGGGAATAGGCCAAGATATTTCATATAGTAAGTTTTTGCTTTATTACAATGAGCTATTGCAATGATATGGAAGGGAAGAAGGCAAGGAGGAAAGAGGTGACTAGGAGAGGAAACAGCATATATACTCAATGGGGTATAGGCATCTGGAGTAAGAAGAAAAGGGGGGTACAGGGGGAAGGGGGGGATGTGAGTGATGGAGGAGAGGATGGACCATGGGGGGGAGAGTGGTCAGATATAACACATTTTCTTTTTTACTTTTTGCAAGGGACTGGGATTGGAAGGCCTGTCCAGGACCATAGGGCCAGGTGGATGCTGGGCCTAAGGGGTGGTAGGGGGCTCGGGGCCTCTTGGCCCCAGGACCAGGGATCTGTCTGCTGCACCACTCAGCTACCCTACAGCAGAGTCAGAGTGAAAGGAGAGAGAAAATATAGTACGTGGTAGTGGAGAAATATGAAAGGAGGGAGTTGCGATCAGCAATGGCAATGGTGGAAAAATATGGAAGTCACTCTGGTGATGGACTTATCATAAAGAATGTGATCCACCTGCAACAGAGTTGGTGGTGTTGGAACACAGACTGAAGCACATTTATTATTATTATTATTATTATTATTTGGGGGGGGCAGGGCAAATGGGGCTGTGTGGCCTGCCTGGAGCCACATAGCAGGGTGATCTTTGGGTGTCTGAGGCCGGATTTGGACCTGGGTGCTCCTGCCTCAAGGGCCAGTGCTCTGTCCGCCACCCAGCTGCCCCTACTATTATTACTATTTTATCTTATTTTAGGTCTTTTTTTTTCTTTTTTTGGTTTATGCAGGGCAGTGGGGTTGGGGTGGCTTGCATGTCACATGGCTGGGTGATTGTTGGGTGTAAGGCGTGGATATGGGCTTGGGTGCTCCTGGCTCCAGGGCTGGTGCTCTGCCCACTGCGCCCACCACCTGACCATATCTACAATTATCACTATTATTTTTTTAATTTTAATTTTTTTCTCTCCCCTTTACTTTATCACTCAAGTGAGTCTATTTTTTTGGGGAGGGGTATTTTGTTTACTCTTAAACAAGAATATTTTATTAATGTATAAAAAAATTGTACAAAATGAGAATAAATAAATATTAAACAAAAAAAGTAAAAAAAATTGGAAATCAAGTAAATATCCTTCAATTAGGGAATGGCTTAGCAAACTGTGATATATGTATGTCATAGAACACTATTATTCTATTAGAAACCAGGAGGGACAGGAATTCAGGGAAGCCTGGAGGGATTTGCATGAACTGATGCTGAGTGAGATGAGCAGAATCAGAAAAACACTGTATACCCTAACAGCAACATGGGAGTGATGATCAACCTTGATGGACTTGCTCATTCCATCAGTGCAACAATCAGGGACAATTTTGGGCTGTCTGCAATGGAGAGTATCATCTGTATCCAGATAAAGAACCGTGGAGTTTGAACAAAGACAAAGGACTATTACCTTTAATTTAGAAAAAAAAAATAGATTATCTTATTGTCTAATCTTGTTATCTCTTATACTTTTTGTTTCTTCCTTAAGGTTATGATTTCTCTCTCATCACACTCAATTTGGATCAATGTACAACATGGAAACAAAATAAAGACTGACAAATTGCTTTCTGTGGGGTGGGGTGGGGGAGGGAAGTAAGACTGGAGGGAAAACTGTAATAAAACTCAAATAAAATCTTTAATAAAAGAAAAAAAGGACTAATCTCTTCCTCTGATTACCCCTATCCATTCTCCTATTTCCTTCTCATTTCCCTACAGAGTGAAGTGTATTTCGGAACCCACCTCTGTATAGGGATATGTGTTTCTATTGACCGGTTCAGATGGGAATGAGGTTTGGGCAACAGTCAAATTCTTCAAATAGTCTTTCCTCACTGCATATAGTTTTCTGCACCCTGATTATGAGATATTTCCTAATCTCCCTTTTCCTTTACCTTTTGTATAGTCCTCTTGCCCTCTCTTTCCATGTTTGCTTTTCTTAAGAGATCAAGGTATAACCAAACTGTTACAATCAGACCTTGATTAATGATGAAGACAGAGATCAGAGCAATACCTGCATCATCTCTCCATAGTTGCATTGCCCAGTTCATCTTTGTTCTGTGCTTTGTCAATACTCATTTCATGTTCATCTTTTCATGCACCTCTTCATTCTTGAGTTTGAATTCCACAGGTTCTCCACAGCTCAGGTCTTTTCATCTGGAATTCTTGAAAGACTTCTCTTTCATTAAAATCTATTTGCACATGTAGCATTAGAGCCCATATACTTTACCTTCTAAAATAATGATAGCCAGAGATGGCTCACATTTACATAGTATCTGCCATGAGGCTGGCACTGTGCTATCTCATCTGTTCATCATAACTACCCTGGAAGGGAAATGCTATCACAATCCCCACTAGTTCAGGGATGTGCCCACAGTCATAAAATAACTAAGTATCTGAGGTCAAATTTGAACTTGGGTCTTCCTCACTCCCAAGGCTAGCACTTAATAAACTGTACCACGCAGCTGCCAAGAATATCATTTTCCAAGTTCTCTATTCCATTAAAGTCAGAGCTGCTGGGTTGTATGGGAACCTAATTGCAGCCTTTGGTCCTTGAATTCTTTTTTTCTAATTGCTTGAATTTTTTTTTTTCCTTTAACAAGGAAGTTGTAACTTTTGGCTATAATGTTTCTGGGAGGTTTCATTTTAGAGTTTCTTTCAATTTCACTCTGCCCTTTAATAGGAACTCTGGGCAGTTTTCTTTTAGGAATTCTCAAAACAGGATACACAAGTATACAGATAATCTGATAAACTCTTCATTCTTTTCTTTCTGATTTGTCTTATGAAATTTCTCCTATGAAATATTTGAAATTTTCTTTTTTTTAGCCTTTTGACTTTGCTTTAATAATATTTATTGCCTCATGCAATCATTGGCTTCTGCTTGTTCCATTCAATTTTTTTTAAGTTTTTGCAAGACAATGAGGTAAAGTGACTTGCCCAAGGTCAGACAGCCAATTATTAAGTACCTGAGGTCATATTTGAACTCAGGTCCTCCTGACTCCAGAGCCAGTGCTCTATCTACCATGCTACCTAGCTGCCCCTCCATTCAAATTTTTAGGGAGCTTAGTTTAGTTATGGTTTTTTAACCCTTGCTTCTCCTCATTCAGAAATTTAGTTGAACCTGTGATCAAGCTGTGTTTTTCTCTGTGGCAATGCTTGAGATATCTTGAGGTCACTCTTTTCTTCTCTGCCTGTGCCTTAAATTCCTCTGCCACATAAAGAAGAACAAAACCCAATACAAACATATACAGTCAATCAAAAGAAAGCTCCACATTGGCCATGTCCAGATTTATCTCATTTTGCATTGAGCCCTCTCTAATAAGAGATGGATAATAAGTGTCTTTCCTCTTCACGTTGAAGTTTTTTTTTTTTGTTTGCCCATTCTTTCAGTCTTCTTCCTTACCACACTGGATGTTAGGGCTCATAGACACTTCTGAAGTCTATGTTGCTCTTCCTTTCTGTCCCTTTCTTAGGGCTTTGAGTGTTGTGTCAATCAGAATCTCAGAGACAGGCTGGGGACCGGTAAGCTTTCAATGCTCCCATATCATGATTGAGGGTGAAGACTGATTGAAGGCCCTGTGGTCTAAGCTCTGCAAATTACTGGTGTAGGTTTTGTGTCTATGCAAGAGTAGACTGCTTTTGGAATCCACAGCCTCAAGTTATCTGAAAAACTGTAGGCTTCCTTTTCTTTTGGGATTCCTGACTTACTTATTCTTATGTAGACTGAGCTAGATGCTGGAAGTGAAAGCTGCTTTCCCTGGGTTGTTGACCATATTCCTTTTGCTAGCTTCTGAATACTTTTTCCAAACACAGTCCAAGGCTTCCTTACCTAAAATACTTTGCCACTCCTCTGCACAAGTCCCTTTATCACTCTTCCCTGGATAGTGGGCAACAAAGCTGCCAGTTTGCACCTGTTCCTATCATAGAAACATAGAATGGTGCTCAGGGCTCCTTGCTTGGGACTGAGACTTCTGCTAAGCTGTTGTGTCTCCCCACAAGGTGCTCTTGGCCTTCCCAGTGTTCACAGATCTTCCTGTTTGTTTCCTTATGTCAACTGGTTAGTCTTTAGGCTCCCTATCATTTTCTATGGATTATTCTCACCAGAATTTGGTCTAATGTATTTTCTAGCTCTGTCTAGAAGAGTTTGCGCATAGTAGCTCATCTTCACTGCTTCCTATCCCTACACTATATGGATACTCCACCCCACCTCCCTAAATGAGCAGGTTTGTAAAGATTTTAAAAACTAAATTCTGGATTCTGGAGCTAAGGAAATTTACTGAGTAGGGGGTGATAAGATCATCCCTGAACCTTAGGAAGATAACTAGCAAATGAGTGAAACTAGAATAGACTGAAGACCAACCAGAAACAGCCTAGGCATAAAATGATGAGAGTCTGCAATGAGGTGGTGGCTGTGTCAAAGAACAGAAGGAAAAAGGGCACAAAACATTTTGGAATGGGAGAATCAAAAGGACAGCAGTAGAATAGATATAAGGGTTATATATAAGGGTGAAGAGTCATGGATGACATGTAGGTTTCAAGTCTGGATGATTGGGAAGATGATGTCCTTGACAGTAACAGGAAAGTTTAAAAAAGGTAAGGATATGGTGTAAAGGATAAGTAGCTTAGAACATGCTAAGTTTAAAATGTCAACAGGAAAAAGAATGAAGTAAAAAGTAAGATAAATAACAATGAAAGCAAAATCAAAGTTTCAAAATTTAACAGTTCACATTTCTATAATCCTTTACATTTTGTAAAGTAATTTATTCATAAGAGCCCTATAAGGTTCATAGAACCTCTAAAGCTCTAAGACAAAGATTCTTGGATAACTATGTTCCTTCGTCATGGCTGTAGGAGTGATAAAAGTAGCATTCAAACCAACTCTCCTGTCATTACTTCAGGCTGCTATTAATAATTTTTTTCAAAAAATCTCTCATATTACAAACAATTTTTCTACCTTTTTCTCCAGATTTCCAAAGGAGTTCATAATGGTGCTCACAACTAAAATTCTAGTCCTGACTCTGAAGGTAATTAGCCATGGAACTATTTTATGACAACATAACAAGCAGGGGGGTGGTTACTACTAATTTTAATTTTACTTAATTTCTCTTCTTTAGGACCTTGAGGGTGTTATGTAGAAATATCACTTGGATTTTTTTTACTAAAGAAGCATAGCTATTGAAGAAAAAAGTCTTAGAATTAGTTTTTAAAAGTCACAATTATAACTCAGCATCTGCATATTGTTTTTAAAAAAGAAATTTGTTTTTTAAAATAAACACCCTCTCAGAACCTTCGTAGAAATCCTTAGAAAAAGGGTACAGTCAAGATGATCGATTAGGGTTAGCAAACCAGCTGAACTCTCCCAACCCTCCCCTCTAAACAACTTCAAAATAATGCCTCAAATGAAATTATGGAACAAGTAGAGGCAACAAAAAGTTGGTGAAATTTTTTTTAGCTTAAGAAAACTTAAAAGTTTGGCAGAAATCTGTAGCACAGGGATGGAGGTCTGGTTTAATGACTAGAGTTTTCAGACCAGGAACATTAAGAGTGTCAGGCAACTTGACATAGAGATTAAAGGAGACTGTTTGTTGGAACAGGGTACAGCTGGCACTGATTGATAACTCTACTGCCCATATCCAGAGTGAAAAGGAGAGCTTGTGGTCAAACACAAGGGACCAGGGACCCCAGTCACTGTTCCAAATCAAAGAATAGAGCTAAAGCTTGCAGGTACAAGAAGCTAGGGATCCTTCCTGAGTAAATACTAGATCCCAGACAATGAGAAGTGACCACACCTCTCCCAAGAACACACCAGTTTAGAAGCATTAAAAACTTGCAGACCCCCAGAACTAGTACTGAAAACAGCAGCATGAAAAAGCCAGAAGCTTGGGATAACATCTCCCTATCCCCAGAACAGAGCTCAACTTTATAAAAGATCAGGTTTAAAAAATGGGAAAATAAGTAAATAACCAAAAAAAAAACCCAAAAAACTAGATCATAAAAGGCAACTATGGTGGCAGGAAATACATAAACTCAGAAGAAGACAACAATATGAAAACAGCTACCAAAAAAGCATCAAAGTAAAAGACCAGCAATAATTCCAGGAAGAGTTAAAGAAAGAAAGAAAAATGGTAGAGGAAAATTAAGAAAAAGAAATGAGAATGATACAAGAAATATGAAAATAAAACAGCTTGGCAAAAAGAGGTACCAAAAATACTAAAGAAAATAAAAACTTAAAGAAAAAGAATTGGCTTAATGATAAAAGAGGTACAAAAAAATTACTGAAGAAAAAAATTCCTTAAAAAAATAGAACTGGCCAAATGGAAAAATAGGCACAAAACCTCACTGAAGAAAACTCCTTAAAAATTAGAATTAGACAAATGAAAAATAATGATTCAATGAGACTTCAAGAAACAATAAAACAAAGTTAAAAGAATGAAAAAATAGAAGAAAATATAAATTATCACATTAGAAAAACAACTGACCTGGAAAAGAGATTGAGGAGAAATAATTTAAGAATTTTTGGAGGACGGATAAGAAAGGAAACTGCATCTTCTTAAAAGCAATGAAGTATCAATATTAAAGATATACAGCAAGTAATATAGCATTCAAATTCTTAGAGGAGAAGTTATATGAGTTATAGAGATGTAGATAACAAAATCATACTAGTGGGGGATTTCACCCTTCCTCTGAATTAGAAAAATTTAACCACAAAACAAACAAGAATGAAATTTAAAAGGTGAATAAAATTTTTAAAAATATAGATATGGCAGACCTCAGGAGAAATATGAATAGGGACAAAAAGGAATATAGCTTCTTCTCTGGTACAAAAATTGTAATAAAAATCACTTGTAATAAAGGGCCATGGAAAGATATACTAAAAATTAATTGGAAACTACATAACCTAATATTAAAGAATGAGTGAATCAAAAACAACAAATCTTAGAAATAATCAGTAATTTCATGCCAATCAATGACAATAATGAAACATCATACCAGATTGTAGAATGCAGCCAAAGCAGTTATCAGAGGAAATTTTATATCTCAAAATATTTATATGAATAAAATAAAGAGATCAATGATTTGGGCATACAACTAAAAAAGTTAGAAAAAGAACAAATTAAAATTTCCAATTAAATACTGTATTAGAAATTCTGACAATAAAAGAAGTAATGAATAAAATCAAAAGTAAAAAAATTTAAATTAGTACATAAAACTAAGAGTTAATTTCATGAGAAAAAAGATAAACCTTTGGTAAATCTGATTTAAAAAAAAGCAAAAGGAAAACCAAATTACTAGTTTGAAAAATGAAAAGGATAAAATCACCACCAATGAGGTCATTATTAAAGTAATAATTTGGAGCTACTTTGCCCAACTGTATGTCAACAAATCTGACAACATAAGTGAAATGTATGATTACTTACAAAAATATAAACCGCCCAGATTAACAGCGAGGAAATAAAATATGTAAGTAACTTCAATTCAAAAATGAAATTGAAGAAGTTATCAATACTCCTAAAGAAAAAATCTCCAGAATTACAAGGTAATTCTAACAAACTTTTAAATAACAATTATTTATAATTCTATATAAACTACTTGAAAAAATAGGTGAAGGAGTGCTGACAAATTTCTTTTAGGTGCTGAGACCTAAACCAGGAAGAGCCAAAATAAAGAAAATTATGCACCAATCTCCCTAATGAATATTGATGCAAAAAATTTAAATAAAATTTTAGTGAAGACTACAAACAAGTTATTACTAGAAAATTACACAATGATCAGTTTTTATAGCAGGTATGAAGAGATGGTTTGATATTAGGAAAACAATTAGCATAATTGACCATATCAATAACAAAATTAACAGAAATCATATGATTATCTCAAATAGATGCTGGAAAAAACCTTTGAAAAAATACCGCATCTATTCCTATTTAAAAAAACCAGAGAACAGGAATAAATGGGGTTTTCCTTAAGATGATAAGCAAAATCTATCTAAAACAATCATAAGCATTATAGGTAATGGGGATAAGGATCAGGAGGGAAGCAAGGAACACTTTTATCACCACTGTTGTTCAATATTGTATTAGAAATATTAGCTTTAGCAATAAGAAAAGAAAAAGAAATCAAAGGAATTAGACTAGGCAATGAGGAAACAAAATACTCACTTTTTCCAGATAAGATGTTATACGTGTAAAATCCTGGATAATTAACTAAAAAACTCCTTGAAGTACTTAATAACTATAGCAAAGTAGGAGGATATAAAATAACCCCACATAAATTAGCATTTCTACATTTGACCAACAAAATCCAACTGCAAGAGACAGAAAGAGAATTTCTATTTAAAGTAACTGTGGACAACATAAACACTTTTCACAGAAATAAAGTCAGATCTAAACAATTGGGAAAATGTCAATTGCTCATGGTTAGGCAGAGCTAATGTAATAAATATGACATTTATTTCTAAATTACATTATGCTTTTAGTGTCATACCAATCAAACTACCAAAAATATTTTAGAATAAGAGAAAAAATAATAACAAAATTCATCTGGATCAACAAAAGATCAAGAATATCCAGGGACTGAATTTTTAAAAAATGCAAAGGAAGTAAGGTGGCCTACCTGTATCAGATCTAAAACAATATTATAAAATGACAGTCATCAAAACTGTCTGTTATTAGCTAAGAAATAAAGAAATGGATCAGTGGAACAGATTAGGTACAAAAGAAACAATAGTCAATGACTATGTTTACAGATTTATAAACCCAAAGGACTCTAGCTTCTGGGATAAGAATTCACTACTTGACAAAAATTGCTGGGAAAATTGGAATGGTAAAAACTAGGCATAGATCTACATCTCACACCCTGTACCAAAATAAAATAAAGTCAACATGGGTACAGAATTAAGACATAAAGGGTGGTACCAGAGGGTAGATGACTGATGAACTGTGAGCAGTAATACAAGCCAAGAAACAAGGAGATGAAACCAAAGAACTCAAATTCCATATTCTAGAATGGTACCTTACTATTGATATAATGGCAGAAGTTGGAGCTGTGCAATGGAGTGCTGTGACAGACTAATAGATCTCCAACATGGTCACAGAAAGCAATTAATGCTGCTCAGTCTTTGGATATTAGTGTGTACTACATGATTGTTCAGGGCGTTGGGTCATTTACTCAAAAAAGTAAAGAACAAAGATTTGAGTAACCTAAGAAGATAAGCAGATGCCATTAAAAAATGGGGATTCTAAAACTAGATGTTTTAGAAGAATAGTGACCAATGTGTATTGCATATTTAGAAAGTATAAGTTCTAGCAAACCTTTGGAATTTGTTTGCATTGGGGTTTTTTGTAAAGTTATTAAAAAGAAGAGAAAATAGATCATTTCATCAAATATGTTCTATGTATGTTGTAATTGAACTAGAAAAGCTTATATGGCTGTTCAAATGCTGCAGAAGCATTTTCTAGGATTCATTCTGAATAATACTGAAACTTTGAGAACAGGCCAATTAAAAAACAGTTAACTTTGGCAAACATTAAGAAATCAAAAACTTAAGTTTACTACCCCCAAGGAGAACAAAAAATAGCCTATCTGTTGGATCTATGGAGAGCAGAGAAGTTTATGATCAAACAAGAGATAGAGAACATAATAAAATGCAAAATGGATGATACTATATTAAATTTTAAAAATTTTGCACAAATACAGAAGATAATGGAAAGGAGCAAAATACAGTCAATAATCATAACTGTGAATGGAATGAGCTTATCCATAAAAGGGAAGCAGACAGTAGAAGAGATTAACAACCAGAATCCAACAATATGTTATTTCAAAGAGATATACTTGGGGATGGCTAGGTGGCGTAGTGGATAAAGCACCGGCCTTAGAGTCAGGAGTACCTGGGTTCAAATCTGGTCTCATACACTTAATAATTACCTAACTGTGTGGCCTTGGGCAAGCCACTTAACCCCATTTGCCTTGCAAAAACCTAAAGAAAAAAACAAAAAAAAAGAGAGACATACTTGAAATGTAAAGTTAAACATAGTTAAAATAAAGGGCTGGAGCAGAATCTATTATGCCTTATTGAAATTAAAAAAGGCAGGGTTAAGCAATTATGATCTCAAACAAAGCAAAAGAAAAAACTAATTAAAAGAGATGATGGAAGAAAATACATTTTAATAAAAGATACTATAGACAATGAATATCAAAACTTTTTACAGCAAGTTTCTCTGAAAACGAGTTCATTTTTCAAATAAATCCTGAGTATAGAACTGAGTCAAATTTATAAAAAGAAAATCTATTCACAAATTAATGGTCAAAGGAAATGAATGGTCAAGTTTTCAGAAGAAGAAATAAAAGAAATAAAAAAATGTCCTAAGTCACTATTGATTGGAGAAATGTAAATTAAACAACTCTGAGGTTCTACCTCATATCTATCAGCAACAAATGTTGGAGGAGATAGGGGGAAAAAAAAGTACACCACTGAACTGCAGGTGGAGTTGTGAACTAGTCCAACCATTCTGGAAAACAATTTAAAATTATGCTATAAAACTGGGCATACCCTTTGATCCAGAAATACTACCACTAGGTTCATATCCCAAAAAATATGGAACAAAAAGGAAAAGGATCTATAAATGCAAAAATATTTATAGCAGTTTTTTTGTGATAGCAAAAAATTGGGACATCAAGGAGAGATGGTCACCAATTATAAATGGCAGAATAATGGCTGAACAATGGCATATGACTGTGATGGAATACCATTGAAAGGATGAGGGGGTAGTTTCAGGAAAAACATGGCAAGACCTGACCTGGTGCAAAGTGAAGTGAAAAGAGCCAGGAGATCATCATGCACAGTAACTGCAATGTTGTAATGATGATCAACTGTGAAAGACTTATCTAATCTGATCAATATTATGATCAAAGACAATCTTGAAGAACCTTTGAAGAAAATATACTTGCTATTTTCCTCCAGAGAGAAAATTGAGTAACTATGAGTGCAAATTAAAGTCTAATTTCCTCCCATACTTCATTTTTCTTGGTTTTCAAGAAAAAAAATTAATATGGAAATGTTTTGCATGAGTTCACATGTAAGAGTGACATCATATTGCTCACCTTCTCAGTGGGCAGGAGAGCATGGGAGGAAGAGAGAATTTGGAACTCAAAATTTAAAAAGAAAATAATGATAAAAATAAATAATAATTTTTTAAAAAGAGAAAAAAGATCCTTAGAAATAAATTTTAGATTTTTTCCCCCTACCAAAAGGTTCATTTATGGTCATTTTTCTTTCACTTTCATCAGTAGTTCTAACGAACCTTTAGCAAGACAACTAGCCAGGTGTCAGTGGGACAATGAAGAAAAAAGTCAGGTAAGTTGGTAATGTTGTAAAGAAAGGTTAATGATCAGGAGTTTTGGGTGGTTTTTCTTTTAAAACAAAAAGAGAGGGGTTTTGCTACTAAATAACTTATGAGGTTTGACTTTAAAGAGACATTTCAGTGGAGGTCCTGATTTACAAAGAGTAAGAATTTAAGTTCCATAGTTCAGCATTAAGACCAGGCACACAGTAAGAGTTTTGGGGGTTTTTTTTAGATTTTTTTAAGGCAAATGGGGTTAAGTGGCTTGCCCAAGGCCACACAGCTAGGTAATTATTAAGTGTCTGAGGCCGCATTTGAACCCAGGTAGTCCTGACTCCGGGACAGGTGCTCTATCCACTGCACCACCTAGCTGCCCCAAGAGCTTTCTTAATAAATGTCTGTTTCCTTCCTTCCCTTCTTCCAATGGTTGGTCCCTCTTTGCCCAAAGTAAAAAGATGAGATTGAAAAAGGTTGCACAGTCAGTGCCTGGTCCATATATTTAATAAAGGCTGACTAATTTTTTTTTAATATGGATATTTTGATTTGATGACTATTCAGTTTCATGGATGGAGTACTACTCTCAAGGACAAATTTAAATTTATCCATGCCTTTTTTAACATATAAATGATTATCCATATGTTTCCATAAATCATCTATCAAGGAGTTATCAATATGTTAAATTTTAAATACTGAAAATAAAATCTGCTGTATGAGTAATTACTGCATTATCTTTAGAAAAGGGGAAAGGGAAAGGAGATAAAAGGAAAAAAAGGAAGAAAAAGAGAAAGATGAGGAGGAAGAAGAGAAACAGGAGAAAGTGGAGGGGAAGGAGAAAAATTTTGGACAGAACTATTTTCAGATTCTAGTTGAATGTGGAAGTTTAAGTGCCCTAATATCTTCTTCCCAGATAAAAAAATCTACTACAGATAGAAGTGATCCGGAGAGATCATGGTATCTAGTCTTTAGGAGAACCTTAGTCATAAGCTTTAAAAGATAATGGCCATTCCTTTAAAAACCACGGCAGTTCTTGCTTACATGAGAGTTCTGGGCAGTGAAATGGGAGTTTTTAGGAAAGCTACAGGAGCCACGATTTTAAAAAAAAAAGTAAGCCATAGGCTAAGTTCACAAAAAATGAAGTCACTATGAAATATATCAGTATAATTTAAGAATATAGAAAGAAAAACAACAGTAAAAATCAAAGACCCCCAAGTGGATACACTGTGCTCTTTACACACTACTGGACAGAGAAGCATCCAATAACCTAGCAATTCACTTTATAATCAAGGAAGCTTTCAAGCAGATACTCAGCAACCTGAGTGTTTAAAAAGCAATATATCCACACAATTTCACTGAGCTAGTATTTGAATGCCAGACTCTCAGATTCAAAGTCATAAGATGGTGAGAAGTGTAGCTCTTTTTTATGGACAGGCAACTGTCCATAACTAACATGCTTCACTGACATCCAAAACTTTATTACATTTAATATTTAAATTGGTATTTAAAATACTTTTCTGTATAGAAGACATTATTATAGGTGTGGTGAAAGATCCAAAATGAGATCTGTCTTAAGAAGCTTAGAACTTAACTGAGGAGACAAGGCATAAGCATACAAAAAACTAAATGTTACAAGTTTAAAATAATATAATACAAAAGAATAAAAAAAGTCACAAGATAGTGAATCATTTGTCAAATGAGTAGTATAGGTAATAAATGCTTTAAGTTCAGAGGGAGATCACTGTGAGCTGAGAAGGCTTCATAAAAAAAAAAAAGGAATAAGTAAGACCTTGCTGAATAAGAAATATTTGGATAAGGAGAAAAGAGAAGAGAAAGGTATTCCTTTCAAAGGAACAAAAGGAATAACTCACAAAGCATTATTATCTGTTCTCCTCAAGGAAGAAAACTTAGCCATCAGTCAAAAACTAAATAAAATGTAGTACAGCTTTATTCCTTTGTCTTTTGGAGCATTTAATCTAAGGATTGTGAATAAGAATTTTCTCTAGGATTGCAAACTCCATTAAAGAAAGAAGGGAAAAAAATGAATTCAAAACACAATTTCTGTCACTCCCACACAAGAATGGTAATCATCAAGATGAACAAAGGTGAAGAAAATCAACTTCAATGATTTAGAAGCTGTTATGTAAAACAAATCCATTGAATTTGCATTTTCCTTTGGTTTTCTAAGTGTACATCAAAATGAGAAACTTTTAGAGCAGAAATACTGACGATGTATTTGTACTTTATCAGTATTTTAAGCACTGCCTCTACTCATTCATCTGGCAAGACACAAATTTATACCTAGGGTCAGTCCACACAAAACATCTGGAGCTTACTATGTACATGGTGCTGTATTAGCATTAGAAAGACAAATTAAAAAGTCAACTCTGTTCTCAAGGAACTTAAAAGTCTGATGGAGATCAAAGTATGAGTTTAATACAAGGTAGAGTGTACTAAAAACAAAAGGGAGGTCTAGAGAAAGTCCCATGTGAAATTTGAAGAGAACAAAACTAGTTTCACTAAGGAAGTATCAGGGAAGATTTCACAATAGATGTAACTGGGTCTTCACTCAAAAGAAGAATTTCAAAAGATAGGAATGGGATCCAGTAACAGGTAAATAGTGGTACAATTTGGCTAGAATATAAAGTACATGAAGGGAAACAGAATGAAAAAAGTCTGGAAAGGTAAACTGGTACACAAATGTGTAAAAGTCAGACTAGCTGGCTAAGGAAGCTTGTTATTCAACAGAAAAAGTAAAACAAGAGCAAGATTCTGAACAGAGACGAAACACATATTTGAAAGGGCACTCAAAGGCCAAAGAGTCTGACCTGAGTCGACCTTCGTTAATATTAATAAGTAGTCACTGTCCTTTGATAGAAGACCTCTAATGAGGGGACACCCGTTATATCTCCAGGAAAAATAGTAAATAACTACTAGAAAAAATTTCCTGGCATCAAATCTTGCCCCTTGCTAATTCCACTGCTGGTCCTTAGTTCTGCCCTTTTGGGTCAAGGAGAAGCAATTAAACCCTTTAAATGTTCTTGAATGTGACAGTCCTTCAAATGAAACCAGCTGTCACGTTCTGTACCCCCCCCAAAACCTTCTCCAGGCTAACAATTTCTAGTTCCTCATATCACATAGCCTCCAGACTCTTAGCATCTTCAAGGACCTTCTTTTAACCCTCTAGAGCTTGTCTATGCCCTCCCAAAAAAAAGTGGTGCCCAGAGTTAAACAAATGTGATCATATATGTGATCTGACCAAGATAAGAGTACAGTGTTGCTATCACCACCTCATTCTGAACCCTACCTTCTTAAGGTAACCTGGTCTCTCATTAGTTTTGTGGCAACTATATGAAACTGTTGGTTCATGTTGTGAGCAAGTAGCCCTAGAGCTTTTCAATTAACTGTTACTAGCTATGCCTTCCCTATCTTCCAGTTAATTTTATTTTTTAATCTTAACTGTTCATACTTATTTCTAAAACAACTTTATCTTTTTTGGTTCAGCCCAGATTTAAGATTAAAATAATTCTTTTGGCAACTGTATAAAGCATGACTTGTTAAAAGGAGAGACTAGAGGCAGAAAGACCAGTTAGTAAGCTATTACAATAACTAAACTAGGTGGTGGCAGCTTAAGTAAAAAAACAAAATTGACTGTGATAAATGTTATGTAGATAGAATTGCCAGATCTTTGTTACTGTTTAGATCTAAGAGATGGGAGAAGAATACAAGATGACTTAAGAGTTTCAAATATAGATACCTAGGAGGATGGTAGCTTGAACAACATAAATAAGAATGCTGAAGGAACAATGGATTTAGAGGTAAGGTTTTGGAACAAACTGGGTTTGAAGTGTCAGCAGACAATTCAGATGGAAATGCCTAAAAGGCAGTTAGAAATGCATAACTGAGCCATTTCTACAAGTGTGATGAATGTAGCCATGAAAATGGGTTAAAGAAGATGAGGACAGGGGTGGCTAGGTGGCGTAGTGAATAGAGAACTGGCCTTGGAGTCAGGAGTACCTGGGTTCAAATCCGACCTCAGACACTTAATAATTACCTAGCTGTGTGGCCTTGGGTAAGCCACTTAACCCCATTGCCTTGAAAAAAAAATCTAAAAAAAAAAGATGAGGACAAAATAAATGCTATCAAGTGCCTATATCATGCAAATTTTTTTTTAATAAAGTTTTCTCAACTGCCATTTTTCTTCAAGAAAACATTTTCAACCTTAAAGAAAAGTTTCATGCTTGCTATCTTTTCTTTTGCTGTTTATCCTGGAGAAAAGAAATGCTATGTCTTGTTTCACTCATATAAACAGTACAGCATCAAACAAAATGAGTTACACCAGACATGTGAATTAATATATCAAGTAATATATATAGAAATAGAAATATCCTGTCTGGAGAGTCTCCTTATAGGATTTTGCTCACCTGCTTTGGCCTTCTTCTCTCCCAGCAGTCTTGTTTTCTCAGCCTGATATGAACCTACTCAACTTAATACAGAATCATTCAAAAGAATCTTCACAGAATACTCAAATGAATGATTCATAGTTTACATAAGCTGGATATTTGGAGATTTTTCAGTTTCAACAATCTCTTTTTTTGTGGAGTCTATTTTTCTTGCCAGGTGGCACGATGGATAGAGTCTTGGGCCTGCGGTTAGAAATATTCATATTCCTGAATTGAAATCCGGACTTGGACACTTACTAACTGTTTGACCTTGGGCAAGTCACTTAAAGTTGTTTGCCTCAGTTTCTTCATCTTTAAAATGAACTGGAGAAGGAAATGGCAAACCATCCCAGTATCTTTGCCAAGAAAACTCCAAATAAAGTCACAAAGAGTTGGACAGGACTGAAATGACTCAATAACAGAAAAATTTTTCTTGTCAGTCTCATTGTTATCAATACTAATTAATATAAGTATTTTAGATAAGGGTCAGCTAGGTGAGAAGCTGGAAGTCAAGAGGATCTGAATTCAATTCTAGCCTCAGATACTTACTAGCTTGTGAGACACTGGGCAAGTTGCTTAACATTGTCTGCCTCAATTTCTTCATCTATAAAATGAACCACAGAAGGAAATGGCAAACGACTCCAGTATCTTTGCCAAGAGTCTGAAAGGACTCAACCACCACAACAGAAATATTAAAGATTCACTCACAGTTCCTAAGATCAATCAATCTACAGCCAGGAAATTGAGATAGGTTAAATGATATCACTCAATGTTAAATAGAGAGAAAGTGGGAAGGAATTTTTTTTTAATTAAATTTTTGTATTTACATTTCAATATTCAAGCTATAACAGTTATTGCCATAGGTAAGAATTCTTATCACTGGAACTATTTTCTCAAAAGAAAAAGGAAACGGACTCTTAAATGAAATCAAAAATGGTCATTTAACCAGGATATAAAGAAAATCCAAATTCAAAAGGCAGACCTTTGCAGAAAAATATAAAGAAATGCTTAACATTCAAAATAATATCAAGTTTCTGAGGCTATTACTCATCAAATTGAATATTCTCTGCCAACAAGGAAGGCATAAGCATCTAAGTATGTTAATAATTCTAAGACAACCCTGCATGCAGTGGGCAGAATGCAAGAAGTCTTGCACTAGAAACAATTCTATTTTCATTTCCCTTTGCTGATAATTATTTCTGTTGTTACTTCAAAGAAGGGAGAGATCATTTCCTTCTAAGGGGAATCAGGGAAGCCTTCACAAAGCCTTGACATTTGATCTGTCAAATTGAAGGACTGAAGGAAAGAAGAAAGCATTCTAGAGAGAAGATATATCAATAAGGAACCATTTATTCATCACTTATACTATGCCTTAAAAACAAAGGAAATATAAAGCCATGAGCCAAAACAAGTACCTGCCCAAAAGATCTTTTATTATAATAGGGAAGATAACAAGAACATATAAAACAAACATGCAAAGTAGATACAAGGTAATCTTAGTAGGATTTAGCAGCTCAGGATAAAGCTTTGGTAGGAGGAGTTTCAACTGAGTTGTGAAGGAATCCAAGAAGCAGAGATAAGGAAAGAGAGAACATTGAAAGCATGGGGCCTATCTCCAGGGCAAATATACAGAAGACAGGAAATGAAGCTTTCTATAGGAGAAGAGAAAAGAGAATCAAAATGGCCTGCCAGTTACAGAGCACAGAGAGGTAAGAAGAGATAAGAAGCCTAGAAAGGTAAACTGGGGAAAAAAGATTCTTCCATTCTAAAATGGGAATGATAACAGCAGGACCTAGCTCCCAAGGTTGTTATTTGGATGTAATGCAAATGTCAATGTAATGTAAAATGTAATTTGAATTAAATTCAAAGAATGGGAAAACAAAGCTGAACAGCATATGATGACATTATCAGGTTTGATCATGGAGCAGAGATGAAAAAAAATACAACTCACTCCTTTCTTTTGAAAGAGACTATGGGTGGGAAATATTATAAATGCTGTCAAACAGTTTTGGCTGAATTTTGGGTTTTTTTTAAACATTATGAGGGAAGATGTGCAGAAAATGGAAAGAGAAATGGAAGAAAGGGAAAAAAAGGAAGTGGAGGGGCAATGAATT
Organism: Macrotis lagotis; assembly: GCF_037893015.1. Lineage (NCBI taxonomy): Eukaryota > Metazoa > Chordata > Mammalia > Peramelemorphia > Peramelidae > Macrotis > Macrotis lagotis. The sequence continues at coordinate 795,174,218 of NC_133658.1, forward strand.
CCAGCCCAGTCTTTAGAACCTGATGAAGACAGTAGGCAGTGCAGAAACATAGCAATGTGATTATATACTTTTATTAATAGAAAATCTTCCACAATTATAGATCCCTTTAACAGGTTTCTTTTATTTATTTTTCACTTAATATCATATAAATAATATCAATGGTGAATACCTAATCACTCACCATACCATAGTTTCTAGTCTCCACTTTGGAAATCAAAGAATAATCTTATACATTAATTCTACTAACTCATCTTGGCATACATACTCCTAATTTTTTTTCCTTTATCCAACAGAGAATTACATAGGCAGAAATATTTTCCTTTAAAATATTAGAAAAAAATGACTGGTAAAACAAGTTTGTTCCTTTTCTTAATGCTTTCCTCTGATTTTTATAACTTTTGTCCTTATTATATACTCTTTTTGCTCATCCAAACAACAAGCTCCTTTTCCTGGTTTGCCGAATTTCTTGATTTTTTTCCTTCTTCTCTCCCAGTTGTCTTTATTTTCAGATAGCTTCACAGTACAGATTACTATTATCACATAAGAGTTCAACTATTAATATTCTGAACTATCTTACTTGTATCAATAAGTTCTAATAGTTTAATTGAGAAACATATCTACAAAGAGGTCCTTCTACTTATTGTGTTGGTTATGCAGATGACATCATATAATGCCAGTTGAGGATCTTACTGAGTCTTATTTTTTAAATGACAGCATAAATATCTAAGCACACTTGTCAGAAATTCAGTATTGAAGTCAAGAGACTCTTATTTAGGATAACATAAGGAAGAATAAAAAGGATTTACTTTCTTAAATGTTTTAACTAACACACTTTCAAAGAACCCAGATGCCCAGTGTTCATAAGAAATAATTCACTATGGATTCTCCTTGAGCTAAATCCCATCTATAAATGATGTAACTTCCCAATTAAGAGAAATTCAAGTAGCTTAGTTCCAATATCATGCCTTATATCAGTTGATCAACTGAAACTTCCCTTTCTCTGTTTAACCAAGTGTAGAGATGACAAAAATTGAATCATAGGTGATATAAAACTACTGCATAAATGGCAGTCTAAACTAATCAAAGTAACAAGGCAGAGTGAGGGAGACAGGAAGCAAACCTATTGAGTCAAACCACCACCACACCTTGATTCCCATATACCTCCTTAGATCCCTTAAACAATTCAAGAGCCTTGGGAATACCAACATCCCCAAACCACAAGGCCTACTTTCAGTCCAGACCTTGTAGCCAACATTTATTCTCTACAATTACATCATTGTAGAGAAGAGGACCACATCCTTACCAGAAACAATTGCTAATCAACTGCCCCACAAGTGGCTGAAGTAGAAAAGTATCATGGGGAGAGACAGGAGAATTCATACTCACAGCAATCACATCATACTAGCACTATCTTGACTACTATTTCCCTTCAAACAGTGATGGAAACAGTCAAGTACTCTGAACCCAAGTCTTGGAAATGGCCATACTTCTAGTCCAGTGCCCTCAGACATGATCTTAAGAGAGCAGCCCCTGTAGAGATGTACAAGTAGCCATGACTCCTTTAAGTGTAGAGGTTATAGCTACAAAAGATCCAGAAAATTTAATTCTTGTCCCCAAAGTCTCTGGTTCTGGCAAATGATTCAACATCATAAATTTGTGATTTTCTCATTATAAGTAATATTAAAGAAGAAGCATTTCAGTTCCTTTACCAATGCACAGTTAAGTACCACAGGACCTTTTCTTCCAGTTAAAACCTACTATATGTGCAAATTCCCTCAGTAGAATATATAAGTTCCTTGAGAGAAGGGCTACCATATTTCCCCATGTATAAGAAAGACCCTCTTATGAACAAGATGCACCTTCATTTTGGGGCCCAAAATTTGAAAAAAACTCAAGTTTTATTCATAATGAAATTCAAGGACCTTCTGCTCATAGCTTTCAGGCATCTTTTGGACAAGTCTGTTGTCTGGAACCATACTTAGTCCATTCTGGTTCATGAACCTGAAGCACCAATTAAGTTCTCCTTTGAAATCAGTCACATCCTTTTCATCAGCAATTCTTCTTGCCTCCTGCTGAACCATCTTTCCAACTGCCCTTTGCTCTTCAGTCCATTTCTTCAATTCCCTCTCTATATCAGGACATTCTGCTAACTTGCATCTCTTGTCCTTCTGCAGAGGCATTTTTCAGGAGAGTTTCTTCTTGTTTTCTCAGTTGGAGGAAGAGCAAACTGACATTAAGCAACACAATTTCCATTCATTTTTACAAACTGGATCACTTTAAAATTGAATTCAGCACTGTACGGAAAAACTTTTCTGAGCCATTTCTGGGCAGAATGTGGCAAAATATAACCTAATATACTGGTAACAAACATGAAACAATGAGCACAAAGACAAGTTCAAAAAAGCCAGAAATGCAAGTAAAAAAACTACAACAATGAGTGCAAAAACAAACACGAAAAAGTGGGAAATACAAGATAAAAAAATCTACAACCACTGTATATAAGATGTTCCCAGGTTTTAGACCCCCAAATTTTTCAAAAAAGGGTGTGTCTTATATATGGGGAAATATGGTATTTTACTTTCCCACTGGCATCCTCAGAATTTAACCCAGTGTTTTGCATAATCAATACTTAATAAATGCTTTAATCTTTCATTCATCTATTCATGCTAATGAAGATTTAAAAAATAAGAAATGTTTTCTTTGTAGATGCCAAGTTCTATATGGAAAATAAATGTTGAATCAATTATGTAGTTTTGTTATTTCATTAGCTACTTGAAGTGGCAGATTATTTATTGTGCTAGAGTACTATTTTGTTGAGTCAATAAAATATGAAATGATTGTCCTAACAAAGTATTTGTAGACCTCCCATAACTAAACTTTTCTCTTCTAATATCACATTAAACCCATAAGATTTATAAAATCTTCAAATACAAATAAAATTGTTTCTTAGTGACATGATTTCCTATCTTACCATACTTGCCACAACTAAAAAGTTTTTGATTCAGCAGAAGACATAACCCCCACTGAAGGCATAATACTACTTTTGAAACTAGGAGTGGGGAAATTTTAATGACTAAGAGAAAAAAAACTTTTGAAGAAATGAATCAGAACAATTTCTAGACAACATTTCACTTCTTGTATTACTTAAATCTCACTATTAAGGTCTACATTTATCATCTAACAAAAATTCCCAGGATCACATAAAAATATAATATTCTACCCTCAATCTGAGTGTTATCCCAAAACTGCTTCACTTTCAAATGAAAACAATGAAAAGTAATGTTAATTTGATCTCTAACTCAATAAATGATATTAATTTGATCTCAACTCAGTAAATGATATATTCCAGATTTGAAAAGTATCATAACCTACAAAATTAACCCCAAATGACTTTTTTCTTGAAGAAGAATTGGAGGTTCCAAAGTGTCAGCACTGTCAGCTAAGATTTAATGTAGTTTAATTGTGTGCATATGGATAAGCTATTATGTTTCCCTGCCAAGTACAGTTAATAAAAAAAAATTGTCCCTTATCACAAAAGGATGTAGATATCAGATTAGTTCTGAATCAGGGAAATATTTTATATCAAATGACTGAAATCAATCAACAAGTATTTACACTGTGTCTACCATGTGCCAACTAAACATTAGGGGATGCAAAGACAAAAATGTTCCCTTATCCCAAAAAGGCTTTCATTTTATCAAGGAAACAAGACATAAAGCAAAATGGGGGGGTGGGGGGTGGGAATGGGGAATAAGAACACCAAAACTATTAAAACAAACTAAGAAGTAAATGTCCTGGGTTGATGTTTGTTAGTCCTAGTTTTGTGTGGTTTTTTCCAAATAGGTAAGTACTTATTTTGACTGGCCTTTATTTTTTAAAAGAGCAATGTCGCTGAAGTTTCTTTGTTTCCATCTCTAGGACTGTGATTTATACATGAAGATGAAATACACCATCAAGGTGTTTAGTATTTAAGACTAACTCTAATTTCACCATCATAATCTAAAGTTCTGCTACAATGACCCCAGATCCTAGAGGCTTTATCAGTATAAGCACTACAGGTCCTAGCAATCTGGAAAAGCTCTGAGTTTTAGAGTGACTGCTCTAGACTGACTGAGAACTGGCTAAACCAGCTAAATTCAAAAAGGATTATCACACTTTAGGGTGATATGGTTTTTTTTCTTTTTTTACTATTTCAACTTCAGAGGAGGGTTGAAATCTGTGTCAGAAGGAAGCAGAACAGTAACCTCTGTAACACCCAAATAATCGTTATTGAATATTGAAATAATTTAAATGCTATTTTTACTTCCTCTTGAAAAAAAATTTAGACTTTCATTTAAAATTCATCTCATTGATCACAGAATTACAAAATGAACTAATGAAAATTAAAGGAAGCAGAATCATAAAAGCAGTATATTGTTCACAATGCAACCCAGAATACTGCAACATTATAAATGACCATGCTTGTTTCTAAAGAAGACAAAAAAAAAAAATACATCTCCCTCCTTTCTTTTCAGAAATAAAGAATATGGGTACAAAACATTGGATATATGTACATTTGGCTGTTGTGTTGTTTCATTTTGATTAATTACTTCTCCCTCCAATTCTTTTTTTTTTAATAAGTCTCTGAGTAAGCAAGGAATTAAAATATTTGGAAAGGCAAGTGATTTAAAAAAAACCCAAAGAGATTTAAATTAGGATCATGGTTGTTTTTTTTTTCTTAGGTTTTTGCAAGGCAAACGAGGTTAAGTGGCTTGCCCAAGGCCACACAGCTAGGTAATTATTAAGTGTCTGAGACCGGATTTGAACCCAGGTACTCCTGATTCCAAGGCCGGTGCTTTATCCACTACGCCACCTAGCTGCCCCCAGGAGCATGGTTTTAAGTAAAACTGAAAGGTACTTTAGTGGACATCTGTTCCAATTCCCTTGTTATACACAAAATGAAACCGAAGTTTAGAGAAAAAGAATGACTTGCCTAAGGTCACTTCACTTGCAAATGGGACTAAAAGATTGGTCTTTCCACATGCAAAGTTCATCTATGCCATCTTAATACTGAATGTGGTAGAGTTTCTCTATATTTTAAATCCTGTTTAGACAAGAGCATCTATTCCAATGACTGTTTCAATTATGAGTCACTCAGACAAGCCAAGACACATTACTAGACTAAAAGTAAAATGCCAACTTAAGAAACATGTGAATAGAAAAGACATAATAAAGTCTTCCAGGAAATACTGTACCCCTCCTGGGTGTCAAAAGGCACCGGTCTATTCACTGGTTTACTTAAAATAAATATATACTTCTTTATAAACACTGTAGGCTACCAAAAATAAAAACAAAAGCACTACCTAATCAAGCATCAAGTTCATTAAACAAATAAAACAATCAAAATTACCTGATTTGGAGGACACTAAATAGATGATAATATCCACAAAACAACCACCAATACTCATTAAATATTTCAGGCACCAAAAATAAAACAAAATGTTCATGGTTGAATATAGTAAATATAAAACAAGTATAATCAGCTTTATATATTTTATTTTATCTTCATTCTGATCTTATAGGATTCAATTTTACTCTCATCTCCAAAACTATAAAATAGAAGCATAGGCACATTCTTAGCTAGAAATGCTTAAGGAAGATTATCAGCAGCTAATTACATTCTGCATACTGATAGGAAAAATCTGTTCACCTGCCAAAGGGCTTGAGAGAATGAGAGCTGCAGATAGAACAACACTCACTGGCTTCCTACTTCCACTTCACAATTATTTTTGCAATTATCTGTGAACTATAATGTCATTTATAATCTAGAATCAATTATAATATACTTATAAAATATAGATAAAAAAGGAGTTTTAACTAGAGGCATCATCATGAAGCTAACTGAACCTACTCTGATTCTCACCTGAATTCAACACTGGAAAAATTAATGAGATTCTCGTTTCTTGAATAAAGAGAAGTAGGACAGGGTCCCATAGTAAAGAAAAATCTTTTTTGCCACCCTATTGCTACATATACCACATATTTCTTTCAAAGATGAATCTTTGAATTAGAATGAGACTCAGGATCATTAAAATATCTACAATATTTGCAAAATGCCATCCACCTGCTCTTAAAAACCATCTTTCCAATCAATTTAAAGGCAAGTTAGCTAGATTTTGGACTTACAAAGAGTTACTGATGATAGTTACTTAGCTGTGTGACCAAAACTAAGTGAATTAGCTGTTGTGAATCTTGGTTTCCACTTCTATAAAGTCAAGAAGTCTCACGGGGCTATCCTAAAGCCCAAAAGAAATAATTTGTGTAAAATGTTTTACAAACTTTAAAATGATATACACCAACTTTTATGGACTGACCATGCAACTGCATATCCTAATTTGGAAAAAAGGTAATTTTTTAATTCATTTAGTTTTTCCTATCTGGATGGTAAAGTCCATATCTTTTGTTTTGTTTAGTTTTTAGGTTTTTGCAAGGCATTGAAGCTAAGTGACTTGCCCCAGGTCACACAGCTAGGTAATTATTAAGTGTCTGAGGCAGGATTTGAACTTGGTCCTCCTGACTCCAAGGCCAGTGCTCTATCCACTGCACCACCTAGCTGTCCCCCAAGTCCACAGCTTTTGAATAATCACAGGTGTCATTCTTCTATGATAATTAGGATGAAACACACCTTCACCTAGAAGGAATCCCTGGATCTTCATCCATGTTATGCCCATTAATGATGGGTGTGTATCCTAAGAGTATTGCCTGGACCCTTATCTCTATTTTCTCCCTTGATAATCTTATCAGGCTCCATGGAATAAATTATCTAGCTTCCAAATACCTTTCAAAAACCTGAAACATCTTAAAGTAAACATGTCCAAAATAGGACTTATTCACTTTCCCTCTACCAATCTCCCACCCCTCAGGCTCACAACCTAGGAGTCATCCTGGACTCCTCACTATATCATTCCCCATATCCAATCTGTTAAGGTCTATAACATTTAACCTATAACTATAACCATTAACCTTAACCTAAAACTTTTAAGTTCTATAACATTTCTTGAATATACCCCCTTCTCTTCTCTGACACTACCACTCTCATGGTGCTGGTTCTCATCACCTCACAGCTAAACTATTACAATAACCTGCTTGAAACGTCTGCCTGCTACAAGTCTCCCTACTCCAAAAACAACACCCATATAAAGAAACCAAAGTGATTTTCCTAAAACAAGTGTCTGACTGACTATGGCATACCTATGTCCCATAACTAACCAAGAAAGCCTAGCAGTAGGCTAGATAGCAGAAAAATAAGTTAGATTAGACTGCTGATTCAATTAATATATGTATAACCTAAATTACTGCATAGTTGGGGGGGGGGGATTTCAAACCATGAAAGAATAGTCTATAGCATATAAAAAAAAATTCCATTTAACAAATTCCACAAAGCTGAGCAGATTTCCTATCTTAATAGTAAATAATTTTTTTGCGCCAATATCTTCACTAACAACTTTAACAAAATCTGAGAGCAACAACATTTATTTTCCATAAATGTGATGTAAATATATTTCCAGGCAAAAAGAATGGTGCAGGAAAAATGCATAGAAGGCAAGAAAATGTAATGTATGTTCAGAAAGGAAGGAATAATTTAAACTGGCTGAAACTTCAAATTCCTACTGGAGAGTAGTTAGAGACAACATTAGCAAGTCAGGCTGAGGACAGGTTCTTAATATAATCACTTTTAAAAATGCAACTTACTATTTGTCTATTTCTACAGAACCTGAACTCAAAAGGAATATTACCAGAAAGATTAAAACCAGCAACTCAGATTACTTAAGAGTGAAACAGGGAAGGGGGGGGCAGTTAGGTGGCGCAGTGGGTAGAGCACCTGCCCTGGAGTCAGGAATACCTGAGTTCAAATGCAGCCTCAGAGACTTAATAATAACCTAGCTGTGTGGCCTTGGGCAAGCCACTTAACCCCATTACCTAGCAAAAAAAACCTAAAAAACTAAAAACTAAAAAAAAAAAAAAAAAAAAAAAAGAGTGAAACCAGTAGGTAAATCCTTTAAAACCTTCAATGGTTCTCCACTGCCTAAGGTAGGAGAGGGAAACCTCTGACCCAGAAGTCTTTTAAACCCTGAGAAATCATTTGTTTTGGTGCTGAGAAGGTAACAGCAGGCAGGATTTCAAATTCAATAAATTTAGGAACTTTGAAGATTAGGATTTTTAAGTAATCATTTTGAATGGCCCTTGAATGATGCTGTAAATATCCAAATTCCCTTGGTAGAAAAAAGGTTCCCCTCCCTGTCTTTTTTGTTAAGTTTTTGCAAGGAAAAGGGGTTAAGAGGCTTGCCCAAGGCCACACAGCTAGGTAATTATTAAGTGGCTGGATTTGAACTCAAGTAACTCCTGACTCCAAGGCCAGTGCTCTTTCCACTGCACCACCTAGCCACCCCATCATAAATTTCTTCTTGTAAATACTGAAAGAAAAAAACACTAATTTGACCTTATATAAGTACCTATAGAAAGTTGAATAAATCCATATTTTTTTTAAAAAGTAAAGTTCTAACTTTAGACCAACTCAACTGTATCCTCTAAAGGAAAATAATACTGCTGATAGAAATTTTCCAATCAATGGCCTGCATTATCCCACCCCTCATTTTCTAGTCAAAGCTGGATATCTCGAGATGGGATAAAAAATTTACTAGCCATAAAAGAATTCATATTTTCCTGTCTAGTGATTGCAATATTTTCAGAAAGATATTAATTCATCCAAAAATGGGATAACTTTAAATGGAGGTAGTTAAGACTAGGGATCAATGTGTTACTCTCACAGTTATCTTTTTTTTTAAGGTTTTTTTGCAAGGCAAATGGGGTTAAATGGCTTGCCCAAGGCCTGGCAGATAGGTAATTATAAAGTGTCTGAGGCTGGATTTGAACTCAGGTACTCCTGACTCCAGGGTGCAGACCCACTGCGCCACCTAGCTTCCCCACCACAGTTATCTTCTTAAAGTTAATTCAACCCATTTATTGTGACTTTTCTGTGCCTGGAACTTTGCAAAGTTCCAAAATACAAAAGAGAAAAAAAAAGCCAAAAGCCTGTCCCTACCCTCAAAGAGAGTTCAATTTAATGGGATAGGAAACATGCAAAGCAAATTCATACAAAGCAAGCAATGTATAGGAGAAATAGGACATAACCAAAGAGGGAAAGGTCTGAAATAAGGTTTCCTATAAAAGGAGAGATTTTAATTGAGATTTAAAGAAAGGCAGGAAGACCAGTAGTTGGATAAAATTTGTGATGGTTTTAAAATCTGAAATAATATAAAATCTCTTCCTCAAAGCTACACTCAATCCAACCTGTTTTCTATACCAAATATTTATTTTTTTGAAATTCCTACCAGGAAAAAACTTTTTTTTAATTATTATACCTGCCTAAAGCAGAAGGCTGACCACGTCACCTCCCTATTTAGTAAACTCCAGTGACTCCTTACTTCCTCCAGGATCAAATATAAAATCCCCTGGTTTTTCAGAACCAGGCCCCCTTGCCCTTTTCAGTTTTCTTAATCCTCACTCCCCTCCACCCAATCTGTAATCCAGTGACACTTGCAGTTTCTCAGACAAGATAATCATCCTCTCCAAACATTCTCACTGGTTGTCCCCCATATCTAGAATATTCCTGTTCCTCAGCTCTGCCTCCCAGCTTCCTTCAATTCTCAGTTAAAATTCCATCTTCTGCAAGAAGCCATCCCTAACCCCCACTTAATGCTAGTGCTTTTCCTAAAAGACTACACCCCCCCAAAAAATTGGTCTTCCTTCCTATCCTTCTTATCCCAGCATTCATCATAATATCTGGACTATAAATGGTGCTTAACACTTACTGATGTGACTTGACTTTCCCAAGTCTGTCCTTAGGTAATTATTTAACCTCAATACAACTGACACTTAAAAACTGAATCCTACTACATCATTTTCCCTGAGACAACATCTCTGTCAAAAGGTCTTAACTTCTATTCTCCAAGGTCTCACTAACTAGTTCAGATTCCAGTCTAATTTGAAGAAATTAAATAAGTTAACACTGTTGATATACAAAGCTGATTCAAACATGACCAGCATGTACGACGTATGCCTTCTGTACATAAACAAAAAATATTTTGGGAATCAAGGCATTATAGCTATAACTCTAATTTTGCTTCAATTTAAATACAAATTATTTCTCATAGTCAACCTTGAATAGCATTCCAAACTTTCTTTCCAAATGAAAGTTTTGGTTTATAAATCAGTGACTGTGGGAGAAGTTACATCCTGAAGATATAATAATGAGACTAGGTCTTTGTACCACCTATTTTTTCCTGGGGGAAAAAAGTATTACCAAAAAGTGAATAGCTACAAACTGTAAATTGTACTATATACCTTTCCCTCAAATTAATAATTCAGAGTAAAAACTAAATGAATCTGCAACATGTCTCAAAATAATCAGTGACTGATTATGCTTAGACCTTTAGGCTGGAATATTCCTCTAACCACATAAGAATCCAGCGAAACAACTTAATTATTATCTATTACCCTAAGTTATGGTATTTAGATCTCTAAAGCAACAATGTTTCAGAATCTCTCTGCAAGGTACTATGCCCACTCCAGCTCAAACATTAATTGGCAGGATGTTTATACCAGAAATACAACTTCAGGACCTAGCTTCTTTTTTAATAAGTAAGCAATCCCTCTGGCATGGGCTACCAGTAGAACCAGTAACAGATACATACCAGGCAAAGAACATGCCCAGATTTAACCCTGTGCCTGAATATTATTCATCTTAAGAGGGGGAAGCAAATCTGCTTGGGAATTATGCCATGGATTACTATACAGCATTCTGCTATACTTCATTCAGAAGATAACAATGATTCTTCAGGCTAGCTGATAATCTCCTCAAAGGTCAGAAGGTAGAGTCAAAATAACCCTGCCAATAATAATGCAGTACTAAGAATTTCCACAAACTTTATATAAAAGGTTTAAAGCTACTAAGACATTTTGGTTGTTTCAGGCACCATTAGCTCAAGAAGAATTTGATAGTTATGTGATAATAGCTAAGAGATTTTTAAAAGATATTATTTGAAGTGGTTATTTATAACATTTTAAATTAGAAGTTTCATTCTAAGCCAAGTTCACAGGAAGGAGGAAGGAAGGAAGGAAGGAAGGAAGGAAGGAAGGAAGGAAGGAAGGAAGGAAGGACGGAAGGAAGGAAGGAAGGAAGGAAGGAAGGAAGGAAGGAGGGAGGGAGAGAGGGAGGGAGGAAAAGAGGGGAATAAGAGAAGAGGGGAGAAAGGGGGGAGGGAAATAAAACTCAACCTATCATTTTGTGAAGGCCTCCTCTTAAAGATTTTAAGGATTTCTTGATCCTAGAAGCCTCTCTAGTACAAAATTATTGGTCCAATATTACTTTATTCACTTCAAAGAAGTATCTGACTGTAAATGGTATAGTTTTTAAATCCAGGTCACATTTCTTTTCTACTGATCAGCTCTCCCACAAATAAAAATTGATACTATAATTTTAGCATATATTATCAGAATTTCACTTTGTACATAATTATCCACTATTCAGAATTTTATTGCTCAAGGAATATTCTTTTTATTATTTATTTATTTTTGTTTCATCTATAATGCACATGTATATTTTTAAGTTATAAAATTTCCTTCCCCCCCTTCCTTCCCACCTTCCTCCCCTCAGAGGCAATCAGGTTAGCATTGTACATACATATTTTTGATAGACATGTTTACATATTAGTAATTTTCAGTATGAGGAATTAGGATTAAGGAAAAAAGATATAAAAAAGATAATTTTTATAAAGTGTTCATCAGATTCTGAAGGGTTGGGTTTTTTGTTTTGTTTTGTTTTTCTTCCTCTGGAAGGAAATAACATTGTTCATAGCTGGTCTAATACCGTTGTCCTGGCACTCTGAACTGCTAAGAGGAGCTGCTTCCATTAAGATAGATCATCTCATAATGTTGCTGCTGATTGTGTACATTGTTCTCTTGGTTCTAACTCCCTTCGTTCAGCATCAGATCCCATAAGTCATTCCATGCTTTTCTAGAGTCCAACCATTTATAAGTTCTTATAGAACAATAATATTCCATAATATTCATGTACCATAACTTGTTCAATCATTCCCCAATTGATGGGTATTCCCTCAATTTCAAATTCGTTGCACTACAGAAGGGCTACCATGAATATTTTGGAACATGTAGGACTTTTCCCATTTTTTATAATTTCTTCTGGAAATAGACCTAGAATTGAAATTGCTGGGTCAAAGGGTACAAATAGTTTTATTGTTCTTTGGGCATAGTTCCATATTGCTCTCCAGAATGGCTGGATCTGTTTACAATTCCACCAGCAATGTATCAATGTCCCAATCCTCTCACAACCTCTCTAACTTATCTTGGCCAATCTGATAGGTGTGAGGTGATACCTCATTGTTGTTTTAATTTGCATTTTTCTACTCAATAATGATTTGGAACATTTTTTCCTATGATTATATAAAACTTTAATCTGTTCATTGTTTATCCTTTGACCATTTCTCAATTGGGGAATGACTTGTAAACCTTAGAAGTTTTATGCAATTCTCTATATATTTTAGAAATGAGACCTTTATCAGAACTCCTAGTTGTGAAGACTGGTTCCCAGCTTTCTGCTTTCCTTCTAATTTTGGCAGCATTGATTTTATTAGTGCAAAAACTTTTTTAATTTAATACAGTCAAACTCATTTATTTTGTTTCCATTGATCTGATAGAGTATTATTCTGTCTATTAATTTATCTATGGAGTCTCCCTTTATGTCTAAATCCTGTACCCATTTTGACCTTATTTTGGAATAGGGTGTGAGATGTGGGTCTATGCCTAGTTTTTGCCATATTATTTTCCAGTTTTCCCAAAAAATTTTTGTCAAATAGTGAGTTCTTATCCCAGAAGTTGAAGTCTTTGGGTTTATGAAACAGTAGATTGCCGTAGTTATTTATTGGGAGTTTCTTTTGAACCTATCCTAATCCATTGATCTATTACTCTTATTACTTAATCAGTATCAAACAGTTCTGATGACTGCCACTTTATAGTATAGTTTTAGATCTAGAGGAGCTAGGCTACCTTCCTTTACATTTTTTTTTTATGGGGTTAAGTGGCTTGCCCAAGGCCACACACCTAGGTAATTATTAAGTGTCTGAGACCAGATTTGAACCCAAGTACTCCTGACTCCAAGGCTGGTGCTTTATCCACTACCACCTAGCCGCCCCTCCTTTACATTTTTTTCATCAGTTCCCTTGCTATTCTTGATCTTTTGAGGCAGCTAGGTGGCACAGTGGATAGAGCACTGACCCTGGAATCAGGAGGACCTGAGTTCAAATCTGATCTCAGACTCTTAATAAATGCCTAGCTGTGTGACCTTGGGCCAGTCACTTAACCCCATTGCCTTGAAAAAACACAAAAAAATTGCTATTCTTGATTTTTGTTGCTCCATATGAATTTTGTTATTTATTTTTTCTAGTTCAGTAAAGTACTTATTTGGTGAATAAGTAATTTAATTTACATAAGCGATTGATATTTTTTCCATTTTTTTTAGATCTGACTTTATTTGGGTAAGAAGTACCTTATAATTTTATTCATGCAGTTTCTGGGTGTGTCTTGGAACAAAGTATTTAATGTTACCTATATTTACTTTAAATGGGATTTCTCTTTCTATCTCTTGCTCTTGGGCTTTGTTGTTCATATATAGAAATGTTGATGATTTATATGGTTTTATTATATATCCTACTACTTTGCTGAATTTGTTGATTGTTTCAAGCAGTTTTTTAGATGATTTTCTCAAGTTCTCTAAGTATACTATCATATCATCTGCAAGAGTGAAAGCTGGGGAGGCTAGGTGGTGCAGTGGATAAAGCACCAGCCCTGGAGTCAGGAATAGCTGGATTCAAATCTGGTCTCAGACACTTAATAATTACCTAGCTGTGTGACCTTGGGCAAGCCACTTAATCCCATTTACCTTGCAAAAAAACCTAAAAAAAAGTGAAAGCTTTGCTTCCTCATTGTCAATTCTGATTTATCAAGAAATATTCTTGCAGCATCCATTTAAAAAAAAACTCTAAAATTTGAATTTAAATTTATTTTGAATTCAATTTTCAAAAAAGGCAAAGAGTTTTACATATATTATCTCATTTGATACAACAACCCTGATAAAGATACTCTCATATACCTATTTTGCAGAAAGCAAAGAGAAGATACGTATTAAATGAATTACACAGGTTCACATAAGCTTAGTGATTGTCTGAGGCAGGACTTGAACCCAAGTTTTCCTGACACTCTCCAAGGTCAGTTCTCTAGAGTTAAACATCTGAATGCCACTATATGCAGCAACTTTAAGACCAAGAAACTAGCACGCTGTATGTAAGTACAACAAACAAGTATATATGAAATTTAGGAAATAAAACTACATTACTATAACTAAAAACATGAACAAAAATGGTGAAGCAATAGGGGAAAAAAGCACCCCTTTAGGAAAAAAACTAGTTGCTTCTTTCCTAGACCTTATACAATCAAAACTTGTAATATAGTAATCAGATTGTGCATGCACAGAACAATCACTCATTCATATTTATTAAAACTTACTATGTCAAAGAACTTAATTAAAAGGGATTACTAAATGAAAAAACACAAACTGAAGGTTTAAGTGATTTAAAATAATAAAAACTGGGGGTAGCTAGATGAGGCAGTGAATAGAGCACCAGCCTTGGAGTCAGGAGTACCCGAGTTCAAATCCGACCTCAGACACTGAATAATTACCTAGCCCTGTGGCCTTGGGCAAGCCACTTAACCCCATTGCCTTGAAAAATCTAAATAATAATAATAATAATAATAATAATAATAATAAAACTCACTGTGAAGCTTTGAGCAAATCATTTCACCTCTCCATAAGTTTATCTCATCTGCAAAATGAGGAATTAAAGCTGAATAATTAGAGATCTTTCCTCTTCTAACATAATAGTCTATAAGAAACATGCTTTTAAAATAATCGTAATAATTAACTGTTTACTTGACCCCACCCAGTTTTTTATCCTGCTTTTTTGTCAGGTAATCCATTAGCTATTTGCAATAATCCATGAAAAACAACTCCATTCCATTTCTTAGCTTAAATTCTGCTTAACAGTAAAGGAATATAATATTTCTTGGAGGACAAATGTCTTTGGAAAATATATTAATATTGGCATGTGACAATAGAGTTGGAAAGATTAATCTTGTTTAGCCCCTTCATTTAACAAATTAGGATGAAGCCCAGCTACGTTCAGTGATTGTTAAAATCAGTCAGGTGGTAAATGGTAATGCCTGCATTGAAACCTAGGTCCTCTGAAACTAAACCCAGTCCAAAAAGAAGCAAAAACTGAAGATAAGAGTTTCCAACAATTCGAAAATTGAAAGCTGGAAGAAAGACAAAAAAATTAAGAAAGGGCTTGTATCCATAACCAATAAAAAAATCATCCCTACAATATTCACATGCTGTCAAAAATGTCCATGATATCTGAAGACAAAAAGTTATCTACAAGTAGATAATCCTTCATAATTCAATACAGATCCAGTCAAGCTATGAATGGCACATAAAGTTGTTTTACTATTGCTTTGAAAGTGAGCTTAACACACAAAAACCATACCATTAAATAAGTTTAAAACTTTTGAATAAGATTTCCTTTGACAAACAAGAAAAAGAAAGCTTTTTATAAAATTAAATGTGGGGGCGGCTAGGTGGCGATAGAGCACCTTAAAGAGAGAGAATTATGTGTACATAATTCAAGATTTTTTTTTGTGAGGGAAAAGTTTCTGTGATCTTTATAAGCATTTTTTTAGATTTATTTTTTTTTTGCAAGGCAAACGGGGTTAAGTGGCTTGCCCAAGGCCACACGGCTAGGTAATTACTAAGTGTCTGAGACAGGATTTGAACCCGGGTACTCCTGACTTCAGGGCCTGTGCTTTATCCACTGTGCCACCTAGCAGCCCCTTTATAAGCATTTTTAAAGTAAAACCATGAATCAACTATTTGAATGCATTCACTTGGTTTTAAATGGAATTTATTAATTTGATGATGAATCAATATTAAAGTACTTCACATTTATATAGAACATTAAATTCCTAAAGTTAGTAATTAATTGTGTAGATTCTCAGGAGTCTGGTTTTGCATTAATTTAGAACTTGTTTTACTTCTAATTTAGTAAGTGATAAACAGATCATGTAAACAGGGATCACTGCAAACAATCAAGTAACAGAACTTTCTCCTTAAAAAATGTCTGTACAAAAAACACATTGATTCAAAAAACTCATAAGCCCTGTGTCTAAGTATTTAATGCTAGAAGTAAATGTAAGTACTTCTGCGGCCTTCTGGATGAACTAGAAGAGTCAAATAAGGTGGGTTCTAAGAAAAAGAAATATAGGCATACTAGAATTATAGCTTAATTTTAAAATTCTCTAGTGTAAAGAAAAGGGCTTTAGAGTCTTTGTGCTATCTTAGGACAACTCATGAAATTACAACACAAATTCCAAATAAAGGCTTTTTTAGCAGAAAAATAAAGAAAATTAGTGATTTCCTCTAACACTTCTATTTAAAAGGATTCACTCCTTCCAAAAAATACCCTAAACAGAACCAGTAAAAAATAGGTATCAGAGAGAAGTAGGGATGGAAGAAGTTGACTAGAAAAATGGTAAACATTCAAAAAAACTTATTTTTTTAAAGAATATATTATTTTAATTTCTATCTAGTCTCTTTATAGTATACTTCTATAAAGAGGCAATATGGCCTAGTATGTTAAAGCCGGACAGAGGATTTTATATCTGATCCTGGAGGCAATAAGGAACCACTGGAGGTAACTGAAATGTCAGGTGCTTTGGCAGTTAAGTGAGGATAGACTGGAGTGGGGACAGATTGGTAGCAGGGAATCCAATGAGCATGCTACAGCAATGGCTAGGCATAAGGTATGTTACAACAACCTACACTAAGGGGAGACAATGTCAAAGGAAAGAAGATTTTTGTGAGATCCGAGGCAGTGAGCAGTGACAGTATTTGACAATAGATTGAATATAGGAGGGAGAGAGACTGAAGAGTCAAAGCAGAGACCTACATTTTTTTTGCCTAGGGAATGGGAAAAAGGTGGTATCCTCCACAGTAATAAGGAAATTAGGAAGAGGGGGGTTTGGGAGAAAATAATGACTTGGTCATGTTAGGTTTAAGATTTCCAATAGGCAATAGAGACGGAGAGGCAGCTAGGTGGCACAGTGGATAGAGCACCAGCCCTGGAGTCAGGAGTACCCGAGTTCGAATCCGGCCTCAGACACTTAATAATTACCTAGCTGTGTGGCCTTGGGCAAGCCACTTAACCCCATTGCCTTGCAAAAACAGAAACAAAAAAACCTAAAAAAAAATGTGAGACATACTGGCAGTAGAGATGGGAGAATGGACATCAGCAGAAAGGACAGCACTAAGGAAGTAAATTTGAGAATTATTACTAGCATAGAGATGAACATTTGGAAGCTGAGAAGCTCACAAAAAAAATAGTACAGAGGGAAAAGAGGACAGATTAGAGTCCTGGAGGATGTTAGTAGGTGTGACCTAGAGGAAGATCCAGCAAAGAAGCCTGGAGAAGAAATAGTCAAGGGAGAAGAACCTGGATAAAGAAATCTAGAAAAAGTCAGTAATTTGCCTCTGTTGCAAAGTCAAGTGACAGTGCCAACATTTGGGGCGGCTAGGTGGTGCAGTGGATAGAGCACCGGCCCTGGAGTCAGGAGTACCCGAGTTCAAATCTGGCCTCAGACACTTAATGATTACCTAGCCATGTGGCCTTGGGCAAGCCATTTAACCCCATTGCCTTGAAAAATCTTAAAAAAAAAACAAGACAGTGCCAATATTTAAACTCAGGTCCTCCAGTTTAGTAAGGGTTTCTCTATCTCTGGATAGAGAAATCCAGAAGATGGTGATCAACACTTCAAATGTTGCTGAAAGATCAAGAAGGATAAGAAACAACAAAAAAGTCATTCAATTTGACAATTAAAAAAAAAAGATCATTGGGGGCAGCTGGGGGGGGCGGCTAGGTGGCGCAGGTGGCGCAGTGGATAAAGCACCGGCCCTGGAGTCAGGAGTACCTGGGTTCAAATCCAGTCTCAGACACTTAATAATAATTACCTAGCTGTGTGGCCTGGGGCAATCCACTTAACCCCATTTGCCTTGCAAAAAAAAAAAGATCATTAGGAACTTTGGTGAGAACAGGATCAATTGAATGATGAGGTCAGAAGTCAGACTGCAGAAGAGTGAAATGAATATGAGGAAAGGAAACAGAGGTTTATTTTAGTTTGTCTCTAGAAATTTAACCACAAAAATGAAGGAAAATATTGGGACAATAGCTGGGGAGGAATGAATGGAGTCAGTGATAATTTTTTGAGAATATGGGAGACGTGGGCAAGTCTGTGAGCAATAGGTAGCCAGTAGACTAAGCAGAGAGAAATTAAAGATTAGCAAGTGGTGATGTCAGAAAGGATGGAATGGATCACTTGTGCATGTAGCAGAGTTTTATCCTAGCAGAGAAAAGTCACCTCTCTTTGTTAGACAGGGGTAAGAGACAAAAGTAATACTACTTTTGTAGTAGGCATCTGAGTTAAATGAGCTGAAAAGGAATGAAGAGAATGCTCTTAGCAAATGGTCTCAATTGTTTTTTTTTTCTATAAAATATAGGGGAAGATTTTTAGTTAAAAGAATGGGGAGAGTGGGAACCATGAGAGATTTGAAGGATTAAAAAAGTTGGGAAAAGTCATTGGGGTGAGTGGATAGTGAGTCAAGTATGTAGCTATAAAGGTACTCAGTCCTTTCCACAGTGAGAGCCCAGCTGAGATTATGTTAATATAAACTGGGAGTGGACCCAAGTCAACATGACCTTCTTCATCATTCAACAGCAGGTAAGTAGGAACAAATGCAGGATATGTTAAGGAGTGATGCAAGGGCAGAAGTTTAGAGTGGCAAAATCTTGAATAGTATAAAAGAATAAGGAACTCAAGGGAAGACAACAGTGTAGAGTTGAAATGGTTCACCAAGGAGTCAGGAAGAGAAGAAAGGGAGTATCCAGAC
Organism: Macrotis lagotis; assembly: GCF_037893015.1. Classification (NCBI taxonomy): domain Eukaryota; kingdom Metazoa; phylum Chordata; class Mammalia; order Peramelemorphia; family Peramelidae; genus Macrotis; species Macrotis lagotis. The sequence goes on from NC_133658.1 coordinate 795,193,326, forward strand.
CAAAAAAAAACAAAAGATAGGTATATTCTTTCATATTTTGCAAGTTTGTAGAAAAAAAAGCACATAGTAGAAGTGAATACAAGGGCAAACCTGAGATACTAAACATATCTACTTTTATGGGTTCACAATCTACAATGACCTAAGAAGCAATGATGCCAAGGAAAAAAGAGGAAGCAGACAATCTAGTCCTGCTAAGAGATCCAATTGGGGTTTCATAATAAATTAAGAAAATGGATGTTCCAGAGAAGAACAGGAGTGAAAAAAAAAATATTTTATGTAACATTTTACAATTTACAAAATTTACAATTTTGCCTATAAAACCCCTCAATATTTATGTAACAGTTTACAATTTACAAAATACTTTCCTCACAACTATGTCATAAGATAGATGATAAAAGAAATATGATTTGTAAATATCAAAACTAGAATTAGAACTACCTTTATCTGTTGATACCACTGTTTTTCCACCATATTGTCTCCTATATCTAAAATACCTTAAAAAGGAAAAAAATGAGTAAAATCAAAAGCTATAAGTAGGGGCAGCTAAGGTGGCACAGTGGATAGAGCACCGGCCCTGGAGTCAGGAGCACCTGAGTTCAAATCCAGCCTCAGACACTTAATAATTACCTAGCTGTGTGGCCTTGGGCAAGCCACTTAACCCCATTGCCTTGCAAAAAACCCCTAAAAATGAATGAATGAATGAATGAATGAACAAATAAACAAAAAAAGAATGAATAAATGAATAAATGAGTAAAGCTGTGAGCAGTGTGGTTAAGTGGAAAGTTTTGGATTCAACAGACAGGTGACTATAGTCACAGTTTTCTCACTGAAATCACCAAGTGCCTCATTTTCCCATTTTGTAAAAGAGCAATAAAAATTCCTATCCATATACAATGCTCTAGAAACATTTCAGACTAATAAGGCAATAAATGCAAAACTGTTTGAGATGAACAAAAGTACTAAAGTTACTGAGGAGAGGAACTAATATTTTTTAAAAGCTTAATTATAAAATATACTGTCAAGTTATTGTTAAATAAAATTGATAAGGGCGGCTAGGTGGAGTAGTGGATAAAGCACCAGCCCTGGAGTCAGGAGTACCTGGGTTCAAATCTGGTCTCAGACACTTAATAATTACCTAGCTGTGTGGCCTTGGACAAGCCACTTAACCCCATTTACCTTGCAAAAATAAAAAAAAATATATAATGGATAAGTAGTTACCTACAGTCAAGAACAATCCAAATCCCTGTTCTGGCACCTTAAGTCTTAAATCAATAGACTCTACCTTACTTATCTGATTCATCTTCCACTAGTCCCCAAAACAATGTTCCAATCTAGTTAGGCATTTCTACTATACTTCTGAAATAATTTGTTCTTTACTGTTACTTTTTTTTCACCTTGAAAGTCCTTTCTGCTCTTTAATACCATTCAAATCTTTCATTTTGTTAAATGTTCAAAAGTTTATTTTGTTAAATGTTCAACTCAATTCATAGGATCACAGAGTTGGAACTGAGTCAGAGGTCTTCTAGCCCAATATCCCCACATTATAGAGGAGGAAAATGAGACCTAGAAAGAGTCAGTAATTTGCCTCTGTTGCAAAGTCAAGTGACAGTGCCAATATTTAAACTCAGGTCCTCCAGTTTAGTAAGGGTTAAGCTTTGTTTGAAAGACTTTTCCACACTATATTTATAAATTTTCCCACATTATGAATCTTTCAACATTCATTAACGGTTGAGCTCCAGTTGAAGATTTTGCCCCATTTATTATTCATACATTTCCCTGAATGACTTTTGTGATGGCCAATAGGGGTCAATATTAATCAACAAGAATTTATTAAGAAACTATGTACAAGACACTCTGCTGAGCTCTAAGGATACAAAAACAAATGTGGAATAAAGTGTAAAGAGCTCCAAATAAGTAACTTTGCAAAATCACTTCATTTTTCAGGTTCTTGGTTTTATCCTGTATAAAATGAAAGAATGGCCTCTAAGGTCCATTCCAAGGAGTTTTTTTTAAGAGGGAAGCAACATGTCCATAGATAAAAGTTATAAATTTAAAAAACAAATGTTGGCACAGTAATAGGCAGTAGAGGCTAACCTGGGGGAAATGAAGAAAGTACTCTTAAAAGGAGGTAGCACTTGAACTAAGGCTTAAAAGGAGGCAGAACCAAAAGAGAACCAAGAAAGGACTCTTAAAGGACAAAAAACTTGAACTAAATCTTAAAGGTAGACAGAACCAAGGAGGTTCTGCCAAGAGAAAATCCAAAAGGAAGAGCATAAGGGACAGACTATGTAAATAAAGAGAGGCAGAGACAGAATGTCATAAACCGTGAGTATACTCTGTGTTTGTGTGTGTGTGTGTGTGTGTGTTTGATGTAGAATAATGTGTCATCAGTCTAGAGAGACATGCTGGAACCAGAGAATCAAAGGCTTTACCTACCAACAGAGGCAGTTCTATTTGACTTAAAAGACATGAGAAGTCATCCAAGGTCTTTGTACTGGAGGGGCATTGTCAGATCTGCACCTTAGGAACAGCAGTTTGGCAACTGTATAGAGAATAGAATGAAGAGAAAGGATGGGATAACGGAGGCCAATTAGGGGGCTACTGCAACAGCATCAGCAAAAGGTGACAAAGAGGGCCTGAACTAAAATGGTCATGGGGTGAGTAAAAAGAAGGTGGTGGATTTAAAACCAAATTATTAATTTGAAAACTTTGGAACATATATTCCATCCATGGATACTTTTTCTAGTATGAATTTTATGATGCTACCTACCAAGGAAAGAAATGTTAGTGAAAGTTTTGTCAAATGAATTACATCCCTAGGGTTTCTCAGATGCAGGTTTAAGGCTGAAAGGAACTGAAGTCATCAAATCCAATCCCTTCATTTTACAGATGAGGAAACTGAGATAATGAGCTAAATTTCATGTCAAGGTCACATTGCCAAGAAGTGCCTACATTCAAGCTAGTGCCCATAACTTTCCTTTCCTAAATCATATTGACTTTTTCCTTTTCTGAATTTCTGCTACAAGTTGTACTAGAGAATAGGGACCTCTGAAATAATTGGAGTAGGAAGCTCCTGGTGAGGAACTTCTTCTGCCAATGCAGATAGACACCTTCATCACTGAGAGGTCACATGTAGCATATGAACCCAGAGCTTCCTAATTTCAGAATCAGTTTTTTAATCCCCCTTCCCCACACATTGCCCTTATCCCTAGTAAAACATACATTTTTACATATTTTACTATTTTTACATACTACATATAAGCGTAGGTTGAGGGCTGGAAGAAAAAACCTTAAAGGTCTTCTAGTTCAACCCTCTCATTTTACAAATCAAGAAACTTGGCCAGGGTCAAAGTGATAGAGCTAGAATTTCACCCCAGGGCACCAAGATCCTCAAGTACTTTGCCTAGAAAAGACAGGGATCACAAAAAGCACTCTGGAACGTGATGGTCAACATACTTAAGACCAAGCAGGACCAACAAAAACACACAAAAGTGCAGCCCGGGACAGAACCTGGCTCTGTCACAAAAAACCTAGATTAGAAACTAAAGTTGAAGAGGTGAGTAAACCAAAGAATAATCCAACTAGTATAAAAAAATTACTGAGGGTCTAGATCCCTAAAAAGGAAAGAAAATAGATTTTCCACATAAGGACTATATAAATATCAAATTGAAGCAAAGAATAAAAATTAAAGCTCTAGAGGAAAGAACTGAAAGAACTCAGCTCCAGTTAATCATCCCACAATGTATACACATCTAAATGCTAAAAATGACTTAGGCTATCCTCCCCCCCACCCCATTATTCAGTCTCTCTATCTTAAGAACTACTAATTATGAACACAACAAACCATTTCTCCCAGAACATATTTTTTTTAACACAAAACCAGGAAGTATGTTCACTTTCCCCCAGGGACATTCCAGTTAGCCAACATGTCTCAATGATCTTTTGGTGGAGGCTACACAGTAGTGGCTCAGGAGAGCCCCTCAGTTAGCTGTCTAACAAAAAGGCTGAGACATTTCACCACAATTCCTGTGACCATAAAATCAGCTCTAGGACAGTAGCCAATAACTAACAGTGAATCACAGCTCCGGAGTACTTATTTTACCTAAGTGTTTACATCTCACATTATAATTCCCCATCCAATAGCAGCAGAGTTGAAAATTTCAAAGGAAACCTCCCCAGAAATTGTACACACTGTTTCTTAACAGAAAGTAGGTAATGGACTAAGGAAACAAAGTCTAGTTGGAGTTAAAGCATATAAGATAGTATTTGGACCACGAGAAAAGGGATCTTTCCAATTAAGCACTTGGGGGGGGGGGAGAGGAAGGAGAGGAGTGAAGGGAGAAGATCTCATTTATAGTAACTTCCTCAGTATTACCTATAGGTCATCTAGTCCAACCTCCTTTTTTATTTTTACAGCTAAGGAAACTGAGGTTCAGAGAGGTTTAGGGATACAAGAAAGTAGTGAATGACAAAACATGCACTCAAACGCAGGTCCTCTGACTTCAGATCCAGTGTTCTTATCTCTGATATCATATCATCTCTCTAATAGTAACTCAAAAATATTTGTTAAATTGAGTTAAAAGTAAATCTAAAGGTCCCTAATACTAGAGATAGTAAAACCACAGTTCCCTAGAAACCAGATAGAACCAGTAAGTAAAAAAAGTAAACATATACCATTACCTGATAAATGACTTTTCATCTTGTCTCTATCCTCACATGGATTCTGTCAGTCTCTATGAGGAATCTGTCTCTTCTCTTTCCACCCATTCTTTTCCCATCTCTTCTGCTTTGTAATCTCTCTCCCTCCTTCTCCTTTTCATTACATTACTAACTACAGACAAGAGGATCTTTTCTTTCTTAGAGCCTAGGTCTGAGTGCTAGTCTCCTTTCTACAACCTTTATCCTCTTTGAGAAGGAAGGACAAACAACAATAACAGCAATTAGTGTTCAACTACATTTTTATCAAGAAAGTGAGCAGATTCAACTTCTGGCCTACTTACTATACTGATTAGGATTAATCAATTTAATTTATTAAAGTTCCCAACAATATTGATAGTCCTATACAAGTACGAATTAGCCTCCCAAATATCACTTGTTCTCACTTTCTTTAGCACATCCTCTACCCCTACTTTCCCAGGTATGAGTGAAAACATCCTTCTGTAATTCTGAAGAAAAAAAATTATTTCTAGGACTTATCTTTAACTTATATTTAAATAATATCACTTCTCCACTGAAATGCTTTCCTACTTCTTAACCATCGATTGCAATCCCCTGGTCTCAGACCTTTATCAAGTCTTATGCTTCCCACTATTTCCTAGCTCATATCCTGGGCCTCTTCATGTAGCTAATATAGTCATTAAGTTCTGCAAGAGTAGAGACTAAATCTTATTCAGTATTAAATCTCCCCCAATTCTATACAAGACATAGGAAACTTAACAAATGTTTATTAAATGAATAAAGCACTCTACTTTATTTGAAGTCTATCCATCCTAGAGGGTTTTAGCCCATAACTTTGGTTTATGGAATCACTATACTCTAAATTTATCATATGTTTGTTATGTATTTTGTCATTATTCTCCTCCATTTTGTCTTCAGTTCAAACTACTTTTCCTGCCTCATAAAGCTCCTTTTTGCCCTCCAATATAAAATCTTAGAACCCAGTTAGAGGCTACTTCCTAGAAATTTTCAATCTACTTACCCCATTTTTCCATTCTTCTCACTCTATATTTGCAATTTTACAGAGATATTCATGAGGACCTTTCATTTACATATGACATTGATCAGATGACTAAGACTTATATAAAAAGAAAGTTTCTCCTCATGCTATACATCTTACAACCTGCACCATCAGTAAAGAAGACAGCAAATTCACTTCCTAGGTCAGTCTCAACATTCCAACAAATACCACCTAAAGCAAACTATGTTCCCTTCCATGATCTCATTCTGTCAAGTGACTCAAGTTAATATATTGCTTCTATTCAAACTTGCAGGCTTGCTAATTATGTGTCTATTTGCTATGCTCTTCCACATTCAATGCTATTTATAACTCCTATATCCCTGTTCATTGGAGTTTTGCTTAAATCTTTAAGGATTCTCTGAGCCATTCCATTTCACCCTTCAACTTAGATCAGGGACTCAATCTAAATCTAACTCCCAAAGGAGACAAGGTAATGAACTAAAGGTTCTCTCTTTCAAGACACAACCTAAGCAAATCATTGGCTTGTGTCACATCTAAAAATAAGTATAAATGAAGACCCAGCTAAACCAAGGCAAAGAAAGACTAATTGAACAGTCAATTTTCTGTCTTCTAGCAGGCAGAAGATGGGGTAGCCAGATGGGCACAGTGGATGAAGTGCCAAGTCTACAGTCAGGAAGACTCATTCATCTTCTGAGTTCAAATCTGGTCTCATTCACTGACTGGCTGAGTGACCCTGGGAAAGTCACCTTATCCCTATTTGATTCAGTTTCGTCATCTGTATAATTGGCGCTAGAGAAGGAAATGGCAAACTAATCCAGTGTCTTTGTCAAGAAACCCCCAAATGGGACTATGTCTGAAAAGTGACTGAACTATAGACAGTCTATTTCTTTGCATAAGTAATTCTACCAAGAGGGGCAATAAGACTTACCAAATAAACAACCATATATTAAACACCTACTATTTGCCAGACAATATGATAAGCACTGTAGATATAAAGACAAAAATAAAACAGTTGTTTAAAGTCTGCTATGTCTACCAACCCCAAATTTAAAGAAGCATTACTGAGGACATGTTTTTAAATAATGTCAGACCGTCATAAAAATGATCCACAAGCCTTACTCAAAAGAGCAACTATGCTCCCTCCCCTCTTGCCTTCCTACAAGTTATTTCTGGAATTGGCCTATGAAGCAGCACTTTGTGGACTATGAGTTTCACACAGACTCCCAGTCCTCCCCCAATATTCCCTTCACATGCAACCCTGGTTCTTTCTGGCAGAAAGTTCTAAAACCTCAATGGAATACATAATGAAATGCTGGGTTACTTTAGGGCAAAAAGGTCAAATCTAGAAAAGCTTTATAATTGGGTAATCCATTCATTGAAAGCATATAGAAAGCTACTAAATTTATTTTTTCCTCATTTTCCCTTTTTCCACAAGTTTCTCAATTGACTTTCCTCAAAGCAAAGCTTCAGCCCAACTACCTAAACAAATCTCAAACATCAAGTGGTGTTTTTTGCAAGCACAAGTCTCAAAGGAAAGAAGCAAACAAGAGATAACATCTACCAACAAGCTACCATTAGTGGCTCCCCAGTAGTTAACTGCCTAAAAACCATCTCCATTAAGATTAAGATTGAGAAAAATAACATTTGAAGCCAGAAAACAAAAACAGAAATCTTCAAGTAAATCATCTACTCTTTTATAGAAAAGTCCATTTTTTCCTTTTTTTTTATCCAAGGCGGTTAATTGTTAGGTGGAATGAAGAGCTAATCTAAAGAACATAAGGAAGTAATCTGAGGGAGATTTTTATACAAATCTATTTTTCAAGTCCTGATAACTCCAAATTCCACAGTCAAAAGGAACAATTTTGAAAAGGTAATCAAAATGGAAAAAAACTAGTCACACACAAGGAAACAATCATCTGCAAATAAGCTGTTACAAATTAATTAGAGTTGTTTCAGAATGTGTTCTGGAAAAGTGTTGGAATTGTGAAGAAAATAGTCTCAGTCTACATGTTAGCCTCACTTTCCATCAGTCAAAAAAACTTCTCCAAGAGTCTTAAGTCCAATCAGTGGCAGCTCTTCTCACTCATGGATTCTCTCCCTTCTCTTCTCTTGACTTCCTCCAAGTCATAGCTGAAATTCTCCCTTTTCCAGAACCCCTTAATGTTCCAAGTGCCTTCCCTCCAAAGCTTCTTCATATGCTCCTGTCTATATCATATTTGCACTTCATCTTCTTCCTCATTAGACTGGAAGCTCCCAGAGAACACAAACTTTTTTTATCTTTGTATCCCCAACACCTAGTACAGTGCCTAGCAGAGAGTAGTTCCTAAAAGAATACCTCATGAATAATATGTTGCACTAAAGACAAAACTGCCATTCAAAGTTTAATGATTCATTATAGTCAAAAGAGAAACTTTAAAATGTAAACTTAAGAAAACCAAGGGAACAGGGCAGAGCCGAGACAGTAGTGAAGGCAGGAAATCCCAGAAGCTCTCCCCCAGACCTCTCCAAATGCCTTTAAACTATGACTAGCCAAATTCCAGAGTGGCTGAACCCACAGAAAGACTGAGTGAAACGATTTTCCAGCCCAAGACAACTTGGAAGATCAGTGGTAAGGGTCTGTTCCACCAGGGTTGGAAAGGGTCTCAGTGCAGCCTGGGATGTGCTGGCCAAGAGCAAACCAGCTCCAGCCACAGAGGAACAGCCTGCAAGGCGCCTGGGTCCATGGCAGCCAACGGGTTTCCAGACCTCTCAGTCCAGGGATTACAAAGGACAGCTTGGAAGGTCAGTTGGAAAACTCTGCCACACCAGAGGGAGCACAGAGCCTCAGCTCAGGCCTCAGTGCAGCCCCAGCCTGGGAACCAGAAGCAGACCTGTGGAGCCACCCAACAACTGTCTCCAGAGTGCTCAGTTCACTATCCCTGGGACTCTGCTGCTTTTCCCATACTCAGATCCAGGTCAAAGTCTGGAAACCCATACTGCCATAATGGAGCAGGGATCCTCCTCACAGCTCCAGGGCATAGGGGAATGCTTGTGGTCATCCACAAACCAAAGCATAGTCCAGGAGAGCAGTCAGAGCCTCTCTCTCATAAGAACCTGGATGAATTGAAGTCCTTAGAGGGGGGTGGGGTGCTGAAAAACCCTCAAAAGCTTGGGAAAATATATCTCCCACCCTGGAAGCAGAGCCTCACCTTAACAAAGAGTTAAAATCAAGTCACAGGCTGGCGAAATGAACAAACAAAAGAAGAAAAGGCAATTACTTTGATCCCATGGAGAATCAAAACACACTCAGAAGATAACAATGTCAAAGTTTCTGTATCCAAAGCCTCCAAGAAAAATAGGGATTGGTCTCGGGCTATGGAAGAGGTCAAAAAAATGATTCTAAAAATCAAATAAGGGAGGCAGAGGAAAAACTGTAAAAAGAAATGAGAGTGATACAGAAAAATCATAAAAAACAAGTCAGCAACCTGGTGAAGGAGATATTAAAAAAATTGAAGAAAATAACATTTTAAAAACCAGCTTGGGGGATGGCTAGGTGGCACAGTGGATAGAGTACTGGACCCGGAGTCAGGAGTACCTGAGTTCAAATCCAGCCTCAGACACTTAATAATTAGCTAGCTGTGTGACCTTGGGCAAGTCACTTTAACCCCGACTACCTTGCAAAAACCTAAAAAAAAAAAACCTAAACCAAAACCAGCTTAGGTCAAATGGAAAAAGCAGTCCAAAAAGTCAATGAGAAGAATGCCTTAGAAAGCATAACTGGCTAGATGAAAAAAGAGATAAACAAGCTGTCTGAAGAAAATAATTCCTTCAAATGTAAAATGGAGCTAAGGGAAGCTGATAACTTTTTGAGAAATCAAGAAACGTATTTAAAAAAAAATCAAGAAACAATATAACAAAACCAAAAGAATGAAAAAATAGGAGGGAAAATGTAAAATATCTCACTGGAAAAACAACTGACCTGGAAAACAGATCTAGAAGAGATAATTTAAAACTTATTGGACTACCCTGAGAGTCATGACCAGGAAAAGAGCCTAGACTTCATTTTTCAAGAAATTCTTCAGGAAAATTGCCCTGAGATCCTAGAAGCGGAGGGTAAAATAGAAACTGAGGGAATTCACCAATCTCCTCCTGAAAGAAATTCCAAAATAAAAACTCCCAGGAATATTACAGCCAAATTCCAGAACTCCCAAGGCAAGAAGAAAATATTACAAGCAGCCAGAAAGAAACAATTCAAGTATCATGAAGCTATAGTCAGGATTACACAAGATTTAGCAGCTTCTACATCAAGGGCTTATAAGGCTTTGGAATATATTTTGGAAGGCAAAAGAGCCTGGATTACAACCAAGAATCAACTATCCAGCAAAACTGAACATCTTTCAGAGAAAAAAAAAAATGGACGTTCAGTGAAATAGGGGACTTTCAAACTTTCCTGTTGAAAAGACCAGAGCTGAACAGAAAATTTGATCTTCTAGTACAGGACTCAGGTAAAACATAGAAGGGTGAACAGGAAAGGCTACCCTATTTCCCTATGTATAAAACCCACCCGTGTACAAGACACACCTTAATTTTGGGGTCTGAAATTTGAAAAAAAAAAGTATTACATAAAGCTACTGAACTCAAGTTTTGTTCATCATGAAATTCAAGAACCTTCTGCTCATTGATTCCAGGCATCTTTTGGGCAAGTCTGGTACATGGACGCATGCTTAGTCCTTTCCGGTTCATGAACTTGAAGCACCAATCATGTCAACCTTTGAAATCAGGCACTTCTTTTTCATCAGCAATTATTCTTGCCTCCTGCTGAACCATCTTTGTGATACAGGAATTCCAATAGCCCTTTGTTCTTCAATCAATCTCTTCAATTCCCTCTCTACATCAGGCCATTTTGCTGACTGTCCTCTCATGGCCTTCTTCTGCCAGGGCATTTTCAGTAGGGTTTCTTCATCCTGTAGCCAGGTTCATATTTTCTCAGCTGGGAGAACAACCAAACTGATGTTCAGCAGAATGATTTTCATTTACTTTTGCAAACTGAATCACTTTGGATTTGAATTTGAATTCACCACTGAGTCATTTCTAGGCAAAACATAACCTAATATACTGTACAAATGTGAAACAATGCGTTCAAAGATAACAAGCATGAAAAAAGCTAGAAATGCAAGTAAAAAAATCTGCAACCACTGTATAAGAGGCTCACAGTTTTTTAGACTCCAAATTTTTTGGAAAAGGGTTTGTCTTATAGATGGGGAAATATTAATTATGAGGGATTTAGTGATGTTGAACTGTGTTTATTCCTGCATGGGAAGATGACACTAATAACTCCTATGAATTTTTTCATTTATTAGAGCAGTTAGAAGGAGTGTGTATATATATACACACACACACACACACACACACACACACACACACACATACACACACAAAGCACAGGAGGGAGCTGAATATGAAGGTGCCCTAGATATGAGAATATTGTTATTAAAAATGCTATATAGGTGAGAAATGTAGGCATAAATTGGCATATGTTCTATAAAGAGCTAATTGATACTTTAGTTGATTTTTTTTAGCAGTAAAAAAATCTAAGACTTTTTCCAAACCTTGAGTATTTTCCCTTTTCTCCATATATCTCAAGAATCATCTCATGCAAAAATGTGTCAGCCCAGGGGCAGCTAGGTGGCACAGTGGATAAAGCGCCAGCCAGCCTTGGAGTCAGGAGTGCCTGGGTTCAAATCCGGTCTCAGACACTTAATAATTACCTAGCTGTGTGGCCTTGGGCAAGCCACTTAACCCCATTGCTTTGCAAAAACCTAAAATAAATAAATAAATAATGTGGAAAGTGTGTCAGCCCACTGCCTTTGTCTCTCTATTTGGTCTAGTCTACCTGCTTTTTCCATCTTTCCTTCAGTGACATTGCCACTTCTTCTATAAATAAATTAAAGACTGTGATATTAGAATCCAAAATGTTCTTAAGGGTGAAAAGTTTGTTATAAAAATCCTTTGCAGATGATTTCCACCTTTGTTGTGCTCCTTCCAATTTAATCCTTAAATGCTCTCTAGATCATTTTGCTTAGTTGGTTCTCCCATCAAGCCTTCTTGAAGCTGATTTTTCTCTTCACTGCTTCATATGATAAGCTCACTTTACAAAAATCAATTCACATCCAAACTCTTGATGTACATTTTTTGGTTCCACTTATTTCAGTGATCCTCTATTCTTTGCAATCTGGCTGCTGACCTCAATTATTGAACTAAAATTGCTCTTTCCAAAATTACCAATTAAATGTTTCAAAACTTTAAGTATTTTCCATTAATATTCATCCATTAATATTCACTAGCCTTCATAGAGTTTGCAAAGTACTTTACAAATATTATCTCATTTGATCTTCACAATCTAGGAGGTAGGAGGCCATAATTATCTACAATGAATAAAAGACCCAAGAAAATAGAGATTAGGTGACTTGACCAGTCACATAGCAAATAAGTGTTTAAAATCTAATTTGAACTTAGATTTTCCTGACTCCAGGTCCCTAATCTACTGAACTACCTACCTGCCTCTTTCTTGCCCATATTGGGGGGGAAAGGGGACCCTTATACAAATAGGCCTACATAGGGGCAGCTAGGTAGAGCAGTGGTTAGAGCACCAATCCTGGAGTCAGAAGGACCTGAGTTCAAATTTGGCTTCAGACACTTAATAATTACCTAGCTGTGTGGTCTTGGGCAAGTCACTTAATCCCATTGCCTTGCAATAATTTTTAAAAAATATGCCTACATGATCAAAACTAATTCTTCCATTGGCCATGTCAAAAAAATAAGTGTCTCAATCTGCCTCCTGAGACATTACCTCTCTGTTAGGAGATAGGTAACACATTTGCCCATGGGTTCTCCGGAATAATTTCTTTTTTTTAAATTTTTGCAAGGCAATGGGGTTAAGTGACTAGGTAATTATTAAATGTCTGAATCCAAATTTGAACTCAGGTCCTCCTGACTCCAGGATTGGTGCTCTAACCACTGGACAACCTAGCTGTCCCTGGAATTGTCTTTAATCATTGTTGATCAGAATTGTTAAGGCTTTCAAAACTGTCTTTACAATGTTACAAAATTGTTTTGTTCAATTTACTCTGCATCACTTCATCCAGTCTTCCAAGGTTTACCTGAAACTATGCCTTTAATCACTTAAGCACAGCACTGTCTCAACTGAAATCCAATTCATGTTTGTCATAGCCATCACTTCCCCTGATGTCATGGTCTTCTTTGAGAATGAAGAACAAACATCAAGTCACAAAGTATTCATTATATTAATTTACTACAATTTTTTAGCCATTCCCCAAATATTAAGTGCTCCCTTGGTTTCTGGTTTTTTACCATCACAAAAATAGTGGCTAGAAATATGTCTATATATACATGAAATTTTCCTAATAACAGTAGAGGGTATTTACAATTTAGTAACTTTGGGGGCATAATTCCAAATTGCTTTCCCGAATGGAGAGGGCAGTTCAATGCTCCACCAACAGTGCTTTAATGTTTCTATTTCCCTTTAACCCTTTCAACACATTATTTTCCTATTTTTTTTAATTTCATCAATCTACTGGATAAAGAGTAGAAGCTCAGAGATGATTTCACTTCCATTTTTCTAGTTATTAATAACTTGCATTTATTACTTTAAAAACTGCCTATTCATATCCTTGGCAAATTTATCAAATGAAGAATGATTCTTACCTTCTCAGTTCCTTACATGTCTTAAAATGGAACCCTTATCAGAGGGTTTCCACAAAGGCTTTTTCCCCATTAACCTGTTTCCATTCTAATTTAACCTAAATTGATTTTATTTGTGCAAAAACTTTTAACATTATTTGAAAAATATTTTTTTTAATTTTCTGTGATGTACTCTAATCTTTGATCATGAATTCTTTCCAGGTCATTTTTCACCCTACTCTCCAGATCTGTTTAAGATATCATTCTTTATATCTAAGTTAATGATCTCTTGGTGACCAAATCTGATGGTCTTTACTCAGTTGTCATCCTGTCTACTGAATGACTTGATGATTTTTTTCATCCTGGATACTCTTTCCTCTCAGGACTTTAGTTCTGGTTCTCCTGCTTCTATGTGTGACAATTCTTTCTCTATCTTCTTTCCTGGTTCATCATTTATATCAGGGGTGGGGAACCTTTTTTCTATCAAGGGTCATTTGGATATTCAAGGGTTATATTTTGTCTCAAAAGTATCTTGACTTAATGCATTTCAAGTCCTGCCTGTGATTGCCAGACGCCTGGGCTAGAGTTCCCCACACAGATTTATATCATGCCTCTTAACTACAAAGGTTTTGTCCTAGGTATTCTTTTCTTTCCACATTCTCTTAGTGACCTCATCAATTCCAAAGCTTAAATTATCATCTCTATGCTGACCACTCAGATCTATCAAATCCTAATTTCTACTGTACTCCAACCGCACATCATCAACTATTTATTAGACATTTCAAAATTAATTAACTAAGAGACATCAAGATAACCAAAACAGAACCCATTTTAACCCCCTGAAACACTTCTTTCTAATAGATATCCCTATTTCTGTTAAGGACAACTCAATTCTTCCAGTTTCCCAGGATTTTTTTTAATTTCAGCATAATCTTTAATTCTTCACTTTCATCCTATATATACAATTAGTTGCCAAAATTTGTTCTTTCTACCTCCAAAACAATTCCCATATCTGACCGTTTCTTTCTACTAACACAATCACCAGCATAGTTCTGGCACTCTCACTTTTATCTTTGCAATGGCCTAGGTTGTTCTCCCAGTCTCAAGTCTCTCATGATTCCAATCTGTCCTCCATTATGCTGCCAAAATGATTTTCCTTAAGCACAGATCTGAATATGTGACTCCTGTATTCAATAAGCTCTAATGGCTTCCCAAGACCTCTAAGATAAACTGTAAGTCCCTCTCTTTGGCTTTTACAAACACTTTCACAATCAAGCCCAAACCTATCTTTCTGTGCTCTTTCTTACTCTCTTCCTCCTGCCTGACAAATTGGTCTTCTTGTTCTTCCTCACACATGACAAGCCAGTGCCTGTTTCCAAGCCTTTGTACTGACCCTGGTGCTCAAGTACCACATTCTCCATTTCCTCATGCTTTCCTTCCCTTACCACCTTGTATGCCTTTTGTATTTCTTCTGTGTTAATTTATTTCTGTACACAATATCTCCTTAGACAGATAGTAAGCTCTTGAGAGCAGAGACTTTCACTTCTGTGTCCCTAGTGCATAGGACATAGTAAGGTCTTAATAAATGTTTGACAACTGATTCATTTAGACATCTTTAAAAGAAAATATACCTGTAAGTAGAGGTCAGAGCCTGAGATGGAAGTCAAAGGAAGGTAAAAAAAACAGAAAATAAAAACAATCAAAAATAGAAATGAAAAACAATGTAAAGCTAAATGACAGATTTTTTAGAGTTAAAAGCATTTTAGGAGTAGATGAGGTATAGAACACACACACACACACACACACACATATGTGTGTGTGTGTGTGTGTTCTACCCTCCTCAATTTATAAAGAAACAGAAACTCAAAATATTTAAATGACCTGCAATCACAAAATGGTCAGACAACTAGGACAAAGGTCCTAGGGTGGACCATGATCTAGTGGAGAGAACACTGGGTGAGAAGTCAAAAAATCTGACCTATCTCTGCCACCTACATCTGCTGTATAACTAGAAACAAGATATAACTTCTCTGCAACTTAATTTCTTCTTCTGTTAAAATGGAAGTAATACTTGCTCCATCCAATTCACTGAATTGTTAAGAAAGGCATTTTACAAGCTATAAATTGATATGTAAGATATTGTTTTTGCTGGTGTTGGTGGTGAAGCTGAACTGGAACACTGAATCTCCTGCCTTCCCTGTTCCAATGTTGACAAAGGAGGAAAAGCTGGAACATGTCTAAATAAACAAAAAAGAAAAGAAAAGGTTTTAGAGCAGAAGTAGAAGAGAAATTAGCTATCAAAGCTGAAGTGAGAACCTTAAAAACTGCTACCAAAACGGATTCATGGAAATAAAAAAAAAGTATGAAAATCACTGATAAAGACAATGGGAACCCTTGTACTTAGGATTATTTAGAATAAGGTTCTGAATTCAGCTCTTGAGTCAAATGAAGGCAGCAAAATGAGCACACAAGAGGAACAATCTAAAAATCACTACCTACTTCTTCAGATTTTCCATAGACAATGATAAACATGCATGAAACAAATACTTTTCTTTCTCTAAAAATCTTTCAAGCCATTCTGAAATGCACAATCTCAACTTTACTTGCATCATACAGAAAAAGAAAGAGATACACAAAGAGGCAGAGACATAGACCTATAATGAGAAACAAAAATAAGTTATAACAGTTACACCATTTGAACAGAATAACAAATCAACTAGTGATGTAGAAATGAGAAGTATGTCAAAATCATAAAATAACTAAAAACATTTTGAGAATCAAAAAGAAAGAAATTGGAGGGAAGACTACTAAAATATTCATCCATATTAGGCCACTGCTTATGAAACAAGAATATTTTCACATAAGAAAAGGACAATAGAGGGGCGGCTAGGTGGTGGAGTGGATAAAGCACCGGCCCTGGAGTCAGGAGTACCTGGGTTCAAATCCAGTCTCAGACACTTTTAATAATTACCTAGCTGTGTGGCCTTGGGCAAGCCACTTAACCCCATTTGCCTTGCAAAAACCTAAAAAAACAAAACAAAAAAAAAAAGGACACTAGAACACAGGAATCAGAAAAAGAAAGAAGTAGAAAAATCTTGCAAGTGACCAGCTAATGCTCAAAAAGACAGCACCATTCCTGACCTCCACAATGAAAATGTTTTCATAAACCAAGATTTTGTCACCAGGAACAGAAAAATATAATAAGAAAATGTCAACCTGTTCCATGGAATATACTTAACTATAGACACAAACTTTTTAAACTCTGGGAATTTTATTTCCTTCTCCTGTGTTTTTAACATCATATTTACCAATTCAATTAAATAGAACTGCAACTGGAAAGGGATGATCAAGGTTATGCCCCAGCTCAAGAAATTTAAATGGCAAAAATTTAACAGGTGCATTCCTTGGATATGGCTGAGAAATGAAGAGGAGATTCAAGTTATGGGAAGCTTTCTCTGCACAGGGTCTCACTTTCCCTCCCTCTTCTCTAGATTTAACAGCCTTTTTCTGATCTTCTCCCAGATAATCCTACCTCATCCACCCTCCTCTCCAAAATACTAAAATTTCTAGTGCTACCTTTTATCTCTCTCAGTGTGAAAGGAAGCCTCAACAAGGCATCTCTAACAAAATAGAATAGAAACAACAAAATATCATAAATCCTATGGGTTGGCTAAGATGATTTCCAGAAACTACTAGAATGGCTAATCTCCTCCCCCTCAACTGAATTTATCTTTTTTTTATCTTATGCAATCTTTTTATGGGATTAAGTGACTTGCCCAAGGTCACACAGTTAAGTATTAAGTGTCTGGGATGGGATTTGAACTCAGGTCCTCCTAACTCCAGGCCATTATTCTATCTACTGTGCCACTTAGCTGCCCCTCAAATGAATTGATCTTAAATACCTCTAGTATTATTTACACATAAGGAAGTACAAAGTTGATTTGAGGATTCATTTTGTGTTGCTTGCCTCAGGTGCTATGCTGAAAATTACTCTATAAATGCAAATTAGCATCTAAGTAATCAAAGATGACATCAAGATGATATACCATCACAATCTATCAAATGTCATCAAATTTCTAGTAAATATGATCTATTCACAATTCAATATATCTTTAAAAATGATAACCAAAATATAGCTATCTTTGTAAGGTAAGACTAAGAAGAATCCTATTTGTTAATATCAATTTCTTTACTTTTGGCTATCCCTAAAGAAAGTAAGGGATAATTACCTAGCTGTGTGGCCTTGGGCAAGCCACTTAACCCCATTTGCCTTGCAAAAACCTAAAAAAAAAAAAGTAAGGGGAATTATACAAACTTGTCTTTATACAACTTTTATTCATCTTTGAGATGGAGTTGATTTGCCTACTAAGAGCAATCAGAGGCGAGTCAACAATTCTTTCCTTCAGCAATTCCTCCAGATTACATTTGTGTATACTAATTTGTGAAATATCAGGATAGAAATATTACTTACTAATTGCTGAAAGTAAAATATAATTGTATGTTTCTAGGAAAAAGGAAAACTTCAATTTTGAGGTTCTGGTACAGAGAAAGAAAAGATTCTTCTCATATGAAAGACTTAACTACTTCTGTCCCCCCCCACAGGTGGCTCAACAGACAATTTTGTACCTCCATCCAAGAAAAAGGGACAAAAAATAAGATAAGAATAAAAAAGTGGTGTGAGCCAACTGAAGAAGGGTAAAAGAAAGGGCACTGATCTATGCAATGATCCCAGGGGGCCAAAGAAGCAAGCTTCAGACTTACCTCCTGAGAGAGATAATGTTATCAAGATGCAAAAAAAAAAAAAAAGACATTTTCAAATAGGGTCATTATGGACTTTTGTTTTGCTTGTCTATACATATTTGTACTGAGGGGAGGGAAAGAAAGGGGAAGGGAAGAGACAAAATGGTTATTGAAACATGTTTTTTAAATATCTGGAAAAGGTCAGAGGGAATCATGGATAACCAAAAACCTAATATTTCTCCTATGAGAACAAACTTGGTCAATACAATTAACAATAATAAGAGCTAGCTAGTACATATAAGTTTTATACCTTATAAAATGCTTTATATATATTATCCAATTTGTTTATAAATCATTGTTTTTTAAAAATTTAAATAGCTGGGGAGCAGTGTATAGAGAACAGGCCCTGGAGTCAGGAGTACCTGAGTTCAAATCCAGCCTCAGACGACACTTAATAATTACCTAGCTGTGTGGCCTTGGGAAAGCCACTTACCCCTATTGCCTAGCAAAAACCTAAAAAAAAAAAATTTAAATAGCTGAAAGGAGTGAGCATTGACAATTACTCCTCTCTCTCTAGTTCTGCTAGTTATGAAAAAAAAAGTCTGTTATTCCTTTACCCTAACCCTTGGACCAGGCAATAACAAAATGTATTCACCTTTAAAGTAGCTACTGTTGGGGCAGTTGGGTGGCACAGTGTAGAGTACCAACCCTTAAGTCAGAAGAACTTGAGTTCAAATTTAGCCTCAGATACTTGATACTTACTAGCTCTGTGTTCTTGGGCAAGTCACTTAACCTCATTGCCTCGCAAAAATAAAAAAAATCAAATAGTTGCTGTTTAACTGCTGGTGGTTAGACCCTACCAATATAACAAAATTATAAAACTACCCAAACTGATTTACAGATTCAGTGCTATACTAAAGTATCAAAAGAATACACCACAGTACTAGAAAAAATAACAAAATTCATTTGGAGGAACAAAAGGATAAAACTCTCAAATGAAATAATGAAAAAATACCAGATCTCAAAACTGTTTGCTATCTGTTAAAGAATATAAGAAGTCATCAGTGGAATAAATTAGATACATATAAAAGTAATCAAATACAGTAGTAAGCATTCAATAAAAATGAACCCAAGGATTCCAACTACTAGAAGGACTTATGCTATTCAACAAAAAGCCATAAGGAAAGCTAGAAAATCAATGTAGCTGTAATTAGGTTAACACCAATACCTTAACCACTTATCACATTAAGTTCCAATTGGATATAAGATCTAAAGATTAAAAAGTCCTAACATAAACAAATTAGGAAAAGAAATGGTGGCAACTTCTCACATCTGTAGATGAAGGAGAGTTTCTGCCCCCCCCAAAAAAAACCATCAATGAAGTTAGAATTAAAATGGAAAGTTAATTGGCGGGGGGAATTCTTTGTAGCAACTTCTCAAAAGCCTAATATCCAAAATATATAGAAAATTCTGGGGGAAAAATATAACAAGAACCATTCTACAATAGGTAACTGTCAAATGACATAAACAGTTTTTAAAAGCAAAAGACCTTCTGTATAAAAAAATACTTGAAAATACTAATAATAAAAATGCAAATTAAAACAATCCCTAAGTTCCATCTCACAATCATCAAATTGAAGATGATGAAAATAGAAAAATGACATATTAGAGGGATTGCATGAGGCACTGTATATTATTGCCTTTGACTGATCTTCAAAATGGTACAACCGTTCTGAAAAATCATAGAATTATATCCAAAAACTTACCAAACAAATACAATATCACTACTGGGCTTATACCTCAAAGAGATCAATTAAAGAGGGGAGAAAAAAATCTCATGTGTACAAAAACATTTATGGTAGCAATTTTTGTTATAGCAAAGAACTGGAAACAAAGTGGATGCTCATTAACTGAGGAATGGCTAAACAAATTACACCATATAAACTTAATGAAATACTACTATGAAAAAAAGGGCAGATTCAGAGAGATCTGGGAGGTTTTTGTATGAATTTAATGCAGAACAAAAACTGAAGAAACAGCTCAACAACTTATATAATGGCTATAACATTGTAAAGGAAAACAATTGTGAAACACAAGTTCTATAATCAACATCATGACCAATCATGACTCCAAAAGAATGAAGATGAATCATACTTCCCACCTTCTGACAGAAATGTGATGGACTAAAAGCACAAAATAAAACACATTTTCAGATAGTGTGTGAATCTGTTTGGTAAGATTATACATATTTGTTACACTTGGCTTTAATTTTTTTATTGAGGGGGAGTTATTTGGGGAATAGTGATAGTGATAGTGATTCTAAAAAGGAAGAAAAAAAGAATAAATGAATCATTAAAAATAAAGAGAACAGAAGGAAATTCAGAAAGAGACACAGACAAACAAGGATGAATTAAAACAAATGTAATAAATGTGAATTATACTTACTCCCTCTCCCCGGCAAAAAAAACTCCAAGATTAACATAATGCAAAAAATCCCCTATAGATAACACAAGTTCACAATTTCATATATAATCCCTTTTTCATAGTAAACACGAGCATACTGAAATCATTTTTATTGATATTTATTATGCTTATAATAAATGAAATTTTTAAAAAACAGGTTCTATTTTGAAGGTGAAGAAGAGAAGGGACAGGATTATTCAGGTAAAATATTTCACTTAATTTTCTTTTCCAAACATGGGGGGGGGAGAAGAATAGGAAAGAGGCAAAACCACAAGTAAATAAAATATCATATTATGAACTCACACAACCAACACCAGATAAAAATAATCTGAGTTATGAACATATGATTGCCTATTCACAGTGGCAAAATGTCTCCCCCTCCCAATCCTACTTCATGCCCTGCCTCTCCAGGCACAGAGCCTCCCTGGACAGATGGTACAACCCAATGACTGGCTGGCACGAGGAACTCTTAACCTTAAGCCTCCTCACCATCTCTTTTGTTACCCCTCAGAAAGATGGTCCATAACCTACACTCCATTTCTAAGATGCGAAGTTTAGTTAATTGACTTCTGTTGAAATTTTTCACACGTAAATAAATGGCAACGGCAAAGTGGAGAGACCATGGGGTTGAAAGTCAGATGACCTAAATTCACCAGCTGGGTGGCTCAGGAACGTAACTTAACCTTTCTCAACCCCAATTACCTCATCAAGGAAATGGAGATAATAGTCACACCTATTTCCCTGGATTGTTGTGAGGCTCAAATAAGATTGTACATCTGTGTGTATAAAATTTTACAAACTTTTAAGTATTATTATATAAATGCTAATTACTACTATTAGTAGTAATTAAATATTCTTTTTCTTTCATTCTTTCAACAGTTGCCCAGTTACACTGGAAAACTTTTTCCTTTTTCTCCACTTTTAGCTCAAAATGACCCTGATCATGGGTGTTAAACTTAATAGTGCTAGTCACAATCATGGAAGATAAACATAATAGTGCTAGTCACAAAGGAAAAGAAAAATGAAGGTAAGTTGTTAGCAAAATCAGACATAATAACGAGCCTATGTCATCAAACTCAAAAGTCCTGAAAAGTATTCAGATGTCTATTCCTGAATCTCTATCTATAAAATGCTCCCTTTACAAGCACATTTTAAGCACTAGAACTCAAGATAATTAAAAATATATTTCTATTCAATCCTTAGTGTTATATAATTTGTTTAATTACTAATGTTACAACAGTGTTTCTACTATTTTTTGATACAAATGTACAGTACTTCAATTATGCTACAGAGTACTATTCAAAGTTAGTTTGGGACCCAAACCATCACTTTTTTTTTCTCTGTATTTTAATGGAGATGATGGAACATTAAGTGAGTTGGTTCCTTCACTTCAGCTCCTTCACAGCCAAACCAGGAGGCAGGGACTGTTTAAGTTTCTCTGCCTTCTCTTTGTCTGTGATGACCAATGTGTACAGGTACCTGGCTGCATCAGACCTTAAACTTCACATTGTCCTTGTTTTTCTTGATCTTGACAGATTTAGCATCTTTTTGTCTGGCTGTGAGCAGGAAGTCTTTTATTTCCTCATTTTTTCGGGGCATGGTGACAGCAGTGGCGAGTGGCCCAAGAGATAGAGCCCCTATCACTATCCCCGGGGAAGTCCTGAGCAGCCCCGAGCCCCCACAACCGGAGGATAGCACCGGATTCCCCACAGATTAATCAAGCCTTACCTCCAAACCATCACTTTCTTATAATAACATGTCTATGGAAAAATAAAGACAACTTAATAGACAAATTTTTGGAACACAATCCATTTGTAAAGCTGGGCCTTCTTGTATATATGGTTTCCATATATACAAGAAACAAAAAGTTAAGAGGCAGAGGGGGAGGGGGAGGGAGGGGTCATCAGTACTTGAAAACTGTCTAGTTAGAAAGCAGCTTAATTCTGGGCTCCACAACCAAAGGACTACAAAAACTTAAAAAGTTTTCAGGGGTGGGGCGGCTAGGTGGCAGTAATGGATAAAGCACTGGCCTTGGGAGTCAGGAGTACCTGGGTTCAAATCCGGTCTCAGACACTTAATAATTACCTAGCTGTGTGGCCTTGGGAAAGCCACTTAACCCCATTTGCCTTGCAAAAACCTAAAAAAAAAAAAGTTTCCAGGGGAAGTAGCAAAAACAACTAACAGTTTGAATAAGTCCAATGAGGAAAAGTTAAAGAAACAAGGATTAGTAAAATTAAAGGCACAAAAGAAACTTTCCCACCTGTCTTCAAGGTCATTTTAAGTGGTATTGGCAACAAACCAAGCAAGCTCTAGAGGTTGCTGTCCACAGGGAAGCACTGTATAATGAGCTGTTTTGTACAATTAGGATACTGAATTTAAACTACAACACTTATAACAGGAATATAGAACTTTCTAATGGCAAGAGCTGAATAGGATGAAAACACACTGGTAAAGCATTTTGTAGCATCTCCTTCACTGAACATTTAAGGGGAAACAGTTGACAGTTTTCTATAAGGAGATGGGGATAAATGGATTCTTGATTTCCCTTCCAAAAGTATGAGCATATGGTAGGTACACTGATTATAAATACAAAGAGTTTCATAAGCACTAAAAATACTTAAAGTATATTTAAGTTATAATATCTTGGAATACTAAAGAAAAGGAAAAGGCACATATTTTGTAGTTTTTTTTAACAAGATTGTTTCTTTAAAGAGCATACTCACAGTCAAAGCATTAGAAGAAAACAAACAAGTTTCCTCTCAAAAAAAAGTCAAGTCTCAGATTTCACTAACTAACCTACATTTTCTCACTACATGTTGCTTCTGAGGAGTTGTGAGAAGAAAGGGCTATCAACATTAGTGCTACTAAATCTAGCCACAATTTGAAAAGTTATACAGACTTTCCTAATCAAAATCTAAATTTATCCTCAGATAACTGGCAAAAGTATACAACTGAGTAGTCTACATACACAGACAGTCTAGACAGGTGGTGGGTTTGCTTTTTCCGTCTGTTTCTTGAAAATGTAGCTAAGTTATATGAATTCTATTTCTTAGCACCAGGCAAATTCTGAAATGAACCCCAGATCAATGACCAGTTATCTTCTTGTTCAAACTGAGATATGTTCCTGGATAGACTATATGACAATTCATCCAATAGCTGGTCTACTAGTTGCTGAAATTTGATTCAGGAAGATTCTGAATGGAAAACGTTTCTTAAAGCCACTGTCTTGTAGCTCTTATTTGTCATTTACCTACCATTTACTTACATGCGAACAAACACATACACACACACACATTTCTAAACAAGATTATAAGCTCTTTGAGGACAAGGACCATGTTTTATAATCACTTCAATTCAACATTTATTATGCCTCTCATGTGTAAAATATTCTGTTAGGCAATAGGGATACAAATATTTTTTAAATGATGATCCTCCCTTCAGGAGGATTCTCCTGGAGAGGGGAAGGTATAATCTATACTCAAATAAGCATAATATAATGTACAAAGTAATAGGTTAAAAATTCCCAGATCAAAGTCTATTATCTTCATGTTCAAAGAGTATCTCCTGGCTAAACTAAATGACAGCACATCATCTACTCACTAAGGAACTTTTATTCAGAGTTGCGCTGGAAAATCAGCTAGAAAAAAGGAGAGATTACACTTTCTTTCAACTGAGATTCTGTTATTTTAGGACCAAAGAAATAGGGTGGATCAAAAAGCACTGAATAGGGAGTAAGAAAACCTATATAACCCTGAATTATTCATTTCCCTTCCCAGATCACAGATTCCTCATCTGGAAATTTAAGATATTAAATGGTCTCTACCTAAGTCCTCCTTGCATTTCCAACTCCCAGAAAGCCTACCAAAAAAATATTTGAGAACTAGCTGATGTTTTATACATGAAGAGGCTAGATACAGGGGAAATTCTTTTCTCCTACTCAAGGTCTATTTTCCATTTCTTCTTATGCCCAACTCCAAAAAACATTAGACTGCTGAAAGAACATAAGCAGTACCTCTAGCATCAAAATGAATAGACTAGCCAGATGCATATCTACATAACTTCCTAGACACCTGACACAGAAGACAGAGTGTCTTTTTTTTTTTGGTAAGGAAGCTTCAATGATTAAAGTAAATATCATAGTTATATCTTTGTAGATTCTAATTCAAATAGGTTTCCACTTATCAAAATTTTTTCCAATCACAACTGTACTCAAATAGTTATTCATGTATGAAAAAAGTCCAAAGCAATAATACTAATATTTATATAGAAGCAAATGCTGAGGTTTTACCTCGTGTCCAGAAAATCAAATTGGTTAAGATGATAAAATATGGAAAGTCAACCCTGGAAGGGCTGCAAAAAGCTAGGTACACAGATACAGACAGGTAGACTACAAATGGATTCATCCATTCAGAAAAATAACTTAGAACCATAGAAAGAGAGCAGTTAAATATACATATACTTTGATCTACAAACTCCTCTAGATGAATGAAGAATTTATTAAATGTTTAATATGTGCAAAGCACTGTTCTAAATAGAAAATAAGACAGTTCCTGGTTTGAAGGAGCTCACATTCTAATGGAGGAGACAACACATTTGAAAGATTTCAGCTGCAAATCAGATGGAAAGTTCTCATGGTTCTTTTGGTATAGCAGCAAAAGAGATGGTAATAACCTCTTCTTTAATATTATTTCCACTGATAAAATTCATATAAATTTCTGATTTTAAATCATTTGACAGTGCCAAGTACTCTGGTAATTGGAACATTCTTTTCCTAAATTTCAAATGATGTGGCTCTAAGAACCTGCAGGAGTGTGTCTCTACAAGGGCTGTTTCCCAAGATGATGTCTGAGGGCACTGAGTTGCAGCACTGCTACTCCAAAAGTTCTTGGGTTCAGGGTCCTGAACTGTTTCCATCAGAGTCTGAGGGCCAAAAAATTGTTGGTGGTGATTTGACTTCCCCTGCAAAGGTTGCCTCCTGTCTCTCACTGAAGTTGCCTTGCTATTTTGGCTAGGGTAAACTTGCCTGCGCTGTAGTTGACAATTGGTGGGAAGGATTGGACCTTTTTCCATAGAAGCCACTTCCTTAAATGATGATTATGAGGGCTGGTCTAGAAAAGAGGCCCAATGGTATGTGGGATGATGCTACTCTCAGAGATACTGTGCCTATCTGTCTGCTGGAATCAGTTGGTCAGCAGTTGATGGTGGTGGTGAGAAAGCCTGGCCCCTTCTTCAAAATGACTGCAACTTTCAATGATGACTGCAAAGTCTGGGGCAGATCAGTGACAAAAAACTTCATATACACCAAAATATCTACAGTAGTACTTTCTGTGGTAAAGAATTGGAAATAAAATGTTCTGTTAGAATGGCCAGAGCTAAACAGAAGGTTTGATCTTCAGATACAAGACTCAGGTGAAGCATGGAGATTGAAGGAGGGGGAAAATATGAGGGACTTAATGATGATGAACTGCATGTATTCCTGCATAGAAAAATGACACTGATAATACTCATATGAACCTTCTAAGTTAATAATAGAGCAGGTAGAAGGAGCTTTTATAGTTAAAGCACAGGAGAAAGCTGAATTCGAAGATAAAATATGGTGTAAAAATGGAGTCAATAGAAAAGAAGGGAAATGTAATGGGAGAAAGAAAAAGGAGAGGGGGAATAGGCCAAGATATCTCATATAATAAGTTTTTTCTTTATTTCAATGAGCTATTGCAATGATATGGAAGGGGGGAAGGCAAGGGGGAATGAGGGAATCTTTCCTTTCATCAAAGGTAGCTAAGAGAGGAAACAGCATATATACTCAATGGGGTATAGGCATCTGGAGTAAGAAGGAGGGGGGAGCAGGGGGAAGGGGTGGGGATGTGCGTAATGGAGGAGAGGATGGGCCATGGGGGGAAAGTGGTCAGATATAACACATTTTCCTTTTTACTTCTTGCAAGGGGCTGGGATTGGAAGGCCTGTCCAGGACCATAGGGCCAGATGGGTGCTGGGCCTAAGGGGTGGTAGTGGGGCTCGGGGCCTCTTGGCCCCAGGACCAGGGATCTGTCTGCTGTGCCACTCAGCAACCCTACAGCAGAGTCAGAGTGAAAGGAGAGAGAAAATATAGTACATGGTAGTGGAGAAATAAGAAAGGAGGGAGTTGCGATCAGCAATGGCAATGGTGGAAAAATATGGAAGTAACTCTGGTGATGGACTTATCATAAAGAATGTGATCCACCCATGACAGAGTTGTTGGAACAAAGACTGAAGCACATTTTTTATTATTATTATTTGGGGGAAGGGTGCAGGGCAAATGGGGCTGTGTGGCCTGCCTGGAGCCACATAGCAGGGTGATCTTTGGGTGTCTGAGGCCAGATTTGGACCCGGGTGCTCCTGGCTCAAGGGCCAATGCTCTGTACGCCACCCTGCCACCCCTACTATTATTACTATTTTATTTTATTTTGGGTCTTTTTTTTCCTTTTTCGGTTTTTGCAGGGCAGTGGGGTTGGGGTGGCTTGCATGACACACGGCTGGGTGATTGTTGGGTGTATGGGGCTGGATATGGGCTCAGGTGCTCATGCCTCCAGGGCTGGGGCTCCGTCCATTGCAACCCCTGGACATACCTACAATTATTACTATTATTTTTTTAATTTTAATTTTTTTTCTCTCCCTTTTACTTTATCGCTCAAGTGAATCTATATTTTGGGGAGGGGTATTGTTTACTCTTAAACAAGAATATTTTATTAATGTATAAAAAAATTATTTGTACAAAAAGAGAATAAATATTAAAAATAAAAAAAGAATTGGAAATAAAGTAGATACCCACCAATTGAAGACAAACCATGGTACATGAATCACTATGCTGTAATAGCAATGATTATGATGTATAGAAGAAAAACATGGAAACACTTCTATAAACTGATGCAAAATGAAGTAGAATCAGGTAGACCCAAGAACACAATGACAACAATGCACACAGCAAGCACAACCAAAAAATCAAAACTAAATCCCCTTAAAAAATTATAATGATCAAAGTTGGCATCTAGAAAAAGTGAGAAATGGTGAGAAGAAACTACTCCTCTACAGAGGCGAAAGACCCATGAATTTGGACATTTTTTTTCTTCCTCTTTTTTCCTTTTTTTTTTTTTTGCTTGCTTGTTTGTTATTTCTTATAAAAGATGGTTCTCTGGGAGAGGATTTGGAATACAGTAAGAATTATAATTACTGTTGTGTTGTTAGTGGGAATTATAATATGAGATGAACAGATAATGGTAAGTAATAGATGATAAATGCAAAGCACTGGCAGTCTTTTTTTAAAAATTAGTAAAAATATGGCTTTTCTCCCTCATCTCACTCCAAATTGAGAAAGAAACATAAAATGTCTGTTTATAAACATGCATGGTCAAGTAAAACAAATTTCCATATTGGCTATTTTCCTCCACCAATATTAAAAAAAAAATCTTCCATTCTTCACCCTGAGTCTTTCACTAATAAAGAGAAAGATGGTAAGGTAGCTAGGTGGCACAGTGGATAGAGGGCCCTGGAGTCAAAAAGGCAGGAGTTCAAATTTGACCTCAGTAACTTGACAGTCACCAGCTTTTCAACCTTGGGCAAGTTATTTAACCCCAAAGCCTCACATAAGCAAAACAAAAAAAAAACAAAATGAATATAACCAAACATGAGACAGGTGGTATGTTTCATCATTAGTACTTTAGAATCATAATTGGTCATTTTACTGATCAGAGTGCCTAAATCTCTTCATCATTTTACAAAGTTGTTGTTATTATGTAAATTGTTCTCTAGGTTCTGTTCATTTCACTCTGAATCAGTTCATAAAAAAGTTTTCCAAGTTTTCTCTGAGACAATCTCCTTCATGTTTTACAACACAATAGAATATCCTATCACATTTATAGACAATAAATTCCCCAATTAATGGGCACTCCCTCAATTTTCAATTCTTTACCACTTCAAAAAGATCTATAAATATTTGTCAACATTCTTGGAGTTTGTTTTGTTTAGTAGTATTAATTCCTCTCTTACTCTACCCTCCCTCTAATTCTCCCTTCCTTCATTTCCAACTTATTTCCCTATTGAATAAAATGTATTTCTCTATCCAACCTTGTGTGTATATGTATGTGAGTGTGTTTAGTGCACTGTTTCCTTTGATCAGTTCAGATGAGTGAGGTTCAAGTGTCAGACACTCTCCTTTATCCCTTCCTCCTTGCTGGTAGCTTGTACCTACATCCTGATTATGTGAGATAATTTTCTCTAACATCTTCATCCCCTCTTTCCCCAAATATACCTTTTATGGTCATCAAGACATAACAGAACCAATTCCAGACCTTCTGTCTAATCAGATTCTCTATATACATCTGATAATAAATTTCAGAAGGGACACATATCTCTTCACATCACTGACTATTTATCTGTAGAATTGTACTAAGTTTTTTGCTGCATAAGTTATTCCTGGCTATAAGCCTAGATACTCTGCATTTGGGAATA
The DNA here is from genome assembly GCF_037893015.1 of Macrotis lagotis. Classification (NCBI taxonomy): domain Eukaryota; kingdom Metazoa; phylum Chordata; class Mammalia; order Peramelemorphia; family Peramelidae; genus Macrotis; species Macrotis lagotis. Next base: position 795,222,391 of record NC_133658.1, read on the forward strand.
CTATATTCCAGGCTCTACACTACTACACAATGTTGGCTGCTAAGTCATGTGTAATTCCTTGGTACCTGAATTTGTTCTTTCTGCATGCTTGTTTTATTTCTTCTTTGACCTGGAAGATCTGGATGTTGACTGTAATGTTCCTACAATTTTCTCTTTGGGGTTTCTGTCAAGAAATGACTGGTCAACCCTATTTCCATTAGGTGGCACAGTGAAAAAAAAAAGCACCAGTTCTGGTGTTAGAAAAACTCGAGTTCAAATCCGGTCTCAGATGTGATAATTGTATAACCCTGGACAAGTCATTTAATGTTTGTTTGCCCCAATATCTAGCATCTACTTCCAAGAGTTATGTCAATAAAATGAAATATTTTAAAAGTGCTTTTAAAATCTTAGAACAGGGGAGGCTAGGTGGCATAGTGGATAAAGCAAAGCACCAGCCTTGGAGTCAGGAGTGCCTGGGTTCACATGCGGTCTCAGACACTTACCTAGCTGTGTGGCCTTGGGCAAGCCACTTAACCCCATTTGCCTTGCAAAAACCTTAAAAAAAAAAAAAAGAACAGCCCTGGAGTCAGGAGGACCTGAGTTCAAGTCTGGTCTCAGACAATAATTACCTAGCTGTGTGACCCTGGGCAAGTCATTTAACTCCATTGCCTTAAATAAAAAAAGAAAAAGAAAACCTTAGAACATTATACAAGTGCTAGCTATCATCATCATTATTATTATTATTATTATTATTATTATTATTATTCATTCAACCCATACACAAGTGGATTTGAGGCCCTTTACTATTCTAGTTGCTCTTATTTGGAAGCTCTCCAAAGTATTTAACATACATGCATTTAGCAAACATTTATTAAGCACCTACCCTGTGCAAAATACTGCATTAGGCAGTGGCTGTTGGGCATAGATATATTAAATTTTAGGTAAGATAGGATTCCCAACCTCATTAATATTTCCCATTTATCCTATAGGTAGCTTATCTATAGTAAGTTTGCATTATCTGCCCCATTAGATTTTAAGCTCCTTGAGGGTAAGGACTTTTTTCTTAGTTTTCTTGGCCTCTTTTTGTTTTCAAGGTACTTAAATGCTTAGTGACTAATTGAAATAAGATGTCTAGACTCTTTTTTTTAGTCTTGTCTTTCAGGTAGTTCAATCCTTCTTAAATTATCTCTCCTTGATTTGTTTTCCAAATTAGTTGTTTCTATTATGACACATACACTTCATATTTTCTCCTATTTTATTCATCAATTTCCCTTAGGTTTTAATCTTTCTTATCTCAGGAAGTCATTAGCTTGCTTCTCTTTAGTCCATTCTAATTTTTAAGGAGTGGTTGTTTGTACAAAGTTTTATATTATTTATGCCAAGTTAATTCCAATTCTTTTATGGCTCTCATTAGTTGAATAAGCTCAAGTCATTTTTTCTTTAAGGCTTTGCTTATAGATATTTTGATGTCACTGTATTTCTTCTGAGTTTGTGGCTGAAGTATCCCTGTTTTGGGGTTTTGTTTCTTTTCCAAAGGCAATGTGTTTAAGTGACTTGCCCAAGGTCACATGTGTCTGAGGCAAGATTTGAACTCAGGTCCTCCAGACTGCAGGGCTGGTGCTCTATCCACTGTGCCACCTGGTTGCCCCTTGAAGTGTCCCCATTACCAAAATAGCTTCTCATGGTACAGTTTTTGTTTGCTCACTCTTCCAGCTTCCTTCCTGACTTCTGACTTGATATTTTAGCCAGGCTCTGAAAAACTGGAGAGAACTTCTGGGATGGTCCTACTGCTGCTTTCTTGGGATGTTCAAGATTTCCTGCAAGTTATATGATGTAGGGCAAAAATCTGATCACCATCCTCCCCTCCACTTCTGAACTCTGCTAGTTCCTAACTTGAGCAACAGGCCTGTGAGCCTGCCCTGTTTGGAGTTTCAGGAAATTGCTGTTAGAATCAGCCACCATCAACCAACAGAAAAGTTTTGCTGGGTCAGAGTGACAGAACTAGAGGCTTCCTCTTGGTCCCAGATCCCTCCCTTGGTTATTACTTTGTAAATTTCAAACTGAATTATCAGTTGGAATTGAGACCCCACTCCACTCCTAACATCCAAACACACAGTGGTGCTTGCTTCTAAATTTGCTTTTAATTCGTCCACAGCTAAGGGCCTAAAAACCATGGAATGATATCCCTAGAAGTACATCTACTCCTCAATCCCCTCCTGGATTTGTGACCTAGAATTAGATAGTGTCACAGCTAGCAGTCTGCTCCTATTGCTTTACCCTGAACAAGCTGAAGCCCCTTTATGTTAGATTCAGGACCTCCTCTTAACATGGTGCCCAGCCTCACCCTGAGATGGAATGATGCACTCCCAACCAGACCCAAACACCAGTGTCCAAAAACCTCTCTATCATTCCATGCCCACCTGGGCCAGAAAATGATACAATGTTGCTTGTTCAGTTTTTCTTGGATTTACTAATCAGGATTTGGTCTGGTACATTATCTAGTTCTATTTGGAGTGAAGTTCCCAGTACTTTTTCCTGCTTAGCCACCATCTAAAAGTGGCTTAGACCTCTAATACTGGTGTCAGGAACCTCAAAATCATAGCTATCTGTAGGGCAAACTGAAATTTGATCCACTGTCAAATTTTGGGTGTGCTGAAATCAATCAACAAATATTTACTGAGTGCCAAGCATTGTGGTGGAACAAATACAGAAGTGAGGCAGTACCTGGACCTTACATCCTACTAGGGAAATATAACATACACAAATAAGTAAATAGAGGATATATGCAAAATTAAATTACTAAGAGGAGGAAGGCAACAAGGAGGTACTAACAACTAATATAAAAACAAGGAAATGCAAAAACCAAAAATATAACAACAAATGCATTTTTTTAAAATAGTTATTTACGGCCAAATTTTTTTATTATCTATCAAAAAGATTTTGCAATATATCCAAAATTTGCTTTTTTTATTTTTATTTTTTTCCTGACCCAATGACTTCTTTGCTTTACCCACAAGTATAACACAACCTCTCTCTGCTTACAGCCCCTATTCTTCATAGATGAAGATGATGCTTACTAACTCCTCCTCTTGTAAGATCATGCCAACCCTGAAATTCACACCTCCCCCCCCCCATCCCCATTCTCCATTTAAGGAAGGCCCAAGGCAATCATCTCCCCAGGCTGAAGAACTTCATCAGGTCCTTCCCTTTCTCTCTCTCCTTTTAGTTTTTTTTTTTTTAATGTATTGTCTTCAGGCATCAGTTCTAAAGAGCTTGGAGCACAAGAACTGTCTTTTGCCTTAAACTTTACTAAGTGTTTAATGGTTTATTGACTAATCCATCATCAGTTGGATATAATCTTTGAGTTGCTTCTCTAATATAACAGATAGATTTGTTTCTGAACCATCACTTCTAACCCTAACTTCTTATAATCAATGACAATATATTTGGGATGCAAGCTGGTCACATACTAAATGTAGTTTATGGCTAAGAGATAGAATGAATCTTTATTCTTAACTAAAGCTAAACATGTATGACCTGGGGGCAGCTTAGGTGGTGCAGTGGATAAAGCACTGGCCCTGAAGTCAGGAGAACCTGAGTTCAAATCTGGCCTCAGACACTTAATAATTGCCTAGCTGTGTGACCTTGAGCAAGCCACTTAACCCCATTGCCTTGCAAAAAAACTAAAAACAAAAACCAGAATGTATGACCTGGATCTGGATAGTAAGTGTCACAGCTGGCATCTGCTGCTTCACCTTCAACAAGTTTAGATCCTTCTACGTTAGATCCTAGAGCTCCTCCTTACACTAATGCCCAGTCTCACCCTGAGCTAGAATGGTACACTTCTGACAAGACTCAGTCTCTGGAGTCCAAAAACCTGCAGTCCAACACCCTAGGCGCCACTTGGGTTGGGAAAATGGCACACAATGGGTTTTTTCCTCTTGAATTTACCATTCAGGATTTGGTCCAGTACATTGTTTAGATTGTTTGGAAAAGAACCATACTTAGTATTATGTTGTAATAACTGAACTAGATATACCAAATATAAATATGTTCTTAAATCTGTTAATATATCTTCTCCATTTAGCACTAATTAAAACAACTTTTTCTTTAGGTTTTCACCTATCAACAAAAACCTATGCCATAAATATTACAACAAAAGACCAGCTCAAAAGGAAGCCCAGAGTCCAAAAAGTTGTTAAAGTTACTTTCATCAGAAACCTTTAGTCAGAATTGAGTTTTGTTAATAGCAAAGTGAAAAAAACTGATAAATGCAAAAACAATTAACAATCCAATATAATTTTATAGTAAGTACATAGTAGGTACAAAGAACTTGGGAAAAATTTCAATGCAGCACCTATAATACTTCAATCAAATAACTGGTAAATGAAAAGATAAAATCTAATCAAAAAGTATGTAACAAAATCCTTTTCTCTGGAAGGAGGAAGGAAGATTGCCTAACTTATTATATGAGAAAAATCTAATGAATTCTTCTGTCCCCAAACTCAAAGCACCAGGGGATAAGAGATTTATAGCTGGAAGGGACTTTCACAGTTGTCCAGTCCAAACTCATTTTACAGATAAGCAAGAAGTTAAATGACTTGCTCAGGATCATATAGCTAATAACTAATAAGCATGCCATGCAAGAGTCAGATCTTCTTGACTCAAGGCCAGTGGATAGAGATTCACTACACAAAGCTGGCTCTCAATTTGTTTCTACAATCAAAATGTTGAAAAAAAATTAGGCTCCAGCATTGGACCATAAGCCCAACTCTCATTCTTCCTAAGGAAAAGATACATATTTTCCATTATTCTTAAGCCTTTTTGGTTTATCTGCTGTAAGGTGATGCTCAATAAATATATGTTCACAATGCTGTCTACAAAGTCTCAGGCCTAAACTCTAAGAGGAGGAGGAGGAAGAAGGAAGATAAACAGGACCACTGGTCAAAGCATGTCCCATGATGGGCATCCTCTTTTACTGATCTTTCTCCACTGACTTGCAAAGTTCTGTAGTCTTGGTGCCATTAAGTCTAGTCTAATAAATGCTGTACTACAAAAGGAACCTACAGATGGGGGGGGGGGGGTTCTTCTTGACTCTGCTGATTTTATTCCTCACAGTGTATTCATCTAAGAACTCTAAGAGTTAACATAATGAATTAAGAAAGGTCTAGACTAACTGATCTTTATTTGATATAATGTCATGGTTTAAGCAATAAATCAAGCTTATTTTAGCTACTTATCCTTTAAAATGAGCAATGCATTACTGAAATGTAAGAACAAAAATAATTTCACTGTTCAGAAAATACCTATACCTGCCCCTCTAGGAAAGAGCTCTTTGCAACTAAAAACCAAAGTTCATTTGTTATATATGAATCCACCAAAAAGTCTGAACTGTTCATTTCAACTCTGGCCATAGGAAAAGACCAAAAGAGAGAGAGAGAGAGTGAGTCAGAGTCTTCACAAGCTACTTGAATTGCTTAAAGCCCACACTAATTTAGGGAAAGATTTTACTAATACAGACTTTTAAAATGGCTATCTTTTCATTCTGGATGACATTACTAGACTACTGCTACATTGCATAGATAAAAATCTACCCATCTGAATAAAACATAGTTTCTTCAACTTTTAATACCTGTGTACCTTTGGTACCATTTTATAACAAAATCATGACCTTAACAGGATAATATACTACATCTCAACAGCTGTTAAACACATCTAAGTTGTCAAAAGTTGAAATCCCTTTCTAAAGTGAGTTCAGAACAAACCAAAACACATTCATCTTTTCCTTTAAATATATGGTAATCCTAAGGAAATACACTTCATTTATATTTTTAGAGCCATTTAAGCAGCAAAAGATAGGACACTTGTAACAGTGAAACTGGGAAATTACACACTACTACAGAAACACAGGACTTAATGGTGTGATCCTATCATGTATGCAAATCATTGTCCAAGGCTTTTAGGTCTCATTCAGGACTTTGAATATTTCCATACATGGGAATATTCCACAAATGAGCAGTGATAAAGACCAACATAAACAATGACACCCATTTATAAACAATTTGATGCTTAAAATGGGGTCCTAAAAGATACTAAGGACTCAGAGAACAACAATGAAAAAAAATACTGATAACTTAGAAAGCAAGGAGACGAGTGATAACAGGCCTCCAGCTCTGTTTACTACTGAAGATAGAAATGCTCTTTATAAAAAAAGGATCAAAAATCTGCAATTATGTGTATGACAGTATTTGACCCTGTTGTCAAGCAAAACCAAAAGCTAGAAGATACAAAATTCTTTAACTCATTGATACCCTAGAACAAATTAGTTCATAGTTTATCCCATAAAAGTCTAGAGAGAACAATATACTCATTTAAGAGAGAAAAAGGAAAATCTAAAACAAATAACTGGGAATGAACTGCTATTGTTGTTTGTAAACACTGGGTCAGCTGGGTGATAAAGGACACTGGGTTGAGTTTAATTGTTCATTTTCATTTAGAGTAACATCTTCAGGATTTCGTTTTACTCTGACCTCAAGAGCCCATGGGCCCAAGGATGAAAACGTCGAAAAAGTTGAAGGGAGTCCCCTAGAGGAAGTGAAACTGACCAATCAATTCTCTCCCAGCCACGCACCCAGGAGAGGAAGGGTTCTGGTAGTCTTTGACAGGAAAAAGAAAAAAAAAGGAACTTCTAGGTTGCAAGGGAGCTAAAGAGAAAAGGCCCAGATAAATCATCATTCCTGAGAATAAATGTCCTCACACATTGAGTAGAGAGAAAATAAGTGATAAGAACCTAAGGGAATGGAGGACAAGCCAGGCTTTGGTGGAAGAGTCTGCGGTCAAAGGAGTTCTAAGCAAATCAGGGGAGATTTGGAGAAAAATAACATGTGTATTCAAAAGACTGCTAAGAAGTCAATGAGATTTCTAGATTCTATCCAGCTATATGACCTTAAGCAAATCATTTGGGTCTTTTTGGGTCTGAGTTTCCTCCCTTGTAAAAGAAAGGAGTTGGCCTAGATCGGAGATTTTTTTCCATCCTTTTTGTGTCACCGACCTCTGTCAGTACCTTCTCAGAATTTTTTAAAAACGTAAAATCAAAAACATTGGCTCACAACAGACACCAATTATACGGAAAAACAATTGTCAATACATTAAAAGTTTTAAGCTCCCTGATAACTTCGAATTCCATCCCCAGAGAAATTCATGAAGCCGAGGATAAAAACCCCTGACCTAGATTATCGACAAGGTCCTTTCAAATGCTGAAATTATCTGCGGCAGAAAATTCAAGTGAGAATGACCCAGGAAAAGGAGGACCTGGGAGACGGAGAGCTTCAGAGAAAAACAACAGGCTGTTTCCTGGCAACAGAAAAGATGGAGTTTGTAAGCTCTATCAAATTCAAAAAAAAATGCACCTGATTTCAGATTCAAACAATACCCAGGGGAGAAGGCTGCGGGAAGGTGCCGCTCCTCCTTTCTCCAGGAGACAAGGGGGGATCCCACGACCCTGCGGGGTGATCCTGCGGCGGCAGCCCACAGGCGGCCGGCCCGGGCCGGGGTCGGCAAGGGGGCTCCCCTGCGCACCTCTGCCCCGGCGCCAGCTCCCCTGCCGGAAGGGGCTCTCCGGCCGGGCGCCGGGCTGTGCCCGGGGGCGCCGGGCTGTGCCCGCGGGCGCCGGGCTGTGCCCGCGGGCAGGCTCCCCCGGGGACGCCGGGCCCCCGCGCCGCCCGCTCCGGGCTCGTCAGGAAGTCGCTGCCCCTTCCCAAGCGGGCACCGCCGGAGGCGCCTCCTCAGCGGCGCCGCGTGCCCCCGGGGTCCCCGGAGCCGGCACTCGGGGTCTCCCTCCGGGGCCGCCCGCTCCGCCCCCCCCCGCGGGGTGACCCGCCGTGCCCGGGCCGCCCCCGCCCCCCCCCCGGCCCGGCCGGCCCCGAGCCGCCCGCTACCTTGGCCTTGGTGACGAGGTGCGTGGCCCGCTTGACCACGGCGAAGTTGCCCTTGCCGATGGTGCGGTCGATCTCGTAGTAGCCGATGCGGGCGGGCATCGGGCCGCGGGGGGCCGGGGCCGGAGGGCGCGGGGGGCCGGCCGAGGGCCCCGGGGCGGGCGCGGCCGGGGGGCCGGCCGCGGCCGGGGGCAGCAGTCGGGCGGCCGGAACGACTCCCCCGGCCCCGGCCCCCGCAGCCCCGCCAGCTCCGCTCGCCGCCGCCGCCGCCATCTTGTTGTGCAGAGAAACCTCCGGGACCGCGGGGAGCCGGGCGGGGGGGCGGGGGGGCGGGAAAGGAGGGGGAAGCGGGGCGGACGTCACCGGGGGGCGGGGCGCCCGCGCCGCCCGGCGCCCGGCGCCATGGCAACCGCGCGTCACGTGCCGATTCGCGTCACCGCCCGGAGCCATGGCGACCGTGACGTCCCCGGCGCGCTCGGCCTCCCCGCGTGGGGCGCCGGCTCCCGAGCGCCCCCCTCCGGGGCCGAGTCCGAGCTGCGGCCGGGCCCGCCCACGTGACCGCTGACCTCCCTCACCCCCTCTCCGGGCGCCGGCCGCCGGGGTCGCGCCCCTGGCTGACCCCGCCGGCCCTCCTCCGTAAAATGCTTCCCTTCCTGCCCCTCCGGCGCGCCGCCGACCCCGCTCTGAGGTCACCGATGACCTCATCGCCACAGGAATGACCTCTGACCGCCGGCGGCGTGACGTAACGCCCCTTCCCGGCTTTGTGACCTTGGGGGGGGCTGCCTTTCCTTGCCGCCCGGCCCCGCACCCCCCCCCCCCGCCTCCCCGGACGCCGCGACTCCCCGAGCGCCTCTCCCCCCGCCTCAGTTTCAAAAACGGGTTCTTGTGGGGGTGCGGGAAGGAAGCAAGGAGGGGGCAAACGGGAAAACTCAAAATAAATAAAATCTTTCTAAAAAAAAATGGGTTCCTTTCCTCCTCCTAACCCCTAAAGGAGTATATTCTCCTTCCCTTCCATGAGGTTATTTCCTTCGGGTTTCAATTAGACCTTCTGGGGCATGTGGCTCCTGATGTATCTAGAGTTTAATCTCCAGCAGGATATAACTTCACGTTTTCTCCCTTGGTGGTCCCACAAGCACCCAGATTCAAAATGTCCAAAACCAAAAACACCGCCTTCCCTTTGAAACCACCTCCTGAATTCTCTCTTTTTTTTTTCTTCTATTATTGGCATTTTCCTGTCTACCTCCAGAAAGCCCCAAATCATGCTTCACTCTGCCTTATATGGAATCGGTTGCCAAGTTCTGTCAAGTTCTAGGTATCTCACACCTGTTTCCTCCTCTCCCTCACTACTGTCATCACCCAAGCTAGACTTCCATTGCCTCTCACCTGGACTGTCACAACTGGATTCTAACTGGTTTCCCCACAAGATCTCCTTTCCTCAAGTCATCCTTCACCCAAATGCCAGAGCAATGCTTTACTAACCGTGAAACTCTCCTCGGACCTCATCATATAACTTCAAGAGTTTGCTAACTCATCTTCCTGAACTTAAAACTGGCCTCTAGCTATACAACCCCAGGCAAGTCACTTCACTCTTTCTACCTCAGTTTCCTCATCTGTAAACCGAGCTGGAGAAGGAAATGGTAAACCTTTACATATTTTTGTCAAAACTCCAAAATGGCATCACAAAAGCCTCAGACATGACTGAAAATGACTCAACAACAACAAAGCAAGGTAATTACCGCATGAGAAAATGAAATTGTGAGACACAGGGTTAACAAGATCTCTATGAAGGAACAACAGGGATTTCCTATTCCCTTTTCCTCGGTCATGAGAGAGACTTCCCACTAACCATCCAGGAATAAAGGATCACTACAACTAAATATATTTTCTGAGCAGTGGCAGGTTTTGGTCATTTAGAATTCTGGATTGCCATGTGAGAAACAGGAAATTCCTCCTCTTTCTCTTCACCGTCTCTTTTTCTTCTTTCTCCTTCTTCTCTTCCTCCTCCTTCTTCCCCTTGTCCTCCTCCTTTTTTCTTCCGCTTCCCTCCATCATGCCTATTTCCTGAATAAACAGAGGACAAGACTATCATCCAGAATCTCCTGCTATACTCATCCAATCATAGCCTGAATCTGCTCTAAAATTTTCTCTAAACTTTAGCTTCTAAATTCCCTGGTATTTGGTTTCTGATTTCATCATGCAACTAAAACCAAGCTCTCTCCAAAGTTCCCAATGTCTCTTAATTGTCAAATTAAGAATTCTCAACCTTCTTGATCACTTTGGTTTTTGTTGTTGTTTTTTAAGTTTTTTGCAAAGCAAATGGGGTTAAATGGCTTGCCTAAGGCCACACAGCTAGGTAATTATTAAATGTCTGAGGTCAGATTTGAACCCAGGTAATCCAGACTCCAGGACCGGTGCTTTATCCACTGCACCACCTAGCTGCCCCTCTTGATCACTTTGTAACAATTTGACAATAAGTACCTTTCCCCCCCTATAAATACTCTCACCTCCAGGTTTTCATGCACCTGCTCTCAGTGACAACTGAATCTTTCTCAGTTTCCTTTGCTGGATGGTCATCTATGTCAAGCCAACTGTGGGTGTCCCCCAAGTTCTATATTGAGCCCTCTCGTTTTTCTCTCTATTCTCTCTCACTTAGTGATTACATTAATTTCCATGGATTCAATTATTATCTCTATGCAGAGGATTCTCAAATCTACATATCCAATTCTTGTCTCTCTGCTAAATTATAGTCCCACATTGACAAGTGTCTTATTGATATTTCAAAGGCATCTATAGACATCTCAAACTGAATATGTCCAAAACAAATTGTTTTCATTTTCTCCCAAAACCCAACCTTCTTATAAACTATCCTATTACTAACAAGGGCATCCTCATTCCTCAACACAAGCTCATAATCTTAGTATTATCTTTTGACTCCTCATTCTTACTCCATACTTCCAATCAGGAGTCAAAATTACGTAATTTTTTTTTTCTCAAAATCCCTTTCATGTGTTCTCTCCACTAATAACCACTTCTATCTTGGTTCAGGCTGTTATCAATCCTCACCTAGACCTCGGCAATTACTTGCTAAGTTTCTTCCTACTCCAATCCATCCTGCAAATAGCTGCTGAAATAATTTTCCTAAAGCATAGATCTGACCATGTCATCTTTTCCCCCACCCAGTAATCTATAATGGCTTCTTATTATGGTTCTTTTAGGATCTAACATAAAATGATTGTTTAGCATTATGAAACTATTTACAACCCAGTCCTTTTCTGTATTTCTTCTTTCTCATTATTCCCCTTATTCCCCTCAATGAACTGCACAGTTCACCATATTGACTAATTTGCTCCATCGCCCAACTCCATGACTATGGACCATTTGTGCCCTATCCCTGGAATTTCTCTCCTAACCTCTGCTTCCTAGCTTCCTTTAAGAATCAGCTCAGATTACACTTCCTGCAAGAGACATTTCATTATTCTTTTTTTTTTTTAGGTTTTTGCAAGGCAAATGGGGTTAAAGTGGCTTGCCCAAGGCCACACAGCTAGGTAATTATTAAGTGTCTGAGACCGGATTTGAACCCAGGTACACCTAACTCCAGGGCCAGTGCTTTATCCACTGCCACCTAGCCGCCCCTCATTAATTCTTTCTTACCCTGATTGCTAGTACCTTCCATCTAAGGCTGTCTTCCATCTATTCTGTTTGTATGTGCTAAATTATTTATAAATATATATGTATGTATATATAAATATATATGGAGTGTAAGATATTATACTTATATACCTGATCCACATGAATACTAAGATAGTTAAGTAGATAGAGAACTGAACCTGAGGTGAGGAAAATTCATCTTTCTTGGTTGCAATCTGACCTCAAATGATCCCTAACTGTGTGACCCTGGGCAAGTTACCTAATCCTGTTTGTTATTTGTAATTTCCTCATCTGTGAAATGAGCTGGAAAAGGAAATAGAAAACTTCTTCTTCCAACCTTTCTGGAGAGCAATTTGGAATTACACCCAAAGGACAACAAAAATGTGCATAATCTTTGATCCAGCCATACCACTACTGGGTCTATACCCTGAAGAAATGATGAAAAAGGGTAAAAACATCACTTGTACAAAAATATTCATAGCAGCCCTGTTTGTGGTGGCAAAGAATTGGAAATTAAGTGAATGTCCTTCAATTGGGGAATGGCTTAACAAACTGTGCTATATGTATATCATGGAACACTATTGCTCTATTACAACCCAGGAGGGATGGGAAATCAGGGAAGCCTGGAGGGATTTGCAAGAAGTGATGCTGAGCCAGATGAGCAGAACCAGAAGAACATTATACACCCTAACAGCAAAAAGGGGGTGATAATAAACCTTAATGGACTTGCTCATTCCATCAATGCAACAATCAGGCACAATTTTGGGGTAACTGTGATGAAGAATACCATCTGTATCCAGAGAAATAATTGTGGAGTTTGAACAAAGACCAAAGACTATTACTTTTAATTTAAAAAAAAATTATCTTATTATATAATTTTGCTATCTCTTATACTTTATTTTTCTTCCTTAAGGATATGATTTCTCTCTCATCACATTCAACTTAGATCAATGCATACCATGGAAACAATGTAAAGACTAACAGACTACTTTCTGTGGGGGTGGGGGGAGGGAAGCAAGATTAGGGGGAAAATTGTAAAATTCAAATAAATAAAATCTATCTAAAAAAAAAAACCTCTGCACTTTCTTTGCCAAGAAAATCCTACATGCATGGGATCAATTCAGTTAAGTTATTATCTCCATTATATCATCAATACCATTAATTAGCTCCTCTATATAATTTAATCAATTAGCTTTTAAAAAGAACTATTTATTGAAAATATATAGCAAAAACAGAACTAGAAGCCATCACACACACACACACACACACACACACACACACACACACACACACACACACACACAGACAGACTCAAATGCATACTCTCTCCTATACCACCTTGGTTCCTGGGAGGATGTGTTCAAACTTAAGCTATCTCATTTCTTTACTTCTTTTTTTTTTCCTTAGAAGACAGTCAGGATTAAGTAACATGCCCAAAGTCACAGAGACCTAAATGTCTGAGGCTATATTTGAACTCAAATCCTCTGTACTCCAAGGCCAGTGCTTTTATGTACTGCTCTACCACTTTACATTTTAATTCGAATGGCCAATGAACAAATTGCTCTTTCCTTATTGGATGCATTAGATCCACTGAATTTTCACTAGGCTCAGCTGTCAACAAAATCTGGCATGGATATCAGCTCATTTCTCTGGTGATTCACTTTCCCAACCATTCTAAGCTCATAAAATCACAGCCTCTTCTAATGAGACTTCATCTAAGGAAAGGAAGTTAAAACAGAGGGGATACAGAAGATAGTCATATGTCAGAGATGTATTACCCAGGGCCTTTGTCCCTGTCTCTGTCCCATCTTTCTCTCTCTCTGTCTCTCCCCTCCCATACACCTCAAATCAGGAAGCTTACAATACTACTACTTACTGGAATTCAAACAGGAAGCAAAGAGATTAGGTGATGCTTTTGCAAAACAACTCAATTCCAGTTTAATAGGTATTTAAAAGCCTTCTCTTAGGGGCATCTAGGTGGCACAGTGGGTAGAGCACTTGCCTGGAGTCAGGAGGACCTGAGTTCAAATCCGGCTTCAGACACTTAATAATTACCTAGCTGTGTGACCTTGGGCAAGTCACTTAATCCCATTGCCTTGCAAAACCCAAAATAAATGATTAAATAAACCCCCAAATATTCTCATTTGAAAAAAAAAAACTTCTCTTTTTCATGTGTTAAACACTCTGGAAATGACACCTGCATATATTCCAAAGTATACATGGGAACTGCATTAAGCAAAGCATGCTGTGCAAGGTTCATGAAGCCTAGGTTCTCAACAGTCACTTCTGCTTCCCTGTTACATATATGTTGTATCCCCTATTAGAATGTAAGCTCCTTAAGGGAAATAATTGTCCTTTTTTTCTTTGTATTCCCAGCCCTTAGAAATTAATAAATGTTTATTGATTAAATGATTGATTGAGAGCACACAGTAATGTTGAACCTGGCCACCACCATCCTATTGTCATCAATTCATCAGGAAGGGAAGTCAGGATAAATCCTTCTGTCCACTCTGGAGGCTGGAGGAGTGCAGCTGTAGTCAAGTTTCCTAGCAACTGGACAGCCTCCCTTTTTCTCTTCAAGGGTAATTTAAACATCAGCTATCACAACTTTTATGCTTTCCTGGAAATGATTAGAAACCAAGGCGCCTCTGGAAGAAAACAAGAGCAGGGAGGGTGCATCTACTTTCCAAATAAAGGACATAGATAAGTTTGTTCCCACTATAGGCACTGGAATGTATGATAATTTTTGAAAAGGAGCATTTATGCCTGATATCCTTATGTAAAGAGAGGTGGGTAATGAGCCTGAGCATGACTGTATAAACTAGGAGGTATCTCCTGACATTATTGAATCTTCCTTTCATTTCAATTCTGTATGAATTTACTGAGCATCAACTAGGTGGCAGTCAGAAAGCAAAAACAAAATGAAACCAATTTTGTTTTCTAGGAGCAGGGAACCTACATTCTACTGTTAAAAACAAAAAGCAAGCACTAGAACTGGCAGGAGAGGATGAGGAAAGGCAGGGTGGAGTGAAATTCAATAAGCCTATTATACTATGCAAGAACAAAACAAATAGAGTCCCTGCCCTTAGGGGGTTTGTATTCTACTGGGGGATATCCACAAATAAACATAAAAGTAAAAATAAGATCTTTTTGAGGAGAGAGCTGAGCACTGGGGACTAAGGGATCAGGAAAGCCTCCTGTAGGAGGTGGAGCCTGGGCAAGAACCTTGAAGGAAGATAAGAATTTTCAGGGGCAAGAGGAGAGGCCTCTGGAATAGCAGGAGAGCAAGAGAGGAAATACTAAACTGGGGAATAATGTTTGATAGGAGAACCAGGAATGTGCAAAAAGGACAGTGAAAGGAGCAGCTAGGTGCACAATGGATAGAGCACTGGCCCTGGAGTCAGGAGGACCTGAGTTCAAACTCAGCCTCAGACACTTAATTACCTGGCTGAATGACCTTGGGCAAGTCACTTAACCCCATTGCCTTGGCGGGGGGGGGGGGGGGGGGGGGGACGGACAGTGAGAGATAGAAAAAAGTTTAGATTACAAGAGAATTATGACTGAAAAGAAATGATTTGTCAAGTACCTCAGGGAAGGTAAACCCAGTTTAGACCCAGAGAGGGAAAATAGTAGACTTTTTGGGAAACAGGCTAGAACTATCCTATTCTTGTTTATTAAAAAAAAAAAAACATGTAAAAACTGTGTAGGTGATTTTTTAAATCTGTGAACAGTGGATGTACCATCTACACCAACACCAACTGCTTAAAGTAAGTAGGTATTATTGCATTCACTCAGCAACCTGACCTAGAGGAATGAACTCTGACTTTTGAGTTAAAGAAATCAGGTCAGAAATTGAGTTCTTGCTTATTACTAGTTAGAGGACTTTGGACAAGCCACTGCACCTCAGTTTGTGTCCTACAATGTATTCATAGTACTAAATCCTAGGCAAGGTTTGCTAAGGCTGCTCTGAGTGTGTTTTGCTTTCCTGACAAATCTAAAAGATGATCTAATGTTTTGTTATCCTAACAATTCTTAAAAGATGATCTGAAGAGGACTTATATGAGACCCTGGAGCATGAAGAATAAAGCACTGGACCCAGGTCAAGTCTGGAGATCTGGGTTAAAATTCAGCCTTAAATCTTTTGAGTGATGTGACCATGGAAAAGTCACTTGATGTATCAGGAAGTCATTTTCATCATCCATAGAATGGAAATGATAATAATTAAACTGACTGACTGCATGAAATTGTTTTAAAAGAACCATTTTACGAATCTTAAAGCATTGTATAATGGTGAGTTACCTTTGTTTTTGTTTTTTTGGGTTTTCTTTGAGGAGGTGGGATGGCATCAGTCTCTGATCTGAGATTTTATCCATATGCTTTACTCCCTAAATATGAAATGTCTATTCAAATGGAAATCGGGAATTCCTTTGTAACTTATGGTCTTAGAAAGTTGACTAATCCAGTTTTCTAAGGAAGAAATCCAAACTATTAATATCTACCTTTAAGAAAAATGTTCCAAATCACTTATAATTAGATAAATGAAAAGCAACACTGAAGTTCTACCTCGCACTTGAAGTTGATGAAAAAAGGAAAATGACAATGCTAGAGAAGCTATGGAGAAAATAGATAAATTAATATACATTGGTGGAGCTGTGAAGTGGTCCAGCCATTCTCAATAACTAGTGGAACTATACCCCCAATCCCTAACCTGTACAAATCCTATGACCCTGAGATGTCACTACTAGATCTATACCCTTAAAGAGATCAAAGAAAAAAGAAAAGGACCCATGTGCACTAAAATATTTAGAGTAGTTCTTTCTGCTGTGGTAAGAAACTGGAATCAAAGGGATAACCATCAATGACTAAACAACTTATGGCATATGAATGAATGAAATATTATATAAAAGAAACAATAAAAAATATGTATAAAGTGTGTACCATGTGTCAGCCATTGTACTAAGGAGATAAAAGAAAAAGGCAGTCCCTGCCTTCAAGGATTCAGGATCTAATGTAAAAAACAATATATGAAAAGAAGCTGAAAAGTGAAGGACCTTGGGTACAAGGTGAAGGACATGTTGAAGTCCAGAGGAATTAATCTGGGTTTGTGAGAATGAAAAGATGGTTGCCTGGGGCACTGTCCTTAACTGGAGGATGGGGAAGTTATTCCCATTGTCCACCCTCCACCCTCTCCAACCAGAGGGAGGGGAAGATTTCAGGGCTGATGTGAATACCACCATTGATATGATCTCACAGTTTGAAATTCAGAGAAGTACAATTGCATGGGAAATGAAGCCTTTGTGAGACAGCTTGTAAACCCAGGAAGGTTCAAGTAAACTAAGGCAGAGTGAAGTGAGCATCAGAAGAACAATTTATGCAATAACAACAGCATTATAAAGGTAAAAAAACTTTGAAAGCTTTAAGAACTCTGATCTACTAAATGACCAAACATGATTTGAGAGGATCAAAGAGTGCTTCCGATCTCCTGACAGAGATCTGATGATCTCAGTACAGAATGGGATGCAGACACACACACACACACACACAAATATACACATATGTACCTACATACACATATAAATATATGTATATGATACATATTTTTCCTGTGGACAATGTGAGAATTAATTTTGCATGACCGCTATATAAATATATATATAATATATATACAAATAATATAAATATATATATAATTGGTGACAAAGGTTTTATTTTGCTTTTAATTTTCAATGGTATGAAGGAGGAAAATGGTTTTTGTTCATTTTTAAGAAATTTGATTTTTTAAATGATTTGCTCATAATGACACAGCAAAGCTGTGGATTTGAACTCAAGTCTTTCTGAATCCAAGGCCAGCCATATTATCCTGCTACCTCCTTCCAGATCCTTCATTTAAGAAGAATACTCCAAAGAGCTGATTGGTGATCCAGAGAATAGAACACAAGCCCTGGAGTCAGGAAGACCTGAGTTCAAATTTGACTTCAGATACTTACTAGTTGTGTGACCTTGGGCCTGTCATTACCCTTTTAGCTCCAGTTTCCTCATCTGTAAAATGACCTGAAGAAGGAAACCATCTCTCCCAAGAAAACCTTAAAATGGTTTAACATCCTCATCATCATCACTAAGATTTCTAGTGGGACCAGGAAAGACTTCTCTTTGTGGATGGGATTTAAACTGAGATTTGAAGGAAGCCAGGGAAGCCAAGAGACAAAGATGTCTGTAATCTGAAGATGGATCACAGAATATGTGAGTGTGTGTGTGTGTGTGTGTGTGTGTGTGTGTGTGTGTGTGTGTGTGTGTGTGTGTTTGGGGAGTGGGGTGGAAAAGGCCTGGGGGTGGGAAGCAAATAAAGTGTTAAAAGACTGGAAAGGTAGGACCAGATTTTGAAGAACTTTGAAAATCAAACAGAGGAATTTACATTTGATCCATGGGAGTTTATTGAGTGGAGGGGTGTAGTCAGATCTTTACTGTAAGATGAACAATCTGGGGTCAGTGAGGTGGCACAGTGGATTGAGCACCAGTCCTGAAATCAGGATGACCTGAGTTCAAATTCGGCTTCAGATACTTAATAATTGCCTATCTGTATGATCTTGGGCAAGTCACTTAATCCCATTGCCTTAAATAAAAAAATAAAAATTAAAAAAATAGGAGGTGAACAATTTGACAGTTGAGTAGAGGATGAACTGCAGTAGAGATAGACTGAGGAGACAACAACCAGAAGATTTTTGCAATCAATTAATCCAAGTATGAAGTGATGAAAGCCTACACTAAGGTGGGGGCAGTGAAAAGGGAGAGAAGGAGGCAATAAGAGAAATGTTACTAAGGCAAAGTTGACAAGACATGGCAAAAGATTGGATGGGGGGAGCTGAGATAGAGTAAGGAGTAGAGAATGATCCCCTAGGTTGCCAGCACAGGAAATATACAGAAGCATAGGAAAACATAAAAACTTTACAAAAGTTCGCCATTGCCAAAATTCATGCTTATAAAGATATATATATATATATATGTATATATATATATGTTTATTTGTATATATATAGATAGATAGATAGATACACATACATAAATATATCATATATATCCTCCAAAACAGAATTTAACTATTTATAAATATTATAATAGAATAAAATATGAAATTATACCTATGCTCTAAAAACACTCTTCACATAGATAAACTTCCTCCACAGAGATGAATAGGCAGATGAATAAACAATGTAATCTTGCTGTGTCCTTAACTCCTCATTCTCTCTCTCAATCCACATAATCAGTGAGTTGCTGACTTGTTATTTATTTCTAGTTCTACAAATTTGTTGCTTTACAAAAACACTATTCTAATTCAGGCCTCATCATCTCTGGTCTATTCTACTGTACTTCTGTGGTTCAGTCAAGAGAGCTTATTTCTCATATAAATCTCCACACAATACTCAGTGTAAGACCATGTTATTGTCTATTCAATAAATTCCTGTGACCTCCTATTACTTTTACAGTCAAATACAAATTCTTCTGTTTAGTCTTGCTAGCCCTTCACATCCTACCTATAACCTATGCTTCTTGCCTTTGTATATGTTACTCAACTTTGGGTATTCTGCATTATGACCAAACTGCCTTCTTGTTATACCTCATACACTCATCTCCCATCTCTGCTCTTTGCATGAACTGCCAACTAGTCCTAGAATGTGTTCCAACCTCAACTTCATTTTTTAGAATTACTTATTTCCTTCAAATTTTTGCTCAAAAGACAACTTCTACATGCTTTTTCTGAGTCCTATTACCACTAGTACCTCCCCTCTTAAAATGTTACCTTGCATTTATTTTGCATATACTTACTCATATAAATGTTGATTTTTTTTTCCAACATAATGTGAATTCCTTTAAAACTGTTTTTTTTTTCAATTTTGTCTTTGTATCTCCAACAGTCTGTGCAAGACTGTGCCATGGTAAGGTCTTCATAAAGGCTTATTGATTAATTGAGTTAAATAAGTAGAAAGAAAGAAATTTCCCTTTATATAATTAGGTAAATACATAATCCTGGTTTCAAGCCAAGCATGGAGTATTCTGCATATGTGCAACTACAAATTGATGGAAAGAATACTGAGTACAAAGTAATGATGGAGGCAGGTGTTGTTACAAGAGCTTTGTGGAAAAGGAACATTCTTTCTTTGTGAGAGGACAGGTGTGGTTCCAGACTCTTTTGGAGGCTAACTCCAAACAAATAAAGAGAGAAAAGGACAGATTTTGGAAACAATAGAGAAAGCAACTGGCTCCCCAACATGTGCTTGAATATTCAGTTTGTCTTTATAGATAGAGACTTTGGCGAAGTTCCTTTTAGGTGAGATCAGGGTTTCTCTCTTTGTTGAGATAAGATCTCCTCATTCCCTTCTAAAGAGTACATTCATTCTATGTATTTTCTAGTATTTCCTCATCTTCATAACTTTTCTGATTTCTCTTTACCCTTGGCTTGAATACATGGATTTGTTTTATTTTTGTTATTTGTGATACATTTGGTGGGAAAGGACAAATTGGTGGGTTCAAGCTTTGGATACCTACCCCAAACTTAAAGGGATAGTAAACAAGAATTTTTTTCTGTATCTAGACCAGCAATATTTAGATGGGAAGATATATATAATTTTAGTCCCTCTAGGAAACTGAAGAAAGTTGTGCAACCTTGGGCTGTTCTGAAGCTTTTCTGCCCCTCCTCTAACTATTGTACTGACTTTAGCTCAGGAATGGTCCTGACCTCAAATCTTACTAGTCAATGCCTCCCACAAGGCACATTTTAGACTCACATATAGGTCTACATATCTTACATAGGTAACACACACCTTAGAGATAGGTCCCTATATACATACATATGTACACAGACATTAGATGACATTAAATTAACTCACCACTACTTATCAGTTTTTATTTGTTACTTCAATTCAATCCAGTATTTCTACATCAATTCTTCCCTTCAGCTCAGATCATACTATCCATGTCTAAGAGCAGCAACTCCCCTACAACACCAGAAAACAAACTTAAGCAAACAGATTATCTACATGTCTCATTGCTATAAAATGTATTAGATACTATCTCATACGGACAGAGTGATTTTCTTGTCTTTTTTCCTCTTTCCTCTAAAAGCAGAACTGAGAGAATATATAAGGAATTTGATTAATGGAATATTCTGATTAGCTGAGATATAGCTATATTCCATAGTTATCTCAGAATTGGTAGGGATCTCAGAGGAAAACAAATGTAACTTGCTTGCACCTGACTGATAATAGCCTCTATAACATCCACTTTCATTTGAAGAACTTTAGTAAGAAGGGAACCTACTATTTTCCCAAGGAATCTCCTACTTTTAGATTGCTGTAATTATTAGGAAGATTTTCTCACTTTAAAAGCCCTTTATCTGCCTTCTGCAACTTCTGTTGATTATTACTAATTCTATAGCTGATGAAAAGAAATCATCATCCTGCAGCCAACCTGATTGATGGTCCTTGAACCACGGATAAACAATCTCCACTACTGGTCATACCAGAAGTCTTAGACTTTCTAGAGTTTACTTTCCACTGTCATTTCTTTGAAGAACCCACATTCACCATAATGAGACATCTGAACAGGACTGTGATGAAGGCAAATTTCACATTACTTCAAACGAAATTATAAATTTATACTGCTAATAACTGCTTCAAGAAGAGTTTTCCACTTTTTTATCTAATTTCTACCCATATTTTAAAACCCAACTCAAATGTCATCTCTTCCTTTCCTAGTTCACTTAACCAGAAAGTATCTCCTTGCCCTTGAAATTAATATAGCATTTTTTATCTCTTGTATTAGACTTTCACACTTATATTTTGTATTATGTAAAATAACTAATAGTGTTTGTGTTTTATCTCTTTATTGGTTGTAACTTCTGTGAGAATAGGAACACTATCTTAATCTCTGTTATCTCTACAGCATCAGGTATAGTGCTTTATTCATTTGCTTAATTTAATTTAATTCTGTCCCTTCCTTGAAATGTCTCCCTTTTTTGATCCTCTCCCAGTGAATGCAAGAGTCTCCAGTGACTGTCTCTGGGGATGATCCATCTATTCTTATCAGTTTTTCTTTAGTCTCTGGCTAGTCTAAACTGAGAGAGTATGCCCTTTCAGCATTCTCTCTCCCAAATGGAGGATTCTCTTTCCATCTCCTTCTGACTTCCATAGCAAAAGAACAATTCCAACTTTTGACCAGAATACATTTTTACTGTGAGAGTCCATTTTAATGGGTAGCTAATCTGTCATTGTTTCAGTTCTCTTCTGTTCATAATTTTTAGTTAGTGTCCAACTCTATGCATCTTCCAATGAAGGGTTGCCGGTAACTTTCTCCCTTGTCGACAGTGACACCTGGTGCTAAAACTTCTGGACTACATCATCTCTAGCTATGAATTCTGGGTTCTTCCCTCCAATAAGCTTTTCCTTTCTGATTATATAACCATGAATATAATAGCATAGAATTTAAAGCTGAGAGAAAACTTAGAGTTCTTCTAGGCCAACCTACTCACTTTATAGATAAAGATTTTAAGCCAACTCAAGAAGTGACTTGCCCAAGGTCAGGCTCACAGTTAGTAAGGATCAAAGCCAGGAATTAAACCTAGAAAGAAGCTGAAATCAGAAAGATGAAACCCAACAGGGAATCAGCCATAAGAAGTTGGCTTTCTTTATAAAACACAAAAGGGTTATGGCTTAGGATGATGTTTCCAAGACATGATTTTATAATAAACCAGGACATTTTCAAAAAACTTTCAAAGCCAAATAAATTCTTGTTGATTTAAATTTTAAACTAGATACATTTACGATAGATATGAGTCTCAGGAGTCTTAAAAAAAATTTTAAAGGCTAAAAAATCACTAGAAGTTATGGCAGAGTGGTAGAAAAGAAGAAAGAAGGCAGTAAAAATGAAAGGATTTTTTAACACCATCAATAAGTATTAATTTAATTGTTGCTATTCTGAATATGAGAACTTTGCCCATTGAATAAATTGATGCACTTCTAGAGAAAGTGATATTAATTTGTTTATCACAAATCTCTCCAGACTGAATCCTGTACATTTGAAAAAGAAAAACAATTCAGCAAAAATATTTGATTGTGACTACTTCTGAAAACTATACAGCATTCCACTTTAGTAATCCGATGTTAAACCATATCAGTATGATATTTTCACTATAAATGTGTAGTGCCCAAGGTGCAATTCACAAGCAGGCCCCTAAAAATTAGTCTAGTCCCAAGGTAGTTCATGGAGCTGGATCTCTTAAAGTCATAGTTCATAAGATTCATATGTGTTGTTGTTTTCTAAATATGCCAAACAGAGAATGCATCAGTTCAAAGCAAAATTCATTTTTTTTCAAAGGAATCCAATGGTATAGCAAAATAAGTGACAGAGATTTCCTCTCCACCCCCTTTCACATAGAGGTGAACTCTCCCATTGGTTAACATACCATTTTTTTGGTAGGAGCCCTTTATTAGCAGAATTGCATCTTCAGAAAATTATGAAGCCATTCACCAGGTCTAGTTCCTAACAAAAAGGTTGGACTTTCCCAAACACACAAATAACCAACAACTTTTAAGAAAGTTGCCAACACTTAATTTACCACCTCCCAACAAGGAACAAAGACAGTTTATTGTGTGAAATAAGCAGGGGGTCAAACAGGCTACTTCTCTGACTGTGAGTTAGAGAAATGAACAGTCAGCTGCATGTAATCTGGCTGAGACAGCTCCAGATTAGCAGCACTGGAGGCTTCCGTTGAAGGTTTACAAATCTTAGATCCCCACAACAACCCTGTGAGGTAGGTGCTCTCTTCTAACTCCTTAGAACACAAAACAAAACATAGAGAGGTTGTTGTGAAGGCTTGTTTGAGGCAGGACTTGAGCTTGGTTCTTCTTGACAGGAATAACTTGTTGCAGTATGATCTCTGCCTCTTAAGCATAACCTCAAACATACAAATGCCACACAGAGATGGAGAGAACAGTAATTTAAACTATATCACAATACACATTTTATCGAACAAATGGATGCAAGAGATGAAGACATTCAAGGGCAAGACAATTCGAATACTTTGCTGGGGTTTTTTTTTGACATCTGTACTTTGGCAGACAGGTTTCCAAAAATGGGAGGGGCAGCAGTAGTAGTTATTTCTTATTGGGGGCAATGAGGCGATTTAAGTGATAGATGGATGGATGGATGGATGGATGGATGGATGGATGGATGGATGAATAGATGGATGAATAGATGGATGGATGGATGCAATGGTAGGGAGGGGGAGGTGGTCTTGGTGTAGAATGTCTTTCATTTCACTGGCCATTCTTTATAACCCGAGCTTGGTCCTTCTCCAGTGTCTCCTCTTTAAGTTGTACCTGATCTTACTGCCAGTTTTCATCCGAATCCACTGAGGAATGGGACGATTCTGCTTCTGTTTCTTGGCCAGGAACCTCTTGATTCTGAATGTTTTATGAGAGGACATGATGATGATATGACAGCTGAGCTTCCACCACGATGGCTGGACAGGCGAAAAAGGGCCATACCACCATTTTCAAAGAGGATATTGTCAAGATATTAGGAGACATCAGGGCTACATGGTGCAGTGGATAGAGCACTGGCCCTGGAGTCAAGAGGACCTGAGTTCAAATCCAGCCTCAGACACTTAATAATTACCTAGCCATGTGGCCTTGGGCAAGCTACTTAACCCCATTGCCTTGAAAAATCTAAAAAAAAAAAAAGAAATTTTATATATATATACATATATATGTATATATATATATATATATATATATATATATATATATATATATGCAAGGCAATTCATACCTTAAATGCTACAAAGATATCCTTGATATCATCCTAAGCCTCTCTGAGAATTTCTGTTGCACATGATTTTGAACTGCTACTTCACTAAACTGATAAATTTCAGCTCTGAAAAATGCAATGCTCCAGCTCTTTTTGAGGTTGACACCCCAGCCAAATGCACAGTCAGTGGCCTAGGAAAAAATCCTTAGGACTTTGTCCTTTGAACTCTTGTTATTGCTATTGTTCAGATAAACATACTTTTTATTTGACTTAGAATGAGAAAATTCACTTTAACATCCCATGATGCCAATTAGTTTTTGCAAATCACCAGAGCTGGGTGAAGAAGACTCAGAGGGGCTGATAACTTTTGCTCTACTTCTTGCAGAAGTCAAAACACTTAAATCCCTACCAAAAAAAAAAGTAAAATTGCAGCTAAATGAATGAATGGGTCACTTGAAAATAGAGTAACTTGATATACTGATTGTTAATTGCAAAACCAAAACCCAAACCAAAAACATTTAACCATCAAGTAAATCTCAGTCTTGAAGGTTTTCTTTCAACAAGGTGTTTTTCTCTTTACAAAGGTAAATAAAGGGGCGGCTAAGTGGCATAGTAGATAAAGCATTGCCTTGGAGTCAGGAGTACCTGGGTTCAAATCCAGTCTCAGACACTTAATAATTACCTATCTGTATGGCCTTGGGCAAGCCACTTAAAGCCATTTGCCTTGCAAAAATCTAAAAAAAAAAACCAAAGGTAAATTAAGAACTTGTCAGAATTTGTTTCACCATGCACATAAAGGCAATAAGAAACTTCATTTCATAGGTTACTTGGTCATTTCATATTTCAATGGCCATGATAAACATGATAATTATAACTTATATTAATATCTCTTGTAGATATAACCATTAGCTTGTTTCAATCCTAGGGGCAATAGAATGGCCCACAAGTTTTCTACTGCTTTAGACTATTTATATTAAACCAATAGAATTACAGTCACAATTACTTTGAGCACCCACTTTGGAAAACACCTGACATTTCAGTAGCTGTTTGATTCTAGCCTTGATTGGCCAAGTTACCAGAATTCTTTGGGTAAAGAAACAACAAATCTATTAAAATGTCTGTTAATAGGTACTAGAAGGGGAAATTTGGGAAAAAATAGACCTTTTTTTTGGTGAGATGGGGGAACTTCTGGTGATCCTTGAGAAGCTAAATACAACTATTGGTGTATTTCTTCTGACCAAAAATTAGTATATTACCAATGTTTCTCCTGTATATTTTCCTTCTCCATCATATCTTAATCTTGTTTTTCCTTTCTCCTTTTACCAGATGCCTTTCTGGATTATCATTTGTTGACTTTACTCTTTCCTCACTTCTGCTAGGCAGAATCTCAAAGTAGCTCAGATTTTATACTACTTCCCTAAATATAATTAAGTCCCTCTATCAGAACAGATTTCCTGTCACTCTGACCAAAATATGTTTCATTTAAAATGTCCAGGCCTTTTTAACACCCAGGTCTCACTGACTGATTCAACAAAAAAAGTGTTCTTATCTAACAAAGGTAATAACTGTTAAGTGGAATGGGGTAATCAATGGGTTTCCTGCTTTTATACATAGCATGAATAGAAAAATCATGCAAAGACTTTGACAATCGCCTCCAAAACAAGTCAATATATACTCAGGGACTTCAGAGGAAGGTGGATACAGAGGAAGACATTGAAAATTATGTTGGAAAATGGGATTGAAGATTTAGAAGAGAAAGAGACTAAACACACTCAGTTGCCTCATACTTATATTTTATGAACACTTTCTTCTTTAAGAGAGGCAGAAGGCAATAGTAAGCATCAATCATTACCCTAAAAAAATGAAACTGACTACAGCTTAACAAACAGGAAACAACTACCTAGATCCTGACACAAGAAATCATTTCCAAATCACCTATGTGTAGTCAGAGCATTAAAGCAAAGAACAAAATCAACAACAAATATAAGGATAACAATGAGAAAAAGTCACTATATGCAATTACAACTACAACAGTTCCAACCTGACCTATTTAAATAAGTTGCTGGTGCTAAAAACTGAAAATAGTTAAGAGAAGACACCATTTCTGGGCATTAATCTCTACATATGTGAAATGAGAAGGTCTTACCAGAAGACGGAAATAAGGTCTCTTCAAGTTTTAAAACTACAATCTTATGATATAATTTAGAAGAATAATTGATGAAAAATATTTCTACAATGAAAATCTCAAAAGGACCCAGAAGGTGCTTTAGCCAGCACACACTTTATCTCCTTGCTTTGCAGAAAGACATGATAATGATACTATTTTACAACAGAGTCATCAAACTTGTATCCCAGGTACATGCTCCTACCTGCAAAACTCCCAAGTGCTGCCAGAAGCAGATTAAAATGTAGTTGGGAAATGTTTAATAATAGAAATAAAAATTTCAACAAATTAGATAATGCTAATTTGTGGTTTTCTAAGTCACTATACACCCTACATCTGTTCTTTTCTCTTTGAGTTTGACATCACCGATTTATAATAGAAACCATTCAGAAAATACTGCATAGAAAGATGGCAGAAGATTATTAACAGTATTACCTTACAAAATAGCAAGAAAAATGAAAGGGAAAATAATTTTGAAGGTGGCTTATTATTTTTTTTTTTGCAAGGCAGATGTGGTTAAGTGGCTTGCCCAAGGCCACACAGCTAGGTAATTATTAAGTATCTGAGACCGGATTTGAACCCAGGTACTCCTGACTCCAGGGCCGGTGCTCTATCCACTACACCACCTAACCGCCCTAAGGTGGCTTATTATGAGACTTAATTGAGGTATGTCATCCCAAGAAAAATTTTAGATAAAACTAAAAGGGCAGGTAGACAGAAAATAGAAGATATTTATCACATTTCTATTGCAATATATTCTCATCATTAATGACAGCAGAACCACCACATTTACATTATATGAGGAAGTAGACAAGGCAATTAAAAGATGAAGGGTAGCTGGAACAAATCAGATAGACAGGAGAAATCTGTGCCAAACAAACCCAATTTTAAAACACTGAAGAATTCATGCTCATATCTCACAAGACAATAAGAAATAACTAGGAATATAGATAGATAGATAGATAGATAGATAGATAGATTTAAATATAGATATAAGTATTGATATCTATATTTATATAGATATATGGATGGATTTACTAAAAAAGGCAACTGAGAATCTATCAGCAACTAGTGTCCCACATATTTACTTTCTCATCTCTACAAAATATTTATGAGAATAATCTACTAAGGTATTGATTGTATACATGAAAATATAAGAACAGGGAACAGGGAAAGTTCCAGACAATTTTCTACAGCAGACCATATTTTCAGTCATATAATTACAGAAATGTGTTGAGAATTGAAAATCTTGATATGTTGATTGTTTATTTGCAAAAAAAAAAAATTAGCTTGAGGCAGCTAGGTGGCGCAGTGGATAGAGCACTGGTCCTGGAATCAGGAGGACCTGAGTTCAAAACTAGACTCAGACCCTTAATAATTACCTAGCTGTGTGAACTTGGGCAAGTCACTTAACCCCATTGCCTTGCAAAAAAAAAAGCATTTAGCTTGATGGCAGTTAGGTGGCACAGTACAGTGCCATACAGGAAGACCAGAGTTCAAATTTGAGGCATTTACTAGCTCCATGACCTTGGACAAGTCACTTTATCCTGTTTATCTCAGTCTCTTCATTGGTAAAATGAACTGGAGAATGAAATGGCAAACATTCCAATATCTTTACCAAGAAAATGACTGAAAGACAATTTAACTTGACAAAGTAAATCTCAGTCTTGAAGGTTTTCTTTCAACAAGAAGCCTGCATTTCATATGTTAATATAGGATGCATCAATTTGAACCAAATTCAAGGCAGGATGTCTGACTCACCATAATTATGGAATTATGGATCAAGTCCCTATCCTTTATATTAGTCCTCTATATTAGCTTCCAACAATCTGATAACAATAAATTAAATAGCAAACTTTTAATTAAAATTGAATGGCAAATTAAATAACAAGGGAAAATTCCTACATTCACAAAAGAATATAATATTCCATAAATCCACATGCCATTTTAGTAAAAGAGGTGATATTCTTTGGTCAGTTTATAAAGCCAGGTTTTCATTCCAAGGGGAATCACCTCTTATTCCTTTGTCTTTTGGAATCCAAGTTCTTTTTTTTTTTTTAGGTTTTTGCAAGGCAAATGGGTTTAAGTGGCTTGCCCAAGGCCACACAGCTAGGTAATGATTAAGTGTCTGAGACCTTGAACCCAGGTACTCCTGACTGCAGAGCCGGTGCTTTATCCACTTGGCCACCTAGCCACCCCGGAATCCATGTTTTACTGTATTCTGTGATCCTTCTCAACTACTGTTCCTTTTTTGCCTCTGGTTATTATCATCTACTTTAGGGTTACTTTTCTACTGGCATGAACTACTCTATTGGCATGTACTACTAGATTTTTATCTTTGTAATACATAGCTACTTCTGTCACTTCTGAGGCTGGAACTGCTTCCTTTTTTTTTTTTTTTTTTTTTTTAGTTTTTGCAAGGCAATGGGGTTAAATGGCTTGCCCAAGGCCACACAGCTGGGTAATTATTAAGTGTCTGAGGTCGGATTTGAATCCAGGTACTCCTGACTCCAGGGCCGGTGTTCTATCCACTGTGCCACCTAGCCGCCCCGGAACTGCTTCTTTCTAAAAGGAAATATTATTACTCTTTAGTGAAGCTGTTTGTAACTAGGGCTAATCAACATATAAAGAAGGCAAAGAGGCAGTTCATAGGATCAGATATTGAGAGATGGTTAAAGGACCTTTCTTATCATCTAGTATAACCACCTCCTTTTATAAGTGAGGAAAAAATGAGAACTTGAATTTGAAAGACTCACCCAAGTATATCAGAGCTAGGATTTGGAAAAAATTAATATATCACCTGTTAAAGAATATATGCAGTGTTCCAACCCAGAGTTTCCCCATCCCTGCAAAGAAAGGAGAGGTTCATCCTCAGTGCTCTTCTTTGAATTTAAGCATCCTCATTATCATTATATAGCATTCAGTTTCTAATTTTTGGTTATTTCAATTGTTTTAATTATTGTGTATAATGTTTATTTAGCTTATTTCTCTCTGCTTCAGTTCATGTTAAGTCTTCATATTTAGAATTTCTCATGGTACAAGAATATTCTATTACCTTCATGTCTCAAGATTTCAATTCATTTGTTAGTTGGACTCATAAACAATATTCACCCAGCACAGAAGAGACCCTCAAGTCAAGGTCTTTCTTTTCCACCTCTTTGATCTCATTTGTAAGGAATTCCCCCAGGTCCATTTAATATCCAGGTTGTGTTAAGCAAATTCCTTTAAACTCCTCTTATGACCCTAGTACTTAGAACCACAACTGTATAAAACTACTCTGAAGCCCTGCTTTTCTAAAACTACACTAGGTCACCACCCTCAATTCTTCTTTCAGGGAAAAAAATTACATTCTCTGTAAATTCTACTAGATAGTAACAGTTTGTAGGTGTACACCAAATATCCATAATTTTCATGTGCTAGTGTTACATGAACTTCACCAAAGTTATAGGAGACATATTCAGGTTTGTAACAATAAGCATCACATGATAAAGTTTCATGTAGTAGACTCAGTAAATTCAGTCAATAAACATTTAATAACTGCTTGTTATGTACCATACCAAAAGCAGGATGAAGAATTTCAGTGAAGAATTTCAATGACCATCTGATCAACCCAAACTCTCCAGAGAATTCTCTCTATAATATTCCTAAAAAATGATCATCTAGCATTTGCCTCAAAGACCTCCAGTGAGGTCACTACACCCCAAACTATTACACTATATTTATAATTGTAAAGAAACATATTCTGAAAAAAATCTAAATTTACCTCTTTGAGACCTCCACTTATTCCTCCTTCTGGACTATTGCCAGTCATCTTGACTTTTGATCTGCCACTGGACTTCAATGACTCTGGAGGAAAGAGTGAGGGTGATGGCTTTGTTCAACTCTGTCTCACTTAAATCCAATTTACTGGCAAGTCAAAACTTCAGCTTTGTGATATTATCGGTCCTCTTCTAGAACAACAATAACATTGCTCCTCAGTCTGCCCTCTGGAGCCAAAAGAAAAATGTCTAATTCCTTTTCAACATAAAAGTCATACTACCTTCTGTTTTTGTCCAGTCTACAGTTAGTGCAAGCTTGAAGTCACTAAATGAACCAGTGCTGTAAGTGGCCTCAGTTTCCTTGGTGTTCTTCATAGCTGAAATATGAAGCAATGAAAGGGTATTCTTGTATGCAACTCTTAATCTCTTCTGGGCAAGTGTTCCCTAAACTGGAATAGTCCCGATAGTCTTTCCAATTTTCAAGAGCATGGTACCCTTTGATCCCAGAAGTAGCACCACTAGACCAAAGAAGTAGGGAAAGAACTGATATGTATAAATATATATATATATATATGACAGTTCTTTTGTGGAGTCAGGGAATTAGAAACTAAAGGAGAGTCCATTATTTGGGGAACGTATAAACAAATTATAGTATAAGAATGTAATGAAATGCTCTAGTGCCATAAAAAAGAAAGAAATCTGAGACCTATTTGAAGTGATTAATGAACTGAGTAGAACCTTGCTATTGTTATATTGTTTGTTCTTATATATTGTATATAATAACAACATTGTAAAGAAAAACAATTTGGAAAGACTTAAGGTCTCTGGTCAATGCAGTGATGAAACTTATTACCAACTTCCTGACAGAGGGGTAGCTTAAAGAGAAATACGTTCTTAAACATAGTCCACATAGGATTTGGTTTTCTTTAATAATACATGTTGGTCACAAGATTTATTTTCCTTTTCTTCCTTTCTTTCTTTCTTTTTTTTTTTTTTTGGTGGGAAAAGGGGTGAAGTGGTGATAGGGTTGCTCTGAAAAAGAAGAGGAAAAGGCAAGGAAAGAAAAGAGGATCATTAAAGCATTTTTTTAATGAACAGAAGGGTTTTTGTTAGTTTATTTTAGCTCCCAAATTCCCTCTGTGATGCTTCATCAGTTAACTGAATATTCTTTTTCCATATATCACAACTAGATCTTTGTGTATCTTTCTCTTTCTCTTCCTTCTTCACTAACTATACCTCCACTCCAAAATCTCCTCTAAAGAGGTAAAGAATCCAATCCAGACCTGGGATTGCTGAAGAGCCAGTGTTCCACTCCCCTTTTTTCCTTTTTCATTACCATCACAGATCTCATTTTGACCAGATCTCAAAGAATAAAGCAAGAACTCAACTCCACTGAATTATCTTTTCAACTCTAGGTTTTGTCCAAATTGGGGCAAAGGGTCTTCAGTGGACCCAGGGACAATAAAGGATGACAAATTGGCTCATCAGAACATCAAAGAGAAGAGAGACAAAGCCTCTCCAGGCAGCCAGTGAACAGATAAGGTCAACCCTACTTTAATGTCTTACTCTAACTCAAAACCAGAGAAGGCTAGGCCTCCAATCAAATCCAACAAATATTTATAACACCTACTCTGTGCAAAGTACTGACCTAGACACTGGGGGATGGAAAGGTAGAAAAAAGACATTTCCTAACCAAGCAAGTCACAAATAGCCAGGGATACCTGTTTTCTTTTATGAAACCTTCCAACAAAGGGGAAATAATCCCTTCTCCTTTGTTTGATTCTTTTGCTGAACAAGTGTCCTCAATTCCACCTCCTATCCCCATATAAACCCAAAGACTTCAAAAGCTGGGGCAGCTGGTCTTATGTCTGAGAAAATTAGGAAGCCTACTTTAGTGTCCTTAGGGAATCAATTCCTCATAGTTATAAAAAGCTAATTTGGAAGAAAGGCAGTAGCCGACTTTTTCTCCTTATTTTGTGCCAATCCCTTGCTGATAGATCTCAGGGGTTGGCAATTGGAGGCTTATTTTTAGGGTGGTCTCATGGGCTAAATTATTTACAGTTACTAGGTGTTTACTTAATATTGAATTGTAGGCAGTGAAGAGAACCCTAAGGAAATGGAGTGTGTTCCTGGTTGTATTCTCTTTTTCTACCCCTGTTGGTCACCAGGATTGACTAATGCCTTAATCCATTTAGCTAATTAACAGTAATTTGTTTTTACAAAGGGATATTCATATTTACTTCAAACATATTAACAACATTTTAAATATGTTCCTTCATTACTTCAGGAGCAAACTCTTTACTAGCCTAAGGAGACTGAGTTCAGATTAAAAACAGTATCTACATAGTATCTACACAGTATTGGACCCATCAAGTTCACATCCAATTGCAGCACCACTGCTGGAAGAGTCTTTGTCCCAGCTATTGCTGAGACCCAAAGGTTGAAGAGATGAAGACTGTTCCTTTTAGCTTATGTTGATGACGGACTGGCTGCAATATCCAGCAAATACTTAACTCTCAGACTGCCAAATCTTAGGTGGCTTAATCTCCTAATATTTCAAAACACAAAGGCATCAGCTCCAATTTACTTTACCTAAGACAAAAAAAGAAGAACTAACATCAAGGCAGGCCATGTTCACAGGGCCATGTGTTAGCCTCAAGAAGAGAAGCACTGAGGCCTCTTCCCTTTTGAAAACTCTTAGTCTTCCAAAATCGACAGTAAATACTGTTCACCACATAGCTAGAATGGAACAAATTACAGAATATCTCCACATATTCCAAGGTCCCTCCAAGCTATTTCTACTATACATCATCATAACTCTCTCAAAAGCAGGCTCCCTGGACTCTTCCATGGAGTCAATTGTACCAGCTAAACTCTGTATTGCTGTTGTTGTTCAGTTGTGTCTGATCTTCATGACTCCCAAAATGGTAGCATACCTATACTATCCATGGGGATTTCTTGGCAAAGATACTGGAGTGGTTTGTCATTTTTTTCTCTAGTGCATTAAGCTGAACAGTAGTTAAGTAACTTGCCTGGAGTCACACAGCTAGTAATTGTCAAGGTCAAATTTGAACTCAAGGTTTCCTGGCTCCAGATCCAGAATTCTACCCTACTGAACCATGTGGCTACCCCAAACACTCTGTACAGACTCATATGAACTGGACTTGGGGCAGCTAGGTGGTACAATGGATAGAGAACTGTCCCTGGAGTCAGGAAGACCTTTGTTCAAATGCAGCTTCAGACACTTGGCTGTGTGACCTTGGGCAAGTCATTTAACCCCATAACCTTGCAAAAACAAAACCTGGGCTTATTAGCCAGTTCCCCATTACATGTAGGGGTGTAGGGGTGTTCAAGGAAGACTAGTACCTCTGGTGTTAGGACTACCAAGCACTTTTCAGGGCTGTTTTCCTGCTTTGATATTCTCCTGAGCCACCTAACTCTCACCTGTGGCTACAAGAAGCTGTAACATGCACAGTGGCCACACCTGGCAAACTTTTGGCTAGACTGGCTAAACCAGGTTGAGGGTCTCAAATTTGTCAATGAGTTCTCAAATGTGTGAAGTCTCCCACTGGTGGAATGGGTGAGTGAGAACAATTCTTCAGCTGAAGGCAACTGAAGCAAGTGCTGTGAAGTATTGAGCTTGGCTAGATAGTGAAGATACCAAAGTCATCCACTTGATCCAGAACCATTGTCAGTTGTCTTGACTGTCTTGCCATTGAATTGTGATGATTTTGAAGAAAGAGTGAGGCTAAATGACTTTGTGCAACTCTGCAAAAGACATCACCCACACACCCATACCATTTTACCATTTTAATTACGTCAAAGTCCTGCAGCAACAGGTAATCAGCAGGTAAGGATACATTGGGAGCTGGAGTCAACCCTGCACACAGGTGACCCAGGTCACAGGTTCATCTCACTGGAAGTAGTGGGATTTAGCAGTCCCCTGGGTGTAGGAGCAACTTTAATTTTTTTTTTAAATTTGGTATATATTTTATATTATTATAATATCTTGTTATGAGTAAACATAAATCCCCCCTCTCCCCCCGCCAAGAAGATGAGAAACCTCAAGAATAGTGAGAGAGGAAAAAAATGTGTCTGTGTCAGTCTGTGTTCAGATTCCAATGGCTCTGTCTCTGGGATGAATTGCCTTCTTTATCATAAGTCCACCAAAGAAGTTGCTTCAATATTTTTCCCACAGTTGCTATTACTAGTTGTATTTCCCTCTACTCTATTCCTTCCCACTCTCATTTATTCTATTCTCTCTTTCCTTTCACCCTATTCCTGTTCAAAACTGTTGTATCTGAGTACCCTCTTCCACTATCTTCCCTCTCTTCTATCACCTATTCCCCCCTTCCCTCCCCCATTCTCTCTCATCTCATCCCTTTCTTCTCATTTTTCTTTAGGGTAAAATAGATTTCTACACCCTATTAAGTATGTATTCTTCTCTGAGCCATTTCTTTCTTTTCTTTTTTTTTTAGGTTTTTGCTAGGCAATGGGGTTAAGTGGCTTGGTCAAGGCCACACAGCTAGGTGTGTCTGAGACCAGATTTGAATCCAGGTACGCCTGACTCCAGAGCTGGTGCTTTATCCACTGTGTCACCTAACCGTCCCTTCTGAGCCATTTCTGAGAATGAAGGCTCATTCATTCTCCCTTGCCTTCCCCTATTCCACTCCATTGAAAAAGCTTTTTCTTTACTCTTATGTGAAATATCTTAACTCTTTCTTCCTCTCCTTTGTCTTCCTCCCAGTACTTTCCTTTGTCACCCATTGATTCCACCTTTTTTATTATACCATTATATTCAACTCCTTCCTGTGCCTTGTCTATATATATATATATATATATATATATGTATATATATATATATATATATATACATATATATATGTTCCTTCTAACAGCTCTCATAAATGAGAAAGGTCATATGATTTATCAGTATCATCTTCCCATGCAGGAATAAAAACAGTTCTACATCATTAAGTTCTTTATAATTAGTCCTTCTCATCCACCTCCTCTATGGTTCACCTAAGTCCTGTACTTGGAGATTAAACTTTCTGTTCAGCTCTGGTTGTTTGAAGAGGAAAGTTTAAAAGTCCCCAACTCATCGCAAGTCCATATTTTCCCTGGAAGAGGATGTTCAGTTTTGCTGGGTGGTTGATTCTCAGTTGTAAACCAAGATCTTTTGCCTTCTGAAATATTATATTCCAAGCCCTCCAAGTCCTCCGAGCCCTTAATGTATTTGCTGCCAGATCCTATATAATCCTGACTATAGAGCCACAGTAGTTGAATTGTTTGGTTCTGGCAGCTTTTAGTATTTTCTCTTTGACTTGGGAGTTTTGGAATTTGGCTATAATATTCCTGGAAGTTTTTCTTTTGGGATCTCTTTCAGAAGGTGATCAGTGAATTCCCTCAATTTCTATTTTACCCTCTGCTTCTAGGATCTCAGGGAAATTTTGTTGTATTATTTCTTGAAAAATGAAGTCTAGAGGCAGCTAGATGGCAAATGGATAGAGCACTGGCCCTGGAGTCAGGATTATTTGAGTTCAAATCCAGCCTCAGACACTTAATAATTACCTAGCTGTGTGACCTTGGACAAGTCATTTAGTTCCATAGCCCTGCAAAAAAAAAAAAGATGCCCAAAGTGTTCTCTCACTACACCTTCAAGCTGTTCCCCAGTGATCCCTGGGGGAGGAGGTCTGGAAACCACCCCCTCTGCCATGGACCCAGGCACCTCCAGGGATCTAAGCACCCAACCTGGCTGTGCTGTGCTGTGCTGTGGTTACAGCTTTCTCCAACCCCCGGTCCTGGTGAAACAGACCTTTCCTGCAAAACTTCTTGAACTGGAAAATTGTATCAGTCTTTCTATGGGTTCTGCCCCTCTAAATTTTGGCTAGAGTCATAATTTGATTGCTTTTAGAGTTTTTTGGGGAATTGAATTTCTGGGAATTTCTGCCTTCATACCATCTTGACTCTGTTCCCTAAATTTTTTAATATAAATATTTTATTTTCCAATTATATACAATAGTAGTTTTTACCTATCATTTTTGTAATGTTTTGAATTTTATAATTTTTCCACCAACTTACCTTTCCTCATCCAAATTCCCCATAGAAGGCAGTCTGGTAATCTTTACATTGTTTCCATGCTCTAAATTGAAAAAAAAATTGAATATATTGAGAGAAAAATCACATCCTTGAGGAAAAAATAAAATATAAGAGATAACAAAATTACATAGAACATAAGACAACTTTTTTTTTAATTGAAGGTAATAGTATTTGGTCTTTGTTTAAATTCCACAGTTCTTTCTTTGGATATAGATGTTATTCTGCACTGCATATTTCCTAAAATTGTCCCTGATTATTGCACTGATGAAATGAGCAAGTTTATTAAGGTTGCTTATCATCCCCATGTTGTAACTTTTTAAGGATCATACTACTCATCTCCTGGTGTGAGGAAGGGGCAAAAAATGTGCCCTAAAAATTGTCTGCCTACCCAACCCTGATCTGATTACTGCCGCAGGTGGAAATTCTACCCTGTGGTCAAAAATACAATAAAAACGTTCAAAAACTTCTTCAAAGAAGATTCCACTCATCATTGATACATGGAATGTGCATACACTCACAAACAGAAGATCCAATTGAGCTAAAAATCCAATTCTTGTTGAATGAGAACTCAGCAGGTATACTATCTAAACAGCCCTGGGTGACAAAAGGTTGGCAAATGAAGACTAGCTTCCTAAAATGGAGTCAGAACATATCAAGACCAGTCTGAAGAAAATGATGGGGAAATACAGAACTGCTAAATGAAAAACGAGAATTCAACAGGGATATACCAGTAAGATAGTTCATCCATTTCTAAGAAGGCACATTTAATTCCATCAAAAGTAAAGTACAGGGGGCAGCTAGGCAGGGTGTAGTGGATAGAGCACCAGCCTTGGAGTCAGGAGTACCTGGGTTCATTTCCGACCTCAGACACTTAATAATTACCTAGCTGTGTGGCCTTGGGCAAGCCACTTAACCCCATTGCCTTGAAAATTCTAAAAAAAAAAAAACCAAAAAAAAAAAACCCAAAAAAGTAAAGTACAAATGTAGTTTAGAGAGATGCAGTAATCTTGACTCAGTAGTAAGGTAGCTAAAATTTAATTTTATGCAGGTAACAGTAATGCAAAGTGCTTTTATGTTGCCCTGGAAGCTATTTTATGAGTCAAAGACAAATGGTGCATCTCAACCACTCAGCGATGATTGATAGTGATAGTGATGATCCTAGAGAGATGGACTGAACATTTCCATAGTGTTAACAGACCATCATCACTCAAGGTAGAAACTTTTGACCATTTACTTCAAGCTGCAGTCTGACCCTAGCTGAAGTTCCAACTGAAGAAGAGATTTTGAATGCTATTAGACTCCTTTCATGTGGCAAAGCACATGATGGTGATTCTATTCCAGCTGAGATTTACAATGTGTCAGGTTTTTTGCTCATATAAAAACTGACTGAAATTGTCAAGGTTATATGGCATGAGGAGTTTATCCCCCAGGAATTCAAGGATACCTCATTTGTCCATCTCTATAGAGGTATAAAATAGATTGTCCTGTGACAATCATGGGGTATTTCTCTTGGTCATTACTGGTAAAAATTCTTGCCAGGGTCCTCCTTAATGGACTGATCCTTCACTGGAAGATGGTCACCTACCTGAGAGCCAGTGTGGCTTCAGAAAGGGTTGAGGAACAGTGAATATAGTGTTTGCTGCACAAAAATTGCAGGAAAAACTCCAAGAGCAGAAGAGAGGTCTGTTTAAAACATTTCATAGATATGATCAAAGTCTTTGATGCCATCAGTCATGAAGGCTTAAGGAAAAATGTCAAAATTGGTTGCCTGGAGAAGTTCATCAGTATTCTATATCACTCTCATGACAGCGTGCTTGTCCAGGGTCTGGATAGTAGATGATGCTCTTCTGATTTCCCCTTTAATGATAGAGTGAAATATGGTTGTGCCCTTGCTCTCATGCTTCTTAGAATGATGTTTTCAACCTTGTTATCAAACACCTTCACTGAGGGTGAACATGGTATCAAGGTCAACTACTGCTCTGATGGTAAATTTTTCAACTTGAAAAGGCTACAAGGCAAGATCAAAGTAGAAGGAGTGTTTGTTGGTATATGATTTTCTCTTTGCAGATGATTGCGTGCTCAATGCAGTCTCTGAAGTTGAGATGCAACGAAGTATGGATCAGTTCTCTGCTGCTTGTGCTCATTTTGATTTAGCAATTAACTCCAAGAAAACACAGGTGCTCCATCAATCAATTCCACACCATTCATACATGGCACCATCAATTGTAGCAGAAGTTTTGAATACTGTGGATAAGTTCAATTACCTTGGCAATCAGTGTATTTCCAGGGAGGTACATATTTATAGGTTGACACACACTCTAGCTCAGTATTTGGGAGGCTCCAAAAGAAAGTGTGTGAGAGAGAAGAGGTATTAGACTGACTATCAAACTGAAATGGCTACAGAGCCATTGTTCTGACCTCATTGCTGAATGCCTACAGTCTACCAGCTCCAGGAAACTGAATTGTTTCCATTTAAATTGTCTAAGGGAGATTCTGAAAAATCACCTGGCAGGAGAAGATTCTGGTCATTGAGGTCCTTTTTCGAGCTAAAGTGCCTAGCATTCCAACATTAGTACAGAGAGTACAATTCCAATGGGCTGGTCATGTTGTTTGAATGCCAAACGTATGCTTGCCAAAAAGACTATTTTATGGAAACCTCACACAGAACAAGTGTTCACAGAGGGCCAGAAGAAGCAATACTGGGATACTCTGAAGGTCTCTCTTAAGAACTTTGGAATTGAATGTTCAGCATGGCACACTAGCACTATGTGAGACACTGGTACAGGACTGCCCAGAATGGGGTGCCCTCATCAGAATGAACAAGGCAGAATTGATGCAACTCAAAGGAAATGTGAGATGCACTGAGTTTAGAGTAACCATCCCAGGTGTTCACATAGACTATTTGAGCCCATCCTGTGATAGAGTATTCAGAGTATGTTTAAGTCTGTTCAACCACAGTTGGATACACTCTAACTTGTCTCTAACATAGTCAAGTCATTTTGGTTTTCTTTGATAAAGAAGGACAAGAATCAACCAACATGTTTGTTGGACTTCTTGCTACTGTTTCACATCTAAGATGATTTTGTTCAAAGTATTTGACAAAGCTAAATGGAAGCATTAGTTTTCTTTCCTCTGTTAAAAGTTTAAAATTCAAAAAAAAGTTTAAAATTTATGAACAAAGAGGGGAGGCTAGGTGGCATAGTGGATAAAGTACTGGCCCTGGAGTCAGGAGTACCTGGGTTCAAATCTGGTCTCAGACACTTAATAATTACCTAGCTGTGTGGTCTTGGGCAAGCCACTTAACCCCGTTTGCCTTGAAAAAACCTAAAAAAAAAATTCATGAACAAAGGAACATTAGAATAGTTCTTTTCCCTTCTCCTTCTGTAATAACACTCTTGACTACCTCCCTATTCATGAAGGTTAAATATATTTTGAGTTGAACTAGAAAAATAATTAAGGAGAAGGGGGCTTTTGTGGAAATGATTCAAAACATTTAGCCTCTCAGAAGATATGGAATAAAAGAAAAGTTCTCAAAAAAAATACTACTCTGGCACCCTTTCTTCTCATAGATATTCAATTTCTGATGCTAGAACAATCATATTAACTAACCAGAATTGTTTTTAAAAGAATTTATTAAATAGTCTTGCATACTACTGTTCTAGATATTATCTCATGAATCATGAAATGAAAGTGTCCTTGAGAGCTTTTGACCTGATCTTCCAAGTAGAAGCTGATATAAAAGATGGTAAGGTCTTCCTGCAAAAGTCTCTAGGCAAGATTAATTCCTTGATTAGAAGGTTAAAAAAGACTTTCTTGGGGGTGGCTAGGTGGCACAGTGGATAGAGCAGCAGCCCTGGAGTCAGGAGTACCTGAGTTCAAATCCGGCCTCAGACACTTAATAATTACCTAATTGAGTGACCTTGGGTAAACCACTTAACCCCATTGCCTTGCAGAAAAACCTAAAAAAAAAAAGTGAATATGGTACAATTACAAAGAAGAGGATCAAAGGAGAGGCAAGAGGAGCTACTTCCCCAGTCCAATCTCCCCCCTGCAGAGATGGAAGGTAGGGAAAAATACTGAGATTTTTCAGATTTTTCTTCTGTCTGGTGATCAAATTTGTTGATTGCTTTTTCTCTTCCTCTTTTTCTTTAAAAAAAATTATTTGTTATATGGGATGACTCTCTGGGAGGGTGGAATAGGGAAGGTACTGAAAAATTAAGTAATATTAAATATAATAAAAATAAAATATAAAATAATATAAAGTAATATAAATATAATAAAAATAATATTTATTTTTAAAAATATCTATTAGATTAAACATGTTGATTCTAAACAACTTCCTTATTTTATAGTTGCAGAGACTAAGGATTGGAGTGGTGAAGGTTAAATAATGAATGAATAAATAAAAGAACATTCATTGCCACTATTGTGATTTGAGAAGAATCAAAGAAAAGATTATAAAGAGCAAAGGAATTGATGATCAATGGGAAAAATGGTTCAGAATCCCAGAGGATAAGTAAACCAAGATGACATGGATAGAAAGAATAAACATTTATTAAGCACCTACTATTTTTTAGGCATTGTACTAGGTATTTCAGAATTTTCTATCTTTTTTACCCTTACAACAACCCTGGGATGTGGTGCTATTATTTACCCCATTTTACACTTGAGGAAACTAAGGCAGAGAGAAATTAAATACTTTACCTGGGGTCACACAGCTAGTAAATATCAGAGGTTGGATTTGAACTCAGGTCTTCCTGACTGCAAGCCCAATGCCTACCTTTCTGTCATTATGACTTCCTTCATACTCTCTGCTGAGGGTAGTAGAGTCCCTCTGGATCCACACATTATGATAATTTCACATTTAAAAATCTTCTTAAAGTTTACAAGACTTTTTTTTCCCACAGTAGTCCTGTGGGATCACTAATAACAACATGATCTTCATCTTACAAATGAAGAAACTGGGTCTCAGAAAGGGAAAGTGACTTTCCCAAGGTCACACAACTAATAAAGTGGCAGAACTAAGTTTTAAATCTGGGTTTTCTAGTTTACTTTCAGAAGTATTTTCGGGTAGCTTGAAAGTAGGAAAATTAGGGCTAGGGGGTATGCCCTGACGATTTATTAGGGCAGGGATTGGAAATTTAGAAGTACAAAAGAAGGAAGAGACACTAGGATCTTGTATATAAATTAGAATCTTGGTGGAAAGACAACACCCACAGAACAATCTATAACAATATGCCAGACAAATGCCCAAATGCATGGTGCAAAGATCCTACAAAGAAGGCAAAAATTGCTATGGATTGGAAATGTAAAAGAAAGCTTTGAGGGGCAGCCAGATAGTGCAGTGGATAGAGCACTGGTCCTGGAGTCAGGAGGACCTTCAATCTCAGAAACTTAATAATTTCCTAGCTGTGTGACTTTAGGCAAGTCACTTAACCTCGCCCCCCCCCATTTCCTTGCAAAAAAAAAAAAGAAAGAAAGAAAACTTTGAATTTTACCCTCTTAATGTGGAAAAAAATAGGAAGAAACATTATCCCTTAGAGGTAGAGATATCCTCAGTTGCTTATTTCTCCATTCTTCAATCTAAACTGTCAAGCATTACCACAGAAAGCACAACTATGATGGACTGGGTGTGTGTAATGTTACAATGCCAGAAGTAAACTTGCCAAAAAAAGACTATTTTGTGGAGAACTCACACATGGCAAGTGCTCACAAGGAGTCAGAGGAAGCCATACCTGGATGCCTAGAGTGGAGTATTTTGAGCTTGTATTGGTCTAATCAACCACAGTTGGACACTACTGTCATTTTTTCTCATAATAGTGATGTCATTTTGGTCTTCTTTTATAATGAAGGCTAGGAAAACACTAACCATTCTTCCATTCTCTACCCTGCATCCCTGAAACATGTTTGACTTGAATAGAACTGTAGAATGATAAAAGTTGGGAGAGCCTTGAATGACTCTCTTGCTCTGCTATGCAAAGGTAAAGAATTGGAAGTCAAACCTTCCATGGATGGATCAGTTCTCCCATATCCATTGTTACCGCCATCTCTTAGTCACCCTGCTTTAAAAAAGGTCAGCCAATCCAGGGTCCTGCCATGGTCTCAGGAAATCCAAGAGATGTGATGCCTCTTCCCCCAGCTCCTTTCCTAGTGAAGTTGTTTAGAAGCTCTTTATACTATTCCAAATTAGAAGAGGGATATGAAACAAGTGGTATCTGGGGATAAACTGAGTATAATTTAGTTGCCTCACTCTTCTGCTGAAGACTTGCTTGAGAATTTCATTGGCAAAGTTGCCTGGGGGAAACTATTGAATTTAAAAACTTTTTTGTCAGGGGAAGCTAGGTGGTGCAGTAGATAGAGCACTGACCCTGGAGTCAGGAGGACCTGAGTTCAAATTTGAACTCAGAAGCTTAATAATTACCTAGCTGTGCGACCTTGGACAAGCCATTTAACCCCACTGCCTTGCAAAAACACCCCAAAAAAATCTTTTCTATCCCCTGAATAAAGGAGGGATGGCACAGTAGGAGGAGACTAGTTGTGAAGAAATCATTTCTTAGGTCATATTACTTGTTTTCTCCATAGGTGGGAGGAGGGGCAGGTGGAAGGAAAAGAGTTCTAGACTCAAATTTTTAAATGAATATTTTTTAATTTTTTTTAGGTTTTTGCAAGGCAAATGGGGTTAAGTAACTTGCTCAAGGCCACACAGCTAGGTAATTATTAAATGTCTGAGGCCAGATTTGAACTCAGGTACTCCTGATTCCAGGGCCAGTGCTTTATCAACTGTGCCACCTAGCTGCCCCAATGAATATTTAAATAAATAATTTTATTTAGGAAAAAAATTCATTTCATAGATGAGACTTTTCAGTGACTATTCCTGGTGCTTCCTAATATGATAGTATTCATATCCATAAGAGGAGAAGATAGTTATTACTCTGGTTAAATCAGGAACAAAAATAAAGAAACTAGTGAGGTGATCATCATTTTCAAATTTATGAGCTAGTAGTCCTTCAAAGTTTGTAGCTGCATTTCAATAAAGGAAAAAAAAGGCATAAATAGATGTACTGAGCTGACTTCAGTTTGGGCTGGGGCTGGAGCTAGGGCATGAGAGGAGAGCCATGCAGCAAGAATCAGACATCTGGATTCATTCCAAGAGTAGGGATGTGTACACAGGGTCACTTGATTTGGTAGACAGCACAGTATTTGTTCCCACATACACACACACATCTGAGTCATTTCTTAGACTTTCTAACACCCTTTTCTTCATTGACATTTAACTGTAAACACATAACCAACTAGTGTTCTATTTGATTATAGTCTGAGAAACTAACTTTTCAGGTCCAGTCTTTTTTGGCTAATTAGCTACACTTAATTAACATTTTGAGTCACTGAATTTTTTTTTTAATTCTTAACTTTATAAACCCTAAATAAAAGTAGTATTTTCAATATACAAAGCAGAATAGAAAGAACTGTGCATGAAACTGCAAATTTCATTACATATATCTGGCTTCTCCATGTATATAATAAATTCAACATGTAACTTTCAAACTGTGCTGTTTGTTTCCTTCAGACCTTTCTGTTTTCTCCCAAGCATTTTTAAAAATGTTTCAGTTAGGGACAAATAGGTGGCACAGTGGATAGAACACCGGCTTTGGAGTCAGGAGGACTTGAGTTTAAATCTGGCCTCAGACTCTTAATAATTACCTACTTTGTGACCTTGGGCAAATTACTTAACCCCATTGCTTTGTAAAAAAACAAACAAAAAAATGCTTCAATTACATTGTCTTCCCAGATCAGTTACCATTGATCCCCACTTAGTCTCAATAGAAGTTGGCCTATCTCTTCTCTAAGGTTCTAATCCCTCCATTTCTTATGATCCTAGAGTTCTGAAGCATCTTAAAGAGTAGGGAGCATGAATCCCACCTCCCTGCCCACTCCACACAAACTCAGATGTAAGCATTCAA
This sequence comes from Macrotis lagotis, assembly GCF_037893015.1. Lineage (NCBI taxonomy): Eukaryota > Metazoa > Chordata > Mammalia > Peramelemorphia > Peramelidae > Macrotis > Macrotis lagotis. The sequence goes on from NC_133658.1 coordinate 795,266,735, forward strand.
ACTTGATCACAGTTCATATGATGGTTCTGCTACCCTGAGCATCAATTCCTCCATGCCATGTTTCCATGTCAGGAGAGGACAGGGTTTTAACTTGCAGTCCATAGAAAGATTTTAGGGTGTCTGTGAAATTGGATTACATTTTCATTTCAATATGTTTGATTTCCTTTGTAATCTTATGCAAGCTATTTTATGCATTCAAAAAACATTATTTGGAGAAAGAATCAAGACTGAAAAAGAATAATAATAGAAAATCAAAAAGGTTAAAAATTTCTGGACTAGTAGTGAGTGCTTCTTGGAGGAACATAGGCTTTATCGTTCCTAATATTCTTTTCTTTTCTCTAATCCCTATATCCTATCTATCAATGAACATTTATTAAGAACCAACTATGTGCTCTGTATTATCCTGGACCTGGGACTATAAAAACAAAATTAAACAGTCCCTGCCCCAAGGAGCTTACATTTATTAAAGGCACATGATGCTTATCCAAAAAAGCTGGAAACATTTCTGAAAGTTCTAAAATGATCCGACAATCAATCCCTATGCCCCAACAGAAAACTGCCAACTTTACTTGTTACAATCTTAACTCTACCCAAGGTCACTAACCTATAAAAATATTGTGAAGGAAATAAATGGTGGCAAATGCCTGTGATCCCTGATACTGAGGAAGGCTAAAGTTGGTACCTCATTTGTGCTTAGAAAAGGCAATAGACACAAAAGCCCCATACTAGGTCCAGTGCCAATCTGGTTAGCCCCTGGAAAGATCAGGACTCACCCAGCTATCTAAGGAGAAGCAATCTGTCCCTGCTTGAAAAATGAAGCAAGTCAAAATTTTTTTTCTTTTTTTTTCTTTTTTACATTATAAAGATAATGTTGTTTGTTTTTTTTTTTAACTAAAGGTAGTAGTTGTTAGTCTTTGTTCAAACTCCACAATTCTTTCTCAGGATACAGATGATATTCTCCATCGCAGATACCCCCAAATTGTCCGATTGTTGCACTGATGGAATGAGCAAGTCCATTAAGATTGATCATCAACCCCATGTCGCTGTTGTGGTGTAAAATGTTCTTCTGGTTCTACTCATATGGCTTAGCATCAGTTCATGCAAATCTTTCCAGGCTTCCCAGAATTCCAATCCCTCCTCGTTTCTAATAGAACAATAGTGTTCCATCACATTCATATACCACAATTTGTTCAACCATTCCCCAGTTAATGGACATTCACTCAATTTCCAATTCTTTGCCACTGCAAACAAGGCTGCTATGAATATTTTTGTATGAGTGAGTTTTTACCCCTTTTCATGATCTCTTCAGGACATAGACTCAGTAGTAGTATTGCTGGATCAAAGGGTATACACATTTCTATTGCCCTTTGGGTGAAGTTCCAAATTGCTCTCCAGAAAGGTTGGATGAGTTCACAGCTATACCCACAATGTATTAGTATCCCAGATTTCCCACATCCCTTCCAACATTGATCATTGTCCTTTCTGGTCATATTGGCCAGTCTGAGAGGTGTGAGAGGTACCTCAGAGATGTTTCATTTTGCATCTCTAATAAGTAATGATTTAGAGCAATTTTTCACATGATTAGGATTGCTTTGATTTCCTCATCTGTAAATTGCCTCTGCATATCCTTTGACCATTTGTCAATTGGGGAATGGCTTGTTTTTTTATAAATTTGACTCAGTTCTCTATATATTTTAGAATAAGTCCTTTGTCAGAAATACTAGTTATAAAAATTGTTTTCCAATTTACTACATTTCTTTTGATCTTGGTTTTGATCAGTGGTTTTGTCTGTGCAAAAGCTTTTTAATTTAATGTAATCAAAATTATCTAGTTTGTTTTTAATGATGTTCTCCATACCTTCCTTGGTCATAAACTGCTTCCCTTTCCGTAGATCTGACAGGTAAACTAGTCCTTGATCTCCTAGTTTGCTTATAATATTGTCTTTTATGTCTAAATCCTACATCCATTTTGATCTTCTCTTGGTATAGGATGTGAGGTGATGCTCTAATCCAAATTTCTGCTATACTAACTTCCCAATTTTCCCAACAGTTTTTATCAAAGAGAGAGTTTTTATCCCAAAAGCTGGACTCTCTGGGTTTATCAAACAGCAGATTACTATAATCATTTCCTGCTATCTCTTTTGCACCTAGTCTATTCCACTGGTCCACCACTCTATTTCTTAGCCCATATCAGACAATGACTAAAGCTTTAAGATATAATTTTAGATCTGGTAGGGCTAGGTCACCTTCTTTTTTACTTTTTTTCATTAAATCCCTGGAAATTATTGACTTTTTATTTCTCCATATGAATTTACTTACAATTTTTTCTAACTCATTTACAGTATTTTTTTTTTTGGAATTTTGACTGGTAGGGCACTAAATGAGTAATTTAATTTAGGTAGATTTGTCATTTTTATTATATTAGCTCAACGTATCCATGAGTAGTTGATATCTGCCCAGTTATTTAAATCTGATTTTATTTGTGTGTGAAGTGTTTTAGAATTGTTTTCATAAAGTTTCTGAGTCTGCCTGGGTCTGCCTGGGCAGGTAGATCCCCAAGTATTTTATAATGTCTGAAGTTACTTTGAATGGGATTTCTCTTTCTAGCTCTTTCTGCTGCATCTTGCTAAGTCATATATAGAAATGTTGAGAATTTATGAGGGTTTATTTTATATCCTGCAACGTCAAAATTTCTATGGTAATTGGCAGGTGGGATTGGATTTATGAGGACCAACATACCCCCAACCTGATTAAGATAAGACCCAGGTTCAAAACAAAGAAAAAAGGTGTTTTTAGGTACCATATCTCTTTATACAGAGTCCAACTTTCTATTATATTCAAAGTCAGCTACCAAGCAATCCTTGTTAAAGTTTTATAGCTCATCATGGCTTTTAGGGTTCCTTTCTAAGAGAGTTGTATATTTGAATAGAATAACATTAAAGATCAAGACTTCCTATGGTGCAATGCCAGACCAAAAATATTATTCAATATGACATCCAATTCACCTCCAGAACCCTTTTCTTATAGCCAGACTGAGGATATTTCTTGGTAGAAGGATCCACTTTTCCCTCAGATGGCACCACATGAGCAACCCCTGGCTCTAATTACATAGACTATATAGGTTCAGGTTAAGGAAAAACAAATTTAGAGGCTCTTACAGGACATCATAAGAAGAGTTTCTGTGACCTTTTTTTGTTAACTAAAAAGTTATTGGAAAGAAAAGTTTGCTGACTGCTTAGACTGGGCTTCGTAGGCCCCGCTGAATGAACAGGTAAAGTCAAATCCCTGCAAGCAATATATAGCACTTGTCGGGCAGTACTCTAATCAACAAGGAACTAAACAGACAGCCAAGAAAAATAATATTGTCCTCTGAAAGAGTGAAAGACAGAGCATGACAGTAAAATGAGGGGGTCAATGATGCATAATAATATTAATAATACTGACAGTTCTATGGTACTTCAAGTTTCACAAGGCAGTTTACTATGCTATTTCATTTGAACTTCACAACTATCTCAAAGATATTATTGGCTTTATATTATAGATAGGGAAACAGATTTGCCTACATTGAAATAGTTAGTAAAAGTAGGATCTGAGTTTCAGATCCAGGTCTTTACTGACTCAGAATCCAGTTCCCTTTCTTGTAATCTAAATACAATGGGGGAACTGGACATGTGAAGATATTTCTTTGTCTGGTTCCAGGCCAAGAAAATTGGAGAAGCCTATTTCTAGATATATGTCTGAGGGATTGGTACTGTATGATGATCTAAAGTCATTTCAGTGGCAGAGGAGTCAGAAGTACTGATGATTTAGGAGAAGATCTAGTGAAATTGAGCCTCCAAACAACAACAAAAATAACATTGATCTCTTGGTGTCATCCCGTTGATAAGGCAGTCAAAGAATATCATGAACTGATAAGTGCAGGAATGGAAGCAAGCTATATTCTCCTACTTGGACAGAGTGTTTCTGTGAGAACATGGTGCTCTTGCTATTTTTGTGCTTGCTTTTCTCTAAAATTAGTTGAACAAATATCTAGAATCAACCAGGTTACAATTTTATGAAGAGTCACGAAAGGTTGCCCTGGCAACCAGAGGTAGTAGCAGTGGCTGATGACAGAAATGTCCAAAAACAGTTGTGGAAAGTCTGTTACCCTAAAGACAGATGTAGAAAATCTGTTACCCTATGATGTTAATGTTGATTCTGGAAAAGAAAAGGTCTGTCAATGGACTCTAGAAATTCACCAATGTTTGCCTCAATAGAGAGCTACAACTAAGGAAAATTTTATGAGGACTCCATGAAAGGAGTAAAGGACCCCTGAGACAATAGGTTTAAGTTAGCCCTCTACTCTACATATTCTCTACACATATGTCTGAATACTATTGTACTTGATGTTTAAGCCCATTCTTAACAAAGACTTGTGTATATAAAGAAGAAAGTATATCCCCAGTTTGGGAAGAATATTTTTAACTACTGTTCTTATTATGCCTTTTCAATAAATTCCATTTCTAAGTTAATGAAATTCAACTGTTTTTGATTGAAGGAAGAAAGCATACTCATGAGGGCTCAGGAGCTACAACCTCCTCAGGGTTATCCTTAGAACCCAGAGAAAAAGAGTATTCAACTATACTCTAACACTAGCCATAGGGAGGGATAGATGCAGAGAAAGAGCATTTATTATGTTATGCCAGTCTCCGTGCTAGGTGTTAGAAATGCAAATACAAGCAAAAAGAAAGATAGTTCCTATCCTTAAGGAGGTAAAATTTTAATAGAGGAAGAAGCTTTAAAACCTGAGGCAAAGTATAAAAGTCTACAGGCAAGAGAAGAGCTAGGTTGAAAATGAGCACTTTGGCCCAGAATCTTTCTCAAAAGAAAGTTAAGGGCAGGAATTCGCCAACCAAAAGCAGAAGGCACAGGGGTAGCAGCATCTCCAACTTGAGAAGTCACCTGGAGTGGAAATGTAAATGTCTAGAGAGTCAGGAGTAAAACAAGGTTAGAGTTGACAGTTGGGGAAATGGCTTTTGGTGTGTGTTTGGAGAGGTATCTGTATAAGTATTATTATTATTACTATTATTATTATCCCAATTTGCAGATCAGAAAAATGAAAATTAAACTAAGTCCAATTCCTGAGGTCACATAGCTATTTAATGGTTAAGAGCTGGGACTCAAGGGAACCCTCCTTGACAACAAGTCAAGGGTTCTTCCCATTAGTCTAAGCTGTTTCTCATAGGGAAAGTTGTCAGATTCCTGCCTCCTAGAGAGAGTAATCAAGCTGATGTTTTTGCTTAAAAGCATTTGTTCAGATCAAGATTTAGGAGACCCAACCAGAGGTCATACCTAGACCAAGCCAATATTCACTGAAAATCTCTCATCCAACAGGAGAGGTAGAGTTGAAAATGTGATGCATCCACCTAAAAATGGATCTTAGACACTACTGAGATCACAAGATAGCCCATACACTTTTATAACCCATACACTTTTATAATGTCTTCTCACTTGGACTGTTGGCAACTGGTCTTCTGGGTCCAGACTGAAATAGGTAGCTGTCAATCATTTTACGACTGAGAAGGGATAAAAATCATAGGGAAAGTCACTTTGGCTGAGCTAGAACTGTCTATACTTCCTTTTTTTTCTGAAACCCCTGACTCCACTTAACTGAGATCTATAATTGCCAGTGACTTGAAAAATTAATTTCAAGGATTAAGTATAAGTGAACTCTGAGGATTGTGTGTCCTGCAGTTAAGTGGAGAGACGATGTAGCAATCCAATTACCTAGGACAGAAGGTCCTTGGAAGATACCAGGCCTGGATGGTACTGGGTAAGACCTGGCTCAGACCTCATAGCATTTACTCAGCTTGCACATTGACCCACCCTGGAGATATCTCAAGTGTCTATAATGTCAGTCAGGGGTAGTTGCAGTATTCTACTAAGAGACTATCATAGTTTAGTTTATCAAAAGTAGGACTAGATGCACACACACACACACACACACACACACACACACACACACACACACACACACACACACTGGATAAGGAGCAGGATGCTATCCATCCAGGTTAATTCATTAAGGATAGGTTTAGCTGACACTTTAAAACTTGACCTACTATTAATCCCTTTTCCTCTGAATTCATGTGCCAACTGGCATTCTTTGGCAAGGAGAGGATTTTTAGAGCTTGAACTAAAGAATTTAAATAGATCATGACCTCCAAACAAGACTGAACCTGGGTACAACTGAGAGTGGTGTTACCAGGAGATACAAAAAGAATAACAGATATTACCAAAGTCCTTTTCATTCAAATTCACTGGCCCAGAAAACTGAAATAGGAAATATGTATATATCAAAATGAGCAGGAGTGAGAACAATTAGAAAATTAAGAAATTAAGGCACTGTTTATATTATCACTGTGACATAATCTTTCACTTGAAAGTCCTTTTTGAACTTGGGTTCATATCATTAAGCATAAGGCATGAAATTCAAACTTAGTTGTGAAAACCCAGTTCTCCTAACATTCCCCTTCAAACAACATTAAAATAATGCCACAAATAAAATTTTAGAGCAGCATAGCCAGCAAAGGTTGTGCTGACAAAACAACAGCTTTAGGGACTCTCAGTGCAGAAGCAGTAAAGGGATTGGACAACTATTAGAAAAAGATTACAAGGGATCCTTCTGCTAGTACTAGACACAGGACCAAGGTCTGTTTGGCAACTCCATTGTCCGTGTCATTTCTGAGTCACAGTTTCAGGGTGGAGAGGAGCGCTAGCACTTGTAGTTGCAGTGAATCAGGGGTTCTTCCTGGGAAAGGACCAGTGTGTAGACAGTGACCACACCTGTTCCTAAAGTACACCATCTTGGTAACAATGAAAATTTACAAACTCCCAGAATTAGTAGTGAAAACAGCAGTTCCAAAAAGCCTAAAGCTTGGGATAGCTCCCTTGTCCCCAGGGGGAAGACTTCCTCTTTAACATAAAGTTCAAAATCAAGACATAGGCTGGAAAAATTGGCAATCAATAAAATGAAGAACCTGACCATAAAGATTTACTACAGTGACAGGGAAGAGGAAGACACAAATTCAGAAGACATAGAGGTGAAAACAGATATAAAAAAATCTCAAAGAAAAATTCAGAATGGGCACAAACTTAAAAAAAGAATTCCTGGAATAACTAAAGAAATAGCAAAAAAAAAAATTGAAAAACTAAGAATGGTAAAGAAAAAATTGAAAAAAGAAGTTAAAGTGATGCAAGAAAGTTAAGAAAAGGGGCAGCTAGGTGGTGCAGTGGAGTCAGGAGTATCTGAGTTCAAATGGGACCTCAGACACTTAATAATTGCCTAGTTGTGTGGCCTTGGGCAAGCCACTTAACCCCATTTGCCTTGCAAAAAAAAAAAAAAGGAAGTTATGAAAAGAAAATTAACAGCATGGTAGAAGACACACAAAAAATACTGAAGAAAATATCTTGAAAAACAGAACTGACCAAATAGGAAAAGAAGTACAACCTCACTGAAGAAAGAGGTACAAAATTTCAGATGAAAATAACTCTTTAAGAAACAGAATTGGACAAATGGGATAAATAAAACAAAAGCTCGCTGAAAAAATTGATTTCTTATAAATTAGAAATTGAATTAGAATTGAAGACTAAACAAATGAAACAGGGCTAATTCTTAACCAAAATCTTTAAATTGAGGAAGGTTGTCTAAAGGTCATTTTTTTCTTTTTGTGTACATGTTTTATTTTTTAATTAAATATTTTATTTCAATTAGTTAAAATCCACCTTCTTACCCTCCCACCTTAACCTCTTTGAGCACATAAGAAAAACAAAACCCATTACAAATGTGTATAGTCAATCAAAACAAATATCCACATTGGCCTGAAGTTTTCTAGGAGATTAAATAGATAAATGAACCAAGCCTTTCATAGCCTAGTCCCATTCCCATCTTTCTAATCTCTTTACATCTTACACCCTAACCTGTATTTTTCCACCCAGTAACATTGGCCTCCTTGTCAAACAAGACACTATCTCTGGGCTTAAGGCATTTTTTCCTGGCTTTTGCTCGTGTCTGGAATGTTCATTGCTACCTACTGATTTCCTTGGCTTTCTCTCAGTCCCAACTAAAACCCCATTTTCTATTTTTTCTTTTTTAAAATTTATTAAAGGCAATGGGGTTAAGAGTAACTTGCCCAAGGTCACACAGCTAGGCAATTATTAAGTGTCTGAGGTTGAATTTGAACTTAGGTCCTCTTGACTTCAAGGCTGGTGTTATATCCACAGAATCACCTAGCTAACCCGCCTAAAACCCCATTTTCTACAGAAAGTCATTCCTAACTCCTTTTTTCCCCATCCCTTCCCTCTCTTAATTATTTCCTATTAATCCTGTATATAGCTTGTTTGTACATGTTTGTTTGTTTTCTTCTCCATTAGTTTGTTAATTCTTTGAGGGAAAGGATTGTCTTTTATCTCTTTTTTATCTCTGAACTAATAAAACATCTGGCACACAGTAGGTACTTAATACATGCTTATTTACTGACCTTACTGATAGAGAAAAGCCTGAATGTTCAGTCAAAAAATTAGATGAAATTGGGGCAGCTAGGTGGCACAATGGATGGAGCACTGGCCCTGGAGTCAGGAGGACCTGAGTTCAAATTTGACCTCAGACTTAATAATTACCTAGCTGTGTGACCTTGGACAAGTCACTTAACCCCCACTGCCTTGCAAAAAAAAACAAAAAAAGATGAAATCTTAGCCTGAGACTTCTGCTGGTTTTAGTTGTCCACCTGGCTTGCCTACCTAACTTTATGAAGTTACATTATATAACATGGCCTTAGGTCAAGGATTGACAAAATTTTTCTGTAAAGGATCACATCTAGTAAATATTTTAGGTTTTGTAGGTCAGGGAGAAAAATTAAGAATATTATAATAGGACATATAATGAGAGAAAACAAATTTCCACAAAGTTTTTAATGATGAAATTTAAAATACAATAATAATTGAGTACTTTTAAGTATGAAATTATTTTGGGGGGGTTAACATTTTGCTTAATTGGGCTTCAAAGTTAGCCCTTCCTATCATCAAAATCAATTACAATTGTTCATCTATTAATGCTAATCTGTAAACTAAGTGGCATAGTAGATAGAGTACCAGACCTGGAGTTAGGAAGATCTGAGCTCAAATCCGTCATCAGACACTTGCTAGCTCTGTGACCCTAGGCAAGCCACTTGACTCTAATTACCTCAGTTTCTTTGTCTATAAAATGAACTGAGAAAGAAATGGCAAACCAACCTGTATCTTTTCCAAGAAAACTCCAGTTACGGTCTCAGAAAGTCAGACATGAATGAAAGATTGAACTATAACTTAAGTATTTCATTTCTGAAAAAATGTTTTTTCACACAAATAGGATCTGCCAAATACTGATACCATTGTACAAACTTGTGTATTTTATTAAGAATATTCATCACTTGGAAGGCATTTACAGAATTATTACATTGCAGATTAATCATTTTCAGTTGAAAGTTAGATGAAACCTCAACTGCTATAAAAATGCCAGCTATGATGATGATGATATACTGATGGTTTTTCAAAATATATCGGTGTAGCAAAATGAATGACACTAGAAACACTGGAACATTATAACTGTGTCACTATTTGTAAAGCACCTTGTGCACCATTATGAGATGAGAACACCACAAACTTCTCTTTAAATTACTCAACTCTGCTTTAAAGTATGAAAACGTCATAGTAAAATGAGTGTGGCTGTGTTCTACTACAACTTGATTAATGCATCACAAATATTATTCTTTCAATATTTTTTCAGTCATTTAAAAAACTGTAAAAACTATTTTAGTTCTTGAGATACAAAAAGATGGTGAGTAGGATGACTCCCTAGAAGAGACTTTCTAACAACTACATCCCAGGAGATGGCAGCAGAGAGCCATGGACACTGCAATTTGAGACCCAGGGAAATGTCCTGTGAAAAATAATACTTGATCCATGATGCCTCTAAGAGAATTGAGTGATGCAAAGGAGAGTAGCAGACAATAGTAGTGCAATGATATCTACAGTCAGAAAATCTGCAGTTTGCCTTAATCACATACAGTCAGACATGTCCTTAACTGTGAGCTCTCCAAGTGAGTTTCCTGGCTATCCCCACTGGTACATGTATATCTGGGATGATCTCTTCTAGTCTTTTAATTGGCTATGCTATTTCATTAAAAGTGTTTTGCTATATCAGAGGGAGCTTGTGAATTATAATTTTGAATGAATACTGTCCCGTAAAGTTCCTCTAACCTGGGATTAGAAGACAGTTTTCTTGGGGCTGATTTATGAAGGGAAGACCAAAGTTCTTTGAGAAGTTACCAAATAATCTCTTTTTCAAAGAGCTTAGAATCTAATAGAAGGGAAAAGATTTATACTCAATTAATTATGATACTTTGGAAGGATATGAGCAATGTGAGGATGGGGCGCAGCCAAAGTGCTATGAAAAATCTGAAAAATCATTCTAGCTGGGACAATCAGGAAGAGTTTGATAAAAGTGGTGATGTCTGAATTTGATCTAAAGGGGAAATATGGAACTGTTTTTAAAGGATACCCAATCCTTGACACCAGGAAGAGCCAATCAAAAAAGACATGTATCTATCCTCTCTTACTGGTATGAATGCTGAATAAAACACCCTCTTTTCACCTTACTCCCTTACTGCTAGGAGAAGGCAGGGAGAGAAAACCTTATATTTTATTTTTTCCTTCCCTTTATTTTCTGTATCAAATTTATGATCAAGCTCTATATGTTGTATTCCTGTCTTAATGCCACCACCCTAGTCAAGTTGAAACAAGGTCTCTAGTGGTCTGCCATTGAGGTCTAGAATCAGTTATCAATGATTTGGATAAAGATAAGAATGTTGAAAACTATCTTTTTTTTAAGTTTTTTTTTTTTTTGGTAAGGCGAATGGGGTTAAGTAGCTTGCCCAAGGCCACACAGCTAGGTAATCATTAAGTGTCTGAGATCGGATTTGAACCCAGGTACTCCTGACTCCAAGGCCGGTGCTTTATCCACTATGCCACCTAGCCGCCCCAGAAAACTATCTTTTTTATATAGTTTGAGAAAAAAGAAAAAGAGACAGGTCTATTCAATTTGTAGATGACAAACTGTGGGAAGTTTAGTGAATATTTGACAGATAATTGCATTTTAAATTATCTTTACAATTTGGACACAAGTCTAAAATATTGCCTTGAGTACATTCTGAAACTCTTTCTCAGACCCAGGCTGCTATATTTGCCCTGCAAAGTTCCAAGGGGTAACTCTGAGAGGTTGAATTATCTCTTCCCTATCTCTGGATGAGTTTTCATCTCAGTTTCAACTGACAGGTTCAGAAGATCACTACTGATCTTTGGATCTTTCAAAACTCGAAAGGTCAGTGTTTCTACTCCTTTCATCTGGAATAGAAAAGAACAACAACAAAAAAAAGAAGTGAAGAAATGAGAAACAGTTCTAAGAAACATGAAACTCAGAAAGAAGATTCCAAGGTCTTTAACTGGCCATTGAGCTTAGGAGTCACCCAATGAATCAGAGAGGCAGCTGAAGTAGACCCAAGTCTTTTTGCAGATGCTCCCAGTGCTGATCACACAGTCAATTAAAAAAGACTCCTCCCAACCATATGCTTAACAAACTGGAAACAGTTTCAGAATAAGCTTTAACAGACTGGAACCAGTGACAGAATATCTAAACATGCTCCACCATTTCTCCAAGACACTTCTCTCTTACATCATTGTGACTCTCCCAGAAGCAGGTTCCCCAGTTTTTCCATGTGTGGAAGTTGCATCAGCTGAGCAAGCTGATGGGAGAGATTAGACCATTTAGATAAAATTTGAGAGAGGTAAATGTAAAGTCCTAAGCTTTGGTTCAAACAATCAGTGATACAAGTGAAAATGGGGAAAAGTATCCCTGAATTCATTTCTTCCTCATCTTTCTCATTCTTCAAGGATCAATTCAGATCCCACCTCCTACATAAAGCTGTCAGGAGCCTTCCCCGATTTCTCCAGCTGAAATTTTCCTAGAGCACTTTGTGTAGATCTTTTATGGTCTCCTACTATTCCCTATGTAGTATATTCACATATGTATATATAATTTCCCAGTCCCAGAATATAAACATTGAAAACAGGGACTGTGCTATATTTTAACTTTCTATTTTCAGCACTTGTAAGTGGGGGTGGAGAAAATAGTTTCTCATGCTGTCTACATGGGTCTTCCTCAATGTGGCTCACAGGGAGTCATAAATAGATATCTCTATTTTCCTCCACCCACACATTTTCCAAGGGAGATTCAGATTTGTAATAAGAGAAGTAGGAAATCAATGCCAAAAACTGTCCACTCTCTTCTCCTCAGAGAAAGAGTTCCAAGTTAGAATCATAGCCATGTCTCCCCCTAAATACTGTTATTTGGGGAAATACTTTTTTTTAGGTTCAAGCTGTGGTCCTGATTGTCATTCCTTGATAGGGAAGGAGTATTTCAAGTCATATATCCAAGTCTTGACCCTCTTCTCACTAAATGCCAGTTCCATAAAGACCATACTGAGAGTTAGCAAATAAATACATTTATCCAAAATGAAAGCAAACAGAAATCAGAAAAGGTATATAGATGAAAATATTTACCACACTATAGATAGAGTGAATGAGGAACTCTCTTCCTAGAGGAGGGGAGAAAGAGAGAAAGAGACCCAGATCTCTTCCCTAAGGGGAAATTCTCAGTCTCTACAGAGTAAGCTAGGGACAGGGATAAAATGGAGGTATACTTTCCTCTACATATTGGCTTCTTTCCAGAGTCTATCTCTTCCTTTAGAGATCTGAAGAGAATCTGGCAATTTATGTCTTCTCTCTTAAAGCTAAAAATTAGAAAGCCAAGACCTCTCTTTTCTCAAGATCTCAACAATTCTTCCCCTCACATTGGTACAGAGAACTGAGTAATCAATCCCCACCAATGAAGAGAGATCTATGCAAATTACCTTTCAGTCAAGGGTTACATAGCATAGCGCCTTACAAAGAGTAGGGCTTAATAAATGTTGAATTGTTAAAAGTCTGGTTTTATAGCTAGAATCTTAATATAAATTAAGAATAAGCTATAGATTTCCCCAAATCTTAAGTGATCTGGGGTGGCTAGGTGGTGCAGTGGATAGAGCACCACCCCTGGAGTCAGGAGTACCTGAGTTCAAATTCGACCTCAGACACTTAATAATTACCTAGCTGTGTGGTCTTGGGCAAGCCACTTAACCCACTTTGCCAGGCAAAAAAAACCAAAACCAAAACCAAAAAAACTTAAGTGATCTTATAGTACACTAATTGAAATGCAATGTGCAAAAAAGAAAGAATATGGTAGTTTTGTTATTCTCTGCGCGATCTACAAGGTTAGATTCCTGAATTCTCTAGAAAAACCAAGTTGTCCAGGAAATATCCCTTCTTTTATCTAGGAAGCTGGGTCCCTAAACTTCCATTATTCATTCATCTCCTGGTCATGGTTTGGGATGAGAGATCATCCTACTGCCTCTTCATGGCTAAGGCTAAAAATTTAGGCTTCAAGAACTCTGCAAGGGCCAAATGATAAAGAAATCTTGACTTGCCTTTCTGGTTTTGTGACTGAGAACATGCACAATGTGTTTCTACCCGAAAGCTACCATTGCATAATCTAAAATAAGGGAAGAGATTTATGGATACAAGGTCCCTCCTCCCCAACCTACCCTTAGACCCAGGGTCTGCTCTTAGATCTCTAGTTTCTGGTTCTTTACTTGACTCTCCCAAGTTCTCTTTTAAAAGGGTTATGACAGAGGGACAACATAGGGGTACACTTAGAGTGTATTTCAGGCAACCAGTGAATTAGTAATTTGTTTAACAACTGTCTCTCAGAGTAGGAAAAGTTTGCACCATGTATAACCTATATCAAATTGGCTCCTGGTTCAGGGAGGGGAACGAAAAGGGAAGGAGAGAATTTAGAATTCAAAATTTAAAAAAACAACAACAAATGTTATTGTTTTTACATGGATTTGGAAAAAATGTTTTTGAAAAGGAAAAAAATATGTGCAAAACATATTTTGATGTTTTATTTGATTCATAAATATATTTTGACGTTTTATCTGAATCACTTTGTACTTTATTTTCTCAATCAACAAAATAATTTGTAACATTTGCCAATTTCTGAAGTATAAATTCTTGCACTGAAGTTTTAATTATCAGTTCTCCCTACTTAGAGCCAGTTAACAAACATCTCTCTTCTTCTTTTTTTTTTGCAAGGCCATGGGATTAAGTGACTTGTCCAAAGTCACACAGCTAGGTAATTATTAAGAATTTGAGGTCAAATTTGAACTCAGATCCTGCCGCTCGAGCCATTGCACCACCTAGTTGCCCCCTCCCAGTTCATTTAAATCTTAATAGATGACAGAAGAGGTGCTGCAGTATCAAGACAGTTCACGTTTAGTTTGAATAATTTTCTGTAAGCCTTTGACTTTGTAAGACAGGGTATCATTTTACCACTAAGGGAGTGCCATTCATAATTTTACCCACCAGGTGGCACACTACTCCAGCCAGCAGTGTCATAAATGACAGCCTGGACATAACGTAAAAATATTCCTTCTTGGTTATGTGCCAAGGACTCAATCTCACCAAACAGCTCTGCAGCTTAGAAGAAGTAGGCAAAGGGAAACCTTTGCTGACTGAGTTTTGAGTGAAACTAAGCTATGATATCAAATATGGCTCAGAATGATTAAAAATGTGGAAATCTCTATGACTTGTTCTCACTCTTAGGAAATTTTCTGCTTTCTTAGGAGTTTCTTTGTTATTAACTCGCTGGTATTCATTTTTTCTATTAGCAAATAATTTATTAAATATCTTCTTTTTACCTGAACTTGTGATTTAGTTGATGTAGGGAACTCTTATATCAAAACTGATTAGCAACTGTTTTTGTTTTTGTTTTTATTTTTACAGTTTAACACCTTGGAGAATTACCTGGATTGCTGAAAGTTAAGTGACTTTTCTAAGGAAAATATAGGGTGTGTTCAAAGAAGACTAATACCTTGGTGTGAGGACTGCTTCAGGGTTGCTTTCCATCTTTGATGTCCACCTGAGCCACCTAGCTCTCACCTATGGCTCCAAGGTAGCACAGTGGCCATACACCAGTAAACTGTTTTGGCAGGCAGGCTAAACCAGATTGAGGGTAACTGAAGGAGTCTCAAACTCATCAGTGAGTTGTGGGGGGGCATCTTCCTCAAGCATATATAATGTTTACCACTGGTGGAATGGGCATTCTTCCAGTGGCCATGAAGGCTGATGAAGCAGGTGCTGTGGAGCACTTAGTGCTTGGTTAGCCATCGAAGATGCCAAGGTCATCCACTGCACCTAGAACCATCACCAGTTGTCTTGACTCTCTCTTGCCATGATGGGAGAGAGTGAGGCAGTTGACTTCATGCAGTTCTACCTCACTTAAATCCAATTTACTCACACAACTAAAAACATCACTCACAACCATTCCTCAAAGTTCTATGGTGGCAGGAAAGTGATGAAACAGCAGGTGTAGCTATGCTGGGAGCTATAGTCACAACCCTGCACACAGGCAGCTGGGCCATAGGGTCGTTTCCCCACTGAAAGCAGCAGGGGATTCAGCAGCCACTTGGGGGACTGAGCAGCCCTTTTAAGGATCATACTGCTCACTGTGAGGAAGGGTCTAGAAAAGGTGCCCTAAAAATTGTCAGCTTGCCCATTCCAGGTGTTCTCGTGAACTATTTGTGCTTGACTTGTGGTAGAGTATTCAGAGTTTGTATTAGTCTGATCAGCCACTGTTGGACACACTGTAATTTGTTTCAAACATTGATGTCATTTTGGTCTTCTTCAATTACAAAGGACAAGAACCAATCCAAAAGCTGGTTCAAATTTGGAACAGAAAATAGGAAATCTTTTGTGCTACTCAACTACTCCACCCATTTGGGTACAGGGAGCTCTTTGGATAGGAAAACTAATGCTATTACCCCTTGTCCAATACTGGTTCAACTGGCACTAATAGTCCCAGTCTTTAGACTCATACCTAGCACTTTCCTCTTTTTCTTTTTCTCATTCCCATTTTCACCAGTACCTCTCTAGCATTTACCTAAGGTAGGGGGTTGGGGGTGGGACAGAGATGAGCTGAGTGAGCCTGAACTGGGGTGAGTCAGTCCTGTGAAACTCTTGTACATCCTTTGGACAGAAGGAATAGACAAAAAGTTAATTTATAGCTAATAAAAATGCTAGTTTTGTCTCATTGTGGGAAAAAGGTTTTGAATTAAACAGTAAATTTGAAGATAAAATTCTTATTTTTTCCAGGTTTCACTCTTCCCAGAATCAGTCAAGTGTCCTCCCTCAAGTCACTTAAATTTTTAACGCAGGAAACAAGATATACACAGATAAGAAAATATGAAATACAGAGTAAAGGTTGGAGGAGAGAGAAAACTAATAACTGGATGAATACAGAAAGGTCCCTTTTTTGGAGGTGTCACCTCAAGGAGCTAAGAATATTTTTGAGTTAAAAGTTCCTTTTAGAGTTGAAGAAGTTGGGGAGGCTAGGTGGCACAGTGCATAAAGCACCGGCCCTGGAGTCAGGAGTACCTGGGTTCAAATCCGGTCTCAGACACTTAATAATTACCTAGCTGTATGGCCTTGGGCAAGCCACTTAACCCCATTTGCCTTACAAAAAACCTAGAGTTGAAGAAGTGCATGGCTGAATGTAATGAAATAAATAATAGAAATTCCTTCATACCTACCAATCAATCACTAAATTGCCTTTTAAAAATGTCATTCTGTATATCATGGCAATTATAAAATCCTGTCCATTTCAGCCTCAACAGATATTAAAACCCAAGTGTTGAAATAAAGTGAATTTAGCAGCAAACCTTTATCACAGTGTTAAACAAAGATTTTAAAAAATAATGATGTTCAATTACATTGCCAGCAAAATAAAACAATTATTTTTATACTGTTGTTTATTTCTGGGAATAGTGGGTCATACCCCCTCCCCCAGGTCAACTTCCAGGGATGAGTGAAGCTGACACATCTTTGAGGTCAGGAGTTCTGAGCAACATGGGCTAAGTCATGAGCCTTGGGGATCAGAGGATCAGATTGTCTAAGAAGGGACTAACATGTGGGTTCCCCAGAAGATACCTGACTCTTTCTCTACTGAAGATTCTACAGGTAACCCTGAAGGGATGTTTTCTGAGTCTTATCACTGAGTTTGCATTTTGTGTCTTCCCCACTGATGTATATAATCTATAAATAGATGTGTATGAGAAATTCATAATAAAAAATTTAATGATAGCAGCTTATCTGGGAGTCAAATACTCTACTATACATTTTCAGCAAGCAGATAAAGAAAGGATGAGTGAATATAGCCCAGGCAACATTTCTGCTTGCACCTCTAGTCACCACCATTCACACCATGAGTAAGGAAGAGGGATCATCAACTCTGGAAAGCAGGGGAAGCTTGTCCCTGAAAACTACAGGAGCTGTTCTATCCTCCTCCGGTGGTCAGGACTGAGCTATCCATTCAACTTGGCCATTGGCTGCTCTGTATCCTGGGCTGAACCAACTCTCTCCTGCTCCCACCCACTTCTTCAGATAGGAATGCAGGTCCCAGAAGCTGCTGTGTGGGCTGGCAGATCTTGGCCTTACTGTCATGGCTTTTTCTCTCCTTGTACCCAGAGAGCAGCTAGGAAGTTTTGGGTTGCGGCCACAGCACACAGTTTTGCTGTAGAAATATAGTCCTTATTTGGTTACACTTGGTCCCCATGGTGATTAGCTCCCATGCTTTCCCTGTAAGCAGCCAAGCATGCATGTCTACCTGTATGTTGAGGAAGAAAGTCCTGTTCAAATTTCAAGGTCAAACCAAAGAAAATAGATCTGTTACCCCCACTCACCAGTCCCAACACAATTCTGTCTTCTTAATAGGCTTTGGTCCAATTCTCAGATCTTATCGCTTCTTCGCTTCTTGCTCTCTCACCACTTAATCCCTTTCATGAACAAGCAAAAGTGTGGGAGCAATACCATTTCCCACAAGTGGGACAATTTTTAGATATGCTGTGGCAGTCCCCTTTCTGTAATCACCCCCTCCCCCCAAATTTCTATCAACCCAAACACTAAGATAAATGGTAATTGGAGAACAGATAATGGATCTTGTTAAAGACATCCTGCTAAGGGTACCCTGATGTAGGCACCCTGACATGAGCACCCTTCATGCCATTTGTGCCTTTATCTAAGGCCTTGATAACCTTGATAAGTGCAAGGACAACTTGAGATCTTCCTCTAAATTAATATTAAGCTATAACTAAAGACCTGTTCTTTTGAGTCTAGCGGTTCAACCAACTCTGAATCCACTTAATTATACCATAGTCTCATTCACATCTTTCATTAAGGATAACATCAGAGAATCTAGCAAATTATTCGCTAAAATGTACAAAGCTATTTCAATAGCATTTTTTTTGATTTTTTTTAAACAGTCTAGACTTTCTGTCAAAGACAAGGTATGAAGTTAGTTTGTCATGATTAGAGTTGTTACCATGATAGGGCAGGTAGGGTTTATCCCAGGTAATTCTAAATTTAAAGGGTGACAAATTGGCCCCACAAGTATAGGGAATGGCTATAAGACCATGTCTGAGAGAATGAAAGTGGAGGGGAAGTCAGGAGAGGGAAAAATCTGATTCATCTGCCAACACTTGCCTAGTTAAAGCTGAAGAGTATATGGGGTGCTCAGTGAGGTCTAGCACCTCTGGTGTGAGGATTTGCTGAACCTTTTTCACAGCTCCTCATCTACCTTTGTATATACCTATCACCTAACTCTTACCTACAGTTCCAAGAAACTTTGTGTGAACAGCAACCACATCCTGGTAAAAACCTAAAGCCTTCTCAGTGGACAGACTAAACCAGATTGAGGGTAATCAACAGGTCTCAAGGTCATCAGAGAACTAGGGGGATATCTATTCCTTTTTTTTGTTTGTTTGTTTGGTTTTTTGCAAGGCAATGGGGTTAAGTGGCTTAAAAGCCACACAGCTAGGTAATTATTAAATGTCTGAGGGTGGATTTGAACTCAGGTACTCCTGCTGACTCCAGGGCCCGTGCTCTATCCACTGCTCCACCTAGCTGCCCCCGGAGATATCTATTCCAAGCATGTGAAGACTTAGCCAGGAGGAATGGGCAGAGAACAATTTGTTCCACAGTCCTGAGGGGAGCTGAAGCAGAAGCTTTGGAGAGCTTGGAGCTTGGTCAGATATTGAAGACGCCAAGGTTATCCACAACATACCGGGCCATCACCAGTCATCTTGACTTTTGTCTTGTCACTGGACTTTGTTAACTGATAGGGCAGCCAGGTGGGGTGGTGGATAGAACACTGGCTCTGAAATCAGAAGGACCTGAGTTCAAATCCAGACTGACACTTAATAATTACCTAGCTACATGACATTGGGCAAGTCACAACCCCATCGCCTTACAGAAAGAGAGAGAGAGAGAGAGAGAGAGAGAGAGAGGCTGATGATTAAGTGCAACTCTGTCTCATTTAAATCCAATTCACATACAAGGCAAGACATCACTTTTTGATGTTATTTGTCCTCTTTGAAAATAAAGAACATAGGGGCGGCTAGGTGACGCAGTGGATAGAGCACCGGCCTTGGAGTCAGGAGTACCTGGGTTCAAATCTGACCTCAGACACTTAATAATTACCTAGCCGTGTGGCCTTGGGCAAGCCACTTAACCCCATTGCCTTGAAAAATATAAAAAAAAAATAAAATAAAGTAAAATAAAGAACATACACATTAAAGCTAGACATCTCTTCTTCTGTCTGGTGGGCAGAAGGTCCAACACTATGACCTCTCCAAACCAATGACTTCTCCAAACCAAGCTAAGGCAGACAGGTACAGTATGGGTTGGGGACAGCAAGTGATTTCCTATTTTTAAATCTCTACCAAGGCCTTTTACCTAGTGGAAGAAAAAAGAGGAAAGAACGGAGTTGTCTTGTTTTAAGAATTAAGTAATTAGATTCTCATGGGGTATTGGTCATCTGTCACTATGTCCAGTCTGGTCTGGACCCAGCCTGAGATCTCTTGCTATAGAAGGGAGGCTTGGATAGTGATGTGGAGAGAGCAGGACAAGAGACCTCGCCAGAATATACCAACATGGAAGAACAGGAAATCCTAGTGGAGTCACTACCATAAACTCTCACCACCTTCATCCTCAAAAACGTCCCTAGATCTCTTCAAACAACAGGAGAGTGCTCAGAGAATGTACCTATGGGGTGGGGAGGGGCTGCCCATTGCTCAGTCATAATGCATTTTTCTCTGTCACTTCCTCCTCTCCATCCTGATCCTAGCCTACTAACAAGGGGAAGGTAAAACATTCCAGCCCACATTTACTCTGCCTATATCAGGTCTACCATCAAGCTTCTCTACTCTTCAACTTCTCACCACCTTCACATCCTTCTCCACTTCCACCTTTACTAACGATTAGAGACAGGTTTGGATATATCATGTTGTTGCCAACATCATGAGACAGGTTAGCTTAACCTTAATGAGTGAATGACTATTGCCATAAAATCACTGTACTGACAATTAGACCATAGAGAATCTGGTTTGGATATACCATGCTGTCGTCAATCTATTGCTAGAAAATCATATACTGAAGGTTTGCCCAGAGTTGCTGTAGTGCCATGGTGTCTCACTGCTATAGGAAAGACCCATATTCATAAAGCCAAGGACTCTCAAGCAGCCAGACCATCACCAGAAGTTCTGTTTCCTATTAAATCAGACCATGGGGTAATAATGGGAAAGGCAGTAGAAGGAAGTCTTTGTACAGTATCTCCCTCACTATAATAAACATAATGTGCAAGTAATGTCTTCATATATAAGATGATATGGTCATCTTTGATTATGAAGGACAACTATCTTCACATCTGAGTAGAGATTCTGACCTTTCCCTACTATTTTGCCTAGGTAAGGCTTTCACCTACTATTAGCAGGTGTAAGACTCCATTCAGCCTGTCTGTAGATAGGAATATCAGGGATGGCTTTAACTTTAATTTGTTCATCCTTCATTTTCAAAACTGTCCGTGTTAAGAGGACAGAACTGTGCTGAGACTAGAGGGTAAGGACGCCATATTAGATATTCTCTGCTTCCTTTTGTTTGCTCTTGAAATTTGAACTGGACTTTCTTCCTCATCATACAGGTGCATGTTTGGCTGCTTGCAGGGAAGTCTGGTGGATAATTGCTATAGTAGCCAGTTGCAAGCAAATAGGGGTTCTGGTTCTATAGCATAGCCATGTCAAGAAAAACTCCCTGATTGATTTCTGAATACAGGGAGAGAAAAAGTCATGGCAGGCCAAGATCTGTCAGCCCACATAGTGGTTTCTGGGACTTAGCATTTCTATCTAGAGAGGTGGGTGGGAGAAGGAGAGAGCTGATTCAGTACAGGATCCAAAGTTGCAGTGGAGAGGAGAGGCCAGTCCCGACAACTGGAGAATCAGAGCAGCTCCTGAAGATTTCAGGGACAAGCCTCCCCTGCTTTCTAGAGCTGACAGTCCTCTTCCTGAGAAGGGAACAAAACATTAAACTCCTTTTTATCTTTTTTCCCCTACTCATGGTGTGACTAGTGGCAACTAGAGGTGTAAGTAAAGAAAATGTTGCCTGGGCTCTATTCACTCGTGCTTGAATTCTTAACCTACTTGTTTAGAATGTGTGGTAGATATGGGGCGGCTAGGTGGCATAGTGGATAAAGCACTGGCCTTGGAGTCAGGAGTACCTGGGTTCAAATCCGGTCTCAGACACTTAATAATTACCTAGCTGTGTGGCCTTGGGCAAGCCACTTAACCCCATTGCCTTGCAAAAACCTAAAAAAAAAAAATTAAATAGAATGTGTATTTAGCTCTAAGGTCCCCAAGACCTACTCTCTCTCTTCCTACTACTCTTCTCTCTCAAATCTTTACATGATGGCTGACAGGTGGCAGCTGACCCTCAGATCAATAGAATCTTGATACAATTTGTGGAATTCACATCTTATTATTAAAATATTTTATCATGAATTGCTAATACTGATTTATAAATTATGTACAGCTATAATCATACTAATATATCACATATAATATAAATGGAAGATGGTGTTCCATGCCCCTCAACTCTAGTAATTATATCCAACAAAATGTTCTACTCCCTGATAGCTTCATCAAATGATCAGGTAGTAATGGAAGGAAAGGGATTAAGAAGTGGCAGAGTCAGGCCCTAAATTCAGGTCTTCCAACTTTGAGACCAGTGAATACTCTCTCCACTAAGACCTTCTACCTCAGGGAAATCAGAATTATAAGGCAGGTTGCTGCCCTTGTGGAGTTTACAATCAAATATTTAGATTAAATGGTGTCTAGAGCAAGAGTAGTTTATTTTTATTTTGCAAGGCAATGGGGTTAAATGATTTGTCCAAGGTCACACAGCTAGTAAATATTAAGTGTCTGAGGTCAGATTTGAATTCAGGTCTTCCTGATTCCAGAGCCAGTGCTCTATCCATTGTGCCATCTAGTTGGAGCAATAGCATTTAACCTGGGATTGGTGAACTTGCATGTGTATGTGTATGTATTTGTGTGTGTGTGTACCTACACATACATATAGATCTTTATAACTATATTTCAATATTATTGGTTTCCTTTGCAATCCTTATATTTTATTTTATGCACTTAAAAATATTACTATAAGAAAGTATCCATAAGCTTCACCAAATTGTCAGTGGTTCATGACTCAAAATAAGATTAAAAACTTTTGTTTTAGAACAATGGAATCAAACTCAAAATAAAATGGATCCCTGAGTTTCCTATTTATTTATTATTTTTCAGTTGTTTCAATTGTGGTCAACTTTTCCTCACTCCATTTAGAGTTTTCTTGGCAAAGATACTAAAATGATTGTCATTTCCTTCTCCAGTTCATTTTACAGATGAGAAAATTGAAGCAGAGTGAAGTAACTTGCCTGGGTTCACATAGCTAAGTGTCTGAAGCCATTTTTGAACTCAAATCTTTCTGATTCCAGGCCCAGTGTTGTATTATGCCATCTAGTTGCCCAACCATATTGATTTAGAAAATCATAAATTAATATTATCTATGTTATATTATATTTCTATTTGTTTTTGCTAAACATTTCTGAATTATATTTTAATCTAGTTGGGGCAGCATCTGGAGTTTTATGAGCTGCTTTGGCCCCTGTCCCATGAAACTGTCCACTCTGGACTAGAGTAAAGCAACCTTGACAATGTGGGACCTTCTGATCATGCCTTTTGAAGCCTGGTTGAAGGAATTAGGAATGTTTAACCTGGAAAAAGAAGAAGGCTTAGGGATATTGCCTTCAAGTAAATGAAAGGCTCAATGTGGAAGAATTAGATTTGTTTGGTGTGGTTCTCCAGAGCAGAAGGAGGAGTATGGAGTACAAGCTGGAAAGAGTTTGATTTAGAAAAAAGCTTCTTAATAAGGAGAGCTATGACTACCTTGAGAGACAACCTGTTTCTACTCAAAGGCTGGTCATATGGCTCATGTCAGAGGTCAAATTTGAACCCTGGAATTTTGACTCCAAATTCAGCCAAGAAACCATGCTACTCCATTAGAGATAGGTATAAGAAAATCAAATCAATAAGTCAACCACTAAAGAGTCTACTATCTAGTTTGGCACTGGGTTAAGCCCTATGGATACTAGAAAAGATATAAAGGGTTTTTCAAGGTCTGATGGCTTGAACTGGAGGGCATACAAAAGGTAGTGGTAACTAGGATGATGATGATGTTTATCCTTTATTCTTTGTGGGGTTTTTTTAAGTTTTTGCAAGGCAATGAGGTTAAGTGACTTGCCCAAAGTCACACAGCAGGATAATTATTAAGTGTCTGAGGTCACATTTGAATTAGGGTCCTCCTGACTCCAGGGCCGATGCCCTATCCACTGAGCCACCTAGCAACCCCTCATCCTTCATTCTTTTTTTTCTTTAGGTTTTTTGCAAGGCAAATGGAGTTAAGTGGCTTGCCCAAGGCCACACAGCTAGGTAACCATTAAGTGTCTGAGGTTGGATTTGAACCCAGGTACTCCTGACTCCAGGGCCGGTGCTCTATTCACTGTGCCACCTAGCCGTCCCTCATCCTTCATTTTTGAAGAAGACCATGACAGGGAAGTGATGTCAATGACTAAGTACATGAATTGGATTTGAGTGAAGGGTGCTTTGCTAAGCCACCAGCCTCAATTTCTTCTCCACAGCCATGTGGACCAGATATGAATCAGGATGATTGGAAATGGTCCTGGGTGTGAGGCAATTACAATTTAAGTGACTTGCCCAGGGTCACACGGCTAGTATCTGAGACCAGAATTATATACCCAGGTCCTCCTGACTTCATGGCTGGCATTCTTCCCACTGTGCCATCTGGAACCTTGATGAATGTGTAAGACTGATAGGAGAGGGGTGGCTAGGTGGCACAGCGGATAGAGCACCGGCCCTGGAGTCAGGAGTATTTGAGTTCAAATCCCACCTCAGACACTTAACAATTACCTTGCCCTGAGGCCTTGGGCAAGCCACTTCACCCCACTTGCCTTGCAAAAAAAAAAAACTAAAAAAAATTTTAAAAAATAATAATAATTTAAAAAAATTGATAGGGAGAGGGGCAGCTAGGGGTACAGAATCAGGGAGAGAATAGTGAATGGAAGGGGAAGGAGTAGAGCAGGGAGAGGGGATAAGAGGAGAATGGAAGTAGGAGAAAGAAGGAGAAAGGTTAGAAAGAAGCAGAGGGGGAGATAGTGAATGGAAGGGGAAGGAGTGGAGCAGGGAGAGGGGATAAGAGGAGAATGGAAGTAGGAGAAAGAAGGAGAAAGGTTAGAAAGAAGCAGAGGGGGAGATAGTGAATGAATTTTAAAAACAAGATTGATAGGGAGAGGGGCAACTAGGTGGCACAGAGTCAGGGGGAGAATGGTGAATGGAAGGGGAAGGAGTGGAGCAGGGAGAGGGGATAAGAGGAGAATGGAAGTAGGAGAAAGAAGGAGAAAGGTTAGAAAGAAGCAGAGGGGGAGATAGTGAATGGAAGGGGAAGGAGTGGAGCAGGGAGAGGGGATAAGAGGAGAATGGAAGTAGGAGAAAGAAGGAGAAAGGTTAGAAAGAAGCAGAGGGGGAGATAGTGAATGGAAGGGGAAGGAGTGGAGCAGGGAGAGGGGATAAGAGGAGAATGGAAGTAGGAGAAAGAGAAGGTTAGAAAGAACCAGAGGGGGAGATAGTGAATGGAAGGGGGCGCAGAGGAGGTGAGAGGCGGATCCACGAGAAGGGAAGAGGAAGGCGAGAAAGGGAGGAGGAGGAGGCGGCTGGGGGGTAGTGCGGGGGGGAAGCTGGGGGAGGGGCGGGGGCGGGGGAGAGGAGGAAAGCCGCGGAGGGGGTGGGAGAGGGGGAAGCACTGCGTGGAGGCGGGACTTCCGGACGCCCTCGGCGTGAGTGGCAGGCGGGAAGCGGAAGTGGAGGCGCTGCTGCTGGTGGTGCTGGGGCCGGAGGAGGGACGCGCCTGAGCGGGGCCGCCGGGACCGTGCTAGAGACAGACGCGCTCACCCGCCGCCGCCTGGGGCCTCTTCGGACCCTCCGCCCGAGTGAGTGCAGCGGCCGCGGCGGGGCCCGGCGGGCCGGCCCGGACTCGTGGGCGGGGGCGGCCTCCCCGCCCCCATTCCTCCCCTCCCCCAGCCCCTCCCCCGCCCCGGGCCCGGGCCCCGAGGGGCGCCCCCCGCCGGGCCTTCCCGCCTCCCCCCCTTCCTGCTCGCGCCCGGGGGCCGCCCCGGGCGGCGGGCCCGAGAGTAGGCCCGGGCCCCGCGGCCGCCCCGGGCCCCGCGGCCCGCCTCAGCCCTGCCCCCGAGGAGCACCAGCCCGAGCGCGGGGAGAGGCCGCGGCGCGGCCCGGGCCCGCTCTCCTCCCGCGCCCCTCCCCACTCGCGCCCAACTTCCCCGCCCCGAGCCCCGCCGGCCCGCGGGGACTCCCGGAATGCTGCGAGCCTCGGCTCGGGGCCGGGGGCTCGGGGCCGGGGGTTCGGGGCCGGGGGCTCGGGGCCGGGGGCTCGGGGCCGGGGGCTCGGGGCCGGGGGTTCGGGGCCGGGGGCTCGGGGCCGGGGGGCTCGGGGCCGGAGCTGTGCGGACTTCATTTTTAAACTGATCATTGGATTCACCACAGCGGATGTCCTGCGCAATACTATGTGTTTTATTTCACACATTTATAAACAGTCCGAGAAGGGGGTCCGCGGGCTTCATCCCACCGACCCGCCAAAAGGTGAAGAACGCCAGCGCCGGGCCAGCCGCCTTGTAGGGCCCTGGAGTTACCTCTGGGAGGGACCCAGAGTCAGGCAGAATTTGGAGTCGGGTCTCCTAATGCTCCCACCCACCCTCATTTTACAGACGAGGAACTAGGTCTAGACAAGTTATTTGCTTCAGGTCACATTGCTGATCCTATTAATAATTTTCTTTTGTTCGTTTTAAAATGGCAAGTTATATAGTGATGCTTAATTTATTCACTTTACATTGGCATCTCACTCTCAGACTCTGCTAATTCACAAGAAGAAACATCATTTGGCCGCGACTTTGTTAATACTCTTACCCATGGGGAAAAGTATAAAAGTGTTATCTATTCTATAGTGTCTTGATTCGAAGACTCTTTAAATATTGGAGGATAAGGGCATGTCATTTTGGGAAAAAACAAGGAGAAAATACAGCCTGGTTTTGCATTTAGTTGTGTCCTGTGTCTCTTGAGTTCTAATCCAGAATGCATTGTTCTGGTATAAAGATTGTGTGGAGAGAGAAAAGAGAAAGACCATTGTGCTTTTTAATTTGTCTGCCAGAGCATTTGGTAATAAATTATGATGAGCTGGAGCCCTGGGACCCACCCACCAGTGATCACTGGAAGTGAAGCATTTAAGAAGGGGCTGCTCTAATGCACTCCCCTTCATAGTAATATTGCTGACTTTCTTCTGAAACAAAATAGGAGTCCCTAGGTCAGAATGTAAACATTCTGAATCTCTTTAAGCCTTAGTTCAACTCCTCTTTCCCTCATTTGTTTTCTAGTTCATTTTAGAGAAACATCCAGCTGGGTGATAATTTATAATTCTTTATTGTTGATGCTGTGTTCTGATTAGACATAGTAAGCATCCTGAGCATTGCTGCTGTAAGTAATGTAGACAGTTGAAAATAAATTATGTATAAAGATGCAAGATACTAGAACTTAGAAAATAACCTGAAGAGACTCTTTCCAATGACTGTTTCTGTTAAACCTCAGAATCTGCTTCTTCATGTCTCCCCAGAGAACCTATTTTAGTGTATAGTCCTTGACTTCTCTGGATGTAGTCTCTTGCCGTGAGTTTGCAGACCTTTTAAATCTTTTATCTGTAGACTGCTGGGCCTTTCTTACTGGGCCTGCTGTTTGTGATCACAGAGTATAATAACTAGCTGCCTCCAGGGATGATTATGGGAACAGCACGGGGCAACAAGGGGCACCAGATCCCCTTCTGTTGGCACACATTTTATATTGCTAGTTTCAGTTTTGCCATTCTAGAGGTCAATATGTTATGTTCTCCCTCAGTACTGAGTTATAAGCCCCCAAATCACTAGAGATTATATGACCTAGCACAAATTGCCCTATATATAAGGCTCTGCTTAATTCTTCAGTTTTGTTGTTTAGAGATTAAATCATTTACTGGATCTGATGCCTAGATAATATGAATCTTTTGCCATGCATTTTCCTTGGTAATTCTTCTTACCCTTGATTCTTGAAAAGTTGACTTTGTGAGCTACTGTCTTTATTCTTTTTGTGTTGTCCCAAAAATGTTTCTTTAACTAGACACTCTAGGATAAATGAAAGCTACTTTGTATCAGAAAATTTGAGTTTGACTGAAAAATACAAAATTCAAGTGTTTGAAATCACAAAGAAACAAGATTTCACTAAGATACTTTGCCCTTATGTGGGAGGAAGAAGGGTAGCCTTGTAATCATAGCAACACATTAGCTAATTAAGAATACTCTGTGCTCTACTCCCAGTTCTACCTACTACTTGGCCTTCAAGAAATCATCTTTCTGTTCCTCAGTTTCTCTATTCAGAACTTTTCCATTATATTGATGAGAAAATTGAGACATTAAAACCATAGAACATAAATAAATTTCAGAGTAAAATCCTTCATTAATCAGAATTTTTATTAGAAGGTATTACTATCTTTTTGTACAAAACCTAGCAATGGATCAGACCATAGTAATTGTTAGATTATATATTGTTTATTAGTGTGATGTACAGTAATTTTGCATCTAGGACCAAATTCAGGTTCTCCCATTTATTAGCAGTATTAGAGCACTTTGGACAAACCCCAACTTCTCTAGGTCAGTTTACCAAGATGTAAAATGAGAGGGTTAAATTAGATGATTATTTAAAAGTCTCTTCAGGCCTAAATTCTATGATTTTATGATTGAATGGTTAGACCTATTGGATTGAGTGTAGAAAATTCTTATTTCTTTAAATCAGAATTGAAGTGCCATTTTTGATTTGTTCTTTTGAGCAAAAATGCAGTTAGTTAACAATTGATTTCATGCCATGTAGAGGTATCTCTTCAGTCATTCTTTATAGAGTCACTTCACTTTCATCTGCTTCTGTAGCTTCTGGGTAAAAAAATGTTTTCTGTGATATCATCATAGTGAATATAAAGCAGAAATAATTTTTCACATTAAAATAAAACTCTCAATTATACCTTGTAATTTAATTTTCACCTTAACAGTATCTAGCATATTAAGTGTTACTTCATGTGAAATAATTAGGTGAAAATACTGAGTAGCAAAAAAGTCATAAAAGGATTAGTTTTTTCTTTAACTTATAAAGGTCAGGAAATAGACATTTAGTAAGTGTAAAATGGAATTGAAGTTATGCTTTCTTATATCCATAGTTTTAACCACTTAAAATTTGTTAAGATTGTGTTAAAGGCATTAATTGCCCTATAACTAATTATTCCTAGGCCAGTGATTCTGTGCAGAGATAACATTCTGAATTCTCCTGGTATACTGAGAATGGAAAGAATGCTAGCCTTGGAGTCAGAAACCTTGGGTTTGAGATCTTGCTCCATTAGTTAAACCTCTGTATGATTTCAAAGAAGTCATTGTATCTCTCTGAGCCTGAGTTTCCTCCTATGTAAAATTGAATTATGAATATTTGTGCTCCTTACCTCACATAATTGTTGCAAGATTAGTACCATTGTAATCCCTAAAGTACAGTGGAGATATGTGCTGCTATCTCTACCAATACTGATTAATATAAGATCATGTGATGGTGGACAGAAGGACTACATCCAGTTCTTCTTTATCTAGTCTGAAGTATAATGATATTATGCTGAGCGCTTAGGGCCTTGTATGTGCCAAACAATAGGAATACAGAAATAGAAATGAAGCTGTTCCTGCCTTCAAGGAGCTTTCACTCTATTAAGGGAGACAACTTGTTCATATATGTCTCTTCAAAGCAGAAAAAATAAATACAAAGTAATTTGAGGGAAGGTAGTAGTAGCTAGAAAGCTCAGAAAAGGCTTTATATAGAAGGTGATACATGATCTAAGCTTTGAATAAATGCTTGTCATCTTAAAGAAATTGTAGATTCTGAGAAGTAGAAGTAAGGAGGAAATGAATTTCAGGAATTGTGGGGGTACAGACAGACTATGCAGAGGCAGGGAGAGGAGATAGTCATAGGTGAGAACAAGGTCAGATCAACTGTACCATAGACTGTAAAACTAAAAAGAGTAGATTGGAGCCATGTTGTGGTATCTTTAAATGCTGAACAAAGGAGCAGTCCTGATGCAATTAAATTTTTCCACATAGATATTATTTTTTTATGTTTTGTTGAATTATTTTCATTTCTTTCCTTAATCTATTTATCTATTTTGGGTTTGTCCCAACAACCTACCACCATACTCTTAATTGGAGCATTACAAATTTGGATTGCAGTCTCCTTCACAGTTTCTGTGTGGCACATCATAGGATAGTAGAAGGAACATTGGCCTGGAAATCAGCAAAACTGGGTTCTATTCCTTGACATCTGTTATCTTTGGTAGTCTTAAGTTACTTTACCTCTGTGAATCTCAAATGTTTTTAACTGTAAATTCAAGGGTTGAACTAGTTGCTCTCTAAGATCCTTTCTAGATCTAAATCCTGTGAGAATTTTTTTACTTAAGAGGAAACTCATTTCATTTAGATGAGATTACCTTAGAAATCATCTTGTCTAACGACTTCATTTTTCAGATGAGATAAACTGAGACCCAAAAAGGTGATATGATTTGTCCGAGAATACATAGCTGTAAAGCAGAAGAGTTGAGATTTGAACTAGATCACCAGATTCCCAATCCAGAACCATGTATTTTAAACTTTACACCGTTTTTGTCATTTGTGGATTGAGTATGCAGTTAGTGATATTTCCACATTACAAATGTGGAAATGAGGCAACAAGGCTCATTGAGGCCATATCTTTCTGATGATCATAAGCTAGTAAATGGAAGAGCCTAGACCCAAAGCTATTATAAGAGACATACCAGATCTTCTGTAGGGAAGTAGTGGTGGCATAATGGAACATGCTGCTGTTTTGGAATCCAAGAACTTGGGTTTAAATCTTGGACAAGTTAATTTATCTGGGTCTTAATTTCCTCATTTATAAAAAGAATTGGGCTAGATGTTTTTTGAAGTATCTTAACAGCTTCAAATCCTTTAAACTCATTTATGGTAAATGGCTCAGATATGACCTTATTGATACTGTTTTTAAACTGTCAGATAAATTCTGTAACTGTTGGTTAAAGCGACAGCAGAAAATTGCTTCTTAAAATTGCAGATTATGGATTAAGATGATTTTAGTATCATAAATGCAGAGTTGTTTTCCATCAGAATACTGTATTTTAAAATTCAGAACATGAGATCCAGTTTATATACTTTTTAGCCCTTTCTGTTTTGGAATATGTCATATCCAAAGTGGACTTGACTGATCAAGTCGTCCTGGCAGTACCAGGCATGGGTTTGGGCCTTATTCCAGTCTTTTTTGTTCAGATTAGTGATTTGTTCTTAAATAAGAGTTATTGAAACCTAGACACTAAAAAAGGAAATGAATTGGAATATTAATCAACAAATAAGTATCTCTCTGGTCTTCCAGAAGTATAAATGTATGCAACAATATCTGTGATAACTTTAATATGTTATGATTTTTAATCTTTAGAGTCTGGTTATTGAATTAACACATATTCTAACCATGAGCAATAATTGAGATAACTCTCAGATCAGAAAGATTGCATTAATGAAGATTAAGATTTTTTTTTCAATAGCATAATAATTCTTACTCATTCTCCATTTAAGTAGCCTCAAATTTAGGTTCAAAAGTTCTGTAGGCTATAAAAATAATAACTAGCCCATTCAATTTTTTTTAAGGCCATGGGGTTTTTAACTGACTTGGCCAAGGTCACACAACTAGGCATTAACTTTCTGAAGCTCGCATTTGAATTCAGGTCCTCCTGACTCCAGGGCTGGTGCTTTATCCACTGTGCCACCTAGCTGCCTCCTTTCAATTTTCTCTGATCCTGTAAAAGGAAAGGTTAGATTAGATCATCTCTGAAGCCTCTTCTAGCTTATAAATTTTACAAGTCTGTGAGTTCATGAATAAATAGCAAGTATATATTTGGTAGCAATAATTTTAGTTAATGTGAAAAACTAGCCAGTGCTAGCACAAAATAACAAGTATTTAATAATTAATTGCCCATTGATAATATTTGGAATCTTTATGATGTCCCAGATCCATTGAAATACTGGACTTTACTGACCTTTAGTCTGATTTTTTTCAAATTTAATATATTTTCATCTACCAATTTGCATGAAATGTTAAAGCTCAAAAGGAAAAAAAATTTAGCTTAGTGAGTTGATGGATTGTGCTTTCATTTTAAGAGTGTAGTATATATATTTGCAGTTCTTTAGCACTAACACAGCAGTTCATTTGTGAGGTGTAGCACTAGATAAATATTTGTGAAATTAATGAAATTCATGCCATTTTTATGGAAAGTTTTACAGTGTATGAGAATGAGGCGGGGAAGTGCTGGACATTTGGATTTTGCTCTTCCCCCATCAACTGTGGTTATTTTCTCTGTTTTTTGTTTTTGTTTTTGTTTTAAACCAGGTCTTAGTGCCTGGAGCAGAAATCCTCAAGTGGTTGGGAATTGTCTGATTTTTCTTAACTGTCTTTTGGAAAGTCAACATTTCTAATTTAACTGAACTTTAATTCTCACTAAATAATTTTGCCTGGTACATTTGAAAGAGACTAGTGCCCAGCCTTTTGACTAGCTCAAAACCTTGAGTGGTTCCTACTCTAATGAGGGATTTATATAGTACTAGGTAACCACCGGGTTTCTATCACTTCAGCTCTCTTCCAAGCTCTGTAACTGTAGCAGTCAAAACTTCTTGTGAAATTTTCATTGATCCATAAGTGTTTAATCCCCCTGCACCTGCACTTAGTATAAAATATAGTTATGAAAAATTTATATAGGTAGAAAGCAGACTTAGAATAGTTCCACTGATTTTAATGCATTGTTCCTTAAAGACAATAAAGTCTTGGCAAGAGTATAGTGATACCTGGATATATGTGGTGCTTAAAGTAGGGTCATGTCTCAGAGCCTCCTCCCTACTAAAAATAAACTACAGTTGCAAAATTTCTAGGCAAAGGCAAAATGAAATCTTAGTAATTTTAACCTAGTATATAATACTTTTTAAAAATATTGGACAGAATCTAGGATTTTATTAGCACAAGGAAGTTTCAGAGACATTGTAGGGTATTAGATCTAGAGCTAGATCTGGGTTCAAGTTTCTTCTGTGTGACCCTGGGCTAGTCACTTAATCTCTCAGTATGCCCAGGCAACTCAAGAACTAAACCATAAATTATAGAAGAAGTTGCTGATCTACCTTGGTAAGGGGATTTTCTTTGCTAGATTTCTCCCTGATTAAATGAAATAACAGATCTAGACAAAAAAAGAGAACCCCCACTAAGAAAGCTTCTTACACATTTTCATCTGGTCCTTATCCTGACACTTAAGAATTTTACAAAGTTGTCTGTAGGCCAAGAGGCTAAGTAATTACCCAGAGTCACATAACCAATATATTCCAGAGGCAGAACTTGAACTCAAGTCTTTCTGAATCTTAGGCCTACTCTTTGCCCACTATGCCATGTAGCCTCTATCTTGGCAAATAAGTCTTATTTGTATAGTAGCTTGGCCTTACATATTGTTGATTGAATAAATGTCACTCACACACTTTTTCTTCAGGTATAGAATGAGCCAAGGGGACTCAAACCCAGCAGCTATTCCACATGCAGCCGAAGATATTCAAGGAGATGACCGATGGATGTCTCAGGTATTTAATTCTATTTATGTGATTTGGGACTATGCACTTTAATTTTTGACAAGATCCAAGTGACTATTTTTTTTCCAAGTAGGCAAAACACATTTATTGAAAAAAAAGCATAAAATAAAAAATTATATATGGGGTGCAATTAATGATTCCTTATCTCACTGTTTTATTTGCCAAATTAAATGCTTACTACATATAAGGTACAAAGTTAAAAATGAAACACCCTCTATCTCCTGGGAGCTTTCATTCTATTGGATAAGTAAATTATAATGGGATGCTTTGAGAAGTATGGTAGTTGCCTTCTAGCATGATAATTTAAGAAGGCTAGGAATGTATTTACAACCTTAACTTTTTAATAAGCCAATAAAAATTGAATTTCTTTGGAGTGAATTTGCAAATAGTTTAATCAGCAAGTTTTATCTTTTAGATAAAAATATTATTTTTTAGAAGTCCTAATGATGGTCACTGTCAAAAAAGTTGAGTGCTACCTAACATGAATTTAATTGTAAAATACAGGGTTTTTGTTTGTTTGGGTTTTTTTTTGTTGTTGTTGTTGTTGTTGTTTTTTAGGTTTTGCTAGGCAATGGGGTTAAGTGGCTTGCCCAAGGCCACACAGCTAGGTAATTATTAAGTGTCTGAGACTGGATTTGAACCCAGGTACTCCTGAGTCCAGGGCCAGTGCTTTATCCACTGTGCCACCTAGCCGCCCCAAAATACAGGGTTTTAAAAATAATTTCCTTCATTAATGTTTGATTTTGTAATTATTGCCTATCCATTTTTCTCATCATAATTTGGGTTCTAAATTTAATTCACTTTTAAAAATCTGGATTTATTTAAACTTTTATAAAGCTTGATTTCTATTTATTCTACCTACCTATTCTAACTGTAAGTTAGTGTAGTAGACAGCTATTGGATTTGGAATCAGAAGACCAGGATTTGAATTTGATCATTGATATATATAGATGAATTTCTAAAAAAGTCCCTTTACTCCTCTAAGCCTCCATTTCTCCAGCCTTTTTTCCCCCAAGTGGGGGCAATAATACCTCAGGAAAGAACTATTTAATTGTGGGGTGTTATTATTATTATTATTACCATTATCTGCCTCATACAATTGTTAATGAAAGTACTGTATCAACTATAAAGTACTATTTCAATGGGAACTACTTGTGCTCATTCTGTTTGTTGTTTGGGCTTTATTCACCATGTAAAGTAGTATCTTATTTTATTTTCTGTCTCCAAGTGCTAATATTCCAAGATTTGGTCATTTCTATCGATGTCCTTACTAACTTTATGCCATTTGATTGTTTTCTTTCCCATAAGATTTGAACAATTGGCTCAGAAAAGTTAAACAGTAAGCTTTAAAAAAAAACAAACCCAAAACCCCAGTATATTTATATTCAGTGTGTACATAACTATGTTAAAAATATATATTGCTGTATAATGGGTATCATATTTCTTGCCTTCTCAGTGGATAGGGAAGGATATAAGGAGGGAGAGAATTTGGTATTGAAAATAAACATTTTTTTAAAGTATGTAGGTACATTGATAAAAATCAGCAGTTATTTGGAGTTCTGGAAGTAAATTAGTATATGTTAAATTCTCATGTATTATTTAAGTTGGTGATAAAAAGTTCCAGAAATCTATTCATTGAATCAATTAAATGTATTTGTGTGTCTCCTAATGTCTTAAAACTTAAATGAAAAGTCATAGATGCTACTTTATTGTTTTGATACTTTTAGTTTCCCCTTTTTGGACCTGTTCCATTATGCCCATTATTAAAGTGTAGTAACCGAAATTGTATCCAGGAGTTGCCCTCAGATGACTAGGGTTGGAAAATAGTGGATGGTCGGTCCATTAGGGAGTTGTGGGGAAGAGACCTTTTTAACTCTTTAATAATCAAAGAGAAACTTAGACTGGACAGCCACAGAGGTTATTCTCAGCTCCAGATTTGTGATCCTTTGGTTGTACTATCACATAACCATGAGCTGATTTCTTGGTATTATTCAGAGCATGAACATTAAAGACATAAAATGATGTGTCTTGGCCAGGAAAAAGCCTCCCCTTTCCTTACCAGTTAAAGTTTTTTTTTTTTTTGCCTGTTTTTAGGAAGGCACCGTGGTACAAGAAAATGTGCACTGACTCTGGAGTCAGAGGACCTGGGTTCAAATCTTACCCATGATGCTTACCTGTGTAACCTTCGGCAAGTCACTTAATCTCCCTGGGCCTCAGTTTCCTCATCTGTAAAATGAGGGGGTTGGACTAGATGGCCTTTAAGGTCCCTTCCAGC
Source organism: Macrotis lagotis (assembly GCF_037893015.1). Lineage (NCBI taxonomy): Eukaryota > Metazoa > Chordata > Mammalia > Peramelemorphia > Peramelidae > Macrotis > Macrotis lagotis. The sequence continues at coordinate 795,302,412 of NC_133658.1, forward strand.
TCTAGATCTATGTATGATCCTGTGATTACTTCAGATAAAGAAAGCCTTGTGCCACATTTCCTTTCTCTAATCAATAGTAGATTTCAAGTTGTAATGGCCTTAAACTTGGGGAAAGCATTAGTAGATGGAGTTCATCAATATTGTTTTTAAGACATTTAATGGAGACAAACTGGGGAGTCTCATGGTCATAAACATCTTGCTAGAAGTAGGAACTAGAATCAAAATTGAACTATACTTGGTTTTTGGATGAGTCTTTGCAAATGATAAGAAATATAAGTATTTGGGTCAAATCTTACCCCGATATAATAATTACTACCTGAGTAATCTTTGGCAAATGATTCAATCTCCTGGGTCTCAGTTTTCTACTTCATAAAATGAGAAAGTTGAATTAGATGGCCTCTAGGGTCCCTTCCAACTCTGAATCTATGAACCTGTGACTTAAGGATACAGAATTTACAAACCTGGGTTAAGCTGAGGAGACAAGTTTAAACAGAAACAAACTATAAAAATTGCTGAATTCCAGTTTGCTACATTTTTATACATTTGGGCTAATAAAATTCATATTAGGTTAGGTTAAAATTTTAACAGTATGCCTGTTTATAATATGATTATATAAAGATAGTCAGTATAGTAGAAGAGAAAGACCTTTCAACTATAAAATTCTACCCAAAGAAATGAGCCAATGGGGGAAAGAGAAAGTAAGGTTTAAAAGAATGGCAGCAGAGTAACTGGTTGGACAACTGTTCTTTGTAGGCTGAGAAATCTCACAGGGGAAGAAGTGCCAGTTTCTAATTCTTTCTTCTTCAAAACAGCACAACAGATTTGTCCTGGACTGCAAAGACAAAGAGCCTGACGTCCTTTTTGTGGGAGACTCCATGGTGCAGTTGCTACAGCAGTATGAGGTAAAGGTTGGGGGGAGATAGTTGGGAAATTGGAATATTGGTAGGTGATACCTGCTAATTACAGATTTTCATGTTGAATTTACTCTAAACTAATGTGATTCTTTTTTTTGTTTTTTTATTAAAGATTTTATTTGAGTTTTATAATTTTTCACCAATCTTACTTCCCCCACCATAGAAGGCAATCTGTCAGTCTTTACTTTGTTTCCATGTTGTACATTGATCCAAATTGAGTGTGATGAGAGAGAAATCATATCCTTAAAGAAGAAACAAAAAGTATACGAGATAACAAGATCAGACAATAAGATATCTGGTTTTTTTTCCTAAATTAAAGGGAATAGTCCTTCAGCTTTGTTCAAACTCCACGGCTCTTTCTCTGGATACAGATGGTATTCTCTATTGCAGACAGCCCCAAATTGTCCCTGATTGTTGCACTGATGGAACAAGCAAGTCCATCCAAGTTGAACATCACCCCCATGTTGCTGTTAGGGTATACAGTATTTTTCTGGTTCTGCTCATCTCACTCAGCATCAGTTCATGCAAATCCCTCCAGGCTTCCCTGAATTCCCATCCCTCCTGGTTTCTAATAGAACAATAGTGTTCCATGACATACATATACCACAGTTTGCTAAGCCATTCCCCAATTGAAGGACATTTACTTGATTTCCAATTCTTTGCCACCACAAACAGGGTTGCTATGAATATTTTTGTACAAATGTTATTTTTCCCCTTTTTCATCATCTCTTCAGGGTATAGACCCAGTAGTGGTTTTGCTGGATCAAAGGGTATGCTCATTTTTGTTACTCTTTGAGTGTAGTTCCAGATTTCTCTCCAGAAAGGTTGGATGAGTTCACAGCTCCACCCACAGTGTAATAGTGTCCCAGAATTCCCACAACTCTTCCAACAGTTGATCATTATCTTTTCTGGTCATATTGGCCAGTCTGAGAGGTGTAAGGTGGTACCTCAGAGAAGCTTTAATTTGCATTTCTCTAACAAATAATGATTTAGAGCAATTTTTCATATGGCTATGGATTGCTTTGATCTCCTCATCTGTAAATTGCCTTTGCATATCCTTTGACCATTTGTCAATTGGGGAATGGCTTTTTTAAAAATATGACATACTTATGTATATTTTAGAAATGAATCCTTTGTAAAGATTGTTTCTCAATTTACATTTCTTTTGATCTTGGTTACAGTGGTTTTTATCTGTGCAAAAGCTTTTTTTTTTAGATTTTTGCGAGGCAAATGGGGTTAAGTGGCTTGCCCAGGGCCACACAGCTAGGTAATTATTAAGTGTCTGACACTGGATTTGAACCCAGGTACTCCTGACTCCAAGGCCGGTGCTTTATCCACTACGCCACCTAGCAGCCCCAGCAAAAGCTTTTTAATTGAATGTAATTGAAATTATCTAGTTTGTTTTTGGTGATGTTCTCCATCTCTTCCTTAGTCATAAACTGCTCCTCTTTCCATAGATCTGACAGGTAAACTAGTCCTTGATCTTCTAATTTGCTTATAGTGTTGTTTTTTTATGTCTAAATCCTGTAACCATTTGGATCTTATCTTGGTAGTGGGTTTGAGTTGTTGGTCTAATCTAAGTTTCTTCCATACTAACTTCCAATTTTCCCAGCAGTTTTTATCAAAGAGAGAGTTTTTATCCCAATAGCTGGACTTTTTGGGTTTATCAAACAGCAGATTACTATAATCATTTCCTGCTATTGCACCTAGTCTATTCCACTGGTCCACCACTCTATTTCTTAGCTAATACCAAACAGTTTTGATGACTAATGCTTTATAATATAATTTTAGATCAAGTAGGGCTAAGCCCCCCCTTCTTTTGCACTTTTTTCATTAAATTCCTGGAAATTCTTGACTTTATTTCTCCATATGAATTTACTTACACCTTTTTCTAACTCATTAAAATACTTTTTTGGAATTTTGATTGGTAGGGCACTAAACAGGTAGTTTAGTTTTGGTAGAATTGTCATTTTTATTATATTAGCTCTACCCATCCATGAGCAGTTGATATTTGCCCAGTTATTTAAATCTGATTTAATTTGTGTGAGAAGTATTTTATAATTGTTTTCAAAAAGTTTCTGAGTCTGTCTTGGCAAATAGACTCCCAGGTATTTTATATTGTCTGAGGTTACTTTGAATGGGATTTCTCTTTCTAGCTCTTCCTGCTGTATCTTGCTAGACATAAATACATATATATATAAAAGTTGAGGATTTATGAGGGTTTATTTTATAACCTACAACTTTGCTAAAATTTAAACATATATAATTCTGGGAGAACTTTGTGCTTTGAAGTAAGATAGACAAGTTTAAAGGCTTGTTTGGTATCACTGGCAAGTTAGGGAATAAATGAATTCTCATTTAAAACTAAATCCATAAGAGCTTGAAATGTTCTATCTCTGTGTCATTATCATTCCCTTAGGCTGGATACATAAAGAGGAAAGACTATTCTGTATCCAGAGAAACAACTGGAGTTTGAACAAAGACCAAAGACTATTACCTTAAATTTAGGGGGGGGGCCCTGATATCTTATTGTCTGATCTTGCTATCTCTTATGCTTTATGTTTCTTCCTTAAGGATATGATTTCTCTTTCATCACACTCAGTTTGGATCAATGTATACCAGGGAAACCAATGTAAAAACTGACAAATTGCCTTCTGTGGGGGGGTGGGGGGGAGGGAAGTAAGATTAGGAGAAAAATTGTAAAACTCAAAATCAATAAAATTAGTAAAAAAAAGAGGAAATACTATAAAGGAATCAATTTAATGATAAATGTTGGTGTATCTTATAGGAGTGAATTGTATTACTGAAGGATTCTTGAATTAGATCTTTTGGTGTGGAAAGTCCTATGGAACCACATGTTAGTCTTTTCAGATCCATAGCACTCTGTTATGTTTTAATTCAAAAGATAAATATTTTATTTTTCATTTGAATTGTCTCACAATGTGCTGTGATAAAAAGATTTATTTACAGGTAATTGTTAATTTAGGTCACTTGTTTTCATGTTTTTAGATATGGCGAGAGCTTTTTTCCCCCCTTCATGCACTGAATTTTGGAATTGGTGGCGACACAACACGGCATGTCTTATGGAGACTGAAGAATGGAGAACTGGAGAATATTAAACCTAAGGTAAAATAAACTCAACAAGTAAAGTGAACTTTTTTTTTAGTTTTTTTTTGCAAGGTAAATGGGGTTAAGTGGCTTGCACAAGGCCACACATCTAGGTAATTATTAAGTGTCTGAGACCAGATTTGAACCCAGGTACTCCTGACTCCAGGGCTGGTGCTTTATCCACTTCACCAGCTAGCCGCCCTGCTTTTTTCCATTTACATAAAGAAAATCATTAACCGTGATATGTCACAATTCAATAGAGTACTGAAAATTATTTAGAGTAAATAAGCAAATAGTAAAAGACTTCATTCCTTTCATATGCTAATTCGTTGTAGAATAAATGGTAGTATCATTGTGTAGCATATTACCAAGATAAATAACTAAGAAAGCAACATTTGTTTATTTAGGGCCGGATCAGTGATTTCATTCCTGTGAAAATTCTGAGCACTTCTCTGTATATTAGAATACATGGAGGTTAAGGATTTGTTCATGTTCCAAAAACTAGTTTGTCAGATGTCTTCCTGACTCCAAGACCAGCTTTCTATCTATTAAGTTCTACTTCCTCCCAAGGAAGAAATATATTGATTATGCTAGTTAAATATCTAGTTATTAAAATTCTCCTTCTAAGCTACAGGAAAAAGACATGATATTAAAATGGGAAATGTTATGAATTGACTTCTTTTTTAAAGTGTATGAAACTTATGGAACAAGAATAAGTAAGCTATCAACCCTGGTTTTTCACTGTTTTGTTTTCTGAGCTGGTTAATTGAAATAAGTGTTTTATAATATCAAGAACTCTGAATGAAGACAAATAAAACTTGATGCATGATTCAGGGTTAAAAAATGGGATCTTTTTTTTAACTTTCTACCTTATAAAAAATGTATCTTCATGCCTCTCTTTCCTAACAATATGGAGAAGCATGTGATTATAGATGCAGTTGTTTCTCATTAAACAGTAGGCACCCTATAAAATAATGTTCTCTTGTTCTTGGTTTCAGGTTATTGTTGTCTGGGTAGGAACAAACAACCATGAAAATACAGCCGAGGAGGTAGCAGGTGGGATTGAGGCCATTGTACAGTTGATTAACACAAGGCAACCACAGGCCAAAGTCATTGTACTGGTATGCAGTCCTTTGGTGTGAGTGGAAACCTTGACATCTCTAGGGATGTCAAGAACATAATATATATATATATATATATATTTGTATGTATTTAGAGAGAGAGAGAATTATATAAATTCTCAAAAATAGCAATATCATATGCATTTACTCATGAGTAAAAATGAAATCTTTAGATTGAGAGCATCTTGAGAAAGGGAAAAACCTGCTGTTGATAAAAATCTCTTTCTACCCTTCCCATTTGTATATCTTCTACCCTATCTCTACCACTCCCATTTATTTCTTAAGCCAACTGGCATTATCTACTCAACATCTTCCATCATCTCTGTTTGGATGTTGCAGTTTTCCCTATTGTTGTAGGTAGACTAATCTCTTTCCTACCTCTAAGGGTCTAAAAAAGTGCTTAAACAGCCTGTAATCAATTTTCTAGAGATAACATAAAAATTTCTGACTTCTAAGTATACCTTGATTAGGTCTGACTTGAATGAGGATAGATAGATAGGTTGTTCCACTTCAGACAAGTATGGGTGGATATATATTGGAATTCTGAACTGTTTGAGGGTTTTGACAGATGACCTATTAATATAGGTTTTACATTCTGAGGATAATAGAATATTAAGTATTTTCCAAACAGAAAGCACTCTATCCTTCAATAATATTTGAAATTAAGCTAGTGAGTCATTCTCATCTTGAGTAAACTGTGTATAACATTATAACATGTATGTAAATGATTAATCTCATGCTATTTGACCAATTTAATTCCATTAGTTAGGTGAAAGGAAGTACTTATAATTCCTGAGTGGAATAGAAGAGTGGTAATGAATTACAGATGTGTGAAATATTGAAAAGGTAGAGAAAGTTAATACAGTTATCCCTTCCATATCACAACTTTTCCCATCTCGATTTCAATATAGTGAAGACTGATAAATCATAAGTCAGTATAAGAAAATAAATGGGGAATCTTACAGAAGCAAGATTCTGTGATGACACAGAAAAAGTTTAGAAACTCAGAAATGCATCAAATAGTTTTATAGTATTATCTAATATCAATTTATTTCATCTTTTACTGTAAACACCTCAGAAAGAAAAAGGAAAAATTAAGACTCCTCTGGTACTAAAGGAGGGGAAAAAAATTTTCCACAGATTTTCCAGCTCCTAAGGCACCATGCCCTAATCTCTCCTCTATGTGAAAAGTATAAAGGATAACAATGTTCTGCTCATTTTGTCATTGATGACTTTTTGTTTTTGCTTTTACCAACCCAGGGTCTTCTCCCTCGAGGTGAAAAGCCTAACCCTTTGAGGCAAAAGAATGCCAAGGTGAATCAGCTCCTCAAAGTATCTCTGCCCAAGCTTGCCAACGTTCAGCTCTTGGATACAGATGGAGGCTTTGTGCACTCAGATGGTGCCATCTCCTGCCACGACATGTTTGATTTCCTACATCTCACAGGAGGGGGCTATGCAAAGATCTGCAAACCCCTCCATGAACTGATCATGCAGCTGTTGGAGGAAACGCCTGAGGAGAAGCAAACCACACTTGCCTGACTGGCTCCCATCAGTGTTAACAGCATCACAGCCTCATCTGAGCAGTTATTTCACTGGCACTACAGAATCCTTCTCTTTCTTAAAGCACTTTCCATTTTAGAATGTTCCTGGATGTTCATAACTAGTGTTTGAAGGGAAGGGGGGGATTTAACCTGGTCTTGTACATAAAAGGTTTGGTTTAATTACAGAAAAAATAGCAAAGGCAGGTTATTGTTTTAAGATATTCTTTGGTTGAAACCAGAACAGGACTTTAGTTGTTTGTCTGTCACTCATTGCATCATCGTTTGTTCTCCCTAGGACCACATCAACCTAAGTAATGAACAATACCCAAATCCCTTTGTTTTTCCTTTTCTATGGATTATGTAATATGTAATAATTTAGCTTGTTACCAGAATCACATTCCACTTTGCTTAAAAACAGATGTTTTTTTCCCCAGTTTTAAAGGTTTGTATTTTAGGAAGTTTTTAAATTTTTTTTTTAATGTGACTCATGTTCTGGATTTTTTATTTTAAACTGTAGCACTAAATTGAACATAATTGGGATTCAAAAGTGGGAGGTGCTTCAAGGGTAGTAGTAATAATTGTGTTCTGCTCTCTTAATTTCCCTTTTATGCTTCCTTTAAAAGAACTTAGCTGTAACGGACAGGTTTTTGCCCTAATCTTTTGGGAAACTTCCGGTTGATTTTATTTTTTATGCTGCTGAATATCATGTCTCTATTGGACCCATTCTTGCCTTTTTTTCTCTACCCCCTCATTTTTGGTCCATGTTGACATATGTCATTACAAGATTTTAACAGTTCTTTTGGTATAATAGCTCTCTTTGCTCAGAAGTGTGAATCTCCAGACAGCTGTTCCCATGATAACATTACTAGCATCTCATTTTTGTGTGGTGTTCTGTGCCATTGAGATTCTGTGCAGTGCTGTCCATGTTCCAAGTTCTGATTTTTAATTTTTTTAAATAAGGATCTGTCATTCTCTTACAAATCTGTTATTTTTTTTTCCTTTTTGGGAAAAAACGAGTATTTCCCTTTCTACAAAACCTAAAATTATTTAAAACCTTATCAGGTCTTAAGTTGTACATTTTTGTTTATTGATATTATTTTTACAGATGTTTTATTCCAGCTGAAATTGGCCTTTACAAAAAGAGAAGCAAGTATAGCTTTGCTTTGTAAAGAATCTTTCCTTCCTTGCTTCATATTCTAACAAGAGAATTAGGTTGGTTTAAATCATAGGGTTCCTTATGAATGTATTTACACATTACCCTGCCTCCCAAGATCTTTTCATAAGAGGGCTTGATATATTTTTCAGTTTGCCTGAGAAAGAAAAAAGGCTTTTAAAGTGGGGGGTGGGAGGGAAAGGGAAAATATAACTAAGAGTTCATTGTACACCCGTGGGAAATATACAAACTGGAATTATAAAAAAAAAACATAACTTTAAACTGGACTAGATGTTTATTGCAGTAACCAGTTAAGGTCTGACTTACTCTATGCTGCAGTGATTGAGATTACTAGTACCCAAGATCTAACTAAGAGGACATTCGTGTATGGTCTGTTCTTTGCTTTTAAAGCAAGTGGCTGGTTTAGGTGTGAGCATTAGTATTGTGACCCATTTTTGTGTTCAGAAGGAAAAGAAGGGATTTGGGCTATTGTTCTCCCCCTCCCCAAATCTCCTTGAAGGTTTCAAAGCGTTTTAAAACTTTTTTAATAGTATACATCATTTTACCATTGCGTCATGTGTTTCCTTACAGAAAAAATACATGCTGCTCATACAGAGCTTGTTTGCTACATTAAAATTTTTCTTTGATTTTTGCTTATGTTTTAAGGTTGTTCAAAAGAGACCTTCCTTTAGTTGAGGCATAGTTTGGAAGATTGAGTTTGGCTGGAGACTACCCAGGGCTTTGTTGCTACTTTCTGATTAAAAAGACTTCTTACCATCCATATCTTCTTTTAGGATGTCACCTGGTAGCAGTGTCGTCCCTAACTAAATTGCCCCTTATAGCACATGCACTGGTTTCTTCCCTGAGGGGTTACTTCATTTCTTAAAATTTTGCATTTCCTTTTGCTTTTGTATATGCTCCCTCTCATATTAGTACATTTTCTAAGCACCAGAGCTACTGTGTTTCATGGCAGTAATATGGTGTCTTACTGCCTTTTAAGCAGAAGAAAATTATTTTTCTCCTTTGCTCACATCCAACTATTAAGTTCAATTTCTTTTCTTGCTAAGCCTATTTCATCAGTAGAAAATCTTGTCTGCTGTTCTTTTAGCAGTGCCCTAATGTCCTGCAGTGATAGAACTTGATGCTTACACTCTGAACTCTGCCCCTTCTTGTATGGTTCTTTTTATAAAAAGCTCTAATTTATTGCTTGAGTAAATGTTCTGGCTGTTAATTGTGATAGATTGACCCATTCTTTAGGCAGCTGAACAGAGATAGTTCTTGCCTATCTCTCTGCCAGTTTTCATTCAGAATTCTCTAACCCTACTCTTATTATTGTTATAAGTGTGCCACCCAATTTGGCTGATATTCAACTAGACCCAACATATTTTGTCATGACTGCTGAGGTCATTTATTCAACTTTGATTATTAAAGTTCAGTGCTACCCTACTGAGAGCAACCTAGGACATGGGCTTTTCATCTGATGGCCTAAAAGTGCTTAAGTCACCATCTTCTTAAGTCTACTCCAACACTAGGTTATCTGTTTAAACATGACTTTTCAAAAGAATCTCAAACCAGTGAAACAAGAAAAAAATAGAGGTAGTCTCTGTCCTCCCTCATCCTTTCATTTAAAAAAAAATCTTAACTGGCTGTGAAAACCCTGACCTTTTTTTTTTTTTTAACCTAGTCACTGTTTACAGCTGTATGCTGAAGCCTGAAATATTGTCTGTACTGTGGTGTGTGTGAGCATTGCCAATTTTATATTTATTGCAATGATGAAGAAATAGAAAAGGTATGGAAATGAGGAGCATGTCCAAGCTCTTAAATATGTATGGATGCATGTGGGAGAACTGAAGTGGGGCCACCAGGGAAGAAGACTTTTTTTTTTTAAGAGCTTTCCTGGCTTCTCCCTGATGTTCCTGCTTGGGGAACACCGCTGCTAGCTGATCGGACCTCCCCAAGGGAAATTTGTGATTCTGCTTTGGCAAAGTTGCATTGACTGGTAGAAATCACTTTGTTTTAGTGCAGATTTCAATATAAATGTAAACATTTCATCCAACCATACTGGTGGTGTCTTTTCTGACTTCTTTTCCACAGGTAGGCTACCTTGGACATCTGGGCTTCCAAGCCAGAATCATAAGAAAATAAGCAGTCTTAATATATCCTGTGCCTTTTCTGTCTTAAGCTGGTTGGACCATCTAGGATTTTTTCATTCATTTAAGGGAGACCTAGAATAATGGGGAGAAGGAAAATCTATTTTTGTTGATGGCAAAACTGAGGTTGGGAAGGCTTCCCCAAATTTATAGAAAGCAATATCAGTTGTAATTAAATTCCAGGGCTCTAAGTCCTAAACAAGTGCTTTGATTTTCTCACATCTTTAACTCAGTACTGTTTGATTTGTGGTTTTCCAATTTCTGTCACCAGGATTTATTTCACTTCACAGTGTATGCTTCTCCCCGCCCCACCCATTCTCTCTCTCTCTCTCTCTCTCTCTCTCTCTCTCTCTCTCTCTCACACACACACACACACACACACACACACACACACACACACACACACACACACACACATGCCTTTATAACGTCTTTTTTTAGTGTCATAAGTCCTGTACTCAGGAAATAAAGTAAATTAAATCTGAGTTGTAGAAAATACTGAGTCTTAGCTGTAGAAAGCTGTTGGACTAATGATCTTTTAAATTTTATACAACTTCTAAAATGTTCTAAAGAGAAACTGCAATATGTTATGCTCATATGTGCATTCTTGAGAGGGTAAATAAGGCACAGAAATTTAGTATAAAGAGAACAGAAAGTTAAGTCATTTGATGGGTAGACCTGGTGTACATGTAGATATTTACATCTATATACACCATATCTATATAGATAATTTATATATATATGGGAATTTATCTAAATAGATAAATTGGATCCATGGAAACTAAAGAGAACCCTCAAGTGAAGAAGACAGGACTCAGCTTCTCCTAGTTAGGGGGCGAATGGATGATGCTAAGAAGGTGTAATCATAACTCAGAGAAAAGAGCCAGGAGAGAAATGTTCAACAGTACCAAAAGCTGAAGAGAGGCTAGGAATCATAATTGTGGAAAAGTTTTAGAATTTGGCAATTTAACAGATCCTTGGTAATTGGAGAGCAGTTTTAGTTTAGGATAAAGTTAAAAAAGACTAAAAGGATTGAGTGAGAGAGGACTGGAACTAGAAGCAACTTTAGAGAATTCTTTTTCTGGGACTTCAGCTGTGAAAGGGAGAAGGGAATAAAGATTTACACATTCACAATGAGAGCAGGATTGACTGCCTTGGAAAGGACCAAGGGCTGAGAAGTTGTAGTGAATGTCAGGAATAGGGTTTTAAGAGAGACAAGACAGATGCAGTAATGTTTAGGGTCAGATAAAGTTACTTAATAGTTAAAACATTAAATGATGACAATAGTGAGTGGTGATGAGATCAAGGGTGTGAATGTCCCTTTGTATGGCTGATATTGGAAATTGGACTAAGCAGTAAATAGATCTTGACCTAAAGGCTAAAGCTAAGCTTTTAGCCTATGACTAGTTGATAGACATAGAATGAAAAGGGTAGACCTCTAAGATGGCTCATTTTGATTCTTTGATATGTAAAATGAAGCTTAGAGTGATGCTGCTTGTAATTAACCAAAGCATGGGAGCTGTCCCTGGGGTTGATGAGTCTAGCAGTAAAACTCCAACTTTAGTCGCTGAGCTGGCTTGCTTGGAACATTTGATCAGGATTATCAGAGAATCTATCCTCCAAATCCATTAACCACTAAAGCTCATCAGGAATAATGCAAAAGGAATGAGTTTTTGCCAATGTCCTGATAGACAGCATGCTTTCTAAGATGTGCAGAGCTTCAATGAAGGATAGCTTTGTACAGGATGCTAGGTGCCTTCTTCCTGCAGGAGAAAACATTGTCTCTGAGGGAAGTTGATTTGAAATACAACATTTTAAGATCCTGAATACAGTTGTTATCCAAGGAACACCTGCAGCAAGGTGAGAGCCAGATCATTTTCATTTCTAGGAGAGTATCACTACTTAAGCCTTTCTCATGGCTGCTATTTTTAGGAGATCAAAGTCTTTACAGCCTACCCATCAATGGACTATTATACTGTCTTGCAGTAGGCAGAGGCCATGTGACAGGATGCACCCATTCCAAGTTCCCTCTTTATCTATCAAGGCCTTAATCTCACTTGTTGACCTGTTTGATTTTGAAATTGGTTTTACAGAACTTTACACAAAGCAAACCTCCCTGTCCATTTACCACCATTGGCAGATCAAGCCATACTGGTTGTTGAGTTAAATAAAAGACAGTCCCTAGGTTAAAAATTTAAAATATAATACAGGTCGAAAACATAAAAGCATACATAAGAAACAACCTCATTAAACCAGTTCTGTAGTTAACTTTAAAGAGTTACACACACACATATTAAAAATTAGAATAACTAGAGATGAGTTAAGTTAATCTTCAGATTCTTGGAGGAATATAGAAATTAGGAAAGGGTATTCTTTATGAAGACAGGCAGAAGTGAGCCACTCAGATAGCTTTAGCCAAGCTGGATTAAGTGGATGGAAGACGTCTGTGCCAGGATGTAACTAGAGAACAACCTACTAGAGCATTAGAAGGCAGATGACAACATGCCATGTTTAGATGCAGCCAGAGCTAAATAAATGGATTTTCCACACCTATAGGATCATCTAAAAACTGCTTATTCTTCTGACCTTCTTAGCTAGAGGACCAAGATTTCTTGAAACCAGATGAAGGCTGGCCCATTTTTATCAGTGATACTTAAGAGGCAGAGATTTGTGCCAATCAATTATTCATCTACTTGTTTCCTGCAACTTGATGACTGAAAACTTTTCCTGGAAAGCTCTTGGGCTAGTTACAATCACATTGGCCCAGGGAAATGAATAGCAGAGCCTGAGGGCCCCATCTGCATTTCCCAATGTGGCAAAAGGCCTATTTTTAGGAAATGAAGCCTTAGCTTTTCAGTCTGAATCATTTTGGTATTTGGCACTAATTACTTGGTAAATGCTAGTTTTCTTTCATTTTCTTTGCTGAACCCTGAGTACTTCCAAAACCAAGTTAATGAAATGCAACTTCTCCAGTTGCACAGTGAGGAGAAAAATGAAGTAGGAATTGAGGTGGGGGTGGGGGTGGGAGGGACATGCCTTCATGGGCTTGTCGTGAGTAACCACATGAAATCACAGCAGAAAAAAATAGGCTTGGGGGTATTTGAATAATTCTTTAGTGGTTACCTTCACACACACTCTCTGTCTCCAAAATTCTGGTTACTATTCTATCCTAGGGCAACCCACTGGTCACAGCCCCTTCTACTAGGATTGAAAATTGGGATACAGTTTAAAAAAACACAACAGGCTTGTAACCTGCTAAATTCCAAACTAGTGTTTATAACAAGTCCTGATTGGAAGTGATTGAGTATATGATTACCCAGTTTACAAAGGTAAAGGGAAGAAGAGAGAAAGGTGGGTTTCATGTTATTTAGTCCAGGTCACTGGTATGTCGTGGCTGCCCCTGGAAAAGGGGAGAATGTCTGATGGTGGAAAGTAAAACTGTCTTTAATCCCCTTCTCTTTGAGGTTTCTACTGGAACTGAAGAGGGCAGAGGAAATCAGCTAATTAGCTTTTAGATGTTAACTCTTCACTTACTAATCTTCAAGTTCCAGTCATTCAACATTACTTCCAGCTACTGTGTAAGCAATGAGGATACAAAAAAAGGCAAAAGATATTCCTTGACCTTAAGTAGTTTACAATCTAACAGGGAGATAATATTAAAGCAAATATATACAAAACAAGCTATATATAGGATAAATGAAAATGGGGTAACACAGGAAGGCACTGGAGTTAAAATGGGTTAGGGAAAGCTTCCTGTAGAAGGTGATATTTTATTTGGTACTTAAATCAAGGAAGATAATAGAATGAAGGAGAGATCTTTTTAGGTATTGGTGGGGGGGGTGGGATAGAAACTGGGAGCAGATAGATGAGATGTTTATTCAACAGCCAGGAGACCAGTGTGACTTCATTGAAAAGCCCAGGTAGGGGGCAAAGTATAAGACTAGAAAAGATGCTAGGTTAGGAGGGGAGCATTTGATATTTGTGCCTGGACACATTAAGAAGTCACTGGAGTTTATGGAGATATTGGGGAGTGGTATGATATGGATATGTGTGACATTAAATCTGCTTTAGGAAAATCACTTCGGTGACTGCATGGAGAATGCATTGGAATGGGAAGAAACTTAAAGCAGGCAAACTACCAGTAGGGTATTAAATAATGCAAGTGTGAGGTGATGCAGTCTCAAACCAGAGTGGTGACAGTGCCAGGAGGGAAGGGGATATATTTGAGAGACATTGCAAAGGTGAAATCTACAATCCTTGTCATCAGTTTAGATGTGGCTAGGGTGAGAGAGAATGAGAAATCAAGCTTGACTCCCAAGTGTAAACCTCAGACTGGGAAGTGCTATTTCCTTCTACAATAGTGGGGAAGGAAGGAGATGATGGAGTTTGGGGAACGATAATTCCATTTTGAACATTCAGAGTTTAAGGTGTCTGCTGGACATCCAGTTCAAGATGTCTGAAAAGAAATTGCAGATATGCAAGACTGGAGTTCTGCATAGAGACTGGGACAGAATAGGTAACTTTGAGTTTTCAGCATTGAGAAGCTAATTAAATCCATGAGATTTGATGAGATCACCAAGTGAAGTAGTGTAGAGGGAGAAGAGGAAAAGTACCAGGACTGAACCCTCAAGGACACTTCCTGTTAGAGGGTATGATCTGGAAGAGGATCTAGTAATGGAAATGGAAAGGTTTCAGATAGAAAGGAGAAGCAGGAGACCATTGTGTCCTGAAAACTTGGAGAGAGAGGAGAATATTACTGAGGAGCGAGTCAATTATAAAATGCCATGGAAGTTAAGGAGTGACTGAGAAAAGGACACTGAATTTGGCAACTAAGAGCCATTTTAGTGGAATGATAAGGTCTGAAGCTAGATTGTAAGGCATTAAGAAGAAAGTGGAAGTACTTATTGTAGTACTCACTTTTCCAGGAGTTTAACTATGAAGGCCAGAAGGTACATAGAACTAGAGTTAGCTAGGATGGAAGGATAAAGTGAGATTTTTTTTTTTTCCGGATGGGGAGACAAGAGTATGTTTGTTGACAATAGAAACTAGTAGAGAAAGATTGAAAATAAGTGACAGAGTGGGGATGACAGAGGTGATCTGTAGTAGGAAATGGATTAGAATGAGATTGCTTGAACAAGTAAAGGGGGTGAATCTTGATAAGGTATCACTTCATCATGTGAGACAGGAGAAGGAGGAGAGAGTAGCAGAAGGCACCTGAGTGATAGTGGATGAGGAAAGGGGGGGGAAAGAGATACCTGAGGGTTAATGGACTCATTTTTTTTTCCCTAGAAAATATGAAGCAAGAATCTCAGTTGATAGAATGGAGAGAGGGGGAGTTAGGGGAGATTTGAAAAAGTATGAAAAGGTTTGGAAGAGTCATAATGGAGAGTTGGATAGTGAATTGATAAGGGAGGTATCATAGATTGCTTTGCAGCAGTTGGGGCCCAGTTGAGATCATGTAAAACAAATTTATATTAGACTCAATCAGAATGGTTGGGTGATTTTCTACACCTTTCATTCAGTAGTGTGTATTTAGACAAAGGCCCCAATGGTGGGAGTAATCCATGGCTGAGGCTTAGCTAGGTTTACTGACAAAACTATAAGGAAATTGGTGATTTAAGAGAGAGGGACAGTATAGATTTGAATTGGTTCACCGAGGGATCAAGATGGAGAGAAGTGGAATGGCCAGGTGCATAGGAAATGACCTGGAAGATAATTAAGGGGTCAAGGGATTAAAAGTCATGAAGAAGATGAAAAGTAGGGTTTCGGAAGGAAAGACAGAAGCTGAGGTGAAAAATAAATATATTCTAGCAAGATAAGAGGATTTCAGAATTTTTGAACATAGAAATGGCACATTTACGGGTGCCGGCAATATTAAGGGTATGACTGTTGTGATTGAGGCTGGGTGGAGGTATAGCTCAAAGGGGGATAAATTGAAGAGTGTTTAGGGTATTTGAGAGAGAATATATATATATATATATATGTACACATTCCTATATATATTCCCTAAGAATGAGGCTAGGAGTTGAGAGGGAGGAAAAAAATGTGAGGCAGGTATTAAATTGAGGAAGAAAAGGAAGGGGGGGGTGGAGGAGGGTGATGAGGGTGGTTGGTTTATGGACAACAGCTACTAGGATTTTGTTTGGGTGGTAGATATGAATAGCATGAACCACAGAGGAAGAGAGGTTACTGAATGATGGAAGAAGGGGGAAAGCTTGGAAGTGACAATGGAATGAGTTGAAGAGAATGAGTAAAGGTGCAGCCATTACTTGAAAAAAACGGGCAGGAAATCTGTGTCATCACTGGGAACCCAGGTTTTGGTAAGAACTAGTAGATGGAAGGAGTGATATAGAAGAGATTTAAGATGAAAGGAAATTTGTCGCTTATGGAACAGGCATTCCAGAGAACATAGTGGAAGAGCTGGGTGGAATTAGGTTAAAATTTTGGAATCGGGGATGGGAGTAAGGAATTAGGTAGTAGGAGATGTGGAATAGGGTTTGGATGATGATCTACAGGAGTTCAGAGTCATTGGGATAGGAAATGTGTGATCGGGTATGAGATGATCTTTGAGT
Source organism: Macrotis lagotis (assembly GCF_037893015.1). NCBI lineage: Eukaryota > Metazoa > Chordata > Mammalia > Peramelemorphia > Peramelidae > Macrotis > Macrotis lagotis. The sequence continues at coordinate 795,318,971 of NC_133658.1, forward strand.
AGAGGCAGCTACTCTTCCCTCCCTGAGAGGCCTATCATCAGAGAAGATTGTTCTTTGCATCAGAGGTTCTCCACATACCATTTGGGAGACTGGGCTGTTAGCAAGAGGAAAGAATTGCCTTTTGTTCAACAGAGGTAGCTGCTATGGGGGGGGGGGGGGCAGATGGAAAATTCCAGCCGATTTTCCACAGGGGATATGCTTCACCAAACAGCTGAAGAAAGACACTTCTGAAGTGCAGAAAAAATCTCTTTCTCAGGTAAGGAAGAGAAAGGTCTTAGTTTAAGATTTAGATAAACTCACAAGAAAGAAATCACCCTGGGATAACTTGTGAAGGAATTGGAAAAATGTTAAGTGACTTAATTGACTTCTCCCCAAGCATAAACTAAATGAGAGCTTTTTACTAGCTTTAGGCCAGGCTGCCTCCTCCTTTTCCTTCCTTCCTCTCCTCTGCCCATCTCAGTTCATAACTCCCTAGTTAGTTTCATTTCCTACCCTTCAATACAGCATCTAGCCCTATGTCCCTCTCTTTTCCCTCTTAGAACTGAATGCTACCACAAACAAGGGATCTTTTCTATCACTCCTAGCATCCTGACCCTAGAAAGCTTTAATTCAGAACATGGGTTTGCCATTCTCCTTCATAGTGCTGGGAGGAAGCTCTTCAGAGTAGGAACAGCAGCTGCCAAAGGAAATTTTATGAAAACAACAGGACTCCCTGTTTGAGGAAGCTGTCCTTTGGCCTAAAGTTTACCATCAGGATATTCATGACCAAGTTTCTAAGACCTTAGAATGCTAATCTTGAGAAATATGGCAGAAGATGACTTGTGATCCTGTGGAAATGTGTGTTTGTTTGTGTAGGCTGGCTGGGGGTCCTGTGTATATGTGTATATGTATAAGATTACTTGTGGTACTGTGAAAATATGTGTGTATGTAAGATGAATTGTGATCCTATAAAAATGTGTGTGAAATGATCTGTGATTGTCTGAAAATGTGTGTGTGTAAGATGATTGATTTGTGATCCTGTGAAAATGTGTGTGTTTGAGATGACTTGTGATCCTGTGGAAAATATGTATATAATTGTGTGTGTGTATATGTATGTAGATCTTTCTTCTGATTCTGCCAGAAAAACAATGTAGTATATTAGAAAATACAAATAGTCAGCCTGGAGATTCAGCTATGTTGTCTCCAGGAAGTCATTTTATCTGTCTGGTCTTTAGTTTCTTCATTTATTTAATGGAGGAGGAGGGAGGAGCTAGAAATAAGGTCTTGGTTTTAGACTCAGAAAACAGTCTCAAATTTCACCTATAGTTACTATCTGTGTGGCCTTGGTAAAGTCATTTTTCTATCTTCAGTTTCCTTATAGGAAAAATTTAGTCCCTGGGGTTGGGAATAAATGATCTCTGAGTTACTGTCCTGCTCTAAAATACTACCCCAGATTCTTATTAGCAATAAGATTCTGGGTTTAATTTCTCTCAGTCTATTTCTTTATACTGTAAAATATAAAGTATAATAGCACCTACCTCACAAGAGTTGTGAGGATCAAATTAGTGTGTATATATTTATATGTGTGTACGCATGCAAACCTTAAAACTCTAAATACAAGTGCTAGCTATTACTATTAATACATTGCCTGACTCTTCTGAGCTCTAAATTTACATGATGTAAAACCTGACAATAAAAAATCCTAAAATCTATTTTCTCTAAAATGAGAAATCAAGGAAAGAGCCGAATTGGGGATCAAAGTCTGGTGCTGAACCTGTATTATGAGGACATTTGCCCTACCTATGTCACATATTTGCTATGAAAAGGACTTTGAAACACACTGTAATGTGTTTATAAGACATTAGTAATTTATTAGAGGCGGCTAGGTGGCGCTGTGGGTAAGAGCACCGGCTCATGGAGTCAGGCGTACCTGGGTTCAAATCCGGCCTCAGACACTTAATAATGACCTAGCTGTGTGGCCTTGGGCGAGCCACTTAACCCCGTTTGCCTTGCAAATATCTAAAAGAGAAAAAAGAGAAATGCCATCCGAGGGGAGCCGTGCGGGCTGCGCTGCAAGCCCGCGTACGAGCGCCTGCAGAATGCAGGCTGTGGCTCCTGGGCGGAGGGCGCGGGCTGCGCGATGGCGCACTTGGATCCTCCTCTTCCCTCCCGTACGAGTCATTCCCTGGAGCCTCGCCTTGCCCCACCTGTGAGACACGCGGGAGTGTGCCCGCTCCGAGAGGCGCCCGGGTCCTCTCCCCGTCGCGCGCCCGCCGGCGGCCGGCTGCGGGGCCAGCGCGGGCGCCCCAGCTCGCCGGGCGGCGGGCCCTTTAAGGCCGGGCGGGGCGGGCTGACGTCACGTGCCGGCCGCGCTGTTTACCGCCGCCGAGCGGCTGCTTTCCGGAGCTGGGAGCCGCGGCCGCGTCCTCCCGGCCTTAAAGGGGCCGCGCCCGGCTCTGCGCTCCTCCCGCCCGCCCGGGGGGCGGCGGGGTCGGCCCCCTCCCCCGAGCGCCGCACTGCCGCCCCCGCCCCCGCGTCCCCACGGGGGGGGGCCCCGCCTCGCCCGGGCCGGGGTTAAAGTTCTGGCCCCGGGGAGATGCTGGCAGCCGCGGCCCGGAGCTGCCCCCGAGCCGCCGCCGCGCTCCCCGCCGCCGCCCAGCCGGGGCCATGTTGGCCCTGGGCTTGCCCTTGCTGGTCCTGCTGGCGGCCCCGGCCCGGGCCGCGCCGCCGCCCCCGGGGCCCAAGAACGTGTCCCAGAAGGAGGCCGAGTTCGAGCGCGTCTACCACGACGAGGTCAACGGCGAGCTGCTCAACATCTACACGTTCAACCACACGGTGACCCGCAACCGGGTGAGCAGCGGGGCCGGGGCCGGGGCCGGGCCGGGGCCGGGGCCGGGGCCGGGCCGGGGACGGGGCCGGGCCGGGGCCGGGCCGGGGCCGGCGCGCCCGGCCCATCCTGGACCCTGGCCGCAGAACCCTGGCCCGCGGGGCCCTCCTAGCTCCCTCCCCTCCCCCACCCGGGCACCGGCTGCTGGTGTTTTCGCTTGGGTTTTGGTTTGTTTTCCAGAAGCTCCGAGGAAAGGGAGTTTCGGAAGTTGCCCCTTCCCCTCCTCCCTCCGTGCCTGGTCTTTCTTCCAAGGGGCGGGGGCCCGCCGGCAGGGTCTCAGCAGGCCTGGGCAGGGGGCCTCGGTGCGGCCCCGGGATTGGGACTGTTTTGTGCCACGCCACCCCGGGGGACGTGTCGGCTGCCGGCTGAAAGGTCGCCGTGCTTGAAGAGTAGGAAAGTCACTTCCCCGGTGCCTCCCGGGCTAGACCATATGCTCGGGGCTGGCCCAGTTAGTGTCACTTTTAAAACTTGGACCCCTACCCTCTTTCCGTAGCCCCGATGATCCCCAGTTCTCCAAAGAACGCCAGCTAGCTTTGTGGGCGCCAGGACCGAGCAAAGGGGAGAAAGAACACGAATATAAATTGATGAGTTTTGACTCAGCCTGGAATCCCACCGTCATTTAACTTTTCCTCACCTACTCACCCAAAATCCGTAGATCACTTTGTCGCTTGATTCTAAGATATTTATGAAGAGGGCACTGAACAGTGCCTAGCTTATGGCGGAAGTTTTAGCAAAGCTGTCTGAATGAATGAAACGAGGGTCTAGAACTGGAGAATTGAGGAAATTCTTCTAAAATGTTGGCCTATTCTTTTCCTCCGTGGCACTGAGCCCCCTTCCACACCTTTAGTCTGACAGAGCTACGGAATAGAGGTAGAGTTCCCAAAGTGTGGTTTGGGGGATCATTGGGGGCTTTGCCAAGGCCAAAGCATTTCTTTTCTTTTGGTGGTGGTGGGGGTTTGCAAGGCAATAGGGTTAATCGACTTGCCCAAGGTCACACAGCTTGATAATTAAATGTCTGAGGTTAGATTTGAACTCAGGTCCTCCTGACTCCAGGGCTGGTGGGTACTCTATCCATTTCATCACCTAGCTGCCCCTAAAGCTTTTCATAATAAGACTTGTATCTTTTAATTTTCAATATGTAAATATTTATAGTTGTAATCTACAAAAATAGAGGGACGGGGAAGGAGTCCTGAATAATTTTTTTTTTAGGTTTTTGCAAGGCAATGGCATTAAGTGGCTTGCCCAAGGCCACACAGCTAGGTCATTATTAGGTGTCTGAGGCTGGATTTGAACTCAGGTACTCCTGACTCCAGGGCCACTGCTGTATCCTACTGTGCCACCTAGCCAATCTCTGAATAATTTTTAAGAGTATAAAACAGTCCTTAGCTCAAAAAGACTGAAAATCTGAGGTAGAGAATGGAGCGTATTGCCTTTTGGTTTGTTGGTGGGGAAAAAGTTTTCTGTTGACTGAGACTTGTCTCCAGAAGATTTTTCTCTAAATTCTGAGCTCTTGTGTCTTTTTCCTTACTCAAACTAGTAGTTTGATTTCTAGAAAATTTCCAGAAAATTCACTATAGGTCTGGGGGGGGGCAGCTCTGGTGTCCACTTCCCTGAGAAATGTGGATTCTCATTGGGTGGGGCAGAGAGGGGCTCTTCTATCCATTACAGGGTTGGGTTCTTGCCACAGAATGACAGCCTCTCCTGTTCTTTTTTTTTATAGAGTCCATGAGTTTTCATTGTCATCCTCTATATCACTGAGACAGTCTGTCCATTTTACAGATAGATAAACAGAAGCTTAAGCTTCTGGGATAAATTAACTTGTCTGAAGTTTTCAGTGAGTCAGGGGTGGAGTTGGGGTCAGAAATTAGGTATCTTCTCTGCTAGTGTTCATCTGACTCAGTGTCAAACAAGAGTTGCCCTTCTGGTACTTTGGTTTATAGGGAGGAGGCTGTTAAGAGTTTCAAGATTCTTGGGGCTGCTAGGTGGCACAATGGATAGAGCACCGGCCCTGGAGTCAGGAGGACCTGAGTTCAAATGTGGCCTCAGACACTCAATAATTACCCAGCTGTGTGGCCTTGGGCAAGCCACTTAACCCCATTGCCTTGCAAAAAACCTTTAAAAAAAAAAGAGTTCCAAGATTCTTAACCCGGAAGACTTCCCCCAACCTCCTTCCTTGGGATGTTCCCTGATAGCTCAGACTGATCCTCTGCCCTTCCCTACCTAATTAGTTCAGACCCCCAGGCTTGTTCTGGAAGCCTAATGGGCCTTGTTTCATGAGCCCTGAAACCTCACTCAGGTATGCCCTACTGGATAATATCTGATATTTATACAGCACTTTGCAGCTCACTGAGTGCTTTTGTGTCCATTATCTCCTTTGATCCTTATCTACAGGTCTGTGACATAGGTAGAAAAATCCCTATTCTCATTTTACAGATGAGAAAAACCAAGGAACAAAGAAATTAAGTGACTTGTTCAAGTTCATATAGTTAGTAATAGGCAGAAGTGGGATTCACATCTTGTTCTTCTGACTCCAAAACCAAAGTGTTTCTTCTATACTATAATTGCTTCTGGATGGATCAGTGAAAAGGATAGCCCTGACAGAAAAGGACAGACCCTCTATCTCTATTTGGGGGTCAGATATAAGCAGGGAGGCCTGTTCCTTTTGCTTGACCCACCCCCCCAATTCTTCCAACCCTCCCAATTTTGGGAAAGAATAACCCCATTTGTATGAGAAGGGGGTCTGAACTTACTTGGTAAGTAAGGGCTGAGGGTTGGTCTGACTAAAGGCAACTTGTACCCACAGACCGAGGGTGTTCGTGTGTCTGTGAACGTCTTAAACAAGCAGAACAAGGCTCCTGTGCTGTTTGTGGTTCGACAGAAGGAGGCTGTAGTGTCCTTCCAGGTGCCACTGATTCTCCGGGGGCTGTGAGTATGATTTGGAGGCTGATCAGGTTGGGAAAGGGAGCTTGCCCTGTAAGGACAACTGACTTTCCCAAGGTAGATTGGAGAGGTTCTGATAATGCCCCTCACTCCCTACTTCACTTAAATACTCATGTGTTCCAAATTTCTCAGTGATGGCTAAAGCATCTTGCCCCAACCCCAGACACTTAGTTAAATATTAGGTGCACTTAGAAGAAAGAGTATTTGTGCAACCTAAGCCTGGAGCTAGGTGGGACTGACTAAGGGTTAAGGGTAACCAGATCTAGGGGAAAGGATTGTCCAAGTTTCCAAGCCAATCAGCCTCTTACCAAAACTCACTTCATCTGGGCCAGATTTACCTTTGAGTGGGACAAGTTAGGTTTATTCCTCATGGAGCTGATTGGGGGAGGACAGAATAGCTACCCACTGACTCTCACCTTTGGGCCCCAGCTACCAGCGTAAATACCGGTACCAAGATGTCGCCCGCACTCTCTGCCAACCACCCACCAAGAGTGAGGCTGAGGTCCAGTTTTTCTATGTGGATGTATCAACTCTGTCACCACTCAACACCAGTTATCAGCTACGGGTTAGCCGAATGGACAACTTTGTGCTCAGGTCTGAGAAAATGGGGTGGGATTGTTGGGAGAAGAAGGGGAAGCCCAAGGGATAACCTTGGTGAGGACCCCAGGAGTGACAGATGGTCGTGGTGGGGAATCTCTTCTTTCTCCCCCACAGGACTGGTGAACAATTCAGCTTTAACACCACTGCAGCTCAGCCTCAGGTAAACCCATTCAATTAATCTTTTTTATTTATGAAGTACTTATATACAAAGTATAGTTGGGGGTACTGAGAATAGAGACTCTGCCTTCAGGGTCCCCACAAATCTTCTGGTTTGGGGGGAGTTGGGAAATACTGGGCAGCAAAAGATCAGCTTAGGACATGAAGTCTGTTGGCAACTCTGCTTGTTGTAGGGCCCTGCTCTCTGGAAGGGGGACCTGATGACCTGTACTGGCTCCCCTGAGGAGCTCTGGGCCTGGGGTCAGGGCAGAGATGGAGTGGTGGTCAATGGCTGTAGTGGTTTTTTATTTTCTTAAGGTTTTCGCTTGGATCCTGATCCCTATAGAACTCATGTAGTTAACACTATCAGAGGGAGGATTGGGGACAAGTGGCTCCTGGGAGAGGCCACCTGCGGTAAGTCTGTCTCCACTCTTCTGCTCTTTAGTACTTCAAATATGAGTTCCCAGAAGGAGTAGACTCAGTGATTGTCAAAGTGACTTCCAACAAGGCTTTTCCCTGCTCAGTCATTTCCATCCAAGACATCCTGGTAAGTGGGCCCACTTTCCTGTCAAAGGGAAGCAAGACTTCCAGGGATAAGGGGTATAGGGCTCTCAGCCCCCTAATTATTTTGATTCTTTAACACCCATCTCCTCTCTCTACCCTTGTTGTAGTGTCCTGTGTATGACCTGGACAACAACGTGGCTTTCATTGGCATGTACCAGACAATGACTAAGAAAGCAGCCATTACTGTGCAGGTAGGCTGGACATTGAAAAACTATGACCAGATGGGTTTTGAAGGCAACCTTCCCTAGTTGTCATTCCTGCCATTACCATGACTTTGCCTCCCCCCCCCCCCACTCTTCCTTTATATTCATACACATACTCATTGACTGGGTATTGACTCATCTGCTGTCTCTTTTTGTTTGGCCCAGGCATTCCTGGGGTTTCTTTTATATGGATGCAAAGACCTTACAATAAGCCCCATTTTTTTTCCCCTGTATAAACAAGAGAAGTCAATCTCTGTGTCTCCCCCCCCCCCCCCACTTCTCAACTTTCCCTGGCTATTTTTTTTCCCATTCATTATTACACGAGGTAGCAGATGACTTGATGGAGTGGGGGATGGACTGTAGGGCTATGAATGAATAGTACCAGGTGCCTGATGAAGGTCATTTCTTTGTATGGCATGGATGGGACATCTACAGCGGAAAGATTTTCCCAGCAACAGCTTCTATGTGGTGGTGGTGGTGAAAACGGAGGATGAAGCCTGTGGGGGCTCCTTGCCTTACTATCCCTATGGGGAAGGTACATTCTGTACTCTGGCCTGGGCTAGGTAGGGGAGGAGCAGGGATTGTTTGGGTTTAATAGGTGCCCGGGAAGGAAAGGAACCTGGATTTTACCTGAAAACCTTGGGTTGTATAGGGGAAGGGGAGGTACAGAAGGGTGGGGGTATCAGCCTTTCTCCTGCCTGGTCCCCTTAAGCCTCAGGCCAAGCTCCAGGTCACACTACTGCACTGACTTGACTTTTACGTCCAGATGAACCGGTTGATCAAGGGCATCACCAGAAAACTCTGACCGTTGTGGTGTCTCCAGCAATCACATGTGAGTGTGGGTGGGTAGGGACAAGCTCCACTTGCACTGTTTTTTCCACTAATGGTCTCTGGGGCTTTGGGGACAGACTTGGGGATGAGCCTTCCTGTATGGACATTAAATGGGGTGGACAGAGAAGCAGGTTATTGTCCCCTGTGCCTGCTTGGAACTTCTAGGCTATAGGAATGCAGGGAGAGAACTGAAACTGTAACCATTTCTTTGTATCTATATCCACATAAAATGCCTGGCAATAACCCTCCCCCCGTCCCTGGGCAGTTACTTTGTGCTAATCTATCATCTCCCACCTCTACCCCCTTCCATTTTTTCCTTCCCAGCTGAGGCCTATGTTGGGGGCATGCTTTTCTGCCTGGGCATCTTCCTGTCCTTCTACTTCTTGACTGTGCTACTGGCCTGTTGGGAGAATTGGAGGTAAGCTGGGGCCCATTGCCTGGTCCCTACTCAGCCTTCTGATGGCATTCTAGCAAGTGTTTGGGCCAAGTCAGGGAATCTCTCCCTGTTACTTTTGACTTCCCCAGATGCATCCCACCCAGGTGGAAATCAAAGACATCCCCATCCCCGACCCCCAATAAGATTTGCCACTGAGCTGTGATAAGTAGGGGTCCATAGTCTACAATTCTCCAACAAAGAAAGAAAAGGAGCTTCAGTTTCTTTTCTAGTTTTCTCTCCTAAGATTTGTAGCTTTCAGTCTAGAGAAACCCAGGTTTGGGTCAAGGAAAGGGTCATGGAGGTCAGTGCCTGAATGAGGAGGGTGGAAAGAGGGTCAGAGGTATGAGGTAGGAGGGATCTTGAATCTGGACCCGACTGTGTAGCCTCCATGATCTTTTTTCACAGGCAAAGGAAGAAGACCCTGTTGGTGGCCATGGACCGTCCCTGCTCAGAAAGCGGTACCTCTCAAGGCAGTATCCTGGGTGGGCTAGGTAGAGTGGTGGCTGATTCTCTAGGCCTAATGGGCCTGGGTCCAAGAAGTCAGAGTTTTTTGGCCAAAAAGAACTGGCACCATTTTCCATAGATTTAGACCCCAAGTAGTGAGAATGAGGGTGGGAGGTTATATTTATTTCCTCCACTTCTTTTCTCTGTCTTGAAAAACATAGCTGTTCCTTGATTTATTCTTCTTTGTATCCTGCTGGTCATCTCTCTTTCAGTCTGGGCCAAGCCTCGAGGCTCACAGTTTCACAAGTTCATAACCTTCCTCTCTTTCTCTCTCCCTCTATGCCCACCAATCTTCTCTCCTGCTTGTGACCTCTTCCAGCCTCTTTGCTTGGTAAGCTACAGGTGCTGGTTGGGGACCAGGGGGAGGGAAGCATCAGACCTTGTACATCTTATGCAGTCATTAAGAGTTTGAATTAATTATTTATGACTAGGTGGGGTCTGGGGAGTCTTTGTGATATCCATTCTTCTATTGCTAGTATCTTTGACTTTCTCTAGGGGAGGATAAAAGCTGGCGATTCTTTTTAGGATAGGGAATTTGATGAAGAGAATGGGGGGGTAATACAGGTGTTTTGGCTGACTGATTGAGTGCTTATTCCCCCCCCCCCCCAAACTCAAAGTCTTTGTCCCCAGGCTAATTCTGCCTGTCCTCAGCCCCTTCTGTCTATGTCATCTCCAGGTCTGGGCCTCTGACTGTTTAAGGTTAAGAAAAGGCTTTGCTTTCTCCTTTGCAGGTCACCCTAGAGTCTTGGCTGAATCCTTCCCTGGTTCCTCCCCTTATGAAGGTTACAGTTATGGCTCCTTTGGTAGGTGTTCTCTGAAGGTTACCTGACCACCCTCACAACCTGGCTGTTTTGGGGTCGTTCTGAGTTCTTAATCTGGGGTTGGTGAAATTTTCTTTTCTTTTTTCTTTTTTTTTTTTAAATCTTGAAAACTACATCAATATAATTTTCTCCCTTTGAAGTCCTGTGTATTTTATTTCATAAATTTAAAAACATTATTTTGAGATGGAGCCTGTGGGCTTCACTGAGACACAACAAACGTTTAAGAACTGCTAGGCCATGGTGATCTTTTGACTTCCCAAATGGGTTAGGCAAAAGCTGCTAACTGCATTTAAAAAAAAAAATTCCATTATTTTTTCAACTAGAGACCTCTGGAGAAAAAAAAATGTCATTCCCATGTCCAACCTGCCCCACTCATGGCTAGACACCATACCTTCTCTCCTCATTAGCCTCTTGGTCCCCACAGAGAATGGTTCAAGTTCTGTTGATGGAGCAGTGGACAGCACTGGCTCTGTGGATGTCTCCTACAGTTATTCAGGTGAGTTTGCCAGACAAGGGACAGGGCAAAATTAGTGCTTGGGCTGGTGTTGGCTGGGCCAGAGGTGAAGTGTGTCTGGCTTAGGAGGTGTCCCTTCCTCTTGCCCCTCTCTAAGCAATGACATTAGGGCAGGACCTGTAATTTTCCATATCTCCCTCCCACCCCCCTTGGTCTGGTCCCTGCCTCTTTCCTGGACCCCCTCCCAGTAACTCTCCCTTTCCTTTGAAGGATACGACCAGTTCAAGCGACGTCTCCCCTCTGGCCAGATGCGGCAGCTGTGCATTGCCATGGGTAGATGTGGGGGAGAGTGCTCGCTTTGCCAATCAGCTCCTGCCTGTGGTGGGCACTGAGGCTGGCTGGAGCCATCGCCTGGCTTGGGATTGCCCAATCTTTGGGGCTGGGAAGATGCTCAGTGGATACCCTGTTCGCATATATTATCATGTAATACTTAAAATAACTGACCCTCTGTGTCTTTTGAGAGAGACTGGCTTTTTTTTTCCTTGACCAGGGGCAAAAAGAGTGGGTGCTGATGTCACTCAGGCCTTTACTACTCTCCCTCTGATACTTCCCAGGACTGCCCCACCAGAACTTTCTGGGGCTGAACTTGTCATTTGAGTTAATGCTGCCTTGCTTCATATAATTTTTACTCAATGGCCAGCAGAGGGAGTTGGGGCTGGGCTAAAGAGGATCTCAAATAGGCAATGAAGATAATCTTTTGCCAGCTGTGAGGCACTTACTTGATTGGGTCTATGGTCCTGTGAGAAGCCCTTGAGGAAGTCAGTCAATAAATATTTAGAGTAAATTTTTTTTTAAAGTGTATGTGTGGGGTCCCATCAGTAGCCTTTCTTATCTGTCAGCCCAAGAACACTGGACCTTTAACTCCCCAGATGCTGCAGCCCTACCCTCTCAGAACACACAGAGTTGGTTGTGCCTCTAATTTGCATGATGCCTCTTGTAAATCATCCCATTATTTTAAGCCTGAGATCAGCTCAGGGTCCCTGGTTTGGCCTGTCCTAGCTCTCCAGGGGAAGTTGGAGATCAGGGCATGGGCAGTAATCTGCCTGACCTTGTCCATCCCTTTTCCTTATTTGCCACAAGAGAACTAGGACGCTGGTTTCCCTGGACACTGAGTTTACCTCAGCCTTCCTGTCCTAAATCCCCCAATTTACCCTTTCTACCACTTTGTAATTTCTACAATTGCCCCAGGTGGGCAGGGGCCAGATTCCAGGGATCCTGTCACAGGCCTGAGCACTCCCTTTATTTTCCTTCCCTCCCCTCCTAGACCCAGTGGGCAGCCGGCCTCGACTGGACTCCCTGAGCTCAGTGGAGGAGGATGACTATGATACGTTGACAGACATTGAATCAGACAAAAACGTCATCCGCACCAAGGTCTGAAACTGTACTCATTGAATATTTCTGGCCACAGAACCCCCAGACCCTTAAAGTTCTTAGAGGGGAGGCCTGTGTAGGGATCCTATAATTCTCTATAGAGGCTAAACCTGGTATATAAACTCTCTGTCTTGCCTCCAGGTTGATGCTGAGGGGCTTCTTTGAGGAAGGAAGTGTTGGGCAAGTGTTAATTCTTTGATGACCATATACGCTTAAGATCTTATTCTTGGGAAACGGTCTATCCTTGGAAGACAGGGAAAAATAGGGCAAAGATGTTTAAAGGTCCCAGTTTTGTTCTTGCCTTTTACCACCCTCAGCTTCCCCAAGATAGTGGGTACAGCTGGTCTCCAAACTGTTCTTGTTTTCTTGTTATTCCTCAGCAATACCTATATGTAGCAGACCTGGCCCGGAAGGACAAACGTGTTCTACGGAAGAAGTACCAGATTTATTTCTGGTAAATGGAATGTGGGAGAAGGCACAAAGAAGGGTCAAGGATTTGTATTGGAGTTGGGGATGGTTCTCATCCAGTCTTCCTTATTCATCATCCATTTTTCCATACATTCAGGAATATTGCCACCATTGCCATTTTCTATGCCCTCCCAGTGGTGCAGTTGGTGATCACGTACCAGACGGTAAGAGAGGCAGAATTTGCCTGCCCCCTAAACCTTGGGTTTTATGACTTCCTCAGCCAGGCCCCAAAGATGGGAGTCCTTTTGGCAGATGCTTGCATAAGTTTCAGAAGTAGGGAAGGGAGGGGAGAGGGAATAAGTCCCCACTATGTCCTAAGTGCTTTACAAATATTATTTCATTTAATCCATCCACTTGTAGAGGGTTCACTCATCACCCTAATAATTCTGTGACTATCCCACCATGCTCACAGAAAGAATCCACAAGTTTTCATTTGTACTCACAGAGAAAAAGTAAACACCCAATTCCTGGGAGTCATGTTGTTTACAAATAAAACTCCACTGCTATGTCTAGGGTTGAGAGGGATGGGCATCTTTTTTTTTTTTTGCAAGGCCATGGAATTAAGTGACTTGTCCAAGGTCACACAGCTATGTAATTATTAAGTGTCTGAGGTTGGATTTGAACTCAGGTCCTCCTGACTCCAGGAGGAGTCTGTCCTCACCACCTAGCTGCTCAGGATGGGCATCTTTTGACATTAGATGGGCCAGGTAGGGATGGGACTTTTAAGAATGCATCCCCACCCTACCCCTTTTCCCCTTTCTCCAGCTCCCCCCCCCCCCCATTCTCAACCTTAGAATCTGAGTAAATCTCACTCAATCACTCCCTGATTTTTCTTGCTCTCTGGGATTGCTGCAGGTGGTGAATGTCACAGGGAATCAGGACATCTGCTATTACAACTTCCTTTGTGCTCATCCCCTGGGCAACCTCAGGTGGGGAATATTGAGGAGGCAGCCATCTGGGAGCCCAAGGAAGAGAGAGGGGGTGGTGGGAACCCAAAACTAGCTGGAGGGTGGAGTGGGTCAGGGGTTGCAGAGGCCATTCCTTCATGTAACACCCTTGTTGACTTCTGCCCCAGCGCTTTCAACAATATCCTCAGTAATCTGGGTTACATCCTGCTGGGGCTGCTATTCCTCCTCATCATTCTGCAACGAGAAATCAATTACAACCGAGCACTCATGCGAAATGACCTTTATGCCCTGGTGAGAACCTCTCTCCCCCTGTTTTCCCCTTTCTCCAGCTCCTTCTCTGGTGACACCCTTTCCTACCCCTTTCCCTTAATGAAAGATAGCACTCCTCCTTGACCATTAGCTGTTTACATTCTTAATGAGGCTTCCCTGGATTAGTCCCATTTCCCACCCCCACCCCCATTCTCAGCCTTAGTAACTCCTCTTCCACAGTCCTCTCTTTCAGGTTACTTACTTTACTTATTCATCCTTTATTTAATTTTTTGAATGTTACTTTATTCAATTTTTTTATTTTATTTCTTTGATTCATTTATTATATTTATTATATATTTATTATATTTATTATATATTTATTATAAATCAACTTATTTACTTACTCAATTTATTTATGCATTTTACTTATTCAATTTACTTATTCAATTACATGCAAAAATAGTTTTCAACATTCATCTTTTTTTATAAGCTTTTGAGTTCCATATTTTTCTACCTCCGTCCCCATCCCCATCCCCATCATCAAGCAATCTGATAATCATGCTGTGAAAAAAGACTCATAATTAAAGGGAAAAAAACATGAGAAGGAAAGAAAATACCTAAAACAAGTTTTAAAAAGTGAACATAGTATGTTTTGTTCTATATTGAGACTCCCTAAGCATTTTCTATCGAGAGTCTTTTAGAATTGTCCTTGATCACTGAACTACTGAGATGAGCTAAGCCCATCATAGTTGATCATCTCACAGTGTTGTTGTTAATGTGTTCAAAGTTTTCCTGGTTCTGCTCACCTCACTTAGCAACAGTTCATGCACCCAACACAGTCTTTCCTAGTCCTCCTCAATCCCTTTGATTTCATGTTCTCTAGTCCTGATTGTGGTGTGCTGCTGCCATATTTTCTTAAATATGTTTGTCTTTGGTATTTCAAACTGTAAGCTCTTGGAGGGCGGAGATCATTTAACTCTCCCATTGCCTAGCACAGCAATCTCCACACATAATAGGCTAATAATAAATGTGTGTTGTTTCTCCTTTTTGTTCATATTCCAACCCTGGACTCTTGCATTGCACTAGGAATGTGGAATCCCAAAGCACTTTGGACTTTTCTATGCCATGGGTACAGCCTTGATGATGGAGGGACTGCTCAGTGCCTGCTACCATGTTTGCCCCAACTATACAAATTTTCAGTTTGGTAAAGTCTTTTCATTCCTAGAGAACCTATCTGCATTTCTATCTTCCTTTTGGGCCTACTTTTTTTTTTTTAAAACCAACTCCCCCATCCCTTAGGAACCCCTAAGATTCTGCCTTTTAGGGCAACTAGAACTTAGATATTCTCAGAACAAAGAACAGCCAGCCAGAACTGGTTAGGGACTAAGTGTGGTGGGCTTGGGCAGACCCCTATATTTGGGTGTCTTAAGCTTTTTATTCCCATAGATACATCATTCATGTACATGATTGCGGGACTCTGCATGCTAAAGTTGTACCAGAAGCGACACCCTGACATCAATGCCAGTGCCTACAGTGCCTATGCCTGCCTAGCTGTCGTCATCTTCTTTTCTGTGCTGGGGGTGGTGAGTGTTTCCTCCCCACTCCTACCTAAATTGTCCTCTCTTTCCCTTTGAGAGCCACTGTCCTTCTTGTCCCCTGTCCCTAGAGACTGAGTTCTCAGCTATTTCTCTCCTAGCCCTGAAGGTAAGAACACTTCCAAGTCCCCTCTCTTAGGATGCTCAGACATGATCACTGTCTTCTTTGCCGGGCCTTAGTCCCATTCTGGCTAATGATTTGCTCATATACTTAGATCTTTCTTTCCCTCCTTTCTTTCTCTTTTTCTCTCTTCATCTCTCCTCTTTCTCCCTTTATCTCTCTCAAACACATATACATTTCTTTTCCCCAAATAGGTATTTGGCAAAGGGAACATGGCATTCTGGATTGTCTTCTCTGTTATCCACATCATTGCCACACTCCTGCTCAGTATCCAACTCTACTATATGGGTCGTTGGAAGCTGGGTAAGGAAATTTTCTGGGGTGAGAATTGTGATGGTAAGACACTGTCCATGGGGCAGAGAGTGTGAAAGATGAGTAGATGAAGAAAGGTATATGAGACAGAGACAGATAGAAAGATATTCTCAGACTATTTCTCTTGATTCTTCTCTATCTTTGTCTTTGCAGGTTTGTGACTGGAAACCTTGTAGCTAGTACTTGTTCTTTTTCTATACTATAGTATAATATAGTAAAGAATTCCTTTTAAGAAAACTATCAGTGCAGATCAGAAACTTTTTTGCAGCTCAGAGCTTTAGAGAGTTACCTAGGCTATCAAGAGGTTGAACAATCTTATTCAGCCCAGGGTCACATGTCCTGGCTGTTCCAAAAGGCAGGATTTGAAATCAAGTTCTCCTTACTCCAGGGTGGATGTTCTAACAACCATACTTAACCCTGCCTTTCATAGCACTATATAAAGGTGAAATGTTATTGTTCCTCCTAGCACCTGCTGCTCAGGAACCATAGATGACCTTAACATTAGCTGGGCCTGCTAGAACTCTTAGCTGTAGATTTAAGGTTATAGGCTTTGAGGTTAAGGAGAGTTGTCTCTCTGCTTCACATTTCTTGTCTTCAACACAATTTTGCCCCTTCTTGCAGATTCTGGGATCTTCCGCCGGATTCTTCATGTAGTCTATACAGATTGCATCCGGCAGTGCAGTGGACCCCTGTATGTGGTATGTGCCCAGGCCTTACTTTCCTTTCCTCTCGTAAGTCCTTGTTTTACATCTGCCCCTCTCCTGGGAACATAAGGGACAGGGGGCACCCTGTAAGCATTGGATAGTTTGGATCCCGTTTCCTTTTTCCTCTCTCCCTAGCCATCTGTGTTTTGTTGTTGTCATTATTAATATTTTACAATAACCATCACTCACATTTTTAGTGTGTCCCAAAAGTCTTAGTGTGATTGTTTATTATACACTAGGACTTTTGAATCAAATCTGTCTAATGATTTAATGTTTATAAGGTGCTTTTACATATGCTTTTACATATTTATTTTTTAATTTTGTTTATTTAAGGCAATAGGGTTAAGTGACTTGCCTAAAGTCACACAGCTAGGCAATTAAGTGTCTGTTAACATAAATGAACTCAGATCCTCTTGAGTCCAGGGCAGTGCTCCACTGCGCCATCTAGCTGCCCCTAAATATATTATTTAATCCCTACAATCACTCTGTTAGATAACTGATATTATTACCCACATTATACAAATAAAGAAATTGAGGTTGAGATAGGTTAGATGACTGATTCAGGGTCACACAACTAGTGTCTGAAGCAGAATTCAAACTCAAGTAGCCTCTTTATCTCTGTCTCATTGTTTCTGGGGTTTATTCCTCTCTAGGACCGAATGGTGCTACTGGTTATGGGCAACATCATCAACTGGTCACTGTGAGTCCAGCTATGCAGCCTTGAGGGTCTGGGCAGGTGGCCACCAGGAAGGGGCTGGGGGAGTCACTTAGCCCAAGACTCCTCTTCTTCCCTTCCTGACTCCTTAGGGGAATAATGGAAAGTCCCTTACTCTATTCTGGGTACTGAGCTCCCTCTGCCCTCTGTTCAAGGGGAGAAGGGTGGGTGAGGACATAGGGAGGCACTTTCCCCTCCTATAGGTGGATGGGTACCAGACATTCTGACATCCTTCTGTCTACCTTCCTTTCTGAATACCACATTCTGAAAAGACAACAGATATTTGAATGCATGGATGTGCGTAGGTCTTGGGGTGGAGGGGTCAGGCTGTGAATCCCTGTCTTTTTTGGTCCTTTTTCCTCTCCACAGTGCTGCCTATGGGCTCATCATGCGTCCCAATGATTTTGCTTCCTACCTGCTGGCCATTGGCATCTGTAACCTTCTTCTTTATTTTGCTTTCTATATCATCATGAAGGTAAGCAAGGGGTGAGAAGGATGAGGGAGTGAGTGGTTTTTTTCCCCTCTTAACTCTTGTGCCTCCCTTGGTACTTTGACATAAAAGTGGACCAGGATTGCAGGCCCTGGGCTGGTCACTGAGGGAATGTAGCAGGTTAGGAGAGAAGGGGAAAGGTTGGTACCACTTGTATGCCAGTCCTTCGTAGTGTCGTTTTTATTCCTCTTTGTCTGTAACTGCAATGGATTCAGTAGGAAGATAGACTAGAAAGCTAAGAAAAGATCCCTGACCTCTAAGGATTTCTAGTCTCATGGACTATGACTTAACATTCATGGAATACTTAGGGTTAAGACAGTCTTTGCCAAGTGCCAAGCAAGTGGTACAAGCAGTTATTGGCATAGGAATTCAGAGGAGGAAGAGTCCAGTACTGTGAGTTGAGTTCCCTCTGAAGCCTGCAGGGTCTGGCCAAAGGCACATGGAGGAACTTCCATCTCCTTAGATGCCTAGGGGTGGGAGCTGGGGAAGAGGAGGTTTGAGGATCTTAATTAAACACTGATGATGTTAAAGGGTTCTCATTAGCTATGGTCCCTAACCTTGGAGAACTTATTGTTATCTATTGGGGAAATGGAGGAGGCAGAGTGAATTGAATGGGTGGAGGGCCCAGAAGCCAGAAAGGCTTCCTAAAGGAGGTAGGATGTTGAACTGAGTTGTAAAAGGACAGGCCAGGAGCCAGGTTTTGCCACGTGTGGAGAAACTCACCATTAAATATAGCTTAGAGGGAGGAGGCTAAAAAAAGGTCCACTGTTCAGGGCCCCCACAGACTCCTAGGAAGTCTCTAATCTCAACTTCTTTCCCATTTCTTCTTTTCTCAGCTTCGAAGTGGGGAGAGAATCAAACTCATTCCCCTCCTCTGTATCATCTGTACCTCTGTGGTATGGGGCTTTGCCCTTTTCTTCTTCTTCCAGGGACTCAGTACCTGGCAGGTGAGTGAATGAAGAGCCTGGCCAAGGGAGAGGTATAAGGGAGCAAGGTAATGGATCTAGGCTCTGGTGCTTAACTGACTAGCTTTATAACCTTGATCAAGACCTTCTACTTCTCATCCATACTATGCTAATGTATTTATAGCTTTAGAATACATATCTATAATATAATGTCTATAATAGTAAACAAAATAAGTAGCATTTGTATCAGTTTAATGTTTGCATAGTTCTTCATGTTTAATATATCCTTTGTACTATTATCTCATTTTACAGGTGAAGAAACTGAGGTTAAGTGGTTAAGTGACTTGCCCAGCCTTCACACACCTATTAAAGATCTGAACTCAGGTTTTTCTGAGTCCAGGAGGGCTGGATAAACTCATCTCTAAGATCTCTCCTAACTCTCTTCACTTCTATAATTCTCAGTATCACTCAGAGTTTATCTGTGCCTTACACTGTTCTAGACCAGCCAGATTCTGACTATTTGCTGATCCCTGTCTAGAGATGTCTGTCTCCTGTTCTCAAACCTTTCTTTGCTCAAGACTCTTTCCAGTCCACTTGATTGTTATCATTTAGAATCCCTGACTTCCCTCAAGTTCCACCTCCTCCCAAGGTGATTTTTTCTGATTTGTCTAGTTGATTGACCCATCCCTACCCCCAATATTTTGTATATATTTTGATATATATATGTGAGTTTTGATATATATGTTGAACCCTTATTTTTTCTTATAATAAGAATATAAATTCCTTAGAGGCAGTTATCAAAAAGTCTTTGTCTCTAGCAACATAATGCCTGTTGTATAATAGATACTCAGTATATCTAATAATTAAAGGCAGTATATTTTAAGGACAAATGTTGGGGATGAACTCTTAAGAACCAGAGAAACTCAGGAGGAAATAATTTTTTAGGCTAGGATGTCAAATGAAGCTTCTTTAAAAGCAGTGGAACATAATTATTCCTAAAAGTTTTAGGAGAAAATTGTAAATTCAAAAAGGAAGAGAAGGGTTGTTTCAAGCACGTGAGGTTGGGTGAGTACTTTTGGTTCTATCTTATATATTTATATGCATTTCTTATCTACCATCCTATGATCTGTGAGGGCAGATGCTTAATTAATTAATTAATTAATTAATTTTTACCTTGTTTGGAATGGGAAAGAGGCAATGCAAAAGGTTCAACTCAAGGATTTATCAAACTATAGAGTTTCCAGATTTCCTGATCTCATCCCCTCCTGTCTTCTCCAACAGTGGCATCCTTAATCATCTCTCTATCTCTCTCAAATCTTCAGCCTCTTCTTGCCAACTGGTTCCTTCAAACATGTCAACATCTCCCCCATCCTTAAAAAAACAAAACCCTTCCCCTCAAGCTATTGCCCTTTATCTCTCCTCTGTTTCTGAGCCAAACTTCTTGAAAAAGATGTCCATGCTTTCTGCCTCCACTTCTTGTATCCTCAGTCACATCTTGACTTGACTTCTGAACTGAGTCCACTGTAACTATGAAGTTACTTCTGTGTTAAATCTGATGGTCTTTTCTCAGTCCTGATCCTTGACATTGTTAATCACCCCTCTCCCCGCCTCTTCTTATTTCTGGCTTTTTGCACACTACTGTCCCCTGATTTTCCTGTCACCAGTTTAAACACAACTCAGTTGCCTTTGCTGGCTCATTCTCCATATCATGTACCCTAAAAGCAGGTAACAACATACTTAAGCTTTTGTTCTGGACCCTCCTCTTCCTCTATTTCCACTGTACTTTCATCATCATGCAAATGACTCCTCTGTCTAACCCTCACCCTGATGAGTCTTATGTCAGTTGCCTGTTGGATATTTCACAGTCCTGGAAGCCCTAGAGGTATTTTAAATTCAGTATGCCTAAACTCATTATCTCTTCCCCTTAACCCTTGCTTTAGTTTAGGCTGTCATCACCTCTCATCTAAATGATTTCAACAATTCTCTTATTAGTCTCCTTCAATTCTTTAACCGCTCCATCCTCCAAGCTATTGCCAAAGTAAGTTTTGAAAGCACTAATCTAACTGTGTGACTCCTATGCAACCAATTTTAGTGGCTTTCTATTTATTATCTCTTGGATAAAATGGAAACTCTCTTGTTTTGCTTTTAAAACTTTGCACAAGTTGGCATCAACCAAACTTTCCAATGTCCTTTGCTCTGCAACCCAGGCACCCTGATCTTTTTTCTGTCCCTCTCTCATGATACTCCACCTTTCATCTCTGTTTCCTTGTAGGGATGGTGTCTCCATTCCTGGAATTCATTCCTTCATCTCTACCTCAGAGAATCTCTCTTCCTATAGGGTGAATTTCAGGCACATCTTCATGAACCTTCTCTGATGCTTCCCATCCCAAGCTGTCTTATATTTAGTGACCGTGTTTCTCAGTTTTATGCTATGTGTATTTTCATATGTTCTTTTCTTTCCCATTAGAATGTATAGTTACTGTGAGGAGGGGTAGGAGTTTAGTAAATTCATGTTGATTTATTGATTGATAAGAGGCAGTACTGGACTTGGAGTCTGGGCTTGAAACCTGTCTCAGATACCAGCTGTTTGACACTGGGCAGCTTTAACTCTCTGATGCAGAACCAAACCAGCTGTTGATCTCCATTGATCAATGGAGTTCCCCGTATCAAGGAATCACAGATTGAATTAAAAATAATTATATAGGGGCGGCTAGGTGGCGCAGTGGATAGAGCACTGGCCCTGGAGTCAGGAGTACCTGAGTTCAAATTCAGCCTCAGATGCTTAATAATTACTTAGCTGTGTGGCCTTGGGCAAGCCACTTAACCCCATTGCCTTGCAAAAACTTAAAAAAAAATAATTGTATATATGTTAGATATATTCTTCTAGGGGGGGAAAAAAGCATGGATCCAGATAATTAAATAGAAAATGTATTCACATAGGAATTTTTTTGTGGGTTGGGAAGAATTCATGAAACTTTTAAGAATACTAGACTGGAAAATGAGAGGGAAGAAGGAGTCTTCTGAAGTTCCAACCTGGATAACTAGAAGGGAGTTGTGGGCAGATGGCAGCAGGTAACCATCCCCATCTCCATCCTTATTCCCCAGAAAACTCCTGCTGAGTCAAGGGAGCACAATCGTGACTGTATCCTGCTTAATTTCTTTGATGACCATGACATCTGGCACTTCCTCTCCTCCATTGCGATGTTTGGGTCCTTCTTGGTAAGTATAGCATTGCTCACCCTACTTAATTTCTGTAAAATATATCATAACAGTTTGTACAAGGTTATTATGAGGCTGCATAAGGACAAGGTAGAGTGGGCTTGGGATTGTAGTTTATCTGGGGAGCTGTAGTTCTCTTGTTTTCCTGTAGTATCAAGGGTTCCTTTTCCCCACTCTCCCCTTCTCCCCTTCCCCCTCTTTCTCCCTCCTCCCTGTCTCCCCTCTTGTCCAGCTTCCCTCTCTCTCTTTTTCAGGTGCTGCTGACCCTAGATGATGATTTAGATACTGTACAACGGGACAAGATCTATGTCTTCTAGTGGATGCTGCATCCCTCTTCTCATGGACCTTCATGCCTTGGCACTTGAAGAAATCTGGCTGGGTCTGGGGCTGTCCACTGCCTCAAAGTGTTGGGACAGTTTTTCTGCCTCGCTCCCTAGGAAGGCATTGGGACATTCTTGGAGGACAGCCACGTTCTCCTTAGAGCTGGAACTCTGCCTTTTTCCCTGGGGGAAATGGGGGGGGGTCTGTTGCCTCCCACCGTTTGAACTTTGGCCAAATTTGCTGCTTTCCCCTCAGTGTTTGGGCCCCTCAAAGAGCCTATCCAAGGGGGAAGAGAAGGAACAGTATTGCTCTTTTCTGGGGCTCTTCCCCTTTTTTGTGGGGAACCCTCTGTGTGGGAACCCTAAATTCTCCTTTCTGCTGCAGTTCTGGGTAAGGGCCAGAGCTTGACTTTTCCGTCCAGCCCACAGCTCTTTTTATGTGCGTATTGAATCAGAGTAAGGGTTCTCTAAGCTGCTGTCCAGAGCCCAGTTTGCCTGGTTCTTGAGGTGGGTGTTGTGAAGAACTGAGAAACCAGTATCTGATGCTAAAACTAGAAAGTGGCCCTTAAAGCAATTTCCCTCTGACCTGCTCTGTGTGGGGATGGTTGCTGATGGGGGGAGGGGATTTTCTGGGGAATTTTTTTTTTTTTTAATGAGGAAGAGAGCACTTAGATTCTGGGCCGCCTTTATAGCCCTATGCCATTTGGAACTGAATAGTCTGAGAAAAGCTCTATCCTTCCCCATGATAAGGGGTGGAGGACAGGTCCCTAGCTGCCTCTTCCCTTCTTTGCTTTTTATGCCCTGGTGCCCTTGTGCCTGCCAAACCCCAGTGGGGGGGGGGTCCCCTTGGTGCCATTGCTTGCCCCCAAGACCAGGGGTCGGGGATAGAAGAGTTACAAAAGAACATAGCCTGTTCCAGCCTCCTCCAGTGCCTAAATCTAAGGGCAGTCAGGACAAGGGCATGTTTGCCATTAGCCCCCAAGGTGGACTTGGGGCCCAGCTCCCAGGTTTTGACCCTGTTTTGACCCAGGCTTTTGTTTGTGGGGATAAAGACACACACACACACACACACATACACCTTGGAGTTTAACAGTGAATCTGTATAGGTCACACTCCAGCTCTGGACCAGCCCCTCCTGCTGGCCCTTAGCTGTTTTCCCACTTGCCCTCCCTAATCTGGGTACCATTGTGGGAGAAGAAAGATCAAATGGGGTAAGAGGCTAGGCCTCAGGGTGTAGAAACTTTTTTCCCCTGGGATTTCCAACTTTGTTCTTATAATTTTCCCAGGGGAGTCATGGAGGTCTTGCTTTTAAAAAAAAAACTTTTATGTCTATTTCCACATCATGGTGGAATCTCTGTTTTCTATGAATGACTACATTCAATTAAAGGAATAACCAGATGCACATACTGGGGCTTCTTTTGCTTGCCCTTCCAGGGCTAGGTCTAGTGGGAAGCAGGGTTTCAATTAGAGGAGCAGGGAGAGAGGATGAGGCAGATTGGAGCAAGAACTAAACTTGAAAAGCACAAAGTCATCCCCAGAAGAAGGGGGAACACTTGTAGGATTGTGGCTGCCTTAAAAGGGAAAGGTTAAATGGGGACTATGAGGTGAAGAAGCACTAGAGAATCCCAGGTGGGATGTCTGGTAGCTAGGTTTTGCAATGGTTAGTCCTAGGTCTAGAGTCAAGAAGACTGAAGTTCAAATTCTAGCCTCAAACATTTAAGAACTGTCACTTAACCCTGTTGGCTTCAATTTCCCCCATCTGTAAAATGAGCTGGAGAAGACAATGGCAAACCACTCTTGTATCTCTGCCAAGAAAAACCCAAATGGGGTCATGAAGTCAGACATGGCTGAACAACAGCAACAAATAGTCATCATCGCACCCAGTCCTCAACCAGTCTTAGCTCCCAACTGGCTCTAAGCTCTTACAGACTCGGGTTGATAGTGAAGTAGTCTTTTCCACATTTTAATTTCTTCTAAAATTTTTCTTCTCAGCTTTTTGCATAACCCCCAAGTTCCCTCACTCCCAGAAAAGAATCTATGATGGAAGTTTCTCAGAAGTCCTCTAGTCTTAACTCTAAACTGCCCAGGGATTCCTTTTGCAACACTTGTGATGACAACTACCTGTTAAGGCAGCCAGCTTATTCAACTTTTGGGACTCTAGTTTTTCCCAGAATCTACCCTTTTATTAAGTTTTAGAAAGTTTTTCCTTGCAGTGTCAGCTAGAATTCAACTATCTGCAAACTTTCACTCTTTTTTGACAATACTAACTCTGCCCAGATAGAAGAGGTGAATCCTTATCCATGTACCCAGTGTTGGTTCTTTATTGGTTTGGTGACTAGTCTTAACCAATCCTCATATGGTATGCTCTACAGTCCTCTCACCATCCTGGCTGGCTTCCCTGGGATGCCCTCCAATTTGTGCTCTGAAGTGATTTTTTAACTTGGCAGTTTTAAAAAGACCCCCCCCCCCAAAAAAAAAAACCCTGAAAAATAGTGACCCTTTTCTATTACTTTCAAGTCATTTGCTTTCTTGGGCATACACCCAATTTACTACAAGAGACAATACATTTGGCTCTGTGGTGCTAGTAAATTGCTTGCTTTCTGAGAAAGGTGTGCCCCTGGTTCAGTAGAAGCTTGCACATCTGGTAGCAGCAGCGGAAAGGATGCCTTCATTAGAAGGTGGGGCATGTTTTCAAGGTCAGGGTTCAAAGGCTGCCTTAAAAGGGAAAGGCTAAATGGAGACTATGAGGTGAAGAAGCACTAGACATCCCGCCAGGTGGGATGTCTGGTAAGTAGAGTCCTAAACCTGGGGTCAGGAAAAGCTGAGTTTGATTCCTAAACTGTGGGACCCCTGGACCAGTCACCTAACCTCTTGCCCTTGCCCTCTCAGTGTCAGCTGTAAAAATGAGAGGGGTGGACTCATTAGTTCCCAAGGTCATTCCAACTACATCTGATCCAAGAAATGAAGTTCCTGGGGAAGGGGCAACCACTTCTATAAGTGCTAGGGATACCCAAGGAAAAAAGGAAAGCCTTTGTTCTTCCAGATACACTCTAAAATAAGGAAGCTGGACTCCACTAAGAACTCTGATTCTGAGATAGGAATGACAAAGGGAAGGAGGACAAATAAACTCCAAGATGCTCCTCTTCTTGGTCTTCCTGCATTCTCTCCTCCCTTCCTCTCCCTGACTTGCCCCAGCATGGTCTCAGTAACCGCATGGTGTCACTTTTGATATGCTCACCACTTCAGCTTGGCAGGCACAGCTGATTGCCATTCGTTGGCATGAATTGGGCATAGGACTCCCTGAGGGAGGGAAAGAAGAGCTTGAAGGAGATTGCCAATGCCCAGATAGCACTTGGGCTCCACCATTCCAAGGAAGCCTGAACTCATTTCCCTTATAGTACCATGGCCTGGGTCCAATGAAAGGTTATTGGAGAGATTTTAGTGCCAACAAAGAAACTAAGGCCCCTTGGGACAATAGTGGAGTTCCATAGATGGAATAAAATATATTTTCTACCAGAAAGTTTCACATCATACTCTTATCCATCCTATCCCTCCCTGATACTCTAGAGACGAGGTAAAAATTGAGAACTCAGAGAATGTCAGTGAAGCTTTCCAGGGAGTGAAGTTCCTTTTATGTCCTGGATGAGGAAATGGGGCAATGGGTATGGGAGTTAAAGGTGCATCTTACCCCCCTCCAAGGATGGGAGTTTTCAGGGAGGACCTCAGATGACTCCTTATCACCCACTCACCTTGGACAGGGTGGAAGGACAGGTATCTCCAGGGGAGCAGAGGACTAATTCCACAGCTGTTGACCTCCTAAATTTTAAGTCCCCAGCCTTCCACCCCTCATGTGGAGGGGATATCTCCATAAACAATCCCAAAGAATGGAGGTGCTATCATACTACCCACCCTAATTCCTAAGCTGCACTCCATCTGGGACTTTGCCTGCTCCCCTCAATCTGAGCAGATTCTAAACCCCTTTCCCAAATTGGAAGTGAAAAAGCCAAGGAGGAAGGGATAGTTCTGGAGGTTTGCTGGTCATTTCTTAAGGATCTTGAAGAAGTTATACCACTTAATTCCTAATCTCATTGCTTTTCCTCAGATCCTTTTTTTCCCCTCCCCCTCTCAAAGTCAAGGAGATAGCATTGAAAGCAGACAGAATTGGGGGAGGGAAGGTAGCCCCATCATCCCAAGAGAGGGGGAAGCCTGCAGACTCCTGTCTATAAAAGGCTTTTCCCGGCTCTCTGTCATCATCCCGGGCCCCGCCCCTTCCCAGCTCCATCTCTCAAGCATGCAGGGAATGTCTCCAGCAGCCCCCGGCAGATTGCTCTGTCTTGGTGTCTTTCCCCAAATATGGAGCCTGTGTGGAGAGTCACTGGGGGTGTGGGGAAGGGCTGGGTTTTCTTCCAGCAGGGAGAGAGCTGAAGGGGCGGGCTGTCTGAGGGTGGAGGTGGTGGGGGGGAGGATTGACATCATTGGGCCACCACCAACCTTTTAAACCCCCCAGCCCAGCCAGCGCCCTGTCCTGTCTGTTGGTGTCCTGGGCACAGAAAACATCATTGCTTCTTCGAGCTCTGAGAACTCCTAGTAAGTGTTTTTTATCCTTGGGATGGCGGGAGCTGGGCCTGGTCCAGAAGAGGGCCTGTGGGGTAGGGGGGAGACAAGAGTGATGAGGAAGATGGATGAAGCTTGACATAGGTAGCAGATGACTTGTCATGGTTCAAGGTTTCCTCAAGGTAATTTCCTCTAGCCCTCTGCTCTGGGGAAGGACCACACACCTAGTCTAGATAGGAATGATTCATTAAAAACAAAGTTCAAGAAAGGAGAGACTTTTTTTTTTTGATAGAAACAAGCATAATAGTGATGTTTGAGCTTGAAGACTTGTATCCCCCATACTTCCATAGGAATTCCCAATCCCTAGCTCTAACAGACCAGTGAGCTGGTCACGGGGGATATGGTCTAGAAACCTTTTGTTGAATTTTCAGAGATAAATTAGCTAGTTCAAGTGAACCTAGGAAACGGGGGCCAAAGGTGAAGGACCATTTCCTACCGCAGTTACAGAATGATTGGGATGGAAGTGACTGATGCTTTTTCTGATTGGTGTCTTGGCAGTGGAAAGAGCAAGGGCATGAATGGATGTGTGATTTCTTGAGAATGTGGGAGCAAATGTCTGTGAGTAGATGTCTGGGTGAGAAGTTTGGAGTATAGACGCCAGATATAGAATTACATGAGGCTGTCTGGGTGGCCAAATTCCCTGTTTCTGGAGGTAAGCAGTATGGCTGGGTGCAGGTTCTGTGCAGGAGGGGCCCATCTGGAGCATCAGAGACTCCCAGACAGCTCCCCCTTGGATTGTAGTCTTGGGGGTCCCACCTGCCCCACCTGAAAAACTACCTGCAAGAGACTGGGCTGAGGACAGAACTCCAGGTCGGAGTTCAAACCTAGCCTAAGACGTTTATGTTTACTAGCTGTGTGACTTAGAGCAAGTTTGCCTCAGTTTCCTCATCCATAAAATGAACTGGAGAAGGAAATGGCAAACCACTCTAGTGTCTCTGCCAAGAAAACCTCAAAGCGGGTCACAAAGAGTCAGACTGGACTGAAAAAGACGGAACAACAATTGCAGGAGGCTACTGCTACTGGGGCAGAGATGGGTGGGGTTTAGATGGGTGGGGGTGGGACTTGCCTGGAAGGGGCTGGACTGGGCTGGGATGAGCGCAGCTTCCCAACGTCTTCTTGCTTTCTCCCTCTGGTGGTAACTATGGGAAAGGCATCGGCGAGGTTCTTGGCAAAAATTCCACTGTGTGTGGTTGGGCCACCCCTCATAGTCCCCTGGGTCCAGAGACATTTGCCTGTTTTACTGTTCTCTAGACTCTGATGAGCCTAGATGGGCTACTCCCTTCTGCATATAGATGTGTACCAGAGTAAACAAGTGACTTCTTATTTCCTATGGGGCTTCCAATGGATCACCATACAATCCTCTCCCCCTCCAACCTTCCTTTGGGCCCATCTGGTTCCTTCTCAGTTCTTCAGATCTGCCTAAAACAATATTAATTGAAAAGAATTTGTTAAAGATGAGAGAAGTAAACAGAAATTCTACATCTCTTGCCCTTTGGCTACTGGGTTCTCCATACATTTGTATTAGGCTTTATTCGAATATCCAGAGTTAAGATTAGAGCATAACTAGAATAGTCAGAGAGGCAAACAACTGGCTGTCATGTTTTCTCCCTGGGAAAGGCAGCCACATCTGTAATCCCTGCTGAGAGGAAAGGGGAAAAGGAAGCAATTGAGAAAGGAGAGGTGTGCCGAACACTGCCTTCTTCTACTCTTTCTTCCTCATTTCCTTCTTGTCCCTACATTCACCTTGCCTCCTGGCTTATAACTATAGGTGAGTGCATTGCTAGGTTGGTTCCTCAGGTCCTGGGTGGTTTTGTCTACCTCCCAGGTCCTCCTTAAAAGAAAATAAACTCCTAAAGGGGAGAGGCCATGCCCTTTTTGTATCTCCTCACCCTTTGTGATTGGTACACCCTCAAACTGCTTGTAATCTAATCACCACTGATGGTGGGTGCTTGTGAACAGAGAGAAGGCTGTACAGTACAGGGGGAAAGGCAATTTGCATATGAGAAAAGTCTTAGTGAGGTGGGTAAAAGGTGGTAAGGGTACTTATTCCAGTCCGATGAAGATAGATGAAGTTACTTGACCTACTTAGGCTTGGGTGCTGGATTTTTAACTAAGCATCAGTTACTATGTCTAGGTTCCAGATTTCTAGTTCTCTAGGAATTGGGTGGGAAAGTGGGGGGGGGGGGCTGGTGCTAGAAAACAGAATAGTATTGCCACCCTACTTACTTCAATTGGGAAATAAAGAGGTTGGCAGATCTGTCTGCTTTTCAGATTCACTGATATTGAAAGGAGTTTCTAGGTTCTGGTCTTTAGAGATATAAAGATGAGTATTCTCTCAGCCTTCAAAGAATCATTGCATTTTAGAGCTCAAAATGCCTTAGAGATCAACTAGGTCACTTTTTTATTTTACAGAATGGGAAACTGAGACCCAGAGAAAAGTGATTTGTCCAATGTCAAATAGCCTGTAAAAATGAAAAAGGTTAGAGCAAAAGTCAAGAGATTTTGAGGTCTTGTTCCATGGATAGCTAAGTGGTGCAATGGTTAGGGTGTTGGGCCTGGAGATAGGAGAACCTGATTTCAAGTCCAGTCACAGACACTTAAGCTGTGTTACCTGTTTGCCTCAGTTTCCTCATTCTGTAAAATGAGCTGGAGAAGGAAATAGCAAATGAGGTCAGGAAGAATCAGACACAGCAACACCAACTATGGCACTTGTGAGCTATGTAACTTTAGGCAAGCCATTCTGGGTATCAGATTCATCAATGAAATGAAGTTTTAACTAAACTCAAGTCTGCTAAAGTCCTCCTCATTTCACCTTTATGTTATTTGTTTGGTGGTATTAGCCAGGCAGCTGGAAATCAGAGCTTGAGGTTGGACTGAGAGGAAGGGAAACTCCTTGGATGCAGCCACTCTACACTTCCAACATTGTTGACCCCTGTCCCTGTCCAATGAGGGGAGGGGATGAGCCTCACCCAGGTGGGGTTCTGGCTCCCATAAGGGAAGGAAGTGTCAGACAGGCAGAAAGACAATGCCTCTTCCCTTTATCCTACCTGCTTTCATTCATATTTATCCTCCTCCTCATCATCATCATGCCAGTCAGGCTTGACCTCATAGGATCACATTTTCGTAATTGGAAGGAAACTTAGAGATGATCTAATGCAGTCCCTTCATTCTACATATAAGAAAACACAGGCCTAGAGAAGTGATATGAATTAAACAGGGGAATATAGCTAGTAATTGAAAGAAATGGGATTCAAACTTAACATTCCTTCAGGTAGATACAAGAGTATGTGGCCACACCTATTATAATCCCAGGTCATTCCTTCATTGATACAGCAAAAAAATTTATTATTCTCTATGTCCCTTTTGGCCTATTCAGATTCAGTTCCTTGCCCTGTCCTCCCGTACCAGCATTTCTGCCTTCCGAGGCCTGGTCTCTGCCATTCACAAAGAACCCAAGGCCTTTTTCCATCTCTGGTGCCATTCTGAGCTCCCCAGGGATAGTGTGGAAGCCAACAGTCAGAAGCTGGAGGAAATATGAGGATGGGGAGAGAGGTTTCCATGCTGTGTGCAGATTATTCTTGGCTCTCTCACAATCCCTAGAAGGGCTCTGGTTTCTAGGCTGCTTTGAATTTAGCACTAAAGGCCCGAAGAAGTGAGCTGAGGAATTGAGGAGGGAATCCATGGTGGGTAGCTTCCAGTTCGAGCTGGTCACTCCTCCCCACCAAAGCTGCAGGGAAGATATATTCTAGGAGCTTGGCTGCCTTATTTACCTAAATTATCTTCCAACCTGGGCAGGGCAGTGAGCCATGAACTCCTGGTGGGGGGGTAGGAAGAAGGTCTGTGGATGTTATTGAGTCCTGGCTCCAATTTTTGAGTAGCTGGTAAATTTTAAAATAGAACCACAGGATGGAACACCTTAGTCCACAGGATAGAACACGTTAGTAGACATTAGTCAGATGAAGATAAGAAATACAACAATCCAAATTGGCTCCAAGGTTTCCTTACTTCCCAAAGACCCTTTCTCAGGTGCCCACCTGTAATGATTACATCTCAAGGTTCATGTTATCTCCCCTGCTTCCCCACCTCCCACCCCAGGATTGAGAATGACTAGGAATCTGAAGTTTCCACCTTCTTGCCCCAACAATCTCCGGCTTTCTGTTGAGGCCCTCTAGGATGAGGAATACTGCTCGATGGATGGAGTTTGCTCCAGATAGGGAGTTAGGGAAATGATGACTAGTGGTAAGAGGACCAAGATGAGACCTAATGGAGACTGAGGCAGTGATTGATTATCCAAAAAAGAGTTGAGAGAAGTCTAGAAACCCAGAAGGCTGGTAAAAATTGAGCTAGCTTGGGGGGCTTCTTTCCAGCCAAAAAAAAAAATCCCTTTTATAGCCTGAGGCGTCTGGGACTTCAGCAAGAGATTTTTTTTTCTATTCTAGAGCTGGGACTTGCTCACTTGGGGCAGGGCTCAACACTGCTCATAAAACCCAGG
Source organism: Macrotis lagotis (assembly GCF_037893015.1). Taxonomy (NCBI): domain Eukaryota; kingdom Metazoa; phylum Chordata; class Mammalia; order Peramelemorphia; family Peramelidae; genus Macrotis; species Macrotis lagotis. The sequence continues at coordinate 795,349,889 of NC_133658.1, forward strand.
GCTAGAAGGGAAATAAGGAACAGTACTACATTTGGGGTCAGGGGATCTATTTTCTTTTTAATCCTATCTCTTTGTATTGTGTGACTTGCATGGGGCAAATCCATTTCCTCTTCATTGGGCCTCAGTTTCCCCATTTATAAAACAAGGTGGTTAGAATAGTTTCTTTCAGTTCTAAATCCATAACCTCTGTGATTTCTTGCCTCTTAAGAGATCCTTCTGTTAATTTTCTGGGAAGCCAAGAGGATTGCTCATGTCGACCCTAGCCCCCAGTTGGAAGTGTTGGGAAAAGTACCAAGAGATTTTGATATACTACAGACTGGGGAGTCACTAAAGCAGGGAGCAGAGACATCCACTCATCTTTCATCTCTCTTTTTTGACTCTAGTTCTTAACCGGCATGGCAAACAAGGGCCCCTCTTATGGAATGAGCCGAGAAGTGCAGTCTAAGATTGAGAAAAAATATGATGATGAGCTAGAGGAACGGTTGGTAGAATGGATTATTGTGCAGTGTGGGCCTGATGTGGGCCGTCCTGATCGAGGGCGATTGGGCTTCCAAGTCTGGCTGAAGAATGGTGTGGTGAGTATCACCCTTCACCAGGTCAGCTTTGTGGGTGCTAGAAACTGAGGGTGTTGGGGCTAGGCTTTGAGGCTGAATTTGGGTGTTGAACTATGTTCTATACTGGGCAGATCCTGAGCAAGCTGGTGAATAGCCTGCACCCGGAGGGTTCCAAGCCAGTGAAGGTACCTGAGAACCCACCTACTATGGTCTTCAAGCAAATGGAACAAGTGGCTCAGTTCCTGAAGGCAGCTGAGGATTATGGGGTCACCAAGACTGATATGTTCCAGACTGTTGATCTTTTTGAAGGTATGGAAAGGAACTGGTGTAAAGGTATAGATGTGGAAAGCTGGGGTCACAGAATGAAGAAAAAGAAAAATGACAAAGTAGATAGAAATGCTACAAATCTGAAGAAAAATGAAGGGTCTTTCAAATAGTATAGCCTTAAGGACAGGACTTTGGTCATTTGCATCAGGGTCTTGATTACCTCTTTCCTTCTCCCTCCTTCAGGTAAAGACCTGGCTGCTGTGCAGAGAACTCTGATGGCATTAGGAAGCTTGGCAGTGACCAAGAATGATGGCCACTACCGTGGAGATCCCAACTGGTTCATGAAGTATGTAATGTCTGGTGTTTCCTCAGCTAGCTCTGGGCACCATAGAGACTATGGTGGTTGAAAGGGAACAAAAGGTGAAGGGTTTAGAGTGAACTATGGGATTGAATTTGGGACTAAAGTGGAGGAAGAATGGGAAGAGATCCCTTCTTCTGCCCAAGTCACACCCAACTACCTCCTTATTGATTACTGAGCTGTTCTTTATCTAAGGGTAGAGAAAAGAGCAGAGAGAGAGAAGGGAGGGAAATGGGAAAGGGAATGGAAGGAAAGATGGTAGAGGAAGTTGATGAACAGAAGAATGAAAGGTGTGGGGCATATACTCAGGTCCTTCAACCTTATTCTTTTGTCTTCAGGAAAGCCCAGGAGCACAAGAGAGAATTCACAGATAGCCAGCTCCAGGAAGGCAAGCATGTCATCGGCCTACAGATGGGCAGCAACAGGGGAGCCTCCCAGGCTGGCATGACAGGCTATGGGAGGCCCCGACAGATCATCAGTTAGAGGACTAGGGGACTGACCTCTTCCTTTCCCAGTCCCCTGACTCCTCAGTTGCAGCAATCCTGGCTTGCCTGCATTGCCCCACACCCTGAGCAGCTCTAGCCTTGGCCAAGCTTTGAGGCCCCTTTCCCTCTTAAGGGCAGCTCTCTTTCCACCCCAAAGCACCCTTCCGTGGCCTAACCCAAATCTTCTTCCCAATCTCCCTAACTACCTAATACTATTTCCCAAGTCTTGAGGGGAGGCTGGGTTGGGGACCAGTCAGTGTCCTCTTTGATGGCAACAGTCTACAAGGGAACTTCAAGTCCACCCCTCCCTTCCCATTTTGTACATTGGTATTTTGGGAGTTAAAATTTAGAGGAAAAAAATATTGTCAATCATTTCTCACGCCTGGCTAGCGGAGTTTTGATTTTGATAAGCTCTTACTTAGGTAGTGTTCAGGGGGAAAAAGGGACTATGTGTCTCTCTCTAGTGTTGCCCTGGCAGGTAAAGACATGCAAAGACCCCATCTTGTCAGCTCTATGGTGAATTAGAAATAAAGTCCTGTTGGAAGGACTGGGCAGGGGTGGTGCTATGACCTTGCTTTTGGCTGAAGGATGGAAGAGGAGAATCAAAGCATATTGAATCTGTAATTTAACTGAAGGAATGATTAGATGGGGAGGAGTCGGGAGTAAACAGATTAACTTAGAGTCTAAAGTTGGCTAGGTAAGTTTTTATTTTGGAAAAGCTGTGCAGAAAAAAAATCAACAAAATGTTGCTGTGAAAAGAGAAAAATAAATTTAAACCCTTAAAAAAATACTTCAAACCAACAAACCAGCTCTGAATGGGAGGCAGCCAAGGTTGGGGAGGAACAGAAAACCTGAGACATATACCATTATCCCCTAGGAACCCAGCCCTTGCTTCCCTGGGCACTTCACAGAGGACTACAGTGGACTGCAGGGCCAGAGAGAAACATCCTCTCTTCCTGCCCTCAGCTCTTCTCCCACAACCCACAGTCCGCTAATGCCCACTTGCCTCCCTGGATCAGCCCCTATGAAAGCTCTCTGTCATTTGCATCTCTGCTTAGGACGACTTCTCTAGGAAGGCTGGGCAGACTAAGTGGCTTCTCTTTGGGATCCTCCTAGGGGAGGGTAATGAAGGCAGCTCATTCAAGGCAGAAGCTGATTCCCTAGGCTTCAACAACCGGAGCCCAGGTTAAGCCTCCCCTGTGGATGCCTAAAGTACAAATTTCAGGAGGAAAGATGGGAGTGGCAGTTTGAATAGCAATTTGGGGATAGGAGTCTTCCCCTGCTTCTGGCTCTTTATAAAAAAAATGTGTTGGGGAGGGACATCACCTAAGGGAAGGTCCTAGTCATTCCCAGCATGCATTTCTGCACCTTCTCCACTCCATAAATCTCCCCTAAAACAGATTCTCAGGCGCTCTCAACTTGTTTCTTTTGAAATTCTCCTTTAGTGGTGGCAGGTGCCTTTTGTACCCACTAGGCACACTAAGAACTCTCACTTTCCATACCCCCCAGCCTATTTAGAAGAGACAAAGGCAAAGGGTCTGTTTGGCCTGTGGCCAGTCTCATCTATTTTCTGGTCACAAACTGATCTTCCAAAGACTTTATTCTGGCAAGAGGGAGATTTCAAGGTGGGAGTGGTACTCCTGGACTGCCTACTGGGCTGTGGCACCACTCCTCTGGACTATGGCCCTTGGAAGGACCCTCAGTCTCAGTGTATGGGACTTGCTGCCCTATCTGAGTTGGGGGGAAGATGACAGATAGTATCTCTTGGCTCCCCAGTGCCCTAGAAGCAAAGAGTAGGTGTGACTTGGCTCTAGTTCTCCTAGTTCATTCTGGGAAGTGCTACAGAGGGTGATAGTAACTCCTCTGTGATTCTTTTTCCTGTCCCTCCCCAGAAGAAAGTAGGGTTCTTGGACTGTGCAAATTCTGTCCTGAGTTTGCTGTTCCAGAGGGTCAGCATGCCTGTTGTACCTGCTCCCTCTGAAGCAGGTCAGGTTGGAGGTTCTGATGGAGGAATCCTAGAGGTCTCTCAGTGTCCTGGATCAGGTCCCAGTTGCTCTGATCCAACAGATCAGGAGCTTGGAGACCAGAAGTGGGAGGATGATCCTCAGTCTCTATCTCGGCCTCGCCCATGTCCTTGCTATTGTAGAGAGGCACGGATTCCAGTTCTGTCCCTTCCTCCATGGCCTTTCGACTCCTTTGGAGCCACTTGCAGTGGCCTCTTCCACAGGCTAGGTCGAAGGTCACATCTCTCTGGCTCATATACACTTCTAGCAGGTAGTAGATAGTCCAGAAGACAGCAAAGCAACCCAGCAGCATCAGAGTCTGAAGGATCCAGACAACACTGTTAAAGGCTAATTCCCAAGTGCTGAACCCCTTTTGGACATAAGAGAAGTGACTTCCAAACTCTAGGGCTCTAAGTAGAACTGCTTTTAGGACCCCCCAAATTTTCAATTTTCCCCTATCCTAAACTACTTTTTAAACTGCAAATCCACCCTGGGGCAGTGAGTAGATAGAGTATTGACCCTGGAGTCAGGAGGACCCGAGTTCAAATCCAACCTCAGACTTAATAATTACCTAACTATGTGATCACTGGAAATTCACTTAACCCCATTGTCTTGCAAAAACCAAAAAGGGGGGGAGGGGTGGTGGTGGGGAGGAACAACCACCCTGAACCATTTCTATTGGTAACTGGAATTTTGGCTGAGCACTGGTACCTTGAGGGTGTTGGGGGTCATGGTGTAGCCCACTTCCTCAGGAATTTCTAGCCCAGGTGGGCAGGGCAGAGAGAAACCATCGTGTAGATACTTCCCACTCATGGCATCCTCTAGTTGCCTATGGGGGAGAGAAGACAAGAAAATTCAGTTGAAAATGATATCCTGAGGGGCAGCCAGGTGGTGCAGTGGATAGAGCACTGACCCTGGAGTCAGGAATATCTGAGTTCAAATCTGGCATCAGACCTTAATAATTACTTAGTTGTGTGGCCTTGGGCAAGCCACTTAACCCCATTGCCTTGCAAAAAAAACAAAAAAAAAGAAAAGAAAAAAAGAAAATGATACCCTGAGACTTCTCAGCCTCAAACATTTCCACTTGTCTTATAGCTGAGGAGAATAAGGCTCCACAGCAAGGGAGAGAAGGAACAAGTCTTCAGTTAGCCAGTGGCTCTGCTCACTGACCCCTCCTCTCATTTGCTGGCTCCCACATTTCTGAAAGCTGGGCCCCTGGCCGGCCTGTTCAGTCTGACATGCACTCAGTTGGTCAATAAGCATTTATTATGTGTTCAGTGTTGGGGACATATGCAGTGGTTTCTCCCCATTTGGCATCCTCTTTCCTGCTCCAAAAGGCCAGGCTTACCTTTGCCTCTCTTGGATGTCAGTCAGACTCCACACGGAGCCGAAGAGTGTCAGCTGCCACTGGTGAAGGACTCCAGCCTGGAGGAGCTCATCTCCTAGGGAAGAAGAAACCATGAGTCAGGGCTGCTCTGCTTGTCAGACCAAAGGAAATGGACTCTGTCCTTTCAGATTTCTATAGATAACAATTCAGAAACATTGGAAAACTTGGTCTCATGATGGCTCACTGTGTGACCTTGAGTTAGTTACTTCCTGAGTTCATTTTCCAGTAAAAAATGGGAATAATAAATCAATCCTCCACTAGGCTAGGATTGGTAATAATGAATAAGAAAATTCCTGAAAAATGCTGTCAGCAAGGATCAGATATGTTAAGGGGATGCCTCACTTTCTCCTCTGAGATATGAGGAGGGTACAAAGTGGATCTAAGCTAAGTCAGTCCATACCCCCATGTCTTTTACCTCTGCACCGTGACAAATCTGTTTTTTCAAAGAGGAACATGGACAATTCTTCAGGGAATGTTGCTAGCTCCATACAGAGCCAGGTAGGCTCTAGAAGAGGGGAGAGAAGGCTTACCCACATCCCTGATGACAAGTCTATATAGGCCCTTAGCACGTTCCCCCCAGCACCGAACTGTGGAGAAGGTCCAATCGTCGAAGCCATTGGGATCTCTGCAGAAAAGCAGGAAGGAGAGCAGGGATGGTAGGCTGTGGGTGACAGGTCCTCCCCACAAAGGCATCATGCTCCTCTGCATATGGCAGGAAACCTAATGTGGCTGACTCTGGGAGTGGGTGGCACACTGAGGGTGAGCTAGGCTTTCCTTCCCCCATAGAAGGAGATCTATGAGTGGCTGTTTTTGGGTGGCATGAGCTAGATTGGTCTGTTTCCTGAGCACAATGCCAGGTTCTCTCATGTTAAGAAGTACCCAGAACCTCTTCTGGGAGGTTTGCTTCCCCCCAGAAACAGGATTTACTGTGCTGCAAAAAGAACACTGAAGGGCAGTGGTCCATAGCTAGCTCTGGGGACATACATACTTGTCCAAGGTTCGTGGGGCCCCAATGAGGGACATCATGCCACTGGGACAGAAGAGCTTCAGCTCTAAGCTGCCCCGACGGGGGTGGCTGATGGAGACGGTCACTGCCACATGCTCCAGTGTCCTCAGGCCTGACATCTCCAGGTCGCTCTGGCTGACTGTGGAAAACCAATTAACAAAATCCATAAACATAACAGACAATTATCAATTCCCCTCCAAAAAAATGCTCTAACATTCCAAACATCATTTTTTAAGTCACACAGATCCCAAATTTTAGCCACATACATTGATTGAGTGCCTGCTATATATAGAACATTATGTTCCTGCCCTGCCATAATGGACAGTGCTTTTAAAAACAACAAACATGCTATAAATAACAACTGAATTTTACACACACATAACACTAAATATATCAGAAATGAGTGGGCAGAGAATATAAAATCCCCTCAAATTTATAGTATTTTAGTGCTGAAAAAGTTCCAGACTAATTACCCTGTGATGTAGGTGGTGCAAGTATCATCAAGCCCATTTTATAGATGAAGAAACTGAGACTCACAAAGGTAGCAAAAACTTGTAGTCAATAACTGTCAGAGCTGGGATTCAAATTCAGATCTCTCAAATTAACCTCTGTCTTTTGCTATTATATCACAAGGCCTCTCTATAAGAATAATTGTAGCCAGGTGGTTTTAGGCTCACAATACTGATATTTTGAATAAGGCATTGAGAGGGAGGATAGAGAGTTATAGTCTTATGAGATTTTGAACTAGAAGGGACCTTAGTTATCTACTTTAGGGATTCCTAACCTGAGGTCCAAACCACCTAAAGAATCCTTAAACTTGGATGGGAAAAAATTGATATCTTCATTTCAACATAATTAGTTTCCTTTGTGATCCTTAGTATTTTATGCACTTAAAAACATTATTCTGAAAAGTTGATCAACAGACTTCATTCACCAGGCTTACAAAAAAAAGTTGAGAACCTCTAAGTTAAGTCCAACTCTGTCAATTCTACAGGAAAAAAAGAACCAACCAAAAAAACCAAAAACCTGCTCAGGAAGGTAAAGTATCTTGCATATGTTACCCAGGATATAAGTAATGAAAATTTGAACCTGAGTCTCAGAATCTGAAAGTTGGAAGGGACCTCAGGTAATAATTAGCAAGATGATAGAGAAAAGACAGCAACTTTCCTAAGTTCTTCCCGCAGCTCCTGTGAATACCTTTAAATAATGCCATACAACAATTTCTGAAGGACAGAGTAAAATAATTTTCCAGTCAAAGACAAATAGAAGGTCAGCAGGAAAGGTCAGTCATACTGGGTAAGAGAAGAGCACAGTCCAGCCCAGGCCCCAGCAACCTAGAAAGTCTTGGGAACCACTGAATGTGCGATGGCTGTAAGTTACTTCTGGAGTTCTCAACTGGGGTCTCTTTGCTGGTCCAGGGGGTAGGATTCTGTTTTTCTGCCCATACTCAGTCCTGGGTCATAGTCCTGAGTGACAGTCCCAGGAGAAACGCTAGAACAACAAAGTTTGTAGGCTGCAATGGGGCAGAAACCCTTGTGACAATTCCAGGGCACAAAAGAGTGCTTGTGGTCATTCACAGACCAGAGCATAGGCCAGGAGAATAGTAAACATCTTACCACCTTGGAAAAACTAAAAACTTACAGGTACTTAAAATATCTCTGAAAATAGTCACAAAAACCCCGAGGCCTGGGATTGTGTCCTACACTGGAAGCAGAGTCCCATTATAATGAAGAGTTAAAAGTCAAGAAACAGATTTGAAAAATGAACAAACAACAGAAAAAAATTTTGACCATAAAATATTACTATGTTGACAAGGAAGATCACAACATATATTGAGAAGATAGTAAAGTCAAGGATCCTATATCCAAAGCCTCCTAGGAAAATATGAATTGGTCTCAGGCCATGAAAGGGATCAAAAAGGATTTTGAAAACCAAATAAGAGAGGTAGAGGAAAAACTGGGAAGAGAAATGAGAATGATACATGAAAAATCATGAAAAAAAACAGCTTAATAAAGGAGATACACAAAAATACTGAAGAAAATGACACCTTAAAAAACAGACTACTAGGTCAAATGGTAAAAGAGGTAAAAAAAAGAATGCAACGAAAAACAGAATTGGTCAAATGGAAAAAGAGGCACAAAAATTCACTGAAGAAAAAAATTCCTTAAAAATTAGAATTGACAATTGGGGAATGGCTTAGCAAACTGTGGTATATGTATGTCATGGAACACTATTATTCTATTAGAAACCAGGAGGGATGGGAATTCAGGGAAGCCTGGAGGGATCTACATGAACTGATGCTGAGTGAGATGAGCAGAACCAGAAAAACACTGTACACCCTAACAGCAACATGGGAGTGATGATCAACCTTGATGGACTTGCTCATTCCATCAGTGCAACAATCAGGGACAATTTGGGGCTCTCTGCAATGGAGAATACCAACTGTATCCAGAGAAACTGTGGACTTTGAACAAAGACCAAGTATTATTACCTTCAATTTAGGAAAAAAAAACTGATATATTATTGTTTGATCTTGCTATCTCTTATACTTTATGTTTCTTCCTTAAGGATATGATTTCTCTCTCATCACATTCAATGTGGATCAATGTATATATCAGGGAAACAATGTAAAGACTGGCAAATTGCCTTTTGTGGGGGGTAGATGAGGGAATAAGATCAGGAAAAAATTGTAAAACTCAAAATAAATAAAATTAAAAAACATTAGAATTGAGCAAATGGAAGCTAATGACTTTATGAGAAATCAAGAAACAATAAAACAAAATTAAAAGAATGAAAAAAGATTTCATACTGTGAAGCATCTCAATGGAAAATTAGTGACCTAGAAAATAGATCCAGGAGAGATAATTTAAAAATTACTGGACTACCTGAAAGCCATGATTAAAAAAAAATGCCTAGATCTCATTGTTTAAGAAATTGTCAAGAAAAACTGTCCTGATATTCTAGATCCAGAGGGTAAAATAGAAACTGAATGATCATCTCCTGAAAGAGATCCTAAAATGATAAAGGATATTAACAATCAAATTCTACAGCTCCCAGCTCAAGGAGAAAATACTGCAACAAGAAGCAGAAACAATTCAAACATTGTGGAGTCAACAGTCAGGATAACACAAAATTTAGCTGGTTCTACATTAAAGAGGGAGGCATAAGAGGGAGATTACAAGAATCATCTCCCCAGCAAAACTGAGTATATGCTTTCAGGGATAAAAACAGATAGTCAATAAAACACAGGACTTTCAAGAATTCTTTTTTTTTTTTAAAAAAATAAAAGAAATTATTTCTATGGGGAAGGCTATAATAGATCAACTCTGCTAAAGCTACTAGAGCAAAGGGACTGCAGTAAGAAGTCTGAGGAGAGTATATGAGTGGGAGATGTAAGATCTTGTATGAGTTTAGATATGTTCAGCAATGGACAAATATGGTAGGTTCTGGATCCAAACAGCATTATGGTGTTTGAGGAAGACCATACCATAGTAGTGGTATATTGAAAGAATGGACCAAGGAAAAAAATAGTTGAAGAGAGACTATATAAAAGTTACTGAAGCAGATAAATCATTGGAAAAGGTTATAGCATGAAACTTGGTCTAGGGTCATTGCAGCTTGATTCTGCCCTACTTTTAGCTTCTGTTTTTCCATAGCTCAAACTATGTGAGGTATTATAGAAAAAGTCAATCAAACAGGATGGACTGGTCTCTTAGCTTTGTATGTATATGTGACTTTGAGCAGGTCTCTTAACCTATTTGATCCTCAGTTTCCTTATCTATAAAACAAAGGATAACAATATACATACTATTTATCTCCTCAGGGTGTTAAGATCCAAAGGGATTATCTATTTTGCAATCATAAATACTTGCTGGGTGGAGACTAGGAAGAAAGACAGGTCAAAAATGATTCCAGGAATTCAGTGTAAAAATGGGAAGAATGACAATGCCCTGAAGAGAAATGAGGAAAGCCAGGAAGGAGAGATGGAGAGATGAGGACTGGTTCAATTTTGGACATTTCAGATACTGCTGGGTCACCCAAGTAGTGCTGGACAAGATGACACAGAATAGAGACAAAAAGAAGGGAAAATTTCATAGAGATAGGGTTAGAGACCTGAAGTCAATGGGATTTAGGGCCTAAGTAGAGTACCTGGTAAGCAACAGAGAACCCTAGTACATATACAGCCAATGTGAATTTGTGTCGCTCAAGAGTGACAACACATGTATGTCCACTGGTCTTCTATTCATTTAATCAGCTGCGAGATGTTTCTCTCCTCAAGTTCCACATTCATTCCCCTGAACTAGAGAAGAAGTCTGAACTGTGGTCATTCCACTGGTAAGTGAGCATGGGAAGTGGAAGTTGAAGTCATAAATGTGGACAAATTCAATTAAGGAAGAAGCACAGTGGGAGAAGGGCAAATGGTTATAAAGATTTTAGAATACACCCAGAGTTGGGGACTAGAAAGAGCAGCAAGCAGAGGAGACAAAGAAATCTGTTAGAGAAGTAGCTCCCTTAACAGCCAAGTGTCACAGGAGATGGAAGAGAAGAGAATTCAAAGAAGGGTAGTAAGTCAAATATTGCAGGAAGGCTAAGAAAGAAGAATGCCTTGATATTTTCTAATGACAAAAACAAATAGCTGCCTAAATCTCCAATGATTTGAATAAAGTTGAATGGCATGGGGGGGTGGGGAGAATTCTTTTGTTCTTATTCCTGAGAACTGGAAAGGATGTTCATCTATTCCAATCCTTTCAAGTTACAGTTGAGGACCTGGGGCATTTTGCTTCCTTTGACTCCACAAAGGTTGAGGTTAATCCTGGAGGGTGGAAAAGGGTTTTTAAAAGACACTTCAGATAATAAAATTATATTATAAAGCATCAATCATCAAAACTGTCTGGCATTGGCTAAGAAACAGAGTGGTGGATCAATGGAATAGACTAGGTGCAATAGTAGGAAATGTTTGGAGCAATCTGTTGTTTGATAAACCCAAAGAGTCCAGCTTTTGGGATAAAAATTATCTCTTTGATAAAAACTGTTGGGAAAATTGGAAGTTAGTATGGTAGAAACTTGAATTAGAACAACAACTCACATCCTATACCAAGAGAAGATCAAAATCGATACAGGATTTAGACATAAAAATACAATATTATAAGCAAACTAGGAGATACAGGAATAATTTACCTGTCAGATTTATGGAAAGGGGAGCAATTTATTTATTTATTAGATTTTTTTTTGAAGGCAATGGGGTTAAGTGGCTTGCCCAAGGCCACATGGCTAGGCAATTATTAAGTGTTTGAGGTCGGATTTGAACCCAGGTACTCCTGAGTCCAAGGCCGGTGCTCTATTCACTGTGCCACCTAACCACCCCCAGGGGAACAATTTATGACCAAGGAAGAGATAGAGAACATCTTTAAAAACAAACTAGATAATTTTGATTACATTAAATTAAAAAGCTTTTGCACTGTAACCAAAACCACTGTAACCAAGATCAAAAGAAATGTAATAAATTAGGAAACAATTTTTACAATTAGTATTTCTGACAAAGGACTCATTTCTAAATTATATAGAGAACGAAGTCAAATTTTCAAAAAAACAAGCCATTCCCCACTTGAAAAATGGTCAAAGAATATGCAGAGGCAATTTATAGATGAGGAAATCAAAGCAATCCAGTCATATGAAAAATTACTCTAAATCATTACTTATTAGAGAAATGCAAATTAAAGCATCTCTGAGATACCATCCCAGACCTATCAGACTGGCCAATATGACCAGAAAGGACAAACATCAATGTTAGAAGGGATGTGGAAAATATGGGACATGCATTGTTGATGGAGCTGTGAACTCACCCAACCTTTCTGGAGAGCAATTTGGAATTATGCCCAAAGGGCAATAAAAATGTGCATACTCTTTGATCCAGCCATACCACTACTGGGTCTATACCCAGAAGAGATGATGAAAAAGCGTAAAAACATCACTTGTACAAAAATATTCATAGCAGCCCTGTTTGTGGTGGCAAAGAATTGGAAATTACATGAATGTACATTAATTGGGGAATGGCTGAACAAACTGTGGTATATGTATGTGATGGAACACTATTGTTCTATTAGAAACCAGGAGGGATGGGAATTTAGGGAAGCCTGCAAGGATTTGCATGAATAAATGCTGAGCCAGATGAGCCAAACCAGAACAACATTGTACACCCTAATAGCAACATGGGGTTGATCTTTAATGGACTTGCTCATTTCATAAGGGCAACAATCAGGGACAAGTTTGGGGTATCTGCGATGGAGAATACCATCTGTATCCAGAGAAAGAATTGTGGAGTTTGAAGACCAAAAGACTATTACCTTTAATTAAAAAAAACAACCCTGTTATCTTATTTAATTTTGCTATCTTAATATTTAATTATTTTCTCCTTAAGAATATGATTTCTCTCTCAAAACATTCAATTTAGATCAACATATATCATGGAAACAATGTATAGCATGGAAACAGACTGCCTTCTGTGGGGGGTGGTGGGAGGGAAGCAAGATTAGGGGAAAAAATTGTAAAATACAAAAATAAATAAATTAAAAAAAAGATACTTCCGATCAAAGGTGCTGAGCTGAATTGGCCAGATTCCCAGGTGCCTCCATGAATAAATGAGCAATAACCTGTTCTTACTTCTCAGTTCATTTGCTTCCCCAAGTCATTCCAACTCTTACCATATCTTTGATCCTCTTCTTTCTTATAAATTCTGGTTGACTTCAAATTTTTTTTTGACCCAGTTGATTCTTTCTAGAACCCCTAATGTAGAAATTCCCCCTCAATGCTGCACATCTGAAATTACTGTTTTAGAGAGCGTTCTGGAGAAGGTACTAAGGCAATGAAAAGTCTGTTCGTGGTATCAGAGGCCATAGTACTTCAAGGTCTATCGACCTGTCTTCAAACCTGTCCCTCTGTCCACTCAGTCATGCTGGCTCTGTTGATCTATGTTAAGAATTCCATAATACTTTTGAGGTTAAAAAAAAACAACAACACTTGATTTAGTCATTAGGTGGACTCTACTGAACTTTAAATGGTTCAGATTATAGAGGCCTCAGGAACTGGTAGTAATAAAGGAGGTGAAGCGGGGATGGAGACTTCCCTCTTTCTTCTTCCCTTCCATACTCCAACTAGCAGAGGAGGTCAGCCCTAAGGTCTGGGTCCTGTTTAATTCTTTCTTTTAATCTCAAGAGTTTTCAATTCTCCCTCTACCCCCACTCACAGGACTAACTGTGACCTCTCCTCCCCAGACAATGAGTCATCTAGGCTGGGGTGGGGGCGGGAAGTGGCTTAGCTCCTGAAAGCCCTGAGGAAGACCAAAATTTCAAGAGTGGCTGGGAGCCAACAGAGTCACAAAGAACCTAAGGAAGTCCCAGTCAGGATGACAAAGAACAAGATGAGACTCCTCTACCTTTCTTCCAGCTCTAGGCAGGATCACAGCAATGCCAAGTCCTATTCTTCCCCTTCTAGGGGTTTACAACTTGCTGGCTGGCTGAGTTCCTATTTGGAGGAAACTCTAGGTAAAATCCTAGGGAAAGCATTCATTTAGCAGGGAAGGAACCCAGGGTCTGTGTGCTCTTTACTCTCTAAAAAGAACCCCCCCCACCACCACCAGTTTTCTACTCTACTTTTTTTTTTAGATTTTTCAAGGCAATGGGGTTAAGTGGCTTTGCCCAAGGCCACACGGCTAGGTAGTTTTCTACTCTAGATATGATATTTCCTAATGACAAAAACAAGCTGCCTAGACCCAGAAGGTTCTGGAAAAATTTGTCAAAGGGCAACAAAGAAGAGTTCTCATCCCCTGGGAATCAAAAACACCTGAAAAAATGAAAGGGATGTTAAATCTATTCCAACCCTTTTGTGATACAGATAAGGGGACTTGGGATCTTTTGCTCCCTTTAGCTCCACAAAGGTTTTGAGTACTCCCAGAGGGTAGGAAAAGGTTAAAAGATACTCCAGCTCAAAGATGCTGAGCCAAGGGGCTCCAACTGGCCAAATTCCCAGGAACATTCACTTCTCTGCCCTAGGCAGTTGTTTTCTAACCATTCCAAGTCAGGATTCCTTTTATGAGATATGAAGTGAATCACACCCTTACTTTTTCTTCCATGCAGTGGAAAACTGAAAAAAAATAGATATATAACTGAGGGAGACAGAGAGACCCCATTGCTTCTCTGATAACTTCTAAAATGAGGAATGGTCCATTCTCACTTCTTAGTTCATTTCTGTTACCCCCCCAAGTTATTCCTACTCTGAGTCTATCTTTGATTCTCCTATCTTATAAGCTCTAGCTGGGTTCTAACTTTTTTTTTGGGGGGGGGGTTCAGATGTGATTTCTTCCTCTGAGGAAACCCCTAATGCAAATTTCCTTATTATCAAGCAGCAGAGTACTAAGAAGCCAAGTTATATCTCCATGGTTCCACTGATAGAAAGTGTCATAAGATGTAGTCCTTAAACCTTGATCTAACTGACTTCAAGTCTGGTCCTCTGTCCACTCAGTCATACTGGTTCTCTTGATCGAAGTTAACAATCTATTAAGTTTTCAAAAGCATTTTCTTCCCAACAACCCTCTAAGGTAAAATAAATATTATCATCTCCTTTTTACCAATGAAGAAACTGAAGTTCAGAGGTTACCCCACCTGCCAATGGCTGTGTGAAGCAATTAGTCCTGGAACTAAGGTCTCTAAGAAGAATGATTCCAAGGTCACCATCCTATAAACTCTGGCAGTTCTTTCCCTTACTGAGGTGGAAGAGGATGCATTCAGAAGCCAGACCATAGATGGTTCTGGCAGGCTAAGGATTCCAACCCTAGCCCGAGGTCATCATTTTCTAGAAATTAGTGACAGCTTGATCCCTGTGTAAGGACTGCATCTTCTAGTCCCATTGCAGGTAGATAGAGTGGCATGTGGATAGAGTGCTGGGCTTTTAAACATTTGATAGTTATGTCAATCTGAACTCAACTGTATGACGGGGATGATAACAACCCCTATGTTATACGTCTGTCGTGAGGATCAAACAAGATAACATCTGTAAAGCACTTCCCAGAGTGCTGGGCACAGTATAGGTCCCTTAATAAAGATGTGCTCCTGTTCTCCTTTCCCTTCCCTTTCATTTGGAAAATAGTCTAGTTTCTTGTCTTGCTAAGTTCAAATACTGGCTCTGTCATGTACTGTCATTTACTATCTATGTGACCTTGAATAAATCACTTCACCTCCCACTTTTCTCCTTGGTAAAATGAAGGGGTTGGACAGGATGGTCACTGAGGTCCCTTACAGCTCCAGATCTAAGCTATGATCTTGAAGCCAGGCTGGAGGTGGGAAGAAATGGCATTGAAGCCCATAGAGAACTTGCTAGCTTCCTTCATAAAAAACAGAATTCAGTAATCTTCCTAAATCAAAGAAAAAAGTTTTGGCAGTAGGGACAATTCTAAACAGAAAGGTTTTTCATGAAATGAACCTAAAGGATCAACCACAAATGAAGGACAAATGATTCCTGCCCTGGGAAGCAATGGACCTTTGGGATTTCAAGAAAATCATCCCTAAACTCTGTCTACTCTCTTTCTGTCCTAATCCCACCCCTCCTACCAGTCTCTCCAATGGTTTGCTTAGCTACTCCCTTCCCACTAGTAGCAGCTAAAGAGAAAGGTCTTGTTTAAGCAGCAAAGGGCCAGCCAACTCAGAAGCAGCAACATGTCCTAAAATGGTCAAAGAAAACTGCACAGGTTTGGCTGGGTCTCAGTCCTCCCAATGGGGGAGGGGAAACTGGCTTAATTTCCACACCACCCGCCCCAAATTTTAAACCCAAGATGAATATTAACCTTTTTTCTGCTGGCTACTTACCATTCCATAGGACTTCCAGGGAATGGGGGGACATTGGGATTCTCTTATTCTCTTTTAACATGGGACTTATGTATGAAGCTAAGTAAGGGACAGATGTCCAAATCTATTCAAGAAAAGCAGAAAGTAGGGATTACACACAGTCAACACAGACTCTATTTAATATTGTGTAGATTGTCCTAGAGAAGACAGTTCTCAGCTGCCTGAATCAATTTGTAAAGGGTATCTTCACTCTTTTCCTTTCACTACATTTCTTCCCTATTCCCTTCACAAATTGCTAGGGGGGCTTCTGCTGACATCATAGAATACTACCCATGACTCCAGGTTAAGGAATAGGAGTTGGAAGTTAGGACCAGGATCAAAGATGAGAAATAGAACAACAGAGTGAGTAGGCTTTTGACAAGTTACTGATAGCCTAGAAGAGCCAGGTTCAGTCTTGGGACTGAGTTTTTCTATCTGTAAAATGGACTTCACCTCCGTTGAAAGTTTGAGAATCTAAAGTCATATAAGGATTAATAAGTAGAAAGTCTGTCCTCTATTCACTGCTGAAAAATGACATCAAGAACACCCCTGGAGGCATTTCACTTTTCATTACCCTAACAATTCACTATTTTCCAACATGACAGAGCATTTAGCTAAGTTCCTCTAGGTATATTCTTAGGGTTTTTCTTATGGTATATATATCTCTAGGTCTACCCTGTCTTCTTCTTTTGGTTCCTCTGAACTGGGGAGGAGATCCTCTTAACTCTTTTCTAGTTCCCCACTCAGGTAGATGATGAAAGGCCCCTTGCTCACCTTGGCAGCATTGACAAGCCTCCAAGCATTGAGCAAACCAAAGCCATGCTGGTGACTGTGGCTGAAGCCGGCCTCATTGGTGTCCCAGTCAGCACGGCGATCTTCATACTAAAAAGAATACAGACCTAGTGGGAACTGCAACCTTTGAATGGAAGCTAAAGAATTTAACTCTCTCTGTAACAGAACTATTATCATCCAGTCTTCCTTCAAGACCATAAAGAATGAATTTCCTGGAAAGGGAATCTCATGATGTTTAGAACAAGCTTTTTTGGAGCAAGGATTCAAAGGTACCATAGACAAGGAACCTAGCCAAAACTAATCAGGGATAGACATTAATGAATTCTGACTCAGAGAGAAAGACTGGGTTTCTCATACCTACTCCAGATTCAGAACACATCATCCACATGCTGCTATGAAATGAACATTCAAGAACAATCCCCTCATCTAGATAGGAGGAACCTGACATCAAGAAAGGGTTGGTCTAGTTGGTCAAAGAAATCTGCACAGGTTTGGGTGGATCTCAGCCCTCCCAATTGGGGAGAGGAAACTGGCTTAATTTCCACACCACCCGCCCCAAATTTTAACCCAAGATGAACATTAACAAGCCTAACTTGTGTTGACTCACACAGCTAGGAAATGGCAGAGGCAGAATTTGGATCCAGGTGTTTTTTATACTTGATTCTATTATATGACACAGGCACTAAAGCCTAGACTCAACTTGAAACCTGTGGCTACCTGGCAACTATGGACCCTGGAAATAAAAGAACACCAAAAAACCAGTCTCTGGATCCATTTAGCTCTGAGTTAAGTCAGCTTCCTTGCCTACCCATTGGTTCCTTACCTGGGTAGCTGTGAAGACAATGATGTGCTGGACATCCCGCCAGGTGAGGCATGGCCTTACCTGCAGCATCAAGGCTATCATGCCAGCTGCCAGTGGGGCTGCTGCTGAGGTCCCAGTGTGACCTTCAGTGCAGCCTGTACCCTTCTGCAAGTCCCAGTCAGTGGTCACCTAGAAAATACAGTCAAGGGAAGAAAAAGGGGCAAGGGTTAGCAGGGAAGGGGTAACAAGGGATATGACTGGTTGGATGGACAGAATTTAGAGCCTGACCCTTCCCTAATCAGAGATGCTTCTTGACCATAAGAATGTCTGGATTTCTGCAGCCAATCAGTGAAAAACTAGTCTTTTAACCCCCAAATGAATGAATATTTGTAAAAAGGACTTGGCCCAAGGCCTAGCCCACAGCAGGTGCTACATGATGCTCATTTTCTCTCCTCCCTATCCTTGGGTCTTCCTGTTTCCCCCTAGATGCTGGAACCACCATGGAAAAGGGGAAAATGAAAACTACAGGAAGCTGTACAATGTGCTGGTGGGACCTGGATGAAGCTTGAAACAAAGACAGCATTTTCCTGCTCCTAAATGATTTTAGTCTTTACCCATCCCACTTCCACACAAGAAAAAGAGGTAATGTCCAGGGAAGCTCTTGGATCTTGGTTGACAGGAACAGCACCTCCAAAAGAAGCTCTCTTGACAGCCTGGCTGTGGGGACCAGTGTAACATTACTGGTGGAAACAAAGAGAGCTTGTTCTGGAGAAATGTTGCCTTCTCCCTGACTTAGCTCAGCTGAGGCTAGGGGCTTGACATTTACTCCTGGCTTCTACCCTGGCCTTATAGAGGTCCTTAGAAC
This sequence comes from Macrotis lagotis, assembly GCF_037893015.1. Classification (NCBI taxonomy): domain Eukaryota; kingdom Metazoa; phylum Chordata; class Mammalia; order Peramelemorphia; family Peramelidae; genus Macrotis; species Macrotis lagotis. Next base: position 795,368,283 of record NC_133658.1, read on the forward strand.
AAGATGCTTAAAGGCCTCAATGACTATTATCCATGGGATAGCCTTGCTATCCTTTCTCCCTGACTCATCTTTCCCCTACCTAAGGCTGGGAAGGTGGAAGGGAGAAAAGGATTTGGAGTTGAGAGAAATATTTTAAATTATCTGTCCTGGTATCAAACCTATGCTATTCTTCTCAACTCTGAAGAACCTATGTTCTCAGGCCAGCAAGATCCTATCTCAATTGTTCTAGCTACATGATAGAGGGGAAGGGGGGAGGGTGGATCAGGCTGATAACTCTGGATCTTAAGCTCCTTGGTGTTTGTGTCAAAATCTTTCTTTCAGACTTTCCTTTGGGCCAGATACTCTAAAGTTGGCCTCTGCCAAGAACTACTCTCCATTATACTTGCTGCTTCTCTTCCATCTGTTATAATAGCTGTCAACAGCTGTGAATTGCCCTAAAACACTTACACTACCAGAAGAAAAAGAAAAAAGGAAAAACTCTCCAAGTCACCGCCTTGACAATTAAGCCCCATCTATGCCAGGAAGGAGATTAATTTCTTCCTCTTAAGGAAACAATCTTCCAGTGACAGCCTGTATCCCTTAACTATGAAGTCCATGACTTTCCTGAGGTTGCTCCAGTAACTAACTGACTCCTGGAGGCAGTGTAGGTAGGAGAAGAGGAAAAGGTCAAATGGGCAGCCAAGGATCAGAAAGTCTATGAACTTTGATGCTTTGTTTCACTAGAAGGACAACAATGATAACTCAAACTGGTGAGGTTCTTGGGGTCAGAAACATTCCCAAGATAGAAGCTCTCATTGAATGAACCTTCCTTTCATTTCTGGACAAATCAGGCAAAGAGGTTTTGAAGTCAAAAGACTGAGTTTAAATCTCCATATTGCCACTTGTTACTTGTCCGATTTTGGGAAAGCCACTTAACATCTTTGGGCTTCCAGGTATAAAATGAGGGGTGTTGGAAGAGAAGATCTCCAAGGCCCCTTTGAGGGTCACTCTGATCTTGAAAGCAGAGACATGGGGGCTGGAATGCTATGTTCTAAGGGAAGTCACAACAAGTCCTGTGAAAGGTGAAGACACTCAAGATTAGAAGTAACATGTAGGCAGCAAGGTAGATAGAGCACTGGCCCTAGAGTCAGAAGGACCTGAGTTCAAATATGACCTCAAACTTAAAAAACTTACTTAGCTATGTGACCTTGGACAAGTCAACTTAACTCCATCACCTTGCCAAAAAAAAGAAGTAACATGAAACAGAAACAGGATGATGCTATGCCTACCATCTCCTTTATCCTAGGGGGAGAGAACAGGGTTAAGTTTAGATAGGAGGAATACTCTTGATGCCTGTCTTTGATAGGAAGGCTGCCTTTCTATACGCAGGATCTGGCCTGTTCAACAGAATCCTTCTTGGTGGCCGTATTCCACTAAATTCCGCTCCCTCCCTGGGGAACTCTGTTGGCACGGAACCCTGGAACATTGCGTTGGTCAGAAGTAATTTTTTGGCATTACAAAAATCAAATTTTGGAAAATGAATCTGATACAGAGACAAAGTGGTCCAGATCCTTAGGGCCTTAGGGACCACTGAGACAAGAGCCACTGCAGAAACTGGATACTTCTTGGCTCTAGGACAGCCCTAGCAGCGACCCAGCCTTCTTCTGTTTTTACAATGGATTAAAAAGGGACAGAAAGAAAGTTCTAAATCCAAAGCCTTAGTCCTAAAACCCAACTTAAGATTGCTAGGGCTGAATTAAAACTCAATATGTTGTAGGGAATAGACTTGGAGTCTTGTGAAAGATACTGTGGGGCTTAGACCCTATGGCTCAGGAAGGCTCTGCTCTTTTTCTTTGATTCTTCATTTGTTAGAGCTTCATTTGGAGGGGCACATTGAAAACTTTCTTGGGTTTAGAACTAAGTAGAAGATCACAGACTCACAGATTTCAGCTATACTTTACCTCTAATTTAGATATAAATCAAGAGTTCTTAACCAAGGAACTTGTTTTTAAAAATATTTTGTTAACTATTTCAATGTAATTGATTTCCTTTGTACTCATTATTTTATCATTTAAAAACATTATTCTGAGGATTCCAGAGGATTCAAAAGACTGCCAACAGGGTATATGACTCAAAAAGATTAAGAACTCCTGTTAAAAATGAGGGAAGATTCATTCAGTCATAGTGAATTGCTCTGCTGCAAAGCATACTATATTCAATTTTTAAAACTTCTTTCACAACATGACTAACATGGAAATATGTTAAACTCAATAGCACATATACAACCTATACCAGACTGCTCACTGCAATGAGAAGGGGGAAGGAAGGAGGAAAGGGAGAGTGCTAGAGGAATGTGGAACTCAAAAAACTTATAAAAAGATGAATGTTTAAAATTGTTTTTGCATGTAATTGGAAAAAATAAAATAACATTAAAAAAGGAATTGCTCTGCCTAGGGAACTAGCTTATATCTATCACTGGACCCAGAGAATAATGATTAACAGATCTATACCCACCTGGAAGGTATGTCTGTAAGAGAGTGTCACAGAAACTTGTTTACAGTTTTCTGCTAGCCAACTTTTATTAGTGACTTAGATGAAGATGGATATAGCATATTAACATTTCAGATCATATAAAACTGAGAAAGATAGTTAACCCAGATAATAATAATGTCTGTTATTAGATAATAAACTTGGGATAAAAAAAATGTTTCACCAGGCTAGAATAATAGATCAAATCCAATAATGTTAATTTTTTTTTTGGACCAAGTCTGTTATATGATTTAGGGAACTCCTGATACAGAAACTTCCTCAACCAGATTAGAGTTACTCTGGGAGATACAATCTTAGAGAGCTGTCTAGCTACTGACAGGTAAAATGACTTGCCCAAGATCAAACAAATAAGATTTGAACCCAGATATGACTCTTAAGGCTGACTTTCTAACAACTATAACACTCTGTCTCTCAGAAAGATATTCAATAAAGATAAATGTAAAATCCTATACTTGCTTTAAAATAATCAATGGCAAGGATGGAGCCAAGATGGCAGCATGAGAATAGCCCCAAAATATTCCAAAAACCTTAAAATTATGGCCCTAACTAAATTTTTGAGAGACAGAACCCACAGAAAGATCCAGTGAGGCAATTCTCCAGGCCAAGGAAACCTGGAAAATCATGAGAAAACTGTGGTGATAGCACAACCAGGATTATCACACTGGAGTGAAGGAGCTCCAATCTTCCCAGAACAGCCTGCTGGGTGCCTAGATACCTGGGTCCTGGGGAGCACTGGCTCCCAGCAGCAGAAGTAGTTTCCTGACCTGGCAACCCAGGGAACATCAAGCACAATTTCAAAGATCAGCGGGGAAACCTCTGCCAGAATGAGTGGGAGCTAGGGTATCCCTCAGTGTATCCACAGCAATCAGCTGCAGCCCTCAGAACAGCCCAGATCCCAGCAAACAGAAGCAGGAGCACAGAGCTATGGGGCAGTGAGCCTCCTGGCAGCTGCTCCCAGTGCTCAGACCATGGAAGGTAAGGGGGGGTGGGGGGAGACTGTTGAGGTTTCTCCTCTGGTCCTAGGACAGGACTCTTATGCTTTGTCCATATTCAGATTCTGGTTGCATTCTGGGAGCCCCCCATTGCTATTCACAGACCAGAGCACAGGCAGGAGAGGAGACAGAGCCTAACATACTGAGGTCCCTGCAGGGGTCTCAAAAGTTCAGGATGCACCCCAAACCAGACAGAGGCTGGGAAATGAGTAAACAGTAAAAAAAAAAGGAACCTGACCACAGACAATTACTTTGGTCCCATGGAGGACCAAAACACACATTCAGAATGAGAAAGTTCCAGCTGCTGTATCTAAATCCTTCAAGAAATATAGAAGTTGGACTCAAGTTATGTCAGAGCTTAAAAAAGATTTCAAAAATTAAGTGAGGGAGGTAGAGGAAAAATTGGGAAGAGAAATGAGGGACATACAGGAAAAACATGAAAACCAAGTCAACAGCTTAGTCAAGGAGATCCAAGAAAAATGCTGAAGAAAATAACATACTAAGAACTAGTTTAGGTCAAATGGAAAAGACAGTTCAAAAAGTTAATGAGGAGAAAAATACCTTAAAAAGCAGAATTGAAGGGGTGGCTAGGTGGCGCAGTGGATAAAGCACTGGCCCTGGAGTCAGGAGTACCTGGGTTCAAATCCGGTCTCAGACACTTAATAATTACCTAGCTGTGTGGCCTTGGGCAAGCCACTTAACCCCATTTGTCTTGCAAAAAAAAAAGCAGAATTGATACTCTGGTTTCTCTTCAGATTGTATAAATCTTTCACCTTTAACTAAAAAGCAGAATTGGCCAGATGGAAAAGGAGATAAGAAAGCTCTCTGAAGAAAACAAATCCTTCAAATGTAGAATGGAGCTAAAAGAAGCTGATGAGTTTGCAAGGATTCAAGACACAATAAAACACTATCAATAGAATGAAAAACTAGAAGAAAATGTGAAATGTTGAAAAAACAATGCATCTGGAAAAACAGATCAGGAGAGATAATTTAAAAATTATTGGGCTACTTGAAAGTCATGATCAGGGAAAGAACCTTGACTTCATTTTAAAAGAATTTCTACAGAAAAACTATCCTGATATTCTAGAAGGGTAAACTAGAAATTGAGAGAATCCATGATCTCCTAGTGAAAGAGATCCAAAAAAAAAAACCTCCCAGGAATATTACAGCCAAGTTCCAGAACTCCCAAGTCAAAGGGAAAATTTTTTTTATTATATTTATTTTATTTTTGTACAATTTTTTAAATACATTACTAAAATATTCTTGTTTAATAATACCCCCCAAAAAATATAGACCCTCATGAGCAATAAAGGAAAGAGGAAAAAATTAAAGTTAAAAAAAATAATAATAGGGGCAGCCAGGTGGTGCAGTGGACGGAGCACTGGCCCTGGGAGTCAGGAGCACCTGAGCTGAAATCCAGCTCCAGACACCCAACAATCACCCAGCTGTGTGACCTTGGGCAAGTCACCCCAACCTCATTGTCCTGCAAAAACCAAACGACAACAACAATAAAAAACCAAACCAAAAACCCCCTAAAACCCCCCAAAACTCAACTCAAAATAAAATAATAATAATAATGATAATAATAATAATAATGATGATGATGGGGGTGGCCAGGTGGTACAGTGGACAGAGCACTGGCCCTGGAGTCAGGAGCACCCGGGTTCAAATCTGGCCTCAGACACCCAACAATCAACCAGCTGTGCAGCCCTGGGCAAGCCACCCAATCCCATTGGCCCCACAACCCCTAATAATAATAATAATAATAATAATAATAATAATAATAAACAATAAATTGCTTCAGTCTGTGTTCCAACACCTCCAGCTCTGTCGCAGGTGGATCACATTCTTTATGAGAAGTCCATCACAAAAACTACTTCCATATTTTTCCACTGTTGCCATTGCTGATTGCAACTCCCTCCATTCATACTTCCCCACTACCATACACTATATTTTCTCTGTCCCTCTTCTTAAATGTGCTGTAGGGTAGCTGAGTGGTGCAGCAGACTGATCACTGGCCCTGGGGCCAAGAGGCCCCGAGCCCACATACCACCCCCAAGGCCCAGCAACCACCTGGCCCTGTGGTCCCGGACAGGTCATCTAATCCCAGCCCTTGCAAGAAGTAAAAAAGAAAATGTGTTATATCTGACCATTCTCCCCCATGGTCTACCCTCTCCTCCATCACTCACATCCCCCCCGCTTCCTCCTGTCCCCCTTCTCTCCTTCTTACTCTAGATGTCTATACCCCATTGAGTATATATGCTGTTTCCTCTCTGAGCCACCACTGATGAGCAAAGGTTCCCTCATTCCCCCTTGCCTTTCCCCCCTTCCATAGCATTGCAATAAAAAAAAAATATTATATGAAACATCTTAGCCTATTCCACCTCTCCTTTCTTACTCCCATTACATTTCTCTTTTAGCCACTGATTCCATTTTTACAACATATCTTCAAATTCAGATCTCTCCTGTGCTTCATCTATAAAAGCTTCTTCTACCTGCTCTATTAAATGAGAAATTTCTTATGAGTATTATTAATATCATTTTTCTATGCAGGAATACATGTAGTTCATCATCATTAAGTCCCTCATATTTTACCCTCAAAGGGAAAAATATTACAAGCAGCCAGAACAAAACAATTCAAATAATCAGTGGCACAAGGCCAGGGGAAAGATGGGGTTTTAGTGGGCTAAATGGCACTTCCTACAAGTTAAGCAGCATGACACAATATGCCCAATTTCAGGGTGGGCATCAAAAAACTGAATCATGTCCAAGAGGATGACCAAGATAGTGTGAGAAATGGAAACCATAATGCTGTGATACTGTTCAAAGCAACTGGGGATGTTTAATTTAGAGAAAGGACTTAAGGAAAGAGAACACTCAGATGGAAGTGGCAAGGATATAAGCTCAATGTGCATTCCACTATATACAAAATATTGTAGTGGAGTTCCAATTCAGGTACAAATTGGACTAGCTAACCTCTGAATTTTGGTTCTTGTCAATCCTAAGACTGTGATTCACCTGAAATCTCTATCATTCATATACCAAGATGGAAGCAACAAAGAAAAAGCAAAAATGCCACTTAGGAGTGCTTATCTCTGAAGGAAAAGACAGAGAAGGGGAGAAAACAACAGAAGGCTGAAGCAGAGGCAAGACAGAGTGGAGAAAGAAAGCTAGCTACTCACAATACTTCGTAGCAACTTGTCCCCACCACTGAAGGTGACAGCCAGCATGGAGGCACATTCCTCTGCATAGAATGGCATATGTCCTTCCTCATCTACAGCACCTGGGCAAAGTAGAGAAAAACAGGGAACTTAGACGAAAGGTGAATTCTACCTGACGTCCTTCTACAAACTCATCCACTGTGCAGTAATGGACGGCCTGAAGTAAGCCAAGAGCAGCTCAATAGCTCACATCCCAGGGGCACTGGAGCACCAAGGAACCCCATTTAGAATGTCAATCTTAGGCACCCAAGGGCCTGCCATTCCTGAAATCATCTGTCTTGATAACTCAAGGGAACTAGCATCAGAGCCTCTGGATAAAAAAAAAAATTAGGTCAGTCACATGCCAGTCATTCTCATGGTACAGGGTCTATGGAAAGGTATGCTGAAATACAGACAGCCAATGCGGGACTAGAGACAATGCCTAAAAGATTGTTCTGATCACTATGACTTCTTCAGAAATCCTAAAAGCTCCATTCATAGGATCCAAGATCTTGAGATAGAAAGGTATGCAAGTGGTCATCCAGTCCAATGCCTTCATTTTACAAATGAGACCCAGAGACTCTGTTATTGGTCAATGTCATTGGTAGTAAGTAGAAAAATGAGGAATCAAGACCCTGACTTCAAGTCCAGTGTGTCACTGGATGGTAATGCTATTTCTTGCAAAGGTGGGAAGGGACAAACACACAAAGATCTAACTATAAGGTACTGAAATGACAGTTCCCACTCCCAGGGTTACCACTCAATAACATCTATGGAGATAAACAAAGAAAACTGTCTAGTCATATAGACACAGCATATTTGGGTTACCTATGGTAACTGTGTAGATAGAGTTGGCATATCCATCATAGTTGCAATTGTCATTGTGCTGACCCCCATTGCCACTGGCCACCACAAAGATACTCCCAAAGCCTCGGCGACCAGCAATCACTCCATGTTGCAAGGCAGCCTAAAAAGCAGAAATGTTGGGGCTTCATAGGAAAGGTCCTAAATACTTGTCCTGAAAGATTTCTTCCTCCCTAAGCTCCTATATAGCATTCACTTCTCCTAAGTCAAAATTCAAGGAGAGTCTGGCAAACAAATATGGTTAAAGAGGGTGAGGATTAATAAGAGGAGCTCTGTGGGTGTCTTTCCTTATTTAATGTTTTGGGTGGTAAAAACACAGGAGAATCCTCAAAGAATCCTCAAACCACTTCCCACTACCCTTCTTCTAGATCTATTTCTTCTCAAAACTAGGATAAAGTTATTCTTCCCTTGCCTCTCCCCACCCCATGAAAAGAAGTCCTAGAGCTGGAAGGTAAAAGTCTGGCACTGATTCATGGTAATCTTCCTAGAGCAGTAATTCCTCAAACCACTTCCCACTACCCTTCTTCTAGATCTATTTCTTCTCAAAACTAGGATAAAGTTATTCTTCCCTTGCCTCTCCCCACCCCATGAAAAGAAGTCCTAGAGCTGGAAGGTAAAAGTCTGGCATTGATTCATGGTAATCTTCCTAGAGCAGTAATAATGAAAATGTTGTTTCCAAAGGTTTAGATTTTAGCACTTTGTTACCTTTCCAAGTTGGTGAGGTCCATCTACTGTCTTTCCATCATCATCTGGTCCCCAGCTGTTGAGAGACAGTAGTGAAAAGTTCCACTTAGAACTAGCCCTCAGACCCTCCCAAACTCAGTTGGCCATCCATTCCTTCTGCTATTTTGTTCCTCCAGGGAGTCTAGATCATTTGCACTGTCTGAAAGAATAGAGATATTGGAACAAACCCAGGACTTGCCCTGCTTATCAAGATCAATTCCCTCGACTTCACCAATGGGAAAAGCCATACATAGAAATAGTTGATATCATTTAAAGTCCTTCTTCTTCAGTATGAAACCTGACAAGTTTGGAAAAACTTTATCTTTCCCTTAAATTGAATGACTTTCTTAGGCCTAAACTTACTGAGAAACAAATCTAGTCAGATACTGACAGAGAATAGTGAAGAAAGGGAAAGGGAAAACATCATTCCTCATATTGCTTGGGTAATCCTAGTCTTTGGCCAGAAGGCAGATGGTTGACAAGTTCCACTGACTCCATGGCAACAGTCCAATTCTAGTTTTCCTTTGACAACTTCTGCTAGTCTAAAGCAGAGTGTATGAGAGAGAGAGAGAGAGAGAGAGAGAGAGAGTGTGTGTTGGCAAATGTGTGCACAAAAAAGTACAGATGTGGTACTAAGAATTCTTTTGTCCTAGGGATGGAGAGAAAAATATTCTCTTCTCTTAGGAACTGGATGGAATCATATAGTACACAAAGCTAACAATGGAGAAGGTCTAAGAAATCCCTAGACTAATGGACTCATTTATCCCATTGACCTAAGGATTGGGCTTAGATAGGGAACCATATTATAGAAAATAGGGAAATGAAGTATGTTGTAGTGGAAACAGTACTAGATTTAAAGATTCAATCAAAGATTAACAGCTTTGATTAAATCTTTTGATCAAGTTGGATCTGAGTCCCACTTCTGCCACGTACTCCTTGTGTGACCCTGTCTAAGTCCCTTGAGCTCTCTAGGACTCAATTTTCTCATCTGTAAACATGAGAATATGAAAGAGGCCTATCATATATCTGCACCCCAAAGTGGGTGAAATACCACATGACTGTTCTAAGTACATGTGTGGCTCAGCCTTAGTGTTCAAGTTCCTACTCCAAGTCTTCCAAATCTTCCCACCGGAATAGAAGAGAGGACTCTTACCTGCAGCTGTAGATGTCATTGATCTGATAGTGCTTATTGAATGCCACAGCCTCCAAGCTGTCAGTCAAGGGCCCATCCAGTACTCGGATACCTAAGCATTGGGAAAATAGAATGGTGGGAGGAAAGAAGGCATTCAACACATTCCAATTCCACCTTAATGCCAGTCTTCAAGACTGAAGTCAGTTGGGAAGACTCTTTATTAATCTGCTGTTTGGTCTTGGGCAGTGCATTGATTTTCCCTTCTAAAATGGGGGTAACACACTACCTTCTTCTCTGAGCGAGAAGAAATCCATCTAGAGGAAAAAAACATTTGGCTCCTTCCCCTTCTGGAGTTAGAAGTGGCCTCATTTACAGAAGGATACTGCCCTCTGCTGGGAAGAAGGAGTACAGCTAAAGTGCTTTTTATGGTGGGGGGAGCAATGGAATAGCCTTATGTGCAAGGCAAATTTGCCCAGCTTTCCCTGGGAAGCTAGGGCATCTTGGTATGCTAGACAGAGCCTGATGTGGCATCAGGAAGACTGGGATCCAAATCCTTCCTCTGACACTTACTGGCTGTACAACCATGAAACCCACGTATGAGTCTGTTTTCTCATCTGTAAAATGTAACTATTAATACCCATAATACCTACTTCACAGAGTTGTTATGAAGTTCAATATATAAAGCCCTTTGTAAACTTTAAAACACTCTAAAAAATGCCAGGTATTATTATTATTATTTTTGTTGGTTTACCCATAAAACTTAACCTCTTACCACCAGTTAGAGAGGTAGGTGGAAAAAAGGAGCCTCATCAGATCAGGGAGATAGAAGTCCTTGATTACCACTGCAGAGAATTCAATGAGGGAAGAAAGATGACTCCTTGATCATTCATTCATTGACCAGCCAAGAAATACTTCTGAGTGCCTAATCCAGGCATGCCACAGTTGTTCAAGTTTATGCTCCTAGTTGCTCAGTATGAAGGTTGCTTCTGCTGCCACCACTTCTTCCACCTCTCCCTCCTCCCTACTTGCTTCTCTGGGCCTAGGATTATAACCCATCTACTGCATTCAACTCCCACAGTCATAGGGCCAGCATGGTCAGAATTCCCATCTTTGCTGGGTTCAGCCTTGTGCCCATCTTACCCTTTTCTACCTCTGTAGTCACCCAGTCACTCTGACAATCTTCATTTCCTCCAAACATAGCTCCTATTTCCAACACTACAGAACTCTTCCCCCCTTCTCTCCCCCATTCTACCTTGTTATATTTCGTGGAATCCATAAATGACATTATATGGGCCAAGGTTGAATTTGGATTATATATGGATTGTTCTAACTGTTGCAGGGGAATCAAAGTAAAACCTTGAGACCTAATGATATTTACAGAATAATGTTTGTCTTCAAACATGTTTGAATGTTTCAATTTGAATTTGAAACATTCAGTTTGAATGTTTCATTGAATGTTTCAATGTTTGTCTTCTTGAAGAAGACCATGACATCAGGGAGGTGATGCCATGATAAGCCTCACTTTCTCCTCCAGAGACATCTGGGTCCAGTGGCCAGATAGGAAACAGGAAAACTGGAGGTGGTCATGGATAAGAGGCAATCAGGGCCGCACAGCTAGTTAGAGTCAAGTGTCTGAGGCCTGATTTGAACTCCCATCTTCCTGAATCCAAGGCCAGTACTCTATCCACTGAACTACCTAGCTGCCTGGAATTTAGAGAATATGAAGAATTTGGAGACTAGATAGAATAGAAAAGAAGAAATCAAGCTACCTGCGATTCTGCTCCCATAGGCCACACCCACTGCACAGAAGCTATTGTTGGGCACAGCAGCGATCTCGCCAGCACACCTAGTTCCATGATGATTGCCATTCTCCACATCAGGGTGTGGCATGGGGTCAGGGTCATTAGAGTTGAGGTCATAGCTGCCTTCAGGGCTCTGAAACAGGATAGGGTGGGGAAGGAAAGGGCCTTAGGTTACTCACTAACTGGGGGCAGAGAGAGGAGGAATGTATTACTATATTCAGGTAGCCGGGTAAAGAACACAGGATATACTGATCATTTCCACCCCAGTAAAGCTCTGTGGTAGAGCATAGTTCACTCAGCTCACAGAGAAGGAAAAGAAAGGCATTGTTTCCATTTAGATTAACTAGCTCTGTGATTATGGGTAATCCCACTCTGTACCTTTGTGCTCCCTTTCTCTACAGTAAAGTGCAAAGTTTGGTCTGGATGATCTCTCAGGTATCACTAACCATAAAGAGCTCTGCGATAAGATTAGAGCACCAGAACAAGGTAGGCATAACTGAATGGTATCTTATGCTCCTGTCTCTTTCAGATGATTGCCTATCTTCCTGACATATGGAGGAATGAAAAGGATTTAAGCATTCTATGCTTAGTAATAGGACTTTCTTGATAGGTTTTGGTCAGAGGACACTCTCCTTACCAAGCAGATGCTTGGGGAGGGAGAATGTCCATAATAATGTTACTTACTTGCTGCAGCAGAGAGAGGACCAGGAACCAGGATATACTGAGTTGGATTTCCCTTGATAATGATTGGGAACTACCTTTTAAGTCAGACCTATGCCAATTTAGAGGAACTTGATGCAAGGGAAAGAAGCAAAGAACATCATTCTAGTTTCCCAGAAACCTTTAAGGAACAGGGGCCTGATAGGATTTTTTTAGGAAAAGTGATTGGAAGAGATTTACATGAAATGTGTGACCATGACACCCAAGAACACTCACATAATTTGGTTCAATGTCCTGGATGGTGTGCTCCACCCCATCATCCACCACCACTACAGTCACCCCTCGTCCTGTCACATTACGCTCCCAAACTCCTGTCACATTGATGTCTCTGCCTCGGATTCGCCGGTTATTCTGTAGAAAGAGATTGGGTCAGAGGTTGTTTCTAAGACACAATGATTCAGTGACAAGACAACAACACTGAATAGCTCACTGTGGATGTGAATGTAGGGAAAAGGGGTAAGGGAAGATGCTGCCCAGTTTGCCACCCATGTCAACTCAAAAGTGTGTATTTTGCCAAAGAAAAATTTTACCAAAAAAGTTTGGTGTTACCCTATTGAACTGAATTAAAAAGGGTGAACAGAGAAAGGGAGAGTCCTGAGGAATGTAATTTTCTAAAACTTACAAGAACAATTTTGGTTCCAAGTCACCTAAGTATTTCTTGAGCAAAACAGGTAGCAACTGAGAAGTGAGGGTTTTATGGACTACCCTAAAGGAACAGATAGTTCTCCCTTTACATAAATTTGCATTATGTAAATTCTGAAAGAAATCCCTTTTCAAAAAAAAAATCTGTTTACTGTAAATTACTGTGGTCTCTCTGCCCTCCTGCCCTTCAGCTCAGTACTCTGTGACCTACCATACCACTTCCAAAGCTCCCTAAAAAAAAATAAATAAATAAAACCCTTCAAGTGAAAGCAGAAAGGATGGTGGAGATATCACCTTTCTACCACCACCATCACCACTACCATCACCTTACTGGGGACAGGAGTTAAGACCTCTAGTGCTAAGAAAAGACCTTTGCAAACTCTACTCCCTGCCCCAAACTGACCCCACACCTGTCTTATGTCTGTCCTCCACACCCACATACTGCCCGTCATTGTCTGGCCGCCATATTTCTGCCCCCCAATGTGGCTAGCCTTGGCTCTCCTGTTCTCACTTCTCTGTCCCTGGCCCCCATCCTCCATCTCCAAAAGCAAATTCACATTATGTAAAAATCACTTTACATAGGTCTATATAGCAGTCCACTTACATAAATGAGAACTCTGTAAATATCTGAAGATACCTATGAAAATGGACAGCAGAAAAGGGCAAAACTCACCAGATGCCATTGCTGTGGGTACTTGGGGTCATTGAAGAGCACACTGCGTTTGGCACGCTTCAATAACCGCTGCTCTGAATGCCAGCTCACAGCTTCATGCTGGGACAACACTGCCTCGGCCTGCTGCCGGGCAGCTTCCTCCTGTTGGACCCCAGGGTGGCCGGGGGGCTGGATGAAGAGATAGTGCCCCTGAAGTTCCCCAATGCGTCCGGCATTCAGCAGCCCTGCGGCCTGGGCCAGGGCATCTGCCTGTCGCTCCTCACTCTCTTCCTTGCCCTCACCCTCCATCCTCTCCAGGCGCACAGCCCAGCTTAGCCCCCTAGGACCCTGGGCCTCAGGCTCGACTGTCTCTGTTAGTTCTAGGGCCATGACCAAGGGAACCAACAAGAAGAAGCCAGCTCCTGCCAACCAGAGGCAGGCAGGCAGGCTCAGGGAGGGCTCCGGGGCAGCACTCCATAGTTGCACTTTCTGCCTCCCCTTCGGCATCAGAGCGGCAGGCTGCAGACAGAACAAAGGCATCAGAGAGAGGGGAGAGCTGCTGCTTAGGAGAGTCTGAGAAAAGAGAGATGGTGGTGGGCTCCTGGCTAGCCACATCCTTTCAAATATAGAAGGATAGTTCTGGTCCTTTACCATCACATATGCCTAGCCCTGACCAGAGGATCAGTAGAGGAGGATGGGGGTCAGGTTAGGTCCAACAGGAGTTGGAAGACATCTCCTAAACAGACTGGGAAAATTTAGGCCACTAGATTTCTGTTGGAAAGTCCAGTGCTATTTTCTCCCACTCCATTTCCCCCAATCTTAAGTGGAAAAAGTACAGGTTCTTTTCATAAGTCACTAAAAAAACACCTGATTGCTATTTAAAGGAAATCCCATCCTAGATCTTCCCTTCTTTTAGATGTTGGGGGAAGGGGAGAAGGTAAGACATGGAAGCATGCTTCTTTTCAATCTTCTCAGCTAAATGCATTTTAAGTCACTCTGATATCTCCTGCTCCTCCTATTAAGGTATTCATACGTTCCCACCTGATCTCCTTGTGGGGCTGTACTCCCAGGTAAGTTGGCCACGTCAGGCTCATCTTGTGCCAGAGCAGAAGAAGAAGCATCACTTTTTCGGTGGGCAATGGAGAGTCAGGGTTCTAGTTGCATATCTGTGGGCAGCAGTAGGAGAGATGGTATCCTGCTGCGTCCTCCCTAAATGCTGGGGGTGGTGATAAGCTGAGGTAAGCAATAAGCACTAGAGTCATTTTCAAAGCTGCTGACTGGTGATCAAATCTCATTTCAAGTAAGTTAAAATGAGACCCAGATTGGGGAAGCAACCAGCACCAAAAGGCCAGATCAGGATCACACCTCAAAAACATGTCCATTATTCTGATCATGATAGCATGCTTCTCTCTTAAGGGCCAATGGAAAGGCCCTGATGAAGATTGTTGACATAGTGTCCTTTATCTCTTCCCAATCTGGTAAAAATTCAGTGCTGCCACTGCTTCACTCTAAAGGTGGTTAAAGAATCTGAGAATCAGAAGGGGAAGGACTGTTGAGACAAACCCCACCTGAAGAAAATTCCTACTATGGTATTTTGGAAAAGATGTCACCCATTCTCTCTTTGAAGATTTCATGAAAAAAGGAACTTGGTACTACCCCCCTAAAGTAGTTCATTCTGTGTTTGGCCAGTTTTAATCCTTAGGAAATTTTTTCCTTATCTCAACTGAAATCTGTTATTTTTGCAGTTTCCACCTTTACTCTTAGATATCCACTTGGTGGGGCAAGCATAACAAACTTCATTGTTCTTCTATATGACAAGTCTTTGCAATATTCAAGTATAGCTATCATGTCCCTCAATTCTTCTCTTCTTCAGCCTAATATAGCCACTTTCTTCCAGTGATCCTCTTGGGGTAAAATCTTCAGTCCCCTAACTTATCAGCTCTTTGCAGTCATTCTCTTCTGAACATACTCTAGCTTGTCACTATCCTAAATCCAGAAACGATCCGTCTAGGGCAGGGTTTGTGGGACTGTGACTTCTCCACTCTATGCCTCTCTTTATGTAACCTAGAATGGCAATGGCATTTTTGAATATTATATAACAATAATAAAGATGATGGTCCTTCATGTTCAAAGAAGAGCACGACATCAGGGAGGTGATGCTATGGCAAGCATATGAATTGGATTTGAGTGAGGGGTGGCTGTGCTAAGTCACAGTCTCTCTTTCTCCTTCAGAGCCATCTGGATCCAGTGACCAGATATGAATCAAGACAACTGGAGATGGCCCTGGATGCAAGGTAATCAGGGTTAAGTGACACAGCTAAAGTCACACAGCTAATAAGTGGCAAGTGTCTGAGGCTGGATTCAAACTTCCATCTGCCTTACTCCAAGGCCAGTGCTGTAATCCACCACCTAGCTATCCCTATCATATAATATCAAAGTGCCAAAAGAAGTAATAAGTATGTAAAACTGTTTCTTCATATTAAACTCCAGGTTCACTAAAATCTCTTAATTTTTTCACATAAACAACTCTCCCATCTTTTACTTGTAACTTTAATTTTTTGAACAAGTGTGCCACTTTACATTTAATACAATTAAATTTTCTCATGATAGAAATCAGTCATTGTTGTAGTTCATCTGGCTCTTTTTTTTGCATAATTCTGCCAATCCAATTTTTAACAGTGTTTTTATCAGCTTATTATCCACAAGTCTGAGAAGTATGACATCCAAATCACTGTTAAAAATGTTGAATAAAGGGGGGGCTAGGTGGCATAGTGGATAAAGCACCGGCCCTGCAGTCAGGAGTACCTGGGTTCAAGGTCTCAGACACTTAATCATTACCTAGCTGTGTGGCCTTGGGCAAGCCACTTAACCCCATTTGCCTTGCAAAAACCTAAACAAACAAACAAAAAAATGTTGAATAGATTGGGCCAAGATTACCTGGCAGCATTTCTTGAGATATCTTCCTCCTAGTAGATTCTGAACTAACCTATATTTCTCTATCTTGTTTCCAAGGTGAGCATAAGAAACTCTGTCAAATGTCTTACTGGAATCCAAGTATATTATATTAATGATATTTGTCCTTCATTCTTGAAGACCATGACATCAGGGAGGTGATGCCATGACATGCACATGAATTGGATTTGAGTGGGGGGTGTTGTGCTGAGTCACCAGTTTACTTTTTCCTTCATAGCCATCTGGGTTCAGTGATCTGCTAAGAATCAGGATGACTGGAGATGGCCCTGGATGTGAAGCAGTAGAGGTTAAGTGACTTGCCCAAGTGAGGAAGTGCCAAGTGTCTGAGATCACATTTGAACTGAGATCCTTCTGACTCCAAGGTCTGTTCTCTACCTCTGCACCACCTAGCTGTCATTCTCTTAATGTACCTCTAACTATAACCCTATCAAAAAAGGAAGTGAAATTAATGTCATGTCTTGTTTTTGAACAATTAATGAGAGCCCTCAGTGATAGCTAATCCCCTTTTGCTTTTAATTTTCTAAAATTTTTTTATATATACATATATACACACATATATATATATACATACATACATACATATACACACACACATATATGGCAATGGGGTTAAGTGGCTTGCCCAAGGTCACATAGCTAGTCAATTATTAAGTGTCTGTGCTCTATTCCACTGTACCACCTAGCTGCCCCTGGTCAATTCTCTTTTGCAAATTGTCACAATCTGTTCTTTAATGTGTTCCAGAATTTTACCAGAAATCAAAAGCAAGCTCACCAGCCTCTAAACTATCCTCTTCCATTTTTTTGAAAATAGAGGACAACATTAGCTCTTCTCAGCCTCTTCCTCCTTCAAGACTTTCACTTCTCCATAATTTTTTGTTTTTTGTTTTTTAGGTTTTTGCAAGGCAAGGGGGTTAAGTGGCTTGCCCAAGGTCACACGGCTAAGTAATTATTAAGTATCTGAGGTCACATTTGAACTCAAGTCCTCCTGACTCCAGGGCCGGTGCTCTATCCACTGCACCACCCAGCTGCCCCTTCCATAATTTTTTAAAAGATCATTGACAATAGCTCATGAAGAAATGTATACTGGTTTGGATACCCCTGTATGGAACATCTTTAGTCTGCAATGGCAAGAGGCAATAAAGAATAGTGGCCACCTGGCTTCGGGACTTCATTTTGACTTCTCTCTTGCAATCTCCCTCTACCTTTTCTGCTTTTTTTCCCCAGCAGAAGATGAGCGCTATGAGGGCTATGTTTTGCCCTTTTTTTTTTTTGGTATCCTCAGCCATTGGCACTTAATAAATTAAAGTACTTACTAAATGTATGACAAATACAAGAAACCAACACACGGGTCCCTTTCTGACATCAAGAGGAGCGGGCTGGGCAGGTGCGGTGAGGCTTGGTGCCTAACAAAACAGAGGCAAAAGCTCCCCCACTGAAGACCCCTGCCCCGGTGAAGCGGAGGGAGAGTCAGACAACTAAATAAGAAATCCAGCCCGGGGGGGCGGCTAGGTGGTGCAGTGGACAGAGCACCGGCCCTGGAGTGAGGAGGACCTGAGTTCAAATCCGACCTCGGACACTTAATAATGCCCTAGCCGTGTGGCCCAAGCGGGGCTGGATCCCATCTGCCCTCTCCAGCCAGGTCCGCGGGGAGGCCAGGCGCACGGCCGGCGCGCAGGTGGCTTTCGCCAGTCACCTGGAGGCACCGGGCACTCGGCACCGTTCCCCGAGTTTAGGAGGGGGGGCACGAGCGGGGGGTCCGAAGGTCGCCGGGCACTCTGCTCTCCGGACTCGTGCGCACGGAACCAGCCCGCTTCCCTCCCTCCCTCCCCCGGGGCCGGCAGGGAGCAGAGGAAGCCCCGAAGGCGGGACTGGGGGGTCCGGGCCCTTCCCGGGGCCGCTGCTCTCCCACCCCCCCGTAGCTCGGCTGCCCCCCGCCCCGTACCTGCTCGGCAGTGGCCCGGGGCCGCCGCGGGGACCCGGGGCTTCCACGGAGCCGGGGCGGCCGGTGACAGCATCGTCACTTCCGGCGGCGCAGAGCGGCCAATCCCGCGCCGCCGCTGCGGGAGGGGGCGGGGCCGCGGCCGCGGCCGCCGCCGCCGCCGCCGGAGCGCTCTTCCTTCCGTGGCCGAGCCCCGGCGGCGGCGCAGAGATGCCCAGTTCCTCCCCCTCCCCCTCCCCCCGCCCGTCGGGCGCCGGCCGCCCCGCCAGGAGGGGCCCGGCTCCGCGGCCGGGGGGCGCCCGGCGTGCCGGGCTGCGGCCGGCGGCCGGCAGGGGGCGCCGCCCGCGGAGGCGCCGAGCGCTGCGCTAGCCGCCGGGCCCCTCTTCCCCCTCCGCTCCCGCCGCCGGAAGTGGGAGGCGCCGCGCGCGGCCCGGCTCCCGACCCCTCCCCCTCCCCGCGACCCCCTCCCCTCCCCCCGGCCGCGCGCTCCACCCGCTCAGGTGCGTCCCTGACCCCCGGCCCCAGGCCCCGGGCCTCCCTCGCGGCCGCCCCGCCCCGCCCCGTCCCCGCGGCCGCGCGGCCGGCTCCGGAGAGGGCGCGCGGGGTGGGCGGCGGGGCGCGGGGAGGGGGCGCTCGGGCGGGGCGGGGGGGGTTGTGACGGGGCCGGAGGGGCCCGGCGGGGGGCGGGGGGCGGGGGCCGGGCCGCGGGGGGCGGGGGCCCGGGGCGGCGGCGTCCCCGGCGCCTCCTTTGTGCCCCGCGGCCGCTCCCCGGGGTGGGGGGCGCACACCTGCCCCCGGGTGGGCCTCACCTGGGCGGCGGGGACGCTCGCCCACCTGGAGCCCCTGCCCGCCCCGGCACAAGCCGGTCCAGCGCTCCTGGCCTCAGTTTGGTTCTGTTCCCTCATTGTTTGTCTCGGAGGTAACCATGAGTCGGAGGGAGAAAGGAAGGCTACGGGCCCTTCTTACCTGCTTTCTCCTTGGAATTATTGTTGAAAGTGCTTCAGCACCAACGCTAAGTGTATTTGCCATATGAATGTTTATTCCCTTTATCATCGGTCATCTTACAATTACTTTCGATACAATTATGGCAACTCGAGAGTCTGAAGCGAGGGGCTCAAATTAGCCGAAACAAAAACCAAAACCTTCCTGGAATTAATAGAATTAACCTAATCATGCCTACAGATTTACATGCATACATTTAAAAAAGAAGTAGTTCTCAAGGACCATTCTTTGTTTTAAATGAATAATGCATTCATATGTGTTTTTGATTGTTTCTGAAAAATAGGCATTCGTTGGAATTGACCAATGACTAACACTATTCTGAAATAAAAGTGCCTTTTAGAATTCACCCTTCTTTCCCCCCCGTTTCTCTGGGTTTCTAAATTGTGAACATTTTGAACTGGAGCGATAAATTTGTTTCGATGCTTTGCTACTTGCAGCCTGGGATTTGTTTCTGAATGCAGAGAGCATGATGGCTTCTGAGCTAAGCAGTGATTCGGCCTCTGCTCTTGCTTCTCAAGAAACTGCTTCTGCCTCCTGTGGTTCTAACATAGAGGAAAGTCTCCCTGAAGGTCTCAGGTAATATATGGGTAGTTGTTGGAAAGTTGCAAATGGGTGCTTAAAAATATTTGCTGAACTTTGGGGAAAAGTTTAATACTTTTTCTTGATATCTACTTTTGGTCTTAATGGACAGAATTACATACTTTGTGAGGTGGTCCAACCAAATCTAAAATGAAAGCATTCTCTTTTTAGGTTTTTAAAATTTTAATTATCTTATTTTTATTACTAATTCATCTCCAAGAAACCTCTAATTAGCCCAACTCTGGTTTAACTTTCCATTTTCCTAATCTGTCATACTATTAACTTGTACCAGTTCATATTATGTTTTTAATTAATATTTTCTTCTTGTTTCATACATGATATAAGTCTTGTCTGCTCCATTTAACTTTCTTTGGGGTAGTGAGAGCATCTTCTGCTCACAATAGAATCGTAGAATTACAGAACTGGAGGATGGAAGAGGTCATCTAGTCCAACTTCTATTCAAATCATTGTTTGCATCTAAAGTATCTCCAATAAATGGTTATTCTGTCTTCCCTTGAAGACCTCCTGTCATGTATCCCACACATTCCATTTTTTAGTCAACTCTACTTGTTCACTGACTTGAAATCTGAATATCATCTGAGAGTCCTAGCTAGTTCTGCCCTTCTAGGCCAACCCTCTTTCACAGTTCCTATCCTTCATGTAGTGCTTACAGTCAGTTAAAGCTTGTTGAATGAATTCATAAGTAGCTAATGTTAATAGATCTTATTTTACCAATGAACACACATTTACAAAATAGAATATAATTACCAGGACTTCCTGGGGTTCCCTTTATAAATTAATTTATGAAATAGCATGGGAATATCATGGGAAGCTACAGTAATTTTAACTTGTATTTTCAACAGCCCAAGCGATACATCTGTGCAGGAAAGCAAGAGCTTGTCTCTATCAATAGACTCTAGAGACCAAGTGATAACCAAGGAGAGTACCAGAGATGTTAGTTTGGAACGTGCAAAAATGAATCCTGGTTCATCAGCAGGTGACATGTTACCAACCCCAGAGGACCATACAACTTTAGAAGGCAACTTGGAATCCACAGCTCTTGATCTTCCTGGAAATGGTTCCATACTCATTCAGCCTTTGTCCCTGGGTACTGAAGCTTGTCATTCTGATTTGGAGGATTTGACCACTGTAGCAAAAGGAGAGGAACACACACACTCTGGGGATAGTCTGCAACCGCCTCCTCTGTCCCTTGAGGCAGAGTGCCTCGTGAACCATCAGAATACTTCCAGCGATTGTTCAGAAGAGGAATTACAAGCTTCTGCCCCACTGGAAGGTAGCGAAGATACAGGCCTGGATTACGGACCTCCACCAAATGGGGAGAATGGGGTTTCAGGAGACAGAGCTGGTCAGGATGTGGATCAGGATGGCTCATCCTTGAAGCTCTCTCAGAACATTGCTGTGCAGGTCAAGTGTCAGGTTTCAAATGTCAAAACCAGAACTTGGGAATATTGTTGAGGGTGGGAGACAATTTGTTATACTTGATGGAGAATATACTGTGCCATTCTTTATGGGTTGCTGCTCCAAAGATGGCTAACGTTATTTCTATATAGCTCCATCCTACTGTTAAGTAAACAGTGTGTTTAGACTGATTCTAATTAGCAACTTTATGCCCTAGAATTAATTTTTTACACTGTTTAATTGACATGTGTGAATTTTTATGTCCCTCATATAAGCATTACTTATTTAGGATTCAGATTTGCTCATGTTTATCCTTGTGCTAAAGATCCTTATTTAGCTGTACCTACATCCAAAGAAGTATATTGCGCCTTGCCTGGTAGTGTTATTTCTTCTAGGAGCTAGAGTGCTTTATCAGAAGAGGTAATAGATTCTGGTGGTAGACAAAAATAGATTTTAGTAAACCCAGTTATCATCTCCAGCTTTTAGACTCCTCTTTCAGTCTATTGCTGAGTCTTTGTTGAGGCTGTTTTCAAGGATGATTGTTTATTAGAGTATCCACTTTGTCTCCCTTGCTCCCTAACTGACAGAAGGGATAGCAAAAGGGTTGGTTTCTTAGGGGTGTCAGGGGCACTCTGTGGTAGAGGGAAGAATATCAGTCTTGGAGCAGTTTTACTACTTTAAAGTGTCTCCAAACGGCTCTGAATGTGATTACTTTTCCCTTTGCAGACTGACTTCAAGACTGCTGATTTGGAGGTGAATACAGATCAGGATATTGAAAAGAATTTGGTAGGTATTTGCATGGTGGTCCCAAAACTCACTGATGAGAAGTCATCAATTCCTTGAGAATTAGAGAGGTCCTTTAAGAGCTTCTAGTGTAGCCTTTCATATAGATCAGGAATTCCTGCTATAATTTCTCTGATAGATATTCATCCAGTCTCTGCTTAAGTTTTACATTGATAGCAAGTTAACTATCTCATATAACTGCCCACTTTGATTTTGAACAGCTCGGATTTTTAGAAAGTTCTTTCTTATATTTTGATGAGATTTTTCAATGTGTGATTTTCACCTAGTCCTTTTCCCTCTTGTGGCTGCAAAGTGGCAAAAGGATAGTATGTTGGTCTTAAAATCAGGAAGAACTTAGTTCAAATCCTCAGATATCTTTAACTGTTTGACCTTAGACAAGTCATTTAACCTGTCTGTCAGTGCATCTGTAAAATGAAGATTAAAAATAGCACCAATCTTATAGTATTGGTATGAGGATCAAAGTATATTGTCAGCCTCAAAGTTCTATGTAATTGTTAGCTTTTATTAGTATTAAACAGACTGTCTAATTCCTTTTCCATATGATGGCCTTTGAAATATATGAAAACAGCTATGAAAAAGTGATTTGATGGCCTTCCCTGCATATATTCTGCTATGCTGTTGTCTTTAAATGTGGTACCCAGAATGGAGTCTAGCGTTCTGGTTGTGGGTTAATCAGTGTGGACTGCAGTGGAAATACTATTTTGTTTGGGGCATTATTCTTCTGGTAATCTAGGTTAAATATATTAGCCATATACCAGCCACGTGACCTGGTTTGTATTGAGTTTGTAGTCAGGTAAAATTCTTCAATTTTTTTTCACCCAAATTGCTGTTGTCTCCACCTTGTTTTATAATTGAAACTAGGCAGAAGACTGCATTCATTTGTGCTATATTTCATCAGTGATCACCTTGCTTTGAGCTTGGCAGAAATCCCAATCCCAAAAAATATGTTCACTTGAGTGTATCTTTGTTGTAATGAAAGAAGGCTATTAATGTAGACATTTTGGGGCCAAGAGAGAGCCTTCAGGGCAAGGAGTATGAACTAAGTGGAGGTCAGGCACAAGGAATATAGGCAAATAGTTTGAAATAAGAAAGTGAAATGATTTTTTGCAAGTTGAAGTTACAATGAAGGCAGAAGGAAACAAGTTAACTAGAAAAAGTAATTAAAAGGTTTGAAAATGGGAAAGTCACTGTAGAGAATTTTCCCAGCTAGATGAAAAAATCTTTGAGAAGGTGACATGTTGGAGAGTTTGGGTGGGTAAAGAAAGGATAGATTCAGCCTGAAACTCAGGTGTACCTGGTGCTTGTCATTAAAAGATGTCAAGATTCAGGGTAAAGGAGTAAACTGGCCAACCTGATCTTATCATAAGGTGATGGCAAGTCAAGGCAGATTAGTTCTGAGGTTGTGTCCATACATCAAAGAGTGGTTGTGGAAAAAGCAATTCCTCAGCTATGGTAGGAATGTAAGTTATTGTTATTGTCTGTGATAAAATTGGTATTAAATAGCTTCTTTCCCTCTAACTGATTTTGTTGTGCTGAAGATTTTACATGGATAGAGGGAGAGAAGAATAAAGGAAAGTCTAAAGAAAAGAAACTTTTTTTTTCATGATTTATCCTACTTAGGTTATTTTTTTAAAGTATAGATAGGGAATGTGTAAGGGAAAATTGAGTTGTTACAGTGGTTGCTTTGTGTGGGTAGATCAGGTATTTCAAGGATGATTCAAGGGAACCAGTCAAAGTACAAAGTGTTATAGAAAAGAAAAAGAATCACAATTATTGACAAAGTATTGCTATAAAACAAGCAGACCAAAGAGGCTCTTGATCCTTTGGATGGTAGTAGTAGAGTTATCAGTGATAGAATTCCTGCATTTGTTTGGAGATGACCTGGCTCCATTTCATCACTTAGTCCAACATAGCCTGATGTTATATTTTCTTGGAGAGGCTGTTATTTTTGTTTTGGTAATTAAGCATTTTTAGCCATAGAAGTTTTAAATATGCTATATGTTCCTTTCTTTTTGTAACAAATAAGCTCAGTTTATGTGTATATTGTTAATATAATTTGAGTCTAAATTTTACGTGGTGACCAAGTGCTTGCAGAAATCATTAGCTTGAGCCTCATTAGTAAAACTGTAGAACCTCCTTGACAGGTGAGTAATACAGTCCTTGATTTGCTGATAAAGATAGAAAAGTTGAGGTGAGACTTGAGGGCACTGGCAGAACTGAGCCATAGTGTCTTAGAGACTTAGACACCTAACCATTCAATAGTAGATTTTTCCTTTTGGTGAAAAAATTTTCTAGATAATCTAACTGAATAAAATATAAAAGAAAGGCTCTTTGTCCCTTCTCCAGGAGTTCTCAGGACTCACCAATCTTCCTTCTCAAGGGATATATTTGGTTAGAATGTAAGCTCCCTTGAGGGCAGGAACTATTTTGTTTTTTTGTCTTTGTGTCTTCAATCGCTTAGTGCATAGTGGGCATTTAATACTTGTTTAATTGAATGGAGGCTTGTTTGTCATTTGGTATTAGACATTTTGTCCTCTCTTTTGGAAAGTCTACTTTCCGCTTTGGTGAATAAATAATATAAAACCCCACCACCTTTCCTCCTATGGTCACTGCCAGGATAAAATGATGACAGAAAGGACACTGCTGAAGGAGCGGTACCAGGAAGTATTAGACAAGCAGAGGCAGGTGGAGAACCAACTTCAGGTGCAGCTAAAGCAATTACAGCAGCGGAGAGAAGAAGAGATGAAGAGTCATCAGGTATTCCAGCATGTAGGCTTGTTTTAGCCTCTGATCAGACTTTGCTTTTATTTTTCTCTCAGTGGAAATGAGGAGAGGCATAAATACCTTAGCAAAACACTTA
Source organism: Macrotis lagotis (assembly GCF_037893015.1). Lineage (NCBI taxonomy): Eukaryota > Metazoa > Chordata > Mammalia > Peramelemorphia > Peramelidae > Macrotis > Macrotis lagotis. Next base: position 795,393,115 of record NC_133658.1, read on the forward strand.
AAACCTTTTTGGAGTGGTCTTTCTGGCTGTTCTCTTCTCTCACATATTTGTGTTGAGTAGAGATAACCTTTGAGCCAAACGTCAAAAAGTTACCTCCTGTATTATATGATTGTTACAACCTTAGGAGATATTAAAGGCCATCCAGGATGTGACCATCAAACGACAGGAAACAAAGAAGAAGATAGAGAAGGAAAAGAAGGAGTTTCTTCAGAAGGAGCAGGACCTGAAAGCTGAAATTGAGAAGCTCTGTGAGAAGAACAGAAGGTAATTCATTCTATTTGGAATAAAGGAAAAACCTTATGGGATTCACAGACCCATTGACCTTTCTAATATTATAATTACACCAAAGAGCTGGTTCCACTTAGGGTCTTAACTCTTTTCTAAGACAATAGCAAAGATATGTTATACTACTAAGTTAAGAAGAGTAACTGAGAATATTTAAACAAAGGCTAAAAATAACCACTGTCAAGGTTATGGTAGGATAGATTCATGCCCTTGGCCTAGGGTCTGATTGAATGAGCCACAAGGTCAGTTCTAGCTCTAAGATTCTATGATTTTATGAAGCTGTGCATTTTTGGAGTATTAAAAAATCATGTGAGAGACTTGCATTTGACATAAGTTCTTTCAGTTATTGCTGTCTTTTTTTACGGCATCTGGTTTTCTCAGATCCTAGCTATATATAATTGAAATTTTTGCTATTGATTAGTGTTGGAGGTTTCATTTAGGTTTTCAGTGGAATTTTTCCTAAGTACTACTATAACATTTCCCTATTTTGTTAAGTATAGGGTTCTTTTTCTCAGATGAAAAAATAGTCTTCTTTCTGAACATTAATTCCTCCTATTAGTAGTATAGTTTGTGTGTAGGGATTGTCTTCATTTGTGTGAACTATGGGCATGAGGCTCTATGGTCCTGAATGTAGCGATTTCTTTGCTTTTAAGAAATGTTAAGGTCCCTGACATACTTTGTTACTGACTCTTGACTTTTGCTCATCCTTTTCCTTTTGTCTGGAGCACTCTTCTCCCTTTTCTTTCTGCCTGTGCAGATCTTAATTATCTGATAAGACCCATCCTCAGGGACCACCCTTTCCATGAAGCTTTTCCCACTCAAATTAATCTACCATGGTTTTACTCTCTTCAGGACTATCCTAGTTGTTCTTGTCCGTACTTCCTTTTATTGCTAGTTAACTTTTAAATTTTTATTTATTTATTTAGGTCAATGGGGTTAAGTGACTTGCCCAAGGTCAGACGGCTAGGCAATTATTAAGTGTGTCTGATGTAACATATAACTCAGGTCCTCCTGACTCCAGGGCCAGTGCTCTTCCTACTGTGCCACCTAGCTGCCCCAGTTAACTTTTGATATATTTATATTTTACCTCTTCGTGAGGATTTTAAGTTTCTTCATGTTAGAGACCATGTCCTCCTTTTTTGTTGTACTCCACAGAACTTAGTGAAAGGGCTGTGTACGTAGGGTGCACTTAGATATTTGTTGAATGATTAAAAAGCTACATCTAACAAATACTTTTTCTGTAGGCTTTGAACAACTTAATTTCTTGGGGTTCTTTCCTCCTAAATAGGAATTATGGCATTATCTCTTTTCTGTCTCAAATGAATATTTTGAGGATGAATAATATTAAAAACAAACCTGTAAAGTTTTTGAACTGTTTGAAGTAAGGTACTAAGTAAATGACTCTAAAATAGAGATATTCTACCAAACAAAAAAGGAGAAATACTAAATTTTGTCATGTATTTACATTTTCCCTGGAAAACCTTTTGAAGTTGACATGGAGAGTATCTTGTGGCTGTCTACTCTGGAGGCAGTTTCTCTGGCTTGAGTTGCTTCCTAGGTTGTATCCTTCAAGGTTATTGCTAGCATCAGAAAGGTGAGGCCATCACTACAATGTCCTTGGGGTAGGGCTACATTCCAAGTTTCTTGACTTTGACAGTGAAAACTTGAGAAAGGCAAATGAATAGAGCTTTCTCTGTGTGAGATGCTGAACTTGTATTTTGAATGACCCATCAATTGATCCATGTTCCCATCTGAAATTCAGGATGAGTAGCAGAAACACTGCAATGCCAATCAAAATTTATTTTGCTTTCATGCTGCATTCTTTGTTTTTGATACATATTAAAGTGATAATAGATTTATAAAGCACTTTACAGTTTACAAAATATTTTACACAATTTTCTTGTATAGGCCCAACCGCAGTCTTATGTACTAGGTAATACAATTATTATAGTTCTCATTCCCTCATCCTACATTAAGAAACTGCAATTCAGATTAAATGACTTGTCCACACAGCTAGTAAGTGTAGATCAGGGATTTGAAATCAGGTTTTCTGATAGCAAATTCAGTGCTTAGGTAAGGATGTTGTTGATTTTATAGATGGAAGTACTCTTCATATCAGATGGTCTGGGATGTAGTTTTGTATGATTCTGGAAAAGTCAATTTCTCCTGAATAGAAAATAAAGTGATGGTTAAGGCCTCCATGGAATTTACCTGCTTCTGTTCTGTTTAACTGATATACTTTCAGGTTAGCATAAAGGCTTATCGAGAAATTATTAGGTACATAGCCTTAATAGGAATTGCAAAAAAGTATAAGATCAAGGACCTCCCCTTCATGGAATTACTTGTCTTATTGGAGAGCAATCCATATATGAAAAGTTAACCACACAAAGGAGCATATAATTCAGAAGAAAGAAAAAACTCTTGTGTGGCCTTGGGGCAAACCACTTTACCCCATTTGCCTTGCAAAAAAACAAAAACAAAAACCTAGAAAGGAAAAAGTCATTAAGTTAGTATAATTAAAGAGTGATTTGTGAAAGAGGTAGAGCTTGAACTATACTTAGGAAGAAAGATGGGTGAGATTTGATTTAGGGAAGAGGAAAAAGGAATTTCTGGTCATAGGAATAATTTGGGTAAAAACATTTGTTCAGTCAGCATGTTGAAGGTGCAGTAAATGATGACTGACCTGGATGGAGTAGAGGGTTCATCTTGGGAGGTAGTAGAATATAAGATTGGAAGGATAGATTGGGGCCAGGTTGTGAAAGACCTTAGTCATTGAACTTTTATCTTTTTTTAGTGATGAGTAGCCACTGGAAATTGTTCAGAAAGGGAGTAACATAATGAACATAATGATGTTTTAGGAAGATTAATACAGCATCTTTGTGTAGGATAAATTGAATAAATATAACTAAGTGAGGTTATAATAGTTTGAACTAGGATTTTAGCAATAGGAATGGGAAATAAGGGAGAGACTTTTTAAAGAAATAACCAGTTGTGTTTGGTGACTGACAGGATATAGGAAGAAAGGGAAAAGAACAGAGTTAAAGATCAGAGTCTTACACTTTTGAATGTGAGTGGTTGAGAATATTGCTACTCTTGTTGGAAATTTAGAAGCCAAGAGGGATAATGGTTTGGGTTTGGGCCTGTTAAGTGTGAGGTAATAATGTAACATCCAGGTGTGTGATTCATTGAAAATAGAATTGGGCTTTCAGAAGACTTGGCTTCAAATTCCAGTTCTTCTTGCTAAGTCATATAAGCTTTCTATTCTTGTTTCCTCATCTGCAAAATGTGAAGATATTTTTTGTTTTTTTTTATTAAAGATATTATTTGAGTTTTATAATTTCCCCCCCAATCTTACTTCCCTCCCCCCACCCCCCACCCCCCATGGAAAGCAATCTGTCAGTCTTTACTTTGTTTCCATGTTGTACATTGATCCAGCTTGAGCGTAATGAGAGAGAAATCATATCCTTAAGGAAGAGACAAGAAGTCTAAGAGGTAACAAGATCAGACAATAAGATATCTGGTTTTTTTTCCCCTAAATTAAAGGGAATAGTCCTTGAACTTTGTTCAAACTCCATGGCTCTTTATCTGGATACAGATGGCACTCTCTTTTTCAGACAGCCCAGAATTGTTCCAGATTGTTGCACTGATGGAATGAGCAAGTCCTTCAAGGTTGAACATCACCCCTGTGTTGCTGTTAGGGTATACAGTGTTTTTCTGGTTCTGCCCATCTCACTCAGCATCAGTTCATGCACATCCCTCCAGGCTTCCCTGAAATCCCATCCCTCCTGGTTTCTAATAGAACAATAGTATTCCATGACATACATATACGACAGTTTGCTAAGCCATTCCCCAATTGAAGGACATTTACTTGATTTCCAATCCTTTGCCACCACAAACAGGGCTGCTATAAATATTTTTGTACAAGTGATGTTTTTACCCTTTTCCATCATCTCTTCAGGGTATAGACCCAGTAGTGGTATTGCTGGGTCAAAGGGTATACACATTTTTGTTGCCCTTTGGGCGTAGTTCCAAATAGCTCTCCAGAAGGGTTGGATGAGTTCACAGCTCCATCAACAATGCATTCACGTCCCATATTTCCTACAACCCTTCCAACAATGATCATTGTCCTTTCTGGTCATATTGGCCAATCTGAGAGGTGTCAAAATGTGAAGATTGGGCTAGATGATCTCTGTGGTCCCTTTCATCTCTTGGGGAGGGGAAGGATGGAGAGGAGAGAGAGAGAGAGATGCATTTTGGGGAATTCTTATATAAGTTAGGGGATGGAAGAGAGAGAAGTAGTAGTTAGATGAGAAGAAAAGGAAGGTGTCTCAAGAAAAAGATGATGGCTAAGCTGGCAAATAGTTGCCGAGATGTTGCAGAAAATAGAGATAGGGAAAAGACTGGGTGACATCAAGATTATAATTTCAATGGAGTGGTGAGATGGAAGTCATATTTCTTAGAGGTTAAGGTGTGAATGAGTAATAAGTAAATGGAGGCAGCAGAAGGAAGGAAGAAGAGAAACAGTGTTTTTACTTTAAAAATTATAAGTCATATAAAGTGTTTTTGTTTTTTTAAGATAGAAGAAACAGCAGAAGGAGGAAGAGAAATAGTGTAATTACCTTAGAAAATCTCAGAGTCATGTAAAGTGTTTTTTTGTTTTATTTTGTTTTAAGATAGAAGATACTTATGCATATTGAAGGCAGAGGAGTCTAAACTAAAGTATTGGGAATTGGATTGAGAAAGCAGATCTGGGTCCTAATCTGGCCCCTGACTCACTATTGAGTATAACACAAATCATGTTAACACCTATTTCACATATTGTTAAATGAGATTATTACTTGACTACATAAAAATGTGATAAAATATAAAATTCCTTTAAAATAAAATTTAATAATTTAATATTGAATGACAACAAAAAAGATTAAACTTCCTTGGTAGCTCTTTACATTCAATTTACTTTAGCTTAAAAATATGTTAATTATAAATTATAATTATAAATTATAAATAACATACATTTTGAGTCACTCTATAAGTCCCCCTAAGGATTCTTTGTTCATATTTTTATTAATTTTTGTGTAGTCATATTAATGTAGACTTACTTTTTTTCAATTTACATTATTTAAAAACAATCTTTCTAGATTTCTTTGTATCCTTTATGCTTGTGGTCTTAATTGTATTATAGTATACTTTTACATAAATGTACTTTTTATTTAACCCTTCCCCTATTGAACATTTAGGGGGTCATAGTGTAGCGTTATTTTTGTATCTTGTAAAGTTTCTTTGAAGAAAGATGATCTAGAGATTTAAAAAAAAATTGTAGTATTGTTATTAGAACATCCAACAGAACAAGTCAAACTTATGGTACACATATAGGTCATGAGTTTTTGAACCATTAGTAATTCTAATGGTTCAAAGGACCTGCTTCCTTTACTTACATTAACAAATGTTTCCCATTGGTATGAGGCAGAAAGGATTTTTCTAATTATAGTAATGTGAGGGCATCGTATTTCCTGGCCTAAATGTAGGGGGAGGGGAAGAGGGAGGGAACTCCTACTGTGTACCAGGCCCTCAGCTGTGCACTTCACAACATCTCATTTGATCCTCTTAGCAACCATGGGAGAAAGGTGCTATTATCGCCCTCATTTTACAGTTGAGGAAATTGAGGCAGACAATAGTTAAGTGAATTGCCCAGAGTCACCAGCTAGTAAGGGGCTGAGACTGGTTTTGAATCTAGGTCTTCCTGATTCCAGACCCAGTGCTGTATCCACTGACTGCCTCTGTCACCTGGTAAATGTTGGATAACTTTAATAAATGCTTGTTGTTTGAATGAAGAAGTAGTGTGATACTTTGTTGACAGGCTTTTGAAAGAGTATTAGATATGGAGTCACAAGATCTGGGCTCTGGGGCTTAATATCTGTGTGACCTGGAGCAAATCATTTGTACTCATTCCATTTGCAAAGTGGAAGGGTTGTACCTGATGATTTCTCTTTACTCCTTCCTCCCTTTCATTCAGTAAGCATTCATTAAGTGCCTGCTGATGCTAGGCTATGCACTGTGCTTAGGCTTAAGGTGTACAAAGACCAAAAAACCCAGGAAGCTTTTTGAAAACATCGTAGAAAGTAGTGAGAACATGTTAACCTCAATCTCTGTGTCAGACTATTCTTCTCTGAAATGTGGGGCTACTGTCAGAAAATAATGGCTTAGAGGGGTTTCTGCTCTAGCCTAACCTCAAGTGAGTAGTGGAGAGTCTAGCAGGGGAAGGAAATAGGACTTTTATACTGAAGAGCCTTGATTGAGCAGGATCACTCTGTTCTAGAGAGCTTCATGGAAGCACTGCATGTAGAGTGGCAAAGGGCCAAAGGCAGAGCCACTTCTCCAGCTAGCCACCTCACTTGGGTCCAGCCTCAATCATCAGCTATCAGCAGAATAACTGACTTCCCAGTCCCCAGAAAAGACAGAATGGGAGATGAGGGCTTTGGGCAAAAGCAGGAATGTGTGAAAGAGGAAAAGGCTGTGGAAACTTCAGGAAGTGAATTGGTCTCTCTCTCTCTCACACATGCAGGTTACTGGAAAATCAGGAGGAGAAGGAGAATAAAATTGTTTCTCTAATCGCAGAACAGGCTGAGGAAAAGTAGGACTATTTCTCTAAAATCATTTTTATCCCTTTCCCTATCCTTACCTTTAAAAAATTAAAAAAAACACTTAATATAATTTAAATGTTCACCTCACTTTCTTCTCCTTTAGTCTGAGTAATCTTGCTACTCCCAGCCATTATCCTGTTTTGAGACAATGTAATCCAGGATGTTATCCTTTCTGGACCTATCCTTCATTCAGTCCTATATATGATTGTGCCACCATCTGTGCAACAAAGAGGGAGGGAAATAATGGGAATGGAAGAAACGTGAGGATAGCATTGCATAGCCATTTTTATAACAGGAACATGGGGAGGTGAAAATAAGAGGACCAGTGTCTAGTAGCAGGCCAGCCCTTGTAGCCTGACAGGTAAGTGGTAGTGCACATGCCTCCCTTAGTTTCCAGTTCTTTGCTACCAGAGAAAAGAGCTTCTATAAACATTTTTGTACTCACAGGAACTTTTACTCTGATTGCCTTGGGATATAGGATTAGAAGTGGCATTGTGTGCTTCCATACAATTTCCATAGGTGAAGCCAGTTGGGAACCATGAGAGACTCCCTAACAAATCTGAATCTTCCTAACTCTAGCTTATTTAAATTTAGGACACTTAGACTTCTTTGATGGCTCTGTCTCCTAAGTACAATTCTTTGCAAGTGGAGTCAATAAGGCACAGTATGCTTTGTCCTCCCTGGAATTTCATATGGAGGACCATGTAATAAGTCTTAAGAGTACTTTATAGTTTTTACTTTATAGTAAGGCTCTATTATTTCAGACTCACCTTCTAAATTTATCTTGGACCAACTCTGGGTTTAATTTTTGTTTTACTCTACCCATCAAGCTTATACTTCATCAGTCTTGCCTCTTTTTTTGTCCTTCAGAGAACTATGGGAGATGGAACTGGACAAGCTCAAGAATCAGGATGGTGAGATCAACCGGAACATTATGGAAGAAACTGAACGAGCCTGGAAAGCTGAGGTAGGGAGGGGATGATATCTCTGGAAACCAAGTCTATAAACCTCTGCTTGTCTGTCCAAAGCTAATCCCACGTGGATGTAAGTTTTAATAAGCCTTTTCCTTGTTTATTTAGATCTTATCTCTAGAAAGCCGGAAAGAACTGCTAGTATTAAAGCTGGAAGAAGCAGAAAAGGAGGCAGAGCTGCACCTGACCTATATCAAGTGAGCTATGTTCCTGGGACTGGAACTGACAGGCCTTAAGAGTTCAAGTTTAGGCTGTTACTTCACTGGCTTTCTGAAATCTTGTAAAGCTAAGTCCAGTTCTATACTGTCAAACTTATACTGTAATTTCCATTTGTACATTGAACTTCCCAAATAGGCTTAAGTTTCTATGGATTAACTTCTGATAATTCATTCATCTGTTATTTAGGCATTTGGAGGACCCAGGTAGAATAGTGTGAGGCAGAAAATCTTTCTTCCTTTGTTGGGAGACTCACGTTGAATATAGAACTAGTAAACATATGATTTACAGTGGGACAAGGAACTTGGAGCTCAGATGTTCTGAGACTTCTGTTGTACCTTAGTTTGACAAGTCCCACTAGTTTAACTCATTTTGCTATCTTAAAGAGAGAGGTCAGAGCTTCTTTCTCTAGATGTAAATTCTTATTGCTTTCTGGAAAGGTCAACACCTCCAACATTGGAAACAATCCGTTCTAAGCAAGAGTGGGAGACAAGATTGAATGGAGTTCGGATGATGAAGGAGAATGTCCGGGTGAGTCTAATGAAAAGCTGTAGATCAGGGCAGGGAAGAGTTTCTCTAATGTAGTCAATTTATGGCCTGTCTCGTTGTATTCACATACACATAAAAGAGTTGTTAAAGTTTCACAGAATTGTTTTCTGAGAGTTGAAAGCAACTTGGATGCCTATTTGGATCATTTCTGACAAATGATCCTTTATCCTTTGTTATAATAGGAATAATTATAATAATATTTTTTATTTTAGTTTTATTACTTATTTTTAAAATTATATTATTTAAATTTATAAATTTATTTTAAAAATATATAAATAATATATAAAAATAAATTTATTATTTAAAAACACTTTAAAATTTTCTAAGCTCTTTACAAATATCTTTTGTTATCCTCACAATAGCTCTGGGCGTTAAGTGATATTAGCCCCATAGATAAGGAAACTGAGACAAAGGTTAAATAACTTCTCCAGGATCACAGAGTTAGTAAGTGTCTGAGGTTGGACTTGAACCAAGTTCTTCCTGACTCCAGGTCCACCTCTCTCTCCACTATGCCACCTACCTGCTCTTTAGTCACTTTTAATGAAAGGAAGCTCCTTACTTTGACAAATAAGTAATCTATTTTATTTTTGTTTCAATGTATTTGTATCACATTTCCATCACTTTCCTTCTCCAAAATGAGGCTGTTGTGCCTCTTCCAGTTCACTGTTACAAGGGATTTTCTTAAATCTCTTTTCTAGGACCAATTTAATAACCATATTCAACTGGTGAGGAATGGGGCAAAGTTAAGTAGCCTTCCACAGATCCCTACTCCTACTCTGCCTCCACCCCCTTCAGAGGTGAGTAACCTGGCAATTGGGAAGTCCCCTCTCTGAGTGGTGGTCAAGTCTCTTGTCTCATATTATATTTGTGAAGCTATTGGAGCTGGCTCTGTTCAATTTAATAGTTACTCAGTGGTGTCTGCTGCCATATCCTAAATTTCCTTTTTTTTTTAAATCTCTCCCACTCTGCAGACAGACTTCATGCTTCAGGTGTTTTCACCTAATCCTTCCCTGGCTCCTCGGATGCCTTTCTCCATTGGGCAGGTTACCATGCCCATGGTCATGCCCAGTGCAGATCCTCGTGCCCTATCCTTCCCAATGCTGAACCCTGCTATCTCAAGGCCCAATCAGCCCTCCCCACCTCTACCTGTCACCCATGGGAGAAATAGTCCTGGCTTGGCTTCTCTTGTTGGCCCCCATGGTCCACATGTATCCTCTGCTACATCCCTCCCACCTCCACCAGGCTTGGGTGGTGTTAAGACTCCTACTGAATCTCACCGACCCCAGCCAGTGGACAAACTAGAAAAGATCCTGGAGAAGCTGCTGGCTCGGTTTCCACAGTGCAACAAGTAAGTTTCTTAAAAAGGATTACTATCCTGAGAGATATATTGGGGTACAGATACAAGTAGAAGACCCATGAAAGTCTCCACAGATAGGGAACAATATCTTCATCCCTGTAACCCTTTCCTTCTTTAGAGCACAAATGACCAACATCCTTCAGCAGATTAAGACAGCTCGAACCACCATGGCAGGACTGACGATGGAGGAGCTCATCCAGCTGGTGGCTGCACGATTAGCAGAACAGGAGCGCTTAGCAGCAAGTGCGCAGGTGAGCTGACTCCTTGGAGGAAAGTTCAGTTACAGAAAGCTTGTATTGTATAAAGTATTTAGGAGGGAATGGGTATTGTTCTTGGGATGCATAATCTATTTTTCTTTTTTGCCAGTCTGAAAAATACAGTGGCTCCTTTTCCAAAAATGCTTAGTTCACTGTAAACTTCCCAATTTTTAATTTTTATTTTTTGCCTACAGCCGCTTGGTCGGATCCGAGCTCCCTTGTTTCCTGCTCCCTTGGCTCAGATAAATACTCCCATGTTCCTGCCCTCTGCTCAGGTGTCTTATCCTGGGAGGCCTTCACATGTAAGAATGGGTTTCCTTGAAAGTCAGGATATAGGCAGTTTTAGTGGGTTGGGAGGTGGGAAAAAAAAGGATTCTTGCTTTGGGACCTGAGTTGGAATTGAGAAAATGGAAGGGAAATCCAGGCCAGGTTCTGCCAGTGTGTAGTGTTGGGAAAGGTTTGGTTTTAGAGAAAGGCACCTGAACTCTTTAGGTGAATGGGTGTGGATGTGGGCTCATGGACACACAGGAATGGAGCAATCTGGAAAGCTTGTCTCTGTTTGCCCTCTGGCAGGCGCCATCTACCTGCAAGCTGTGTCTAATGTGCCAGAAGCTGGTCCAGCCCAGTGAGCTTCATCCCATGGCCTGTGCCCATGTGCTGCACAAGGAGGTAGATGCCACATCCTTTTTATCCCTTCTTTACCTTCCTCTTCCATCTGACTGGCATGGTCATTAACTGGACAACAGTGTGAGTCTTTGCCCTGAGTTTAGTCTGGGTTATTTTGCTGAGGAACCTCAGATGGGAGGAATGGAATAAAAACTTGATCCTAGACTTAGACCTCTTCTCAAGATGGGTCAAAAGTTACTTAAAACGGATTTCCTCTGATAATCCAGTTCCTACATCACTAGTCAGAAGCAAGAATATTTACCCAAACTGTCTGCCTTGTGGGAATATCAGGATAAAGTCTTTATCTTTCCCACAAAGGGGGGAGGTAATGGTCCTAGATTTTGAGGGATGAGTATTGTGGATAAAGATAACCATCTCTGCATATGAAAGGATCATTATATGGAACAAATTGTATTAGGTATACCTCAGTGGCATTGGACTGTTGGAATTTCATATTCTTTCTAAAAGAAAGACCTGTTTATTTGCTCCAGATCTGGTCTTTTTGGGTACAGTGTCACACTGTCAGAACTTTTGGTCTAATTTCTATCCCTTATCCTTTATTGCTGGTCAAGTCAAGCCTGGCATTACCTGCTCCACCTTCTCCTCCTGTTCCCTCTCCCCTGATCCCCAATAGCAAACAACTCTTAACATTGAGGCTTCTCTTTCTCCTTTCCAGTGTATCAAATTCTGGGCCCAGACCAACACAAATGACACTTGTCCCTTTTGTCCAACTCTCAAGTGATGAACCTGTCTGGAAAGGAAGAAGAGGAGAGACAGATATGAAAGGAAGGAGAGGTTCAAGATTCTAGAGCTCTATATTTATACAGCAGTGTGTACTCATGCCATGTACATTTTTATTATATAGGTAATGTGTGTATAGAAAGTCTGTATGCAAACATTCATAAATGAAAGTATGTATATTATGCAGAATTTTCCGTTCCCCCTGGTCTTGCGGTTTCAAGTTGTACAAGTTGGTGGTACAAGTTGTAGAAAAAATAGTATGCACTGTAGTATTGAAATGATGGTATTCTTGCCCAGAATTATTTTCAAATACAGTATAACAGACAACACCTAGGAAGCTGCTTCTACTGTCTGACAACCTTGCTTTGATTTGGCTTGACCTGCAGCTCCATTTCCTTAAGTCTTATCCCTTCTTGTAGGATTGAATCATGGTGTTTGCTCGACTGTCTAACAAGATGCCTAACTTACTGAAAACCTCAAGAAGTTTCTGCATCATCCTAGACAAAAATGAGATTTGATAGAGAAAGAAATGTAATGCAAGAAAGTATGACTTTAGATTTGAATAATTTACTGTGTTAACGATCATTATTTTTATGTAGACAATAGGTTTACAGAGTATTGCAGTTTACATCAGCAGAATTGAATTCACAGTCTGAGAATAATATCAATCAAATACCCTTATTCCCCTTGCCACCCCACTTCCTGGATGCAGGTATATGTTCAGAGGCTGGCACAACCTACAGGTTTCTTCTATGCCTTGCCTCCATTGACTTAGGTTGTACCCTATCTGACAGAACAACTTCATAAAGTCCTCACCTTCTCCTTTGCTTCTGGTCTCCCAATCTATAGATTTCTAGCCCTTCCCCCCTCCCCCCCCTAAGGTTAAGGCAGTTGGTTCACAACCAAGTTGTTTGGTGTCCTTGGGTGAGCTCTTAGCAGGCACTGGGGTGAGGAGATCGCTGTGCAAATTCACCAACAGAATTATCTTGGGGTGGTTTTTGTAATCTTTGAAATAAGAGTACTACTGGGGGGCACATGTTCTCTGTAATTGGGGAAAATGGAGACCAAAGTAGGATGAGGAGGGGAGGCCTCCAGAAACCAAACCTCTTCATGTCATGGATTTTAGTTTCCAGGTTGCATTTTACAGGTAGGCATCTATGTACTGACCAGTATTACATTTTACCCTTTGGTCTTTTCTGGGGTTTTTTATTCCATATTGGGAAAAATCATACTTTATTAGATCTCTGAATTGTACCTTAAGCTATTGAGTCTTCATTCCTACAGGATGTAATGCTACATCTTTCCTTAATGGGAATCATCCAAGTGTGAATCAATCACCAACTCTTTAAGTGTCAGACCCCATATGAAAGAACAAAATTGTATTGTTATCAGTAACTTCTAGGTCAGTGTGAGTGGGCTCTGTTTTATTTTTCTGTAGCATCATGGAAATCATTCTCTACTGATTAGGTAAGAGTGGCAGAAGACTTCCTCTAGATCCATCCATCTCTTCCCCCATTTTTACTGTTTGCTGTCTTTCTTACCTCCCTTTCCATCTGTTCACCCAGGTGTTCTTTCCTCTCCTTTCTCTTTTCTTGTCTCTCTTGCCAAGATTCATTGTCTGGCCGTCAGGTCAATGAGATGGCCTGTATGAGTCACCTTTGGCATTTTTCAAATGGTCTGTTGCTGAACTGTAACTGAGGTGAGAGGTTGCTCTAGCACACAGGGCTTTTGTCCTCCATTTTTACCTCTGCCAGATTTCTCTGATTAATGTTTTTGCTTTTTATGAATGAATATCTACCCTCTTAACTGATTTTTACTCTGACTCCTTTGAGGCCAAAAATATGGTAGATAGGATTAGAGATCGATTCTTTTTTTTCCTTTCGTGATTCTCTTTATTATGATCTTCCTACCTCCCCTGAGCCTTGTAGGTGCTAGGCTACCTTTGATAACTCGCAGTGTTCCTAAAAATCTAGGAATCTAACTTGGGTAAGAGCAATAACTTCTAGTTATATCCAGAAAGCCTTTAGAGCCATGGGAGTGGAGGGAATATGAAGAGTGTGGGAGAGAGAAGCAGAGTTAACACCCCTCTCCTGTAGCAAAAGCCCTTGGATAAGCTAACCTTGAGCAGGATGACAATTGCTTCTGGAGAGGTAGATATGGGACCCCAGTGTTACTCAGTTCTTTCCCTTTTGTCTTAAGAACTATTTTTTTTCTTCAGAACTATTGTAAAGCAACACCAAGTTCCATTTATCCTCTTGCTTTGCTGGCCTACAAATGTGGACCCCGAGTAGGCCAAATGAGGAACATTGGAAATGGGATAGTGGCTTTTGAGGGTAGAATTAGAAAATAGATATATACATACATATCTTACAAGCAAGAAGCAGATACTGAGAGGGATTTTCTTTACATTTAAGAATTCAAGGTTGGTGGGAATTGTAAAAAGAAGAATTAAATACAACCAGTTTTCTCTTTAAAAAAATAAACAGGAGGGCTGCAAGACCAACTAACAAAAGTTGTTGGTTTTATGCCTTGGGAAGAGCTAGGGAAAAACCAGTTTTCCTCAGCTTTGGGTAGGGATTATAAAGCAGAAATTGGCCTTTTTGTTACATACTAGCAATCCCAAAGGTTTATTTACACTCCCAAGTAAAGTCCTAAGCTGGGAGGAAACGATCTTTTGAGATCATCTTGTCAATTCTGGGAGGTGCAGGGTACTTCCATCAGCCAGATCAGCACCAAGTGCAGTGGAAGGACAGGGACCACATGTAAGGTGGAGAAAGGAAGCTGTGGTTCATTATTCTCATTATTGGCTTATGGCTTGTGGGAACTTGCTGGGGCTCTGATCCACAGAGTAGCCAGGCTGTGACAGGAAATTCCAGAAACCTTCATGGGTTTTCTCCCCTTCTTCCCACCCCATTCCATTCCACAGACAGCCCCCATCTAGACTAGAAAAACGTGGTGCACAGGAGGAGGCTTTATCTGAAGGGGCTGAGGTGGATTTGAGGTTTCTTGTGTTTTACTACATTGGGTCCTCTGAGCTGTGGAAAGATGAACTTGTTCCCCTTGTGCCCAGCCCTAGGTGGCAATATAACACATGGGTTGGGGTGCCAGGGAACCAGGGGAAAGAATGGCACTCATTGTGGGAAGAAAAGCTTACAATGAAATGAGGAAGCTGCTATCTCTGGACAGCTTTGGTACTGAAGACAGCAATAGGACCAGAGAGCACTGAGTTTTGGAAGCTGTCAGTACTCTACCAGTGGCACTGGAATATGTTTCATCCCCCTCAATGCAACATTGGTACGGGGGAAGATGATAGGATGGGGAAAGAAGTCTGGGATAGTGAGGGAGTAGATGCCTGATCCCCACTTACAGCTGAACACAAAGGACATCCAGGCAGAAGTCCAAGGTCCCAACTCCATACTTGTTGAAAGTATTGGATTCTCTTCGAAGACTAAGGGGAAAAGTACCCTATTCCTTCACTGAATTCCCTAGCCTGCAAAGTGTTAGAAGACCATGGGAGCTTTATATCTCAGTAATGGAGGTGAGAAGAAAGGGAAAGAGTTTGATACCCTTTGATTGAGGAGTTCAACCTCTACCTTATTCCATTTAATCTCTTGGCATGAAATAAAGGGAAGAGGGGAGTGTAGGAGGTTGGGAAATCATCAAAATTCTAGTAGCAGTACTCTGGGAACAGGGTTCAGGCAGTGAAAAAAGTCATTTGCTAAGTGAACCTCAGTGGGAGAAATTTGATTTGTAATCTAGTTGCTAAAGGTACCTAAAAGTAGATGAAGAGGACTCTGGTCAAATTTTGCAAGTCAATAAGGAGGAATAGGAAAGGGACTATTAGTAACTAGAGTGTGGGAGTCAGTCTGCTTCTTTCATGACAACTGGAGTGCTTTACCAAATTGGGTCTTCCTGGTAGGGACATATGAGATGGTATTCTGTGTAGATGGCAAGGCCTGAAACTGGAACTGTTCTTCCTATGTACTGCTTTTCCCTAACTTCTCCTTTTCCTGTCTCTGCCCTTTTTTCCATTGCCTATCCTCGCTTCCTCCCCCAATAAAAATCATTTAAATACCCCATCTATTCACAAGTTTTAAAAAATTCACCCCTGTAGTCAAATTAGGGTTGTTTATATAGGTTCTACACAAAAATAAGGGACTATTGTTCATTATCCCCTGCTGAAGAGAACCAGGGCAGGCCATGTCTAATCCCAGGACACCAGCAGGGCAAAGGCTGGGTATGGTACCAATACTGGGAATGAGGAAATGAGTGGGATTTGGGTTGAGAAGAACTAGGTGAAATTTTTAGGGATGAAGTTTCAAGCAGCAGAAAATTTCTTAGCTGAGGTTTGAAGTAACCAAGGGGTTTCCTGCCATTGGAGAGCTTCCTTCTTTCCTCTTTTCCCTTCTAAGGACATTATCCCTGTGGGACGCACCTTGCCAGTATCTTCTGTTTCTCTCCGGTCAAGATAGGCAGGCTGGTGGGTAAGAGTCCTGAGGTGCTCTGGTCACATGTTCTATCTCCATGACTCCTGCCTGTGGCCAGATTAGATAGCCATAGAGGGCCTGGGAGGCCTGGAGGGCCCCTCACTTGAGCAGAGAGATGTCATCAGCAAAGTCATCCTGCTGACGGCGCAGACAACGGAGGCAGCGCCATTGGCACACCATGAGGCAGAGTGGAAGCATGAAGAGAGCACAGATGGCAGCCATGACATAGGCGATGGTCATGAGGGTTGACTCATCTGTCTGTGGAATATTGTAGCCACAGTCCTCCATGTTGGCTGTAATAAAGGGACCTTCCACTGCTGCTGTCCGGAACTCATCATGCACTGTGGAAGGGAGCAGGAAGGTGGTGTGTGAGTTAGCACAGTTCTTGTGCCTGAAGGTAGTTTGGGTTAGACATGGAAAAAAACTTTATAAAACTGAGACCCTAGAATTTGGTTCTAATGGAAGCTGTCAAAGCTCCCTTCTTTAAAGATTTTTTTAAAGACTTGGATAAATAACCTATCCTAGGAAAGGAGCAGCCAATCAACCAGGCAAAGGGAGTATTCTTCAAGCCTCAAGAATCTTTTGTTTCTTTTAGGGCCACATAATTACAGCCCTACACCTACACACCTAGGGATAGCTGCAGTCTTGTTCTCTGACCTACCTTTCCCAAGTGATGGTGTCCACATTCATCTTTGTAAGCTAACTACCATCAAGTGGTATAAGTTCATCTTTCCCTGGACTCTAGAACATCACAGCTGATCTGGGGTGACCTCTGGTCTCTTGGGCTTTCAGCAGGAGTCACTATGCTTGAATTATAGGGTCAAGAAGCAAGATAGGTAGATATCGACAATTCTTGCTCCGAGTGTTAACTCTGAGGGACAGGCAACCCCTCACAAAGTTGGCACAGTCCCACATGCCCTAACTATCCAACCAGAATACATATAGATCCTCTGGCTTCCCAAAGGCTGTACTCTCACCATGGCAGGCGCTGACAGCAAAACCAATTCGTTTGTGGGCTCGGTCAAAGACAACATAGAAACCTTCCATGATCACAGCTCCCATAACGGTGCCCGTTGATGATTGTGAGATGGCAAATTTGTAGCAGTCATCTTGAGATGTGGCAACGTCCTCCACCGGCCTTAGGTATTGCTGGGAGTAGATCATCACAGGGTGAAGGAGATCTCACTTAAACACCCTACCTTTTCTCTAGTCCTGAGAGACTCACAGATCATCCCAATAATTCATTTTTAAACATGTTTGCTTCTAATTTGATCGTTACAGCTTTCCTATGAGATAGAGCATTTGGGATGAGGAAACAGAATCAAACACCTTGCCTATTTTGAGACCCAGTTTCCAGAAAGGCTATTTCATTTGTTCTTTTCCATATTTGTTTTGTTCCCATTCAGCATTCTCCCCCTCCCAACCCACATTATTTACCTTCCTTTTCCTGATTCCACTTTGGCTAAGGAAGAGACATACCTGTGGCAGGATGGTGATTCGGAAGGACTGATTAGTGACTTCACCCATTAGGTAGAGTGAGATGACTGGAAAGATGTTCCAGGGTGTAGTACCAGCTTGCCAGCATACCAGCTGCTCCCCTAGCCAGAAGCCATCTGGGAATTTCTCTGTCTGTCTTGGCCAAGAAGAAATAAAAGTTGGAAGGACTAGTTATAAGAAAGTGGCCTCTATTACACTTTGCTTATTTTTTGGCATTGCAAAAACTTCTCACTTGTGCAGCCTGATAGAAAATAGGACTAGAGAAGGGAGAAACTGAGTCACATACAGTGGAGAGTATCTAAATAATGAATTTACTAGAAATGTCCATTAATCAGTTTGAAGAAATGGGAAGAGGAGTCAGATTGGGATGGGGAAGTAAGAACTACCTTCATCCATTTGAAGACTTGTCATTTGTTTTGACATTATTTTGCTTGGCTCTAGAGAACAGAGTTAGAACCATTGGATAGAGCTTATAGGATAAAGCTTTTGGATAATGAAAAAAGAATGGATAAAGCTTTTGGATAATGAAAAAAGAATTACCTGGAGGTCTTCAAATAGAGATTGAACCACTGGGGATACTGTAGAAGAGATTCAGGTTTACTATATGCACTAGACTAGATGGTTTCTAAAGAGGCTGTTCATTCTATAATTCTTGAGACAGATGGGGACAAGAGGAAAGCTTGAAGTGGAAGATAGGACAGTAGAGAAAGATGGGAAAGACCAATGTGCAGATATGGCTGCAGCTCTAGTCCCTAGTGCTGCAGCACTATATCGCTGCATTCCATACAGATCTCATTTGATTTATTCTTCCTTTCCCCCCAATTCCCTTCAACACCTAACTGTGTAGGTGCGTCTGTTAATTCTACTGACCGAGGAGGCCGTCTTGATGGACTTGACTGCAGCCTCAAACACTTTCTTGGGCAGTCTCAGGTTGGTGGTACCACTGTCCACAATACTCTTGTCATAGTTGTACTAGAGAGGAGAAAAGATGTTTGTGCAGCCAAATGTCTTTGGGTATGAGGTGGTAGCGGTGTACTGGTCAAAAGTAAACTGGTCACCAGTTGGTCCAAGAAGTCTTGGGTGTAGATCAGCATAGCTTTCCTTTGTCTCTGAATTGCCCCAGCTAGAACCCCGCCTATCCACAGATCACCAGGATCGCCCTTTCCCAATAATGCAATCCAAAGGCCCACAGACCTTACAATTGGCCTTGCTACGGTGCTTTCAGGACCACTAGACCCTATGTATGCACCCTACAGCAAAGCTTTCCTGTAGCTATTATCTCTTCCAATTAGAATGTGAGCTCTTTGAGAGCAGAGACTATCTTGCTTTTCTATTTGTATTTCTAGTACTTAATATGGTTCTTGATATATTGTAAAGATTAATAAATGTTTTCCCATTCCATTCAAAGAGCTCCTAAGTCATCATCATAGTCATAGGTCTAGGGCCGGAATAATCTAATGCTAACTTACATTTGTGTAGTGCTTTTTAATTTTTCAAAACAGCTTTTGTAGCTATTGTCTTTTTCAACCTTGAAGATTACATTGGGCAAGGATTACATTAGGTCTTTTTGACAGATGAGGAAATAGAGATTCAAGGAAGTTAGCTGCTTTTCTTTGTTGTTGGTTGCTTGTTTTTAATTTATTTAAGGGGCAATGGGATTAAGTGACTTGCCCAAAGTTATACAGCTAGGCAATTATAAAATGTCTGAGGCAGGATTTGAACTCAGGTCCTCCTGACTCCAGGGCTGGTACTCTATCCACTGCACCACCTAGCTGCCCCTTAACTGCTTTTCTTAACTATGTATATTTGAATTAGTGACAGAATTGGGACTAGAATGTGGGTTTCTTCCTGTCTAGTGCCTGTATTCTTTCCCCTAGATCACAAAACATGGCTTTTCTGTGAACACTCTTCCCAGTCTCTGCCCTACAGATGGAACTCCTGCTGTTACTGCTGAGTTATTGATTAAAACAGAGATTCCTTTCCCAGTTCTTCCCAAAGTCTAGTACAGGCTACACCTATACTAGACCTATCATCCTACTTCTTAGTAAGGACCCCAGCACTCAAAATGAAACTTCTCACTCCCAGTATTCCTGGTACTCTTACCTCCTTGCAGTCCATTTTCAGGTCCTGCCCATTGATCTCCACCCGAACAATAACAACTTCATAGTACCACTCTCGTCGGATAGGTGTATACCACAGACTGCCCACATACAGGGAATGGTCAATGCCCCCAATGATCTGGAGAAGAGATAGGTCCAAGCTTGTGTCACATTCCCAGTCCTCATTATGGAACTAGAAGCTCAAGGTCTAGGAACCTGGGAGCATGGGTATGTCAATTCTCAGATGTAGCAGAGTAACAAAAAATATTAGATGCTTCTTTTAATGGAAGGGCCCTTTGGAAATCATGGTTTTTATTTCTCTCCTAGCAGACATGACTGATCCTAATCCAGCCCAGAGAGTTTGGGGATTTTCTCCTTTAAAAATTTCTATTCAACAAGGAGACATTACATCTCTTCCAGGCACTCATTTCACTTTCCTTTTCACTAACCTTTTTTTGTTAGAAGTCATTTAAATCTTACCCTCTTGCTTTTGTTGCAATTTGTCTATTGCTTTCCTTTTAATGGGAATGGAGAGCCACTCATTATTTTCCTCTTAAAGGTAAGAAAACCTACTTCTGCTTTGGACTAAGTAATGTCATTTCTTTTAACTTTTTCTGATGTTTGTTTTTCATTCTTTAATCATCTTTGTCTCTCATCTGACCTCAGTGCAAATTTTCCATGAATCTTTTTAGTGGTAGAGCCTGAGACTTGCCCAGGGAAAGATCTGTCCAGCATTAAGAAAAAGGATTACCAGCCCCTAAATTGCATCTGGCTTAGCCCTGGATAGGGAAAATGCCAGCTGGCATCTGCTTAGCCACTCTGCCACTATCTACCCCAGTACTCACTTACCATGCTCCCACCAACTGAGGCCAATGCCTCAGACTGGTTGAGACTTGGGAAGCCAGTGCCACATAATTGTAGGGAGAAAAGGTTGGGTACTTGAGTCTGCTTCACGAGAGAGTCGAAGAAGGGCTCCAGGCTGTCATCCGGCTGTCAAGGAGACAAGTGGAGAGTGAAACCTGGGACAGAGTCACTGGGTCAAGAGAATTACAGGAAAGAACACTGTTTGCATGCCAGATCAAAAGCAGTTGGAGAACCCTGGGAGTCCCCTTAAAGGGTTATCTTGGAAATAGCCTTGGTGCAGAAAGGTACTTTTGGAAGCTGAGGGCAGATTGGTTGATGCTGAGGGGCAATGATTGTACCAACCGCGGGGTGTTGGTGAGTTCTTATGGGATCTTTGAAGTAGGGTCCTCCTTTTTTTTTTATTTTTATTTTTTAGGTTTTTGCAAGGCAATGGGGTTAAGTGGCTTGCCCAAGGCCACACGGCTAGGTAATTACTAAGTGTCTGAGACCGGATTTGAACCCAGGTACTCCTGACTCCAGGGCCAGTGCTTTATCCACTGTGCCACCTAGCCTCCCCCAGGGTCCTCCTTTCTATCCTATCCTCTCAGACATGCTTAAACCTTTCCAGCTTTATGGAAGTCTCACTCATTAAAAAAATATCTTTTGGTTTTTATATAATTTTCATTGCCAAATGTATTCCCTACCCCCCACTCACCCATGCTTTAAAATCTCTAAAGAAAATCCTTTTCAGTGTTTCACTTAGTGTTTCACTGTTTAACTTTCCTCTAGTTAATTTTTTTATTTTTGTGCTTCAGTTGAAGCCCATTCCCACTCACTCCAGTTCCTCCCTCAGGTGGTCCCTTCCTTTCCCCTCCATAAACCTTCCACCCCAGTGATAGCACCAGCCCTCTCTTTCCTCACCCTGGCGATCTCAGCATAGGCCAGCCCCAGAATGCCTTCCCAGTTAGAGCCATTGATGAAGAATTTGTCAGACTCAGTGATGGCAGCGATGTTGGCACGGACAGTGACATTTGGGCCATGAGGGATGCTTACTAGATCAGTGCCCAGTTCGCCCTCCCACTTGCCCTGGGTGTAGGGTACATATACACCCTTCCGCAAGTCCCGATAGGTGCTGGATCTGTGAAGAAAGGGCAAGAATAAAGGGGTGTGTATGTGTGTGTGTTTTAGGAATAAGAAAGTCACTTTTTTTTTGCAAGGCAAATGGGGTTAAGCGGCTTGCCCAAGGCCACACAGCTAGGTAATTATTAAGTGTCTGAGACCGGATTTGAACCCAGGTACTCCTGACTCCAAGGCTGGTGCTTTATCCACTACACCACCTAGCCGCCCTGAAAGTCACTTTTAATAACACATACTAGGTAATACAAAATCTATAACTTGGACTCCAAAGAAATAATAGTAATGCCCTACTACCTTTTCAGTGGGATGCTTATTTCTACCTTAGTTGGGACTCTGCATTCTTCTTCCTAGAATTCTATCTATATCTAGATCTTCATAGATCAGGGCTAAAGCCCGCAGACAACTCATTTTTGTCCTGAGAACACAATGGTTAAGGGTACCATACAATTTGACAAAGGGAAGTAGGACTGGAGCTCCTTCAGCAACTGACCCATCAGCTCATTTCCCTACATCTTGGGCCAAGGCCTTATGGGAAACAAGCCTGGGCATTGTGCATTGTGCCTGGTGCCAGAAGGGCAGCCAGGGGCATCTCTTCCTCTCCCAGTTTGGCTGAGTTCCCAGAGAAAAGGACTCATTGACTCCCTTGCTGCATTGGGACCTGGTGGTGCCAACCGGGTGACAGAGAGTGTGCCAGGAAGAAACGGTAGGGAACCCTTAGAGCAGTTACAAAGAGGATTAAGATTTGAGCAAGCTCCAAGGTGTAGGTAATACACTGCTAATATATATATAGCACTCCATCTATATGTAATCACCTTATCTATTTGAATATTTCCCACCCATTTACTTATATCCATGGATTCAAATACTTGTGAGATCTTACACTTAACATAATGGCACATAACCAGGGCTTGAGCTATTAGAGAGGAGGGTCAAAGAAAGGAATGATTCTTCTTCATTGACCTTGACCATGCTCCCTGCTTATCATCTGCTTAGGGAGGTGAGAAGAGAGAAAGAATTAAGAGGTATGTGGAGTTCACATATGCTCTGAAGAGCCATGTGGCCCCAAAATGAGGGTGTTTCAGAAGTGTTCTTATCTCTTCCCCTCTTCCTTTCTGTCTGCCTCTTACTTGCATGTATCACCCCTTTTCTAATTCATACATACACTAGTGAATCCATGATTCTCCTTCCACACCCGTGTCATTGATTTCTTCCAACTATGGTTTTCCTTCCTTCCTATCCTAAGTAGAGTTTTCAGCTCAGTTCATTATCTCTCTGGCCCTTTATCCTACAAAACTGCCAAATCTGTCTAGGGGGAACTCTTCCCTATGTCTGAAAGGGGAGGGGGTATATTTCATGGGGAAGTTAATAAGCATCTCTACTCTGAACTACCTGACTTTCACCCAGGTTAGCCCATCATGCTGGAGGCTGATGAGTGTGGCTGTGGCAACTGAGGACCACCAGTGGACTGAAGGATGAGGTAGACCCTCCCATCTTCCACATATAACCCTTACTACTTCCCTGCAGCCTATAGTGTCCAGAAGCAAGCAGCTATGCCTGCTCACTTCTCAGTGAATGAGTGTCTCTGTGGCTTTGCTTCCCCTACCAGCCTTTCATCCTCAGCCTATAACCCCTCAGAATATGCCCTCTTGGTCTTGCTCCTCACCCTCTCAGTCACTAGCTCCTCATTAGAGAATTAAGGGATCTTGATTCCTCTATCTCTAGGAGAAATGGATTTCTAGGATGGGACTGGGAGTTGGGGTGGGATGTCCCTCCTCCTAATCTTCCCTGCACTTACAGCTGTCTCCGGTAGTATCGATGCAAGAAAGGGTGGGGGGCAGCTCCTACTGCAAAGTTACTGCTGCCTGTGTCCACTAGTATGTTGAGCTGTAGAAGAGAGAGAGATGTTATTAGAGAACAAGACACTGTTATACCTTTCTCTTCCTCCCAGTCACATTCTCTTCTTTTTTAATGAATAGGAATGAAGATGTTGAGTCATGGCTAGCAAGAACTTAGGATCCTCTCAGAATGGTCATCAGTCAAGTAATGGGTAAACAGCAACAGGTGTCTCAGAAGCCCTCTTGTATTTATCCCATTATCCTTTTCTTATGCCTGTATCTTTCAAAATTCAGAATATAAAACTAGAAAGGATCCTAAGAGATCATTTAATCCAATCCACTCACATTACTACTACATTTGACCTCTTGGTATCCAGTTTTGCCTTTGATTTGGCCTTTATCTACTGAATTCTGTTTTTCCTCTTTTTTTTTCCTGGTTGCCCCAGGAAGTAGCACACTCATCAAGCAGCCTGGCCATTTTGCCCAGCATCCCTCCATTCCAAATACAGCTATTTTGGGGACTTCCCTCAGCAAACAAAGATGATCTGTGTGGACTGACATGTATGTGCACATACATGTGCACATCCCAGAATCTTGAGTTGGAAAGGGGTTACCCAGTCTGAACACCTATCTCAAGAGAGATCAACTTTACAACATAACTTAACAAAATCTCTGACTTGAAACACCTCTAACACGAGGAAAACAATTCCCTTGAAAAGTACCCCCTTCTTTTTTGGGGTAGGTCTAATTATTATAGGATTTTTATTTTGATGAATCCTAATTTTGCAATCTCATCCCATCCATTACTCCTAGTTTGGACCACTTGGGACCAAGCAAAACAAGTCTAATCCCCATTTCATGTGAAAGCCCTTCAAACGCTTGAAAACAACTCTCATGTACCCCAAGACTTCATTTCTCTGGTTCTTCCCTACCACCTATTCCATCTTTCCTGCCCCAATTTTTCATCTTTTCTCTTTGCTTGACCTCTCCTTCTTGAGGCTGCTAAGAACCTAATATGAGCAGAGTGCTGTGCTTGGTATTTGAATGAAGACATACATGAAAAATTACTGCTTCTGGAGGAAACCACAACTAGCTGAGAAAAGACAAATCTAACTTTCTCTCATGTTTTACATGTCTATTCTCACCTTTGTTAACTATTTCTGGTCCCTCTCCCCTACTTCCTCTCCCTCATATCTCCCGCAATACCCACTATCTACCATCTTCCCTGTCTCTCTGATCCAACTACTTTTTCTCCTACTTCTTGCCCTCCATTTTCCCTTGATTCTATTACTCTTCCACTGTTTCTTCTCCTGAATGCTCTAACTTCCAACCCTTCTGACCTAACTCTGGGTAGCCACCAACTCCTGAGTAATTTAGAACTTTCAGAGAACAATCAGGGGAGATTCAGAGACTTAGGGGAGACTCAGCAGTTTAGATTGCTCTCCCTTGAAACTAACCAGTTCATGAGTTAAAGTTGTTCCTTTCCTCCACAATATCCTCACACCCCTGATGAATGGGATATCGCAGGTCCCCTCTATAGCATCTTGACTTTCCTAGGCATAGGTAGTTCCATTCTCTCTTAAACTCTACAGTGAAGAACCACCTTTATAGTTTCCTTGTGACTTGTTGGGAGACTTTCATTTTGAAGAAGAGACCATTGGAAATGAACTGAGCCTGCTTAATCAGGCTCAGGAATTAGTCCTACCTATTCTCTGATTCCCCTTGTAAGGGGACAGTGATGGGGATTCCAGTGGTTTAATCACATAGGAGCACTGTCCCACTTAGGAATGTCCAGACTCTAAATGGAAGTCCTGTTCCTTCCTCCAAACTCACTCATTTATATTTATTCATGTTCTTTAATTATTAATTGGGACTCAGTAGTACACAATTTTTGCATATAGTTCTACTAGGTTTCCTGTGTGGGGAAAAGTTGCCTCAGATCCTTTGCTCCATCTTCAGCCTCTTATCACATTTGGTTCCTGGTATCCTCTTCCTGAAGGTTTCTTCTGAAAGCTATGCCTCCCCAGACAAGTGTGGCCCCTCATCCTGTTCCCATTGCAGTCTTATTCTTCACTTGATATACGTTCTAGAGAATAGCATTGACAATCTTCCTAAAGCATGTTGGGCAAACCTTTCTAGAGGTTACTTTCTGGACATTATTCCTGTCCTCCCATTTCTTTTCAAATAATTGCCATTTTCCCTTTTATTCAGTCATCTTTGACAAACTGAAGGTATGAAATTAAAGTTGTTTTAATTTGCATTTCTGTTTTTTTTTGCAAGGCAATGGGGTTAAGTGGCTTACCCAAGGCCACACAGCTGGGTAATTATTAAGTGCCTGAGGTCGGATTTGAACTCAGGTACTCCTGACTCCAGGTTCAGTGATCTATCCACTGCTCCACATAGCCGCCCCCATTTCTCTTATTAGTGATTCAGAACACTTTTCCCCATATGGTTGTTGAGAGGTTACTTTGTATACTTTGCTTTACTTTTTTTTTTTGAGAACTGTTCATATTTTTTTGTCCATTTTTCTATTGAAGAATGACCCTTGTTATATTTTTGAATGAGTTTTCAATATATCCTGAATTTCATTTTAGAGAAAATTGTTGCATAGATTTCTTCCCTTTCCCCCATTAATGATTTCCTTTCTAGCTGCACTGATTTTGTTTGTGAAAAAAAGGTTTTAATTTTGTCATCAAAATCGTACATTTTATTTCCTTTGTTCCTTTTTATCCCTTGTTTTGTCAGGAACTCTTCCCCTATTCACACACACACACACACACACACACACACACACACACACACACACATATATGTATGTATAGGTGTGAACGGTATTTCCCTAATTTTTTATGATATCCTTTTATATGTAGGTCATATATCCATTTGGAGCTTGTGTGTGAAATGCTACTTTGATTAAATTATTGTTTCAATTAATTTATAATTGAATTTCTAGTATTCTCTTAGTAGACCACTATATTGCTTGCAAAAGTGATTTTATTTCTTGTCTATGCTTATTCTTTCAATTTCTTTTTCTTGTTTTCTTACTATAGCTAGCATATCTAGAACTATGTCAAATACTAGTGATGATAATGACCATTCTTGCTTTACTCCCGATCTTATTAGAAAGGCCTCTCTTAATGTTAGCTGTTGATGTTAGATAGCTATTATTTATCATATTAAGAAAAAGTATATTTCTTTTTTAATATTTTAAAAATAGAAATGAGTATTGTATCTTGTCAAAATCTTGCCACATTTATTGATGTAAAGTGATTTTATTGTTTTTGTTATTAATATGGTCTATTATATTTATAGTCTTCCTAATATTGTCTCAATCCTATATTTTTGCTAGGAATTCAACCTAGTTATACTGTTTAATGTTTTTAATATATTGCTAAGACCTCCTTGCTAATATTGAATGATTTCGTGTCAATATTTATTCGGGATATTGGTCTTTAGTTGTTTTTTTTTTCCCTGTTTTGTCTCTCCCAGATCAAAATTATATTTATATAATAGATTAGATTTGGATTACTTCTTTTTCTAGTCTTTCAAGTAGTTTATATAATATTGGAATTAATTGTTATTTTAATGTTTGATAGAATTCACTTGTAAATCCTTTTAGGTCTAGAGTTTGTTTTTTTTCATTTGGGAGTTCATTTATAATTTTTTCAATTTGTTTTTTCTGATATTATGCTGAAATGATCTATTTATTTTTCTCTGAACTTGGGCATTTTATATTTTCATAAATATACATTTCAGTTATGTTATTAAATTTGTTCACATATATTGGGCAAAATAGTTTACAGCAATTTCCTTTGTTTCTTCTTTCTTTTGAATTCTTTTTTCATTCTTAGTATTGGTAATATGGTATACTTCATTTTCTTTTAAAGTCAGACTATCTAATGATTATTTTTATTGGTTTGAAAAAGGCTCCTTGGTTTCTTCTCAATTATTTTTTTTTATTCATTAATGTATTCTATGTTTTTGGTTGATGAAAATGTTTAGCAACATAAGTTTTCCTTTAAAATTGCTTTGGCTAGATCTCAAAAGTTCTTTGTTTAAATTATCTATTACTTCTTTTTTTAATTTTTTTAAATTTTTTTTCAAGGCAATGGGTTTAAGTGACTTGCCCAAGGCCACATGGCTAGGTAATTATTAAGTGTCTGAGGTTGGATTTGAACCTAGGTATTCCTGATTCCAAGGCCAGTGCTTTATTCACTGCGCCACCTACCCGTCCCTGAATTATCTATTCCTTCTAATTTGTTCTTTGACCCACCAATTCTTTAGAACTAAATTATTCAGTCTCCATTTATGTTTGAACAGTTTCTTCAACAGCCTTTTATTGATTATAGTTTTTATTTTTTTGTGGGCAGCAAATGATGTATTCCATGTCTGAGCTTTTCTGCATTATTTTTGAGATTTTTTTTAAGCCCAAGAACATAGTTAATTTTTGGAAAGATATTATGCACAGCTAAGAAATATTCTCTATTTCCATTCAGTAAACTAAATACATTTTGATCTATCATATCTATTATGAAATTCTATTCAGATTTGAATTTTCTTTTTTTATTTTGTTATTGTTTATGACTTAGATACACTACAATCCCCAACAAGTAGATTATGTTTTTTTCTGATTCAATGAACTTCTCCAGTAAATACTTTGAAGCTATGTCATTCATTACCTAATTATTATGCATTGATATTTCTTTGACTAGAACCACTTTTAGGAATTTTGAACCTAGATAAGTCTCACTTTATGTTTTCTTGTCCCACTTTCTCCCTTCTATAGATTATAATAAAATTTTTTTTTTAGGTTTTTGCAAGGCAAATGGGGTTAAGTGGACTGCCCAAGGCCACACAGCTAGGTAATTAAGTGTCTGAGGCTGGGACTTGAACCCAGGTACTACTGCCTCCAGGGCCAGTGCTCTATCCACTGCGCCACCTAGCCACCCCATTATAATAAATATTGATAGTTTTTTTTTTTAAAGAAAAAGTCTTCAAATGGCAACTTGATGGTGTTTAAGTAGAGGGAGGGCAGAAAGGAGAGAAAAACCCATTCTAGTTATGACCATGGTATGTATGTGTGTGTGTGTGGGGGGGGGGGGGTGTTGCTGGTTTTACATTTAAATGAGGCTCTATTTCTGACATTCCTTCTTTCCCTATCTGACAGAAACAAGGTCTCAAGTAGTTTTCTTCTAATGTACCTCTGCCTTGACTCTGCCATTCTGCCTATCCCTAGATGACTGGGCAGGCCCAAGAGTCTCTATTTGGTTATTGTCTCTAAGTGCTCAGGGGACTGATCTTGCAGGGTCAAGGCTAGGTCATGGCCAGCCAGCTGACAAACAAGCTCAACATAATCCCTGGGGGTTCTTCAGATGAGACCAACTTCAGAGGAGGAAGAGCTAACAGGTTCCAGTGGGAACAGATATGTACTTAGATGAGAGATATACCTAGAACTGGCACACTCAGGATGTCCTTGCTCTTCTAAGTCATACCTGTCTTTGTTCTCACTCTTTATTCTGACAGCCCTGGGACAAAAAGTAGAAGATAGCTCCAGGACAAAGTGACAGAGTGACCTCCCCAGGTCACATATATGATCTGTGTTCCTTACTGCCCTTAATCTGGCCTAGAGTGATGAGAGCTCTGCCAGTTTTTAAAAGTTTCCCAGAAGACATTGCAATTTCCCTTGGCAGCCTTTTCCATTGTCTGAAAGGCTCATTCCAATTTTGCCTTCTTTTTGTCTTGTCCTTAGGAGAGATGGATAACAGCTGATTGTCCTCCTTTGTATAATATACTCCAAACCATAGATTTCTGAAACCCCTGAGAGGCAGGGCAGGTTAATATTTTCTTCAGTTTAGGAGTAAAAACTAACAGTAAAAAGAAGATGAAAACATGTGTCAAAATTGAGATAGCTTGTTTAAGTCTCTACTCTGGTTTGGTTTGTGACCTTGTCTCCTATTTGAAGAAAAGTCTCTTTTTTGAACTGACCAGGAAGAGCAGCTCAAATGATACCAGAATTGAAAGAGAAGACATATTGATAGGGTTTGGAATGGATGACCCTGATGGCTGATTTCCAGATCCTCTACTCCCTGCTTTGGTGCCCTCCACAAAAGTTTTTCAATTTTTTTTTCCTGAAACCAAGTGGTCTTTGAGGGTTTTTCCTCCTTTGTGGGCCTTCTCAGGACAATGGTCTCTGCTTCTTGGGATGCCTGGAAACTGTGGGCTTTTGAGATAATCTCATTTACTTCCTTGAACTGGAATTCCATACCTGAGCTCCTTACCGGAGACATGAACTTGGAATCTGGTGGTTTGCTCTGCTAAGGGCAGACAAAGGGCACAGATGTAGCCTCCAGCCTGGAGCCCAGGGTTGCTGGGCCCAGGCCAAGTATCTTCCTTTCTCACAGAATCAGCTGACACCCAAGCAAACATGAGCTTTCCCAGAGGTTGGCCTCTGACTCAAAATCAAAGAATTTCAGAGTTAAAAGAGACCTCAGCAGCTATTTGGTCCAATTCACTTCCCCTTAGAATTCCTACTGTCACATATTCTACACGTGGTTCCCCAAAGGGATTGCATGAATGCTTCCATTAAAGGGGAGGCAATCATCTTTTTCAATGTAGTCTTTCAAATCCTTGAAATCAACTGAGACTGATCTCTAGGCTAGCTTCTTCAACATGTCCTCATCCTGTCATAGATGACTGATAAAGATGTCAACCTGTCGAAGATGTTGAGACTCCCCCCCCGCCAATGTGGTCCCAACAGATTAGAATGTTATTGAGAAATGTTTAACAAAATAAATGAAATTATAATCCAATTTAAATAATGTCAATTTGTGATTTTTCTAAGTTAATCTGCAGTCTGCAAACATGTTTCCTTTTGAGTTTGACACTACCAGACTAGAGGTTCTTTTGGGTTGCCTTACTTTGGGAATTCTTCAGCTTGTCAGTGTCCTTCCTAAGAGCTTAATAAATGTTTGTTTACTGACCATCTGACTGAACTGTGTTGAACACCACCAAACTGACTAGGTAGTCTGCTCAGACTAGTACAGTGGGACTATCACCTCTTTATTTCTGTAATATTAAATGTACCTTACACTCACCCCAAGAATTTCATTAGCTTTTTCTGGCTGTCATATTACACCTGTTGATTTGTGTCACATGAAAATGGCAAAATAGGGACTTGAAACTCAAGATAAGTAAGAAAATGATAAGAGAGACCATCTTGGATTGCCTTGATGAATGTGCTAAGCTGGAAACCTGGGCATGAAAATAAAATAATTCCTCTGTTCTCAAGGAGACTACAATCTAGTGAGGGAAAATCATGAACACAGGGGAGGTAACACAAAATATCTACCAAGTAGACACAGTGATTTTGGTGGGTGAAGAGTACAACTAAAAGGATCAGAAAAGACTTCATATAGGAAATGGTACTTTGGTTCTAGCCTTGAATGGAGCTCAGAATTCTGAGTGGTAGATTGTGGAAGGAGAACATTTCAAGCATTAGGGGGCTGACTCATAGGGTAGTTTGGTTGGGACATGCTTGGGGAGACGCACACACACACAAAAAATATTTAATTGCTTAAAACTGCACTAATACTTTCAACATCTTGTATACATATATATATCCATGCACATTCTAGAGCAGATTATATTCCTCAATAGAATATATTCTATATTCTAGTATTATTATTATAATATTGTAGTAGAATATTTAGAATATATTCCCCAGTAGCTTCTTGTGGTTAGGAAATGTCTCATTTTTGTATTTGTATTTCCAGAATTTAGCACAGTGTCTGGCACAGAGCAGATCTTTAATAAATTCTTACTGAGTCTTTGGAAGGAATGTCTAACAATGGAAGACAGAATCAGGCTCAAATGGAGCAAACCTAGTAAGATGAAATTTAATAGGAGGCATCTATAAAATTGACTTTTTTATATCCACTAGTAAGTACAGAATAGAGGAGACAACAGTATATATGCAAAAGATCTGGGGTCTTTGCTTATTTGCAAACTTTCTCTTTTGCAACAGAATCCTTTTGCTCTTCCATTCTCCCAAGTTTGTAACCTTGATATTATTCTGGATTCTTCATTCTCCCTGGGTCTGATTTCTCTTTATGCCCATAGTAACCAACTTTGAGTAGGTACTTTATTGCCTTTCAAACAGACTATTGCACAAACTTCCAAATAGGTCTCTCTGTTTCAAGTCTCCTCATTCCAGTCCATCCTTTATACAGCTGCCAGTGATTTTCCTTAAGAGCAAATGACCATAGCTTCCCTCCTTGATTTCATCTATTCAGGAGCTACCTGTGATATTTACAAATGTATATTGACTCCATTTCTGTAACTTTGAGAAGTCAAATGACCACACAGCAGAATATGTCAAAGATGGGATAGAGCACTCTGGTCTTCCTGACTATGTGAGCTTACCTCTCTATCTATTATACAATGTTTCCTCATAGTTTTACCAAGAAAATTAAGACCAGACATTTCAAGATCCCTTCTATCCCCATTTCTTCATCTCAAATCCTCTCAACATAACCCTCCATCTTTCCAACTAGAAAGATAGGTTGATTCCAGATGATATAGGACTTTAAGTGCCTAATAGGGGAGTGTGCACTTCGTCCTATAGACAATAGCGTCATTGAAGTTCTAACATCAGAACCTGAAGTGATCCTTTTTGCCAAATCAGTTTCTCCTTGATTCTAACCTCTCCTGTTTCTTTTTAGGAGCTAACTTCCACAATCATCTCCTCTATTTCTCTAATGTTTTAATTTCTCCATCCACTTGCTGCCTACATGCATATTCTGTTCACCATGCTCAGAAATCCTTATCTTGATCCCACCATTCTTTTAAGCTTTCTTTCACTGCCAATACTTTTTCTGAAAAAAAAAAAACTATCATTACCTCCCATTCCTTAGCTCCCACTAACTACTCAATCCCTTGGAATCTGGCTTATGACCATACCACTTGACTAAAGCTGATTTCTCCAAAGTTACCAATGCATTCTCAATTATTAAATCCAGTGCTCTTAGTTCCCATCCTTCTTTACTTCTTTACAGGATTTAGAGCCAACCCCTCTTCCTGGATATTCTCTCTTTCTTGGATATTTTGTGTTACTATTCTTTACCTATACTATATTAGTCTATGCTCTCCTTCTTCTGACTGTTCCTTCTCAGTCTCCTTTGTTGAATCATTATCCATCTCCTGTTCCCTCTTTGTGGGTATACCATAAAGCTTTACCTTGAGCATTCTTTTCTCTTCTCTTCTGTTCTCTCTTTCTTTCTGTGTGTCTCTGTCTTTGTCTTTGTATCTTTCTCAGGGATCTCTTCAGTTTCCAAGAGTTCAGTTATCTCTTCAAATAACTCCCAAATCAATATATCCAGTCTTCATCTCTGTTCTGTGAAGTTCTACCTGCTGAACATCACCTACCTGGATGCATGTCAAAATCAGTATATCCAAAACAGAACTTTCCTTCCTCCTACGAGCCTTTCTTCTTCCTAACTCTTTGTGGACACCAGGTTTCTTTCAATCACCTAGGTTTGTCACTTTGGAATCATCCTTGACTTTTCACTCTTCTTCATCCCCAACCCTTTCACACAGTAAGTTTGTGAAAAATTATAGATTATGCCTCCATGGCATCTCTCCATTTTTCCCATCTGTTCCATTTTCTCTACTCACATAACCACTATCCTAGTTCAGGTCTACATAATTCCTTATCTGGCTGTTATAATAGCCTCTATCTTCTATGCAACTGCCAAATTAATATTTCCAAAGCATATGTATAGCTATGTCCCTCTAAAATGAAAGCTGAACAGTATCTATAGGAAAAACTTCAATGACTCTATTGTCTCTAGGACAAAGTGAACACTCCCCTATTAGGCACTTAAAGCCCTATATCATCTGGAATCAACCTGTCTTTCTAGGCTTCTGTCAGTTGATCAACAAACATTTATTAACTGCCAACTATGTGCTGAATATTAGGCAAAAGACAGTTTCTACCCAAGAAAAATTTACTATCTAATAGGCTGTAACAAGCAAACAAATGCATACAAACATGGAAAGAGTTAAGAAAGAAAAGGCACTAGAATTAACCCCTCCCTTACTCTACCTTGTAGCCAAAATAACTTATTTGCTGTTCTCCATCTGCAACATCTTATCTCCAGCATTTGGCTCTTTAAACAGATTGTTCTTGAGACCTGGAGTGTGCTGCCTTCCCACCTCTTCCTCTTGAAATCCATAGTTCTTTTGATGGTCAACTCATTCATTCATCCATGAGGCACTTTCATTTTTCCCTAGTTATTAATACTCCCTCCATCTTAAAATGGCATCTTGTAGACATTTTGCATTTTCTTACCTGTATAGATATCATTTCCTCTTAGTATAATGAAGTTTTGATGACAAAGACTCATTTTTTTTTACTTTGGATCCCTAACATCTAGTTCAGGACCTTGTGTTCAGTAGGCACAATACATATTTAAGATAAGTGAATTATCCGGTGTATGGCGTTCCCTTCTGGGTCCCATATTTTTGTTTTTGCTGTCCACTGTGTCTGATTCTTACTAACCCCATTTAGTCAGACATAACTGAACAACAACAACAAAAATATACCAATTGGGAATTTTTTTTTTGGCAGAGATACTGGAGTAGTTTGCTATTCCTTCTTTAGGGATTTTATGGATGAGGGTACTCAGGCAAAGGTTAAGTGACTTGCCCAGGGTCACATAGTTAATGTCTGAGGTAAAATTTGAACTCAGGTCTTCTTGACCCCAGAACTAGTGGTCTTTCCACTGTACTTCTCATCTGCCCTTTGAAACTATCTCCAGTTTATTTTGTAGATAGCTTGTTTGTATATTGTCTGCCCCATTAGACTGAGTTTCTTGAGCAATTGAGTATTGACTGTTTTGCACTTTCTTTGTATTCCCAACATACTGCCTGCTACAGACTTAATAAATGCTAGTTGACTGAATAACTGATATGACTTAGGTATTCAAAGAACCTGATAAAGTAAGATAGATAACTTGTGTGGGAAGGGTGAGGAAAAGTCCTTGACCCCCAAGGAGTAGACTGCTTTGTACTGCAGAAGAAAGGATGTCACTGAATGATGAGGAAGAATCTACAAGAAGAATATGCTGCAAGACATAGATGGTTTAGACTAGGCAGAAAAAGAAAACAGTATTGGGAAGATCTGAATCCATATTATTAGGGCTTTTTCAGACTCCTTGGGTTGTGGAGGGTGACACAAGACTTATGAATTCTGGTTTCTAGTCAGACAGGTAGGTAATGTTCAGACAGGAGACTTTTCCAAATGAGTCCCAGAACTTCTTAGCCTTCACACAATTTTGCCTTTACCTCTCCAGAAGCTACTGGTACCTCCTCATGGATCTGAGTGATTCTAGTAGGAGTTGTCTCATTTGGGTCCTATTTCTACTACAGAACCTACCTTTCCTATTGCCTTGTTCCTGAAAAGATAGAACCTGAATGTTATGTCTCAGGAGAGAATTGTTTTCATTCCCAGAAAAATGGCTTGGTCCCCACTCTACATTCCCACACTGTTCTCTGACCCACCACTGCCTACAAAACCTTCTCAGCAGAGCTAGCTGCCCAAGACCCAAATGAATACTGATGGGTCAAAGTGGTATCCATTTATGTTCTTTAGTTTTTAATTTAAAAATTTTGCTTTGTTTTTCTAAAGTCTAGCCTTTAATTGTTGAAACTTGGTCACTTCTCATCTTTCATGACCTCTTTAGTTTCTGACCCTGAGTCCTTGAAGAAATAAAAAGCTTTCTTTATCTTTTCTTTTAGTTAATATGTCTCCATATTAACACCTGGCTATGATAACTTCGAGGATTTCGAGGTAGCTTAGTGTATAAAGCAATGGGTCTGGAATCAAGAAGACCTAAGTTCAAATTTGACCTTAGCCACTAGCTATGTGACCCTAGGCAAGTCACTTAAACTCTGTTTGTCTTATTCCACTGGAGAAGGAAATTACAAATTATTTCAGTATCTTTGCCAAGAAAAGCTTATAAAGGGTCATGAAGAATTGGACACAACTGATGACCATGGAGGTAGAACTGAGGCAGATGGTGTATCTCATCTCCTGTGAGTAAAGCAAATTAAGATGTAAGTGAAACTACTTCAGATTTGTTAACTCCTAATTAAGATTTTGGATTCTGGGTTCAAGTCATGGGATCATAGAATTTAGAACCAGAAATATCATAACTATTTTGAACTAGATGTTTTATAAGATTTTAAACTCAACAAATCCAAAAATTGATCTCATCTTTTCCCAAATTTGCCTCTTTTCTGTTCTCTGTTCTATACAACTGTGAAATTATACTAAAGCATGGGTTTGACCATATTATCCCTGCTACTTAAAAGTCCATTAGATCTTTATTACTTTTATTGTTGCTCAGTCATTTCACTCATTTGACTCTTCATGGGCTCATTTGGAATTTTTTTTTAAGTTTAAAAATTTTTTT
Organism: Macrotis lagotis; assembly: GCF_037893015.1. Taxonomy (NCBI): domain Eukaryota; kingdom Metazoa; phylum Chordata; class Mammalia; order Peramelemorphia; family Peramelidae; genus Macrotis; species Macrotis lagotis. Next base: position 795,429,169 of record NC_133658.1, read on the forward strand.
AAAAATTTATTTAAGGCAACGGAGTCAAGCGACTTGCCCAAGGTCACACAGCTAGGCAATTATTAAATGTCTGAGGCTGGATTTGAACTCCGGTCTTCCTGATTCCAGAGCTAATGCTGTATCTACTATTTGATCTAGACAACCCAATTTGGGATTTTCTTGGCAGAGATACTGGAATGATTTCCCATTTCTTCTCCAGCTCATTTTACAGATAAGGAAATTGAGGCAGTGACTTGCCCAGGGTCACCCAGCTAGTAAGTAAGTGTCTGAGGCCAGATTTGAATTTAGGAAGAGGAGTATCTTTCTAGAAGAGTCTTTTTCCTTTCTGCATCTTAAAACCCTTGGTATCCTTTGAGACTCAGCTCACACACCACTTTCTTTAGGAGACTTCTCCTGGTCTTCTCTTACTGATGAGTACACTGCCCTCTAAGATTACTTTGAAATTACTTTCTAGGCATTGTATATAAGCCTGGATATGGACTTATTGTCTCCCCTATTAAAATGTAAATTCCCCGAAGACAAGGATTATTTTATTCAGTTCATGGAAAACAATAAATAAACACTTTTTGCTTGGTTGATCTAGCCTCACCTCATTTTACTACTAAGGAAATTGAGGCCTACAAAGATAGGGTGACTTTTTCACAGAGTTTGTTGCAGATCTTAGACTTAAATACAGGATTGTTTGATTCCTGATCTAGAGAACTTTTCATCATTATATACTATTTGCTCTGCCACTAACCTCCTTTATAACTTTTGGCAATTATAATCTTAATTTTTCTGGATCTCATTTTCCAAATGCCTTGCTGACCTTCTTAGAGATCTTCCAGTCTGATGATTAAATCATGCTCTCTGATATTACTTGTTTGACATCTAGATCAGTTAAAGAATCACTGCCTTTGGCTAATTCAGAAGCTAAGAAATTCTAGATCTTTTATCATCCACAGGTTTTCTTCCCTATTGTATTCATAGTTGTATAATGAATTAAAGTTAGATTCATCTAAACTAAAAATAGGGAATATTTTCTCCTGACTAGTCCCATGTCTTCATTATTCACTGAAACATCCACCATTATTCTATATCTAAAACTGAATCCATCATCTCTACCCTTCAAAGAACCTCTTCTACCTGACTTCCCTGTTTCTGCCAAAGGAACTAGTAGACTAGACACCAGTAATTTTTCATTATTTCTTCTCTATATTTTTCCATGTCCAAATTCTATCCATTCTTCTTTTGACAAATCTCCTGAATATTGAAATATCTACATCATTTGACCTGAAGAACAGAGTGAGAACTATAGACCAAGGAGGTAAAAAAATAGAAAGGTCTCAATATACCAAAATATTCAAAGTAGCACTTTCTATAGTAGCAAAGAACTGGAAACAAAATGAGTGCCCATTGATTAGAGAATGGCTAAGCAAACTATGGCATATGAATGGAATGGAATATTATTACACAGTAAGAAACAACTATGATGAAGACAGTGAAGCATGAAAAGACTTCATATGAACTGGTGTAAAGTTAGCAGAACAAAGAAAACAATATAGACAATGAATACAGCAATCGAAATGGAGAGAACAACATGAAGAAGTAAATAATGTATAATTGCAATGGCAAAGCTCAGCCCAGAAGAATGAATTAGAAAATGAACCTTCCTTCCTTCTTTGCAGAGGAGAAGGACTGTTGTGTTGGAATGTTGTGTATTTGTCAGACTGTGTTGATATCTTAGTTGGTACTACTGAACTGCCATTTTCCCTCTCTCTCTTTTTGCTTTCCAGGGAATGACTTACTGGATTAGAGGGGAAAAGGACATTTTTGGAAATGAAGTATGTAAAAATGAAGGATATCAATAAAATTTAAGGGGAAAAAACTATACTGTTACACTATACTTTTTATATTCACATTATAATCACCTTAGTCCAGTTATCTTATTATCTTTGGAAGTGGTCATGCCTCTAATTTTTCCCTACTCCAGTTCTTCTGATGACCAGATTGCTTTCCTAAAATTCATTTCCATCACATATATCTTCCAGGAATCCTACAGGAAGATCCAAATTCAACCTGACCATCAACATCCTACACTCTCTAGCCCAAATGTAACAATTCAACCATACAGCCCATCTGTTCCAATAAGGCATATGTTCATTTGTTCATGTGGTTTCCCCTTACCTTTAACAACCTTCCCATCATCTCTATCATTTATTTAAACCCTTATATCCTTCAAGGTCCAAGTGAAGTACATCTCTTCTTTGAAGCCTTCTTTGACCACCACTGCCCAGAGTGACAATTGCCTCCTCTGAACTTCTATTATCATGGACTAGTAATGCTACTCTTATCTTTATGGTACTTATTTTATAGTGTGTATCCTTTTGCTCTTGTTAACTTTTCATGTGTAAGTATATATTATTTTCTCAAATATATTGTAAACTCCATAAGGGCAAGGGCCATGCCTCTGATTTCTTTGTTTCTCTCTATTAGGTACTTTTGGGTCTAATCTAGAATTGTATACATAGCAAATATCTACTGCTGATTGATAAACCTACCTCCTTTACTTTTTTTTTTTAGGTTTTTGCAAGGCAAATGGAGTTAAGTAGCTTCCCCAAGGCCACACAGCTAGGTAATTATTAAGTGTCTGAGACCGGATTTGAACCCAGGTACTCCTGACTCCAAGGCCGGTGCTTTATCCACTATGCCACCTAGCCGCCCCCCTCCTTTACTTTTTCAAAGGGCTCTCACATTTATTTATTTATTTTTTATATTTTTCAAGGCAATGGGGTTAAATGGCTTGCCCAAGGCCACACAGCTAGGTAATTATTAAGTGTCCGAGGTCAGATTTGAACCCAGGTACTCCTGACTCCAAGGCTGGTGCTCTATTCACTGCACCACCTAGCCACCCCTCTCACATCTATTTTTATAGTTTTTCCTTCCAAAGAAGGAAGTAAAAAATTATAATTACTGTTTCAGAGATGGGACAGTTGCTAATCAGAGGATAAAGTGATTGCTTAAGGGAAGATTAGAATCTTCTGAAACCTAGGACAAAACTCTAGTAGTTAAGACTTCTTTCTCTAGGCTCCTTTCACCATCATCCCCTTATTTGCTCTGATAATGCCTCCTCTCCCTCCAGTCTCTCAAATACACTGCTATAAAATGTCATTGTCCATTAGTAGGAAACAGATTTGCTTCTTATCTTGGAGGCCTACCAGAGCCATATGTGTAGGACCTTTGGCATTTCTGCACCCCTGGAAGTACAGAGTGTTAGAACATTATACTTGAAGAGACCGGAACTGAAATTCTCTTTTGATTTCAGCTACTTTTGTGTTATGTGTAACAGAACAGACCCTTTAATGTCTTTGGAGCTTAGTTTCTCCATCTGTGAAATGGAGGTAACATTTGAGAGAATGTATTTTCCTTAAGGAAAAAAAACAAAAAATGGCATAGTGAAGCTATAGTGCCAAAGTGTGTCCTACAGTATAATAGTGACCTTGGAGTTCACTTTCCTATCCATTTCCCATCTGGGTGTACTTCTTTGGACTTCACCATCATTTCCTTAGGAATCTCATCATCTCACAGCATCCTTGGTATTCATATCTTGTCACTACCTTTGCCCCTAAGAATCCTCCAAATGAAAGGTGGAGAAAGAGCTCTTCCCAAAACATCCATTTAAGGAGAATGACAAATCTCAGGCCAACCATTTTTTCATTATTCACCTACCTACCCTTCTTTGGACTTCTCCACATCTTTCCCTCCCTACCCTTGTGTACCTTTCCTCCCCCCTCTCCCCTCCCCCCCATCTTTTCAGCTTACTTTTTGTGAAGTTTCCCTCACTAGATTGTAAGCTCATTGCCCAATGCTTGGGACAATAAAAGGTAATTAAATGTTTACTGATTGACAATCATCAGTGACTGACAAGGCAAGGATGCTGCTTTCCTTCAGATTAGAGATTTTCCCAAGGAAGTGTCATTGCTCATGGGAGGTAGCAAAGAACAACAAGTTGATGTTGATATAGCAAGAAGGCAAGAATCAGGGTTTTTTTTTTTTTTTAGATTTTTGCAAGGCAATGGGGTTAAGCAGCTTGCCCAAGGCCACACGGCTAGGTAATTATTACGTGTCTGAGGTCGGATTTGAACCCAGGTACTCCTGACTCCAAGACCGGTGCTCTATTCACTGTGCCACCTAGCCACCCTGGCAAGAATCAGTTTTATGAGACTAGGGTGAGTTTGACCCTGGATAGGTCAGAGAGAAGCTTAGGTTTCTGTTTGAATGCTGTTGGAGAAGTTCAGCAGATATCACCATACACACACACACACACACACACACACACACACATACACACACAAAGAACTTCCATAGAAAAACACTGTGCAAACAGAAATGGCCAATGGTTTCCCATAGCTGGTCCATGGAAGTATGTTTAGATAGTCACATGTGAGCCCACAGAGTCATGCAGACATAAGTGTCAGGGTACGTGTACACTGGCAGGTTCACTGGGTCATACATACAGCTTGCCCCATACACAGGTAAACATATATGCTCAAACTTTATCCTTTGCAGCATCATAGAATTTGAGAGTTGGAAGAGTGAGTCTCTTCTAGTCTACCCAGGTTAACTGGTTCAAGAAAGGGATTCCCCACTATAGTGTATCCAACAAGTGGTTGTCCAGCCTTTGCCTACAAAGATACAGATTTTTATCCTCAGTAATCACTTTGGAAGTACCCTGACCATGCAGAGGGATCAATGAAATTCTGCATTATTGATCTTTCCTCACTTCTCTCCTCCTTTCTCATACACACTTCCCTACCTGCCCTCCAGGGTCTCCTTCTCAAAGAGAGAGAGGCCCTGCCCATCATTAGGGACTCTGGCTCCTTTCCCACAGTTTGTCCTTTCTCTAGTCTGAGGGCTGTTATCCTCTGGTCTATTCTCTGGAGGATGTGGGGATGGGGGTGGGGCTGGTCATGGTAAGGGGGAGGGAGGGACTACAGAGGGATCAGTCATAGCATGGGAAGCTCCAAACTGGAACCTCGAGGGCTCTGCAGAGGTCAGCCGACATCTCCCAAGCCTGGGTCTTACTGTAGTTCTGATACTGGGAGGTAGTAAATGAGGGAAGGACAGAAAAAGAAGGATCCATTTTGTTCTCCAATTCCTGTGGCTTCTGGGATGTGAGGACTAATGGTCAGAGCCCCAGGTTTCATTTGCCTTCCCTCCAGCTTTAAGTCTCTCATCCTCAGGAACCCCGGGGAGTAGAATAGATCAGGTAGTTGAGATAAAGGAAGAGATTTTTGAAATGGTGGGGAACCCAAGCTTGGGCCAGTCTGGGAAAGGGAGGAGAGAGAGCTAACACCTGTTCAAAAACCAGACAAGGATGCCAAATATTTTTACTGGAATCACCAATGGACTACCTAGCCCAGGGTTGGGGGAGCTGGGGAGTGGCAGTTGATCAGACACTAGAACAGAGAAAGTATAACCTTAGGCTGGTAGCATTTAGTTTTAAAATTTAAAAACAAAACAAAGTATGAAATTGGTCCCCACCTCTTCTTAATCATAGAAAAGGTGGAAAGGGATGGATACAGATATCCCCTTCCCCAAAAGAATGAATAGTGTGTCTGGGAAGGAGGAAGATTGGCTATTAGTTTCTCCACCACATCTCCCTAGAGTTATTGATTCCATTTAGCAAACCAGACCTTCAGTCCTCACAAATAACCCTCACAACATCTGGAAAGTTAGGGCTGGGATGGGGGAGCAGTGCCCTAGAGGAGGAGGCGGGGAGAGGAGGGTGGGGGCAGAGGGATGCTTCTTACCGTCTGTGGAGGGCTGCCCACTGTCATTTCCACATAGTAGCCCTGACCAGACTTGCCCCTCAGGTTGTCCACCATCTCTACGAAACTGCTCCGGCGGCCGACAAGGTGGCTGGGCTCATCTAGCTCCTCAATGGCCTCCCGAGGCAGCCGGAGACCCAAGGGGAGCCCACTCTTCAGGGGGAGTCGAATTCCTTGCTGGGTGCACAGCACCCCTGTGCCCATCCACAGTAAGAGCCAGGGTAGGGCTTGAGCCATGGTGCCCCCAACCCCCTCAGTCCCTCTCTAGATCCCTCTTCTCCCCTTTTCTCCTTCCCCCCTCCCCCCTCCCCAACTCTTTGGGTGGTGATGATGGGCGGGCTTCTTAGGAAAGGGAGCCCAGAGGCATTAGGATCCCACCCCCAACAGGATCACTCAGCTGCCTTCATGCTTCAGGCTCTGGGCATAGGGCAGAGAAAGAAATCTCCGGAGTGCAAGAGAGAGCGCCCAGAGCCACATCTAGGCACGCATGCAGCCCCATTAGGCATCTGCAAGGGGGAAGCTCAGGGCCCCTGGGGGGTAAGAGTGCTGGGCATGGTGAGCAGACAGATGTCTTTCTTGTCCTCTCGGTAGACGTCAGCATGAGCAGGCGGGGAGGGGAGGTGGCAGGGGATGCTTGGGGCTCTAAGCTCCTACAACCTTCATTTTCTGGTCAGGCCCCCATAATCCCCCAGCTCCCATCCAGGCTGGAAAGGCGGAAAGACTTGTGGCGGCTGCTGTCAAAGCCAAAGGGTTTTTGCTTTTCCCGGGGATTCCTGGGAAGTGTAGTCTTCCCCTGCCAGCCAGCCCAGCTTCCGGGGCAAGTTAGGCAGGCTTGGATGCCCTCTACCGAGAAGGAAACAACTGTTTTGTGAGGTTGGACTGCAAAAATTTATTTTGACCCTGGCAGGCAGGGAGAATTCAGGAATGAGAAGAATGGGGCCTAGAGAAAGCTCTCTAATTGTCAGTATTAATGGAGAGAAGGAGGTCTGGGACAAAAAAGGGAAGTTTGGGGTTTCCCAGACTCTCTTGTTTTGTAACTTTTCCCTTGGTCCACCCTATCAAAATTTCCTCTTAGCTATTGCAGAGAAAGCTGGAAGTGTTACCAATTTTCTACATTATATTATTATTATTATTATTATTACAAAGGGAAGTTTGGGGAATCCCAAATTCTCTTGTTTTGTATCTTTTCCCTTGCTGGTCTATTCCATCAAAATTTCCTCTTAGCTATTCCAAAGAAAGCTGAAAGTATTACCAATGTCCTACCTCTATGACTATTATTATTATTATCATTACTATTATCTCTATTAATAATAATTTAGTTTAAATGTGCTATTATTACTAACAATGAAAACATTGTTAATAATAAAAATCATAAGGAATAACTTTAAATTAAGGAGAAGAGGATTCAATTGTAAGATGAGAGATTGGAAGCTTTTCTTCTGCCTTTGAAATGCTGGGGAATGCTGGTAATTCACTCCACCACATTCTTTGGTAGTCACTTTGTTTAATTTTGAAGTATGTTATTTGCATGATATAGAAGAAAAACTTCCTGAATTTGAGTCAGAAGATTTGTAAGACAAATTAGTAATTGATGGATGATTTCACTTATTTGAGAGTTCCAGGAGGTCTTGCTAAACTTGCAAAGCTGCTGATAAACTTATGACTTGCCCGAAGGGTAATTTCTTTCTTCAAAATGTTGAGGAGAAAACTAAGAGAAGTAGTATTCTAGCCTATAAAGATTTCAGAGTGAGAGTTCTAAGTGTTTTACAAATATTATTTCATTTGATCCTCACAACAGTCCTGTGAGGTAGATCCTATTATTATCCTAATTTTGTAATTGAGGAAACTGAGGCAAACTGAGGTTAGGTGACTTGCCCTATGAAATCTAGCTTCCTTATAGAATGAACCATAATAGCCATTTCATCCATTCATCTAATTTTAGAGATGTAATCTAAAATTAGGAAGATTAAACAATTTTCTCAAAAATCACAGAGGCAGAATGTAGAAGAAATAAGATCTGAACCTAAAATTTTATATATCAAATTCAAAATTTTTTTCCACTGAAAGGTGGAAGTTAGGGATAGTGAGAATATCTGTGATTTCACTGATTTGGTCAACTCTTAGAAAAATTCTAACCATGCAGGTTGGCACATTTTCTGTACTTTTGGGTCTTAGAGATCAGCCAGGACAGAGAGGCAAAGGAACCTACTCAGGGTCACACTGTCAAAGTGTGCCAGAGATGGTATTTGAACTGAGATCTTCCTGGTTCTAGGGTTGATTCTCTGTCCACTACTGTTGCTAAAGTGGAATGAGAGGAAAGTGACCACATACTCTACTCTATTCTTGAGTTTCTGGTAGAGGAGGAAGCCAGGCACAGTCTGATTTGCAGCCTAGATTTTGGAAGACTGTGTTTCAAAGAGTTTAGAGGAAGGACAAGAATCAACCCAAGAGAGATTTGAAGTTCTTAAGAATTTAACAAAATTAGACTTTTAAAGGAGAAAAGAAGATGGAAGCAAGGGTTGGTGAAAGAAGAATGAAAGAGTGTAGTGAAAAGATTGTAAAAATATTAGGAATATCAAAGCTCATGGTAAGTTGAGGTTACTGAAAGAACAATAGACAAGGATTTTTAAAAAGTTTAATTGGAAGTAAGAGGAAGATCCAAGATGAATTGCATACAGAAAAGTAATAAGTATTTTGATAGTCTTCCTGTTTTCCCTACCAATGAAAATAATCTTTGAACTGGGAAGAAGGGCTCAAAAATGGTTGAAAAGGATAAGTGAGGACCGTTGTTGTATATCCTTCATTCTTTTTTTTTTTTTTGCAAGGCATTGGGGTTAAGTGGCTTGCCCAAGGCCACACAGCTAGGTAATTATTAAGTGTCTGAGGCCGGATGTGAACCCAGGTACTTGTGACTCCAGGGCCAGTGCTCTATCCACTGTGCCACCTAGCCGCCCCTATCCTTTGTTCTTAAAAAGAGATGATGTTATGACCAACAAGTGAATTGGATTTGAGTGAGGCCCTGCTGTGCTAAATCACCAGTCTTACATTCTCCTCTGGTACCATCTAGAGTCAGTCTGGATAAGAATCAGGATGATTGGAGATGGCCCTGGATTCCAGGCAATCAGGGTTAAGTGATTTGCCAGAGCTACAATAATAAGGATCAAGGGCCTGAGGTCAGATTCAAACTCAGGTACTCCTGATTCTAGGGTTAATGATTTCTTCACTGTGCCACCCTGCTGCCCAAGGACATAAAAGTATTCATAGTGTTAATAACAAGAGCATCAGTAAGGATTGGGTAGTTGGGCTAAGGAGACAGTAAATTCTGAGTTCATCATATATAGTAGTTGTGTGACAAGTCATTTAAGGTCTTACTAATTCAGGTAACCTTCTAAGATTATAGATAAATTTGAATAAAATTACTATACTGCATCCATTGATGGGGCAGGGGAGACACATCAGAGCAATTGCCCTCAAATATTTCTAAGGTCAAAGAAGAGGACTCCCCAGAGGGCAAAACCAGAAACAATGATAAGTTTGGCGTCTGGAAAAATTTCCTAACAATTAAGTGCTATAGGAAAGTATAATAGGTTGCTTCTGAATGTAGTGGGTTCCCCCTCACTGGCCCAATCCCCTTTGATGCCAGAGCTTTCTCTATCTAGATTATTTCCAATATATCTTGCTTGTGAGGAGGTTTTTTTCATATTCTCTCCTCCATTAGATCATGATGGTCTTCCATGGAAGTGATTATCTTTTGCCTTTCTTTGTATTCCAATTTTTTTCCCTCCTTCCTTCTTCTTCTCCTACCTAAAAAGGTAAGAATTTTAAATAGGTTATATCAAATCTATTTTCATCTTAATTGTGTGAAAGAAGAAACAAACCGAAAGGAAAAGACCACATACAAAAAAATGAAAATAGTATATTTCGATCTGCATTCAGACTTCATCAGTTCTTTCTCTGGATGTGGACAGAATTTTTCATCATGAGTCCTTTGGAATCATTTTAGATCATTATATTGCTAAAAAGAATCAAGTCATTTATAGCTGATCATCAAATAATGTTTCTGTTACTGTGTACATTGTTCTTCTGGTTCTGCTTACTTCACTTTTGCATCAGTTCATGTTAGCATTCTGGATATTTTTACCTCAGAAAAGATCCAAGATCTATATCATGACCATCTTCAGTGATCTAAAGGACTGTCATATAGAACAGGAATACTCTTTTTGATCCACAGTATAGAACAAGGACTAATGAATGAAAATTGTTGAGAAGTAAATTTTGGTTCTATATAATGAAAAGATTTCCAAAAGGGAAATAGAAAGCTATGAGATAATGGACTACCACATCTTAAGTTCTTTCAAGCAGAGGTGACAATTTTGAGGCATGTTGTGGAAGGCTTTCCTTTTCACAGATGGGTTGGATTAAGTCTTTTAATCTTTGAGATTTTGTGAATTCCAAATTGGTTAAGTATTTCCAAAGATATATAGTCTTTCTCCCGGACTTTAGGTGAGATATTCTTTCCACCTTATCATAGATATATAAAGATTATTTCTATTCAAATAATATGGTGATGATAAATCACATTTATAGAATAGGTTAACATTTTGAGGTTTTTTTTTAAACATTTTTTTAGGTTTTTTAAAAATTTATTTACAAGGCAATGTGGTTAAGTGGCTTGCCCAAGGCCATGCAGCTAGATAATTATTAAGTGTCTGAGGCTGCATTTGAACTCAGGTACCCCTGACTCCAGGGCCATTGCTCTATTCACTGTGCCACCTAGCCACTCCCTTTTTTCCCCCCAAAAAACCAATCCTGTGAAGTCCCTCTCAGCATAAGCACCATCTTCTGTATGAAGCCTTTCCTAATTTCCTCAACTGCTACAGCCCTTCCTCCCAAACTACCTTGTATTAACTACTTTGTATACATCTGTATTTATCCATTTTATATTCATACTGTTTTCATTCTTTGTATCTTTAGTACCTATCACAGTGTCTATTGTTTAGAAGGTGCTTACCTAATAACTACTTTTTTTTTTTAGGCTTTTGCAAGGCAAATGGGGTTAAGTGGCTTGCCACAGCTAGGTAATCATTAAGTGTCTGAGACCGAATTTGAACCCAGGTACTCCTAACTTGTTTTTTTTAAGGTTTTTTTTTGCAAGGGTTAAGTGGCTTGCCCAAGGCCACACAGCAAGGTACTTATTAAGTGTCTGAGGTCGGATTTGAACTCAGGTCCTCCTGACTCCAGGGCTGGTGCTCTATCTACTGCTCCACCTAGCCGCCACTAATAACTACTTGTTAATTGGTAATTATTCCCTTTTTACATTTGAAGAAACTAGGTCAAAGTCCTAATAATTAGATCATTCAGTCTCCTTTCCCTATGTCTTATTTGCTTTAAATTTCTCCCATTTTCAGCTAGAAACCTTTCCTAATCCCCTTATTTCCAGTGTTTTCCCTGTGTGAATTATCTTCATTTTATACTGAATATAGTTCGTACAGTTGCTATTTCCCCCTTAGACTTCCTTGAGGTCCGTTCTTTTACCTTTCATAGAGTAGGTAATTGAGTGATGATGATGATGATGATGCACAAACCTGATGAGAGAGGAGAGACCTGGATACTCTTTTCATTTCCCCCACTGATGTGTCCTGTGAACAAGGGCAGGCTCCTTAACTTTGTAGCATATCAATTTTTCCATCTCCAAAAGGGAGAAAAAGTTCCTGCCTTTCTCTTTCTCACAGGGTTACCACGGAGTAACATCATGGATGAGAAAGTTATAAAATAAGTCCACAGGATAAGTGTTATTTTGTATCCATCTCTTGGTACAAGAGTGAATCACTCTCTTATCAAATTTATTTTAAGCCAATATATTTTAAGAAATGATTTATTTTTTTTAAAAAAAGAACCATTTGTAAAATGATTTTTATCATTGTACCAGGTATAATGAGGACAAACTAGAAACAGTTTACATGTCTGATGTGGGAATGGCTTAACTTTATATGTTATTTTCCGTTTGTTCCTTATTATATAGAATGAATATGAAAAAGTATTTACTAAGTGGGTTACAATGTTTCATTTCCTGGGGATACAAATAGAAAAAAGTATCCATTCTCAAAGAGTTTACTAATACAGGAAGATAATACATATAGTGAATGGTGGCCTGGAAGAGGGTGCTGTAGCCTGGCAAGTCACAAGTTAAGTGAGTAGAATCACAGAACAATTTTTCCTTTCTAGAAATGGCTGTATGAATTTGAATATTATTTTTTTAGAACTGGAAAATGATAGAGGGAGGAGACAGGAGGTCGGTTCTGTTTTTATTTAGAGCACTGCTATAAACATCTTGTGCAAATAATTTTCTTTGACTTCTGAGTGACTTCCTCCTTCCAATTCATTCCTAGCAGTTAAATACCGACTCGTTTCTGTTTATCTGTTTCATGTTTTACCCCTTTCAAGAGACGCCTGCCTCTCTTCAGCGTTTCTGTACACAGTAGGTGCTTCATAAATGTTACTTAATGGGTATGATGACTGAGTAAGCGATTTAATCTCGATCTTAATTTTCTCATTTGTGAAATGTGGAAGTTGGACCAGATAATCTCTGAACACCCTGCTCTAAATCCCATTATCCATCGAATATCAAAAGTTTTAAGACTCTTGGAGATTTATCCATTTGAAGTCGATTATTAGTTAATCAAGCTACTGGTTAATTAACTGGTTAATTAATCATTAGTCCTTTGGGATTGTCTTGGATCATTCTATTACTGAGAATAGATAGAGGAAACACAGCAGATTGCCTCTTATCAGTCTGCGTTTATGAGACTTTCCACCACGAACTCCAAACTAACGCCCGTCGATCATTCCGAACTACAATCTCCGTCATGCAACGGGCGACGCACAAGCTCCGTATGTAAGCTGATGTTTCCTTTAGCCAATCCAACACGACCGGATATTCCAGTCGCCCTATCGGATGGGGTCAGGGGCGGGATTTTTCGTTGCTAGGCTCGTCCCCATCCCGGAAGTAGTTGCAGGGCAACACCCCGGCGTCCCTGGAAGCGGGGAGCCGGGGTGGTGCAGAGGAAGCTGCGCGGAACCGGAGGCCGGAGGCCGGGGCCTCCCGGGGCAGGGGGAGCGCCCGAGGCCGGGTGAGGACGACTTCGGGGGCCGGCTTTGGGGGCCTTCGTAGCGCAGGATGTTGGCTGCCCCGGGGTGTGTGTGTGCTGGAGAGCCGGTTGTGAGCGCGCGGGCGGGAGAGCGCGGGAGAGCGCGGGAGCTCGGCAGCTCGGCCAGTGTGCCAGGGGAGGGGCGTCGTGGATGTGGCCTGGAGGGTCTGCGTGTGCGAGGGCGAGTGTGCAAGGGGAGGGGGCCTCGGTGCATGTGGACGTGAGGGTGAGTGTGCAAGGGGAGGGGCCTCGGTGCATGTGGACGTGAGGGCGAGTGTGCAAGGGGAGGGGCGTCGGTGTATGTGGACGTGAGGGTGAGTGTGCAAGGGGAGGGGCCTCGGTGCATGTGGACGTGAGGGTGAGTGTGCAAGGGGAGGGGCCTCGGTGCATGTGGACGTGAGGGCGAGTGTGCAAGGGGAGGGGCCTCGGTGTATGTGGACGTGAGGGTCTGCGTGTGCAAAGGGGAGTGTACAAGGGGAGGGGGTGTCGGTGTATGTGGACTGAGGGTGAGTGTGCAAGGGGAGGGGCGTCGGTGTATGTGGACTGGAGGGTCTGCGTGTGCGAGGGCGAGTGTGCAAGGGGAGGGGCGTCGGTGTATGTGGACGTGAGGGTGAGTGTGCAAGGGGAGGGGCCTCGGTGTATGTGGACTGGAGGGTCTGCGTGTGCGAGGGCGAGTGTGCAAGGGGAGGGGGCCTCGGTGCATGTGGACGTGAGGGTGAGTGTGCAAGGGGAGGGGCGTCGGTGTATGTGGACTGGAGGGTCTGCGTGTGCAAAGGGGAGTGTGCAAGGGGAGGGGGCGTCGGTGTATGTGGACGTGAGGGTGAGTGTGCAAGGGGAGGGGCCTCGGTGTATGTGGACGTGAGGGTGAGTGTGCAAGGGGAGGGGCCTCGGTGTATGTGGACTGGAGGGTCTGCGTGTGCGAGGGCGAGTGTGCAAGGGGAGGGGGCCTCGGTGCATGTGGACGTGTGCAAGGGGAGGGGCGTCGGTGTATGTGGACTGGAGGGTCTGCGTGTGCAAAGGGGAGTGTGCAAGGGGAGGGGGCGTCGGTGTATGCAGGCAGGCGCATCTGCCTGCTGCAGAGTGAGTGTGCAGAGGGGAGGTCTTCCAGGTACTGGGGTAGGTGTATCTGCTTTCATGCCCCAGAGTGGAGTTGAGCAAGTGTGTCTGTGTGTATGCCGGAGGGTGACTATGCGAGAGGGAGTGCTAGGGATATGTGGGCAGGGGTGTGTACACAAGGGAGGGTCTTCTGTGTGGTGAAGAAGGTGTGTTTACACCTAGTAGGACGGGGCTTATGTAATTGAACAGGGAGCACTCATTTCTGGACTTTTATTTATTTATTTTTAGGTTTTTATAGGGCAATGGGGTTAAGTGGCTTGCCCAAGGCCGCACAGCTAGGCAATTATTAAGTGTCTGAGGTCAAATCTGAACTCAGGTCCTCTTGACTCCAGGGCCGGTACTCTATCCACTGCGCCACCTAGCCGCCCCCATTTCTGGGTTTTTATTCCATGGAATGTAAACAAGAATGTGAATTCAAAAAAACCTGGGAACCCGAATAGTGTTTGTGATGGATAGCTGTGCAAACATTTCCAGTTGTGTGCCCCAGCACGACTGTGTTGTTGGTGTCTTGTGATGAGCACAAACCCTTACTCCCCCTCTTCTTGAAACAGAAAGAAGTGAGATATAGGTATACATGTGCAATTATGTAAAACATTTTCATATTAGTTATTTTGTACAAGAAGATTTGAATAAAAGAAAATAACGTGAGTGAAAATTAGCATGCTTTAGTCTGTTTCAGACAATATCAGTTCTTTCTCTGGAGGCATCATTAGTCCTTTGGGATTGTTTTGGATCATTCTATTACTGAGAATAGCTAAGTCATTCACAGTTCTTCATCAAACAATATTTCTTTTACTGTGTGCAATGTTCTCCTGGTTCTGTTTACTATGCATCAGTTCATGTATGCCTTTCCCGATTTTTCTGAAATCATTGTTTGTTATTTTTTAAAAGTCACAATAAAAATCCATTACAATCCTATACCACAGCTCATTTAACCATTCCTCAATTGATGGGCATCCTGATTTACAATTCTTAGCTGCCACAAAAGGAGCTGCTATAAATATTTTTGTACAAATAGATCCTTTCCTCTTTTTTTTTTTTTTTTGAATGTCTTTGGATAGACCTAGCATTGATATTACTGAATCAAAGGATTTGTTCAGTTTTATTGCCTTTGGGGCATAGTTCCAAATTAGTTCCCAGAAGGGTTGGATCAGTTCACAACTCCATCACCAATGCAATAGTGTCCCAGTTTTCCCACATCTTCTCTAGTATCCAAATTTTCCTTTTTTGTCATATTAGCCACTTTGATATGTGAGGTGCATTTTTCTGATCAGTAGTGATTAAGAACATTTTTATATGACTTTAGATAGTTTTGATTTTTTTCCTGAAAACTGCCTGTTCATATCCTTTGACCAGTTATCAAATAGGATGTGACTTGTATTTTTATACATTTGACTAAGTTATCTTTATAGTTGGGAACATCAGCAAAAATTTTTTTCCTAGTTTTCTGCTTTCTTTATAATTTTTGGTTATACTGGCTTTGTTTGTGCAAAATCTTTTTAATTTTACATAATCAGAGGGACTAAATTGTGGATGAGATTATACTCTGAAGTTCCCATTTCTTTGCTAGTTCATGGGGTTTACAACTAGTTGGATTTAAGATGATTGGTAATCTGATTTTTCCTCTCACCCCGATCCCTGAAGAAAGCCCTCTTGATTTGGGGGTTGATTTCCTGGTCCTGTTGTTTCTCACTGATCCTACTGCTTTTTGACTTTTATCATACCTTTTCCTGAGGGTTTGATAAGAAGGAAAGGGGAAAATTAACTCATTTATGCCAGTCTTTGATAGTGGCTCTGGCAAAAAAGATTTGCTTCTGAAGGAAGTGGAAGTTATTTGCTAAAATAAATATTCTTTTGATTATCTAGGGATTTTTAATTAGCTAGATTTTACCTGATTTCTTAAACAAGACAAATAAAATTAAACTTCAAGCTTTAAGGACAGGCAAGGACAAGCGATGTAGGATGGGGACAGATAACTAATTTTCTTATACTCACTGATATACAAAAATTCTTATGATGCTCAGTGTCAGAGTTTCTTGGCCACTACTGCTTCTTCCCTCCCTCCCTTTTTTTACCCCTCTTGTTACCTTCCTTTCCTATTCTTCTCAATTACAAGTGCTGAATATTCAGGTGAATCCACAGATCATTACACAAAAGTCTAGGTGTTCTCTTGTTAGAAAGCAGGAGCACTGATGAGTTTTGGTGGTCTAGGTATCTAACTAGTTCCTGTGAATAGTTCCTGGCACATCCTTTTTGGTTATGGAACCGAGCATTATATTGATATGTTACCTGATTGTACAATGCCTGCTTTCCTTCCTTCCTGGAACAAATCCCTATTTCAGTTTAGCTATCTATGTAATAGAAAAATTTTTGATAACTCAGGCTTCCTTGGAAACAAAGAACTTTCCACTTATTGCTCTTGGGAATAAGCAATTCTGTGTATTGTTTTCCATTCTGTCATGTGATAGCTTTTGAGGAAAAGGGAAGATGTCAGAGTCCATGTCCTGGGATTGTAGGGCAGCCCTTTAAGGCTTGCTCTCTGGACCATTCATTGGCATTTAGATACAGATGTTAGTCATTTCTGACCTGCCTATTCTTCTAGTCATCCTTAAAAGACCAGTATCCATACAGCTGCAGTCTAGAGTTTATTCTGTTTTAGTTCACTCCTAGGATAAAGCATGAACTATCTGTGGTTCTTTTTTTTCTTTTTTAGGTTTTTTTGCAAGGCAAATAGGGTTAAGTGGCTTGCCCAAGGCCACACAGCTAGGTAATTATTAAGTATCTGAGACCAGATTTGAACCCAGGTACTCCTGACTCCAGGGCCGGTGCTTTATCCACTACACCACCCTATCTATGGTTCTTGAGAGACAAGTAGGGCTTTTCCTGGGCTGGTTCTCCCACTCTATTTAAGAATTTCTGAATTTTTATCTGTATGAAAATGTGTAGAACTATATATGTGAGTGACTATATGAAAAAAGTGTAGGATTGTGTGAGTAGAGTTGGGTATGTATTTGAGCAATGAGGAGAGTGTATTGTTCTTGTTGCTTGTCAGTGTTAAAAGACTGAGAGATTGGGTCCCAATGAGGGCCAGACTTCCAGTTCTTTTTTTTTTTTTGGATATTTAGACTTGTTTAGCAAGGGTTTGAAAGGAAAGGTGTTTGGATCCAACCAATACCCCAGGCTCATCTCCCCTAAATGCTTGCCTATCTCCTCAAACACTGCTGCCACTCTAGTTCAGACCCTCATCACATCATACCTTGGTTATTGCAGTAGACTGCTGATGAGTCTGCCTGCCTTAACTGTCTTCCCTCTCCAATCTTTTCCCCATTGAGTCACAAAAATGATTTTTCCTAAAATGCAAGGTTGATCATGTTAACCCCCTATTCAATAAATTTCAATGATTTCCTGTTGCTTTCAGGAGCAATTATAAAATTTTCTTTGGCATCCAAAACTCCTCAAAGCCTAGCCCCATCCCTTCTCTCCAGTATTTTTATACCTTACCCCCAACATGTACTCTTCAATCCAGTGATACTGGCCTTTTGGCTCTTCCTTCTCTTGGCTTCTTGGTGTTTGCTCTGACTTATCATCATGCCTGAGCACTCTCCCTCCTTTTCTCCATCTCTTGATTTCTCTGGTATCCTTTAAGTTCCAACTGATATCCTATCTTCTTCAGGAAACATTTCCCAACTTCTCTTAAATCTAAAGCCTTCCCTCTTTTAATTATTTTCTATTTTTCTTGTATATAGTTTCCTTTGTACACCTTTGTTTGCTTTCAAACTCCATTAGTTTGTGAGGTCAGGGACTGCCTTTTACCTTTTTTTTTTTTGTATCCCTGGGTTTAGCATAGTACCTGGCAGGATAGTTGGGGCTTAATATATACTTAGTGACTAACCATTCAACCAGTTTCCTCCATAAATAAGAGATAATTTAGGCTGACCTCAAGATCCCTACAAGAATGTGCTTGGTGCTTGTGTGGGCTTAGGAGCTGAGTTCTTTATTACCTTCATTCGGGTCCACATGAACCTGCCCCAAACATGACCCTTGTTTTCTGGGCACTGATTATTCCTTTGGCATTTCTTTCCCAGGTCTAGGATAAAACATGGCGGGGAGACCTATCCGCATAGGGGACCAACTGGTACTGGAGGAAGACTATGATGAAACCTACATCCCCAGTGAACAAGGTACTGAGTCCCAAGAGGAAGCCTGGGAGAAGGGAGGAAATTGTGAGAGGCGAGTGGAAAGCAAGAATTCCCCAATATATAGAGTGAATATATGTGAAAATTTCTGCTTTAAGATGCTTGTAGTTATAATAGTAACACATATAATAAAAATAAACAGCTAACATGTGTACATATATGTAATGAGCTTTAGGGTTTATAAAACACTTTGCAGATTATCTCGCTTGATCCCTTATTATTGTCCCCATTTGAGAGATAAGGAATCTAAGGCTGAGAAAAGGTAATTGAGTTGCCCAAGGGCTACTAAATATCTGAGGCAAGATTTGAACTCAAGTGTTACTGACTCCAAGTCTAGGCTGTGTCAACAAGACCACAAGCCTACTTCTATAACACTTTAATATATACTAAACCTTTCCTTACAACCACACTGTGGGGTAGGGTGTAAAAATTTTTTTTTTCTATTTTTAAATTAAGAAAATAGGGGTGGCTAGGTGGTGCAGTGGATAAAGCACCAGCCCTGGAGTCAGGAGTACCTGGGTTCAAATCCGGTCTCAAACACTTAATAATTACCTAGCTGTGTGGCTGTGGGCAAGCCACTTAACCCCATTTGCCTTGCAAAAAAAAACCCTAAAAAAAAATAAATTAAGAAAATAAATTTGTCCATAGGCCACAGATAGTAAATGTTGCACTGAACCCAGGAGTTCTTTCTCTTACCATGTTGCCTCACTACCCTCCCTCATTGTACTAAAGAAAATATCCAGATGTTTTTTGTTCCTGTTTTTTTTTAGGTGACATTTTACATAAACCCATTCATTCCATTGCATTTTTTTGAGCATTAAGTTCAACCATTCCTGGACAGCAGTTTCAGCTGTTCTCTTGGTGAACCTTTTTTTTTGTGGGGTGGGTGGGGGGAATTGATCTTAAAATCAACTAAAAATAATGAATAGTTTTTATTTTAAACCTATATTCTCAGTGCCAGTGATATGCTTCTATTAGTGTGAGAAGTTTTTGTACTGTAACCTGCATATTATGTAGTTGAAAGTCTTAAGTCAGATATTTGGACTGACCTAGATAGCCTGGAGATTTAAGCGATAGAATTTTAACCCCCGTCTTCAGATTCCAAGTCTAACTCTTAATCTCTGATATCATCTTGCCAGCAGTGTCCCAATTTTCCCAAAGTCCCACAGGTTCCATCTTTATCATTTCTTCATCTGAGATTTCTTCCCTCTCCTTTACTAGTTTCATTGCTCCTAATGACCTTTTGTGACTAGGTTCACCAGAGATCCTTTCTCTCACCTCTCCCTCTGTCCCCCCCAAACAAAATTACCCTTAACAGTCCATATAGTTGACTATAATCTCTTCTTCAAGATTTTAGAGACAGAAGCTTTCTAGTTTTTTTAATATGCCTATGTGATTCAAGGTAAGCCGCTTACCTCCTCTGGGTTTCACATTACTGATCTGTAAAACAGTGGGCTATCCTCAAAAATCATTTTTTGCCATATATATGAGCACTTTTGAAGTACAGAAGATGGATCCACCAAGACAGAGAGAAAAATGCTCTTCTTGGGAAACCTATATTCTAGGAGTGTGAGAATTGTAATGACATTTATTGTCTTTTCTATTGTTTTCTTCCTGCAGAAATTTTTGAATTTGCCAGGGAAATTGGAATTGATCCCAATAGTGAACCAGAATTAATGTGGCTGGCCCGAGAAGGCATTGTGGCTCCACTCCCTTTGGAGTGGAAACCATGGTAAGTAGGCATGCTTTGGGTTTCATCACCCCAGGGCCTCGGAGAATGGGGAGGAAAATTTCAGCATAAGTGACTTATCTTCTCTTGAGTAGTTTAGTGAGTGAGAAAAATAGATAAAGTTAACATTCTCTTTGGCCTGTTAGAAGTTGTTCCTGGATCTGGTGTGTTCCTGTCTTATTTTCCATCAAAATTGATATAATGTGTCCCTGAAATGCTGCCCTAGACAGGTTATGTGAGTTGTGACCATCTTGGGTCAGATTTGTGATCCAAATAGTCCATGATTTTGTCTCTGGCCAAGCACCAATAAACATAAACTGGAAGGAAGGGTATTGATGTCATCCTTGATGTGAATCTTCGAACTTAGGTGTATCATTCCAAACATCCAATACTTTCCCATAGTAATAGGAGTAAGAGTAAAGTAATAATAATATTTATATAACACTTTAAGATTTGCAAAATGCTTTCTATTTCTCTGTCTCCTGTAAATTTAAAACTTTAGGGTGGCTAGGTGGCACAGTGGATAAAGCACTGGCCCTCGAGTCAGGAGTACCTGGGTTCAAATCTGGTCTCAGACACTTAATAATTACCTAGCTGTGTGGCCTTGGGCAAGCCACTTAATCCCATTTCCCTTCAAAAACTTAAAAAATAAAATAAAACTTTAAAAAAACCTTTAAAAAAGTACTCTGCCTTGAAATAATATAGTGAGCATATTTGTATCCATAGTGTAGTATAAGCCATGCAAAGTATATGAATAATATCTCAATAGACTATTCACATACTTAGTATACTTTCTATGTATGTTTCATGGGGTCTCTATTTTCATTGATACGTTTCCTCCAGGGGTACTTGAGACAGTCCATCTTTGCTTGTTCATGCTGAGCAATTCTTGTCCTTTGCCTTCTATCGGTCTTCCATGTGAGGTCTGCCAAATGTGGATTTCTAGACTTTCTGACATATGAGTTTATGATCCGACTGTTCATCTATTATCCCTTGTTCTTCTTGTGAAACAGACTCTCCTTTTCTAAAACATTTTCTGGCTACTATCCTTTGTATCTTTACTTATATATTTATCATTGGTGATAATCTGTAGCCTGTTTATATTTACCATATCTCTTTGGGTCACTCAGAAGTTTGATTCTTTGGAAGTCATGATATTTCATGATTTGTACTCATGTATTATTTCCTGGCAGAATATAAGTGGATTTTTGTGTCATGAACATCTCGGGCTTGTTAAAAGTGCTGTATAATTTGTAAAATGTAATCCATCTCCCTCTTCCTCCAATTTAATTCTGGGATCATACTTTTGAAATATACTGCCCCCTGTCTATACTCAACCTTCCTGACCTTCTGGGAACCTTTCTGGTTTGCTTGAGGACACATACCCTCACTTTGAATAGTAGGACTAAATATTTCCACTTTGACTTTTCATTTTCCAGGAAGGAGGCACATAGGGGCATAACCTTCCTTTAGTAAGGTGTGAAAGTTATAACTCACTTTGTCAAATTGCTCCACTCCTATCAGAATCAGGCACTAATTATACCAGTGCAAAGAATAACTTCTCTTTGTTTCTTATGTGTTGGAGCTATGTAATATGTTGGAGATTTTCCCCTGGTTTATTCAGTGGTGTTGTTGAGTTGTTTCAATTGTGTCCAACTCTTCAGACTATGTGAGTTGTGACCATCCTAGGTTTCTTTGTTTTTAGTAAAGATATTGGAGTAGTTTGCTATTTCCTTCTCCAGCTCATTTTACAGATGAGGAAACTGAGGCAAGTGGTGTTAATGGACTTGCTCAGGGTCAGATAGCTAGATTTGAACTCAGGTTCTCCTGACTCCAGGGCTGATGCTCCATCTAACTTTTTGATTTAGTTAATAGTCAGGGGCTATGTAGCATTGAGTTGTCCATTTGTCCTTCCCTCCCTTCCTTCCTTCCTCCCACCCTTCCTTCCTTCCCTTTTTCTTCCTTTTTTGGTTTTTGCAAGGCAATGGGGTTAAGTGATTTGCCCAGGGTCATACAGCTAGGTAATTAGTAAATGTCCGAGGCTGAATTTGAACTCAGATCTTCCTGACTCCAGGGCCGGTGCTCTATTCACTGTGCCACTTAGCTGCCCCCTCGCTGTGCCACCTAGCTCCCCCCCCGCTTTTGTTCTTTAATTCTTTTTTTTTTTTGCAAGGAAAATGGGGTTAAGTGGCTTGCCCAAGGCCACACAGCTAGGTAATTATTAAGTGTCTGAAACCGGATTTGAACCCAGGCACTCCTGACTCCAGGGCTGGTGCTTATCTGCTGCGCCACCCAGCCGCCCTGTTCTTTAATTCTTAACACGGGTCTTATTCATCCTTGATGATGTCTTTTGTGCCTTTTACTTGTGTAAAATGGCACTTATTTGATTTGTGATTAAACTCATCTCCAGGAATGTTTTCCCTTTGTTATTTCATTATAGGAATTAGTGAACAAGCCAATTCTAACTCTCTAATTCTCTATACTAGTTATGATTTTCTAGGTTCAACCAGCTCTTTTAGGTCTTAGCTTTTCTAGAGAAAAACCCCGATTTTAAGCCTATTCTTATATATAGCAGCAAGGTAGACAGTGAGCCAGGACTGGACCTGGAGGTCAGGAAAACCTATGTTAAGTGACTTGCTCAGGGACTTATAGCCATCATCTGCCTCAGTTTCCTCAACTGTAAAATGAGGACCATAATAGCACAGATCTACCAGAATTGTTGGGAGGATAAAATGAGACAGTATTCATGAAGAATTTTACAAACTTTAAAGCACTATTTAAATGCTGTTCTTCTTCTTATGATGATGATGTTATAAATGATCTAATTATAAATATTTAGTTCAGAGTGGTTAAAGTAGTTTTTATTAATAAACTCTATAGAAGAGGGTGAGAAAGGCTACTAATTACAACAGTGTCTAGTCTTATATGCAATTTGAAAGACTTGTTTCTTTCCTTTCATGCCAGTCATTGGTTGGGGCACAGTCTAATCGATATGCTTTCCCTGCCTTGGTCATTATACTAATGAATACAGGGGAGTGTATAGTAATACCTCACTTGTAAAGGACAAGGACCATAGGTCAAACTTAGGACCAGACAGAGCATTGATCAACTCTCAGGTCTGATCAGGTTGGGCTTAATTCTTTTGTCTGACACTCACATATCTTCACGAAGGCACAACCACAGGAAGAGCCCTGTTTTTATTTGTAATACATGCACACACACACACACACACACACACACACAATTTGTATATATAAAAATTTAAACTAACAATCTCCTCTTAGATTTTGTAGAAGTCAAATTCCTCACAATTATTATTATTATTATTACAGTCACATGGTCATCAAGATTACCTCAAATATTTAATTATTCTCTAGACTTTCTCTAATTCTGTTATGTCTTTTGTGAAATAGAATTATTAGAAATGTATACAGTATGATAGATGTAGAAGGATTATGGATCTGCATAAAGGTAAGATAAAGTTTCATTTTCACCAGTCATCCTCATGATTCCCAGCAGTTGTTCTGTTTTTTTTGCCCATAATAATGTATTGAATTACTATCTATAGGGAATTGTCTGTAACAACTCTTGGATCCTTTCATATGTAATAAATGATAGCTCAGATTCCATAATTTTAAAATTTTTATTATGTAATAGTTTGATTTTTTTAATTTTTAAATGCTTGCTCAGGCTAAAACTCCTCTCCTACTTTTCTTTGTATTCATTCAGTCTTGCAAAGTATTCTGGATGTTGACCCTCATTGATGTGGCTTGATGTTATCTTCAATTACTTAATTTCATATACATGATTAAAACTTCACTATACATTTCTTCCTTTAGACAATAATAAAATTTTAAGTAAAGCCTTATCTCTGGAAATAAAACTTTTGTTTATATTGCTCTTTTCATAGAAATATTTATCTATGGAGGACCATATTTATCTTGAAAATCATTGGCTTATTAGGAACTGAAACCCTTCTGGTCAACAAATTGACTCCCCACCCCTGACAGTACAGTATATCTAACAATACAATAATTCAGTTTTTTTAAAAGTAGTTTTCAACTTGGTTAAAAATTGGTTTCTACAATGTAAAGACTGGCAAATTGCCTTCTGTGGGGGGTGGGGGGAGGGAAGTAAGATTAGGGGAAAAATTGTAAAATTCAAATAAAATCTTTATAAATTCCAAAAAATAAAAAAAAATTGGTCTCCAATTTCTTTTTCTTCCCAGCCAGGACATCACAGGTAATATTTACTATTTCAACTTTGCCAATGGACAGTCCATGTGGGATCATCCATGTGATGAACATTATCGGAAACTGGTGATCCAGGAACGAGGAAAGCTGTCCACTCCTGGTGCCATCAAAAAGAAAGATAAGAAAAAGAAGAAGGACAAGAAAGACAAGAAGGACAAGGAACCTCTCAAAACTCCCATGGTGAGTCATAGTTTGCTAACTTCTAAAGGGGGCAAGACTGAATTTGATGGGGCTTTCTATACTTTTGGATGTTTCTTCAAGGACTATGAAGTTAAAGACTCTTAGTAATTACTATTAGTAATAATAACAATGATAGTATTGTTGACTCTTGATTATTTGCAGGTTTATTTTTCTATTTGTGTTTTTTTTTTTTACCTCTGATCAATTTTGGTGCTCTGTAGAAACTGGAGAAGAAGTCTTTATTTTAGCTAAAACGACTTGACCCTGGGAAGATAAACTTAGGGAAAAAACCTTTACTTTCTGCTGAAGTTTTATGTCAGTCCACAAAATGATGCTTTCTATTTCTGTCATGGAATGGGCTTCAAGAAAAGATTGAGAAGGGGGCAAGATGGCTAAGTGGAATGATCTTCCCACTACTTTTAAGTTATGTCTTCATAACTTTGATAATTCATTTTAACATGTGAATGAATTCTTAGTCATCAAATATAGCCATATGGAGATGAAAGCATGAAAGTACCTTCTAGAGACAGAAATGCTTTTGGTGTCATTCATTGCTTTGAATGATCTTGTTGCTGTTTTCCTTCTTAGCAAGAATGACTAAGATTTGATGGTAAGCCAGCTACCAGGGAAGCTGAGGTTGGCAGATATCTTGAACTCAAGAGTTCTGAGCTGCAGAGGACTAGGCCAATTGAGTATCCAAGCTGAATTTAGCATTACTATGGGTCACCAAATCACCTAAGGACAATGGGTCACCACATCACCTAAGGACCCTGACATCAGAAGTGATGAATAGGTCAAAGCTCCCATATAATCAGGAGTGGAATTGGACCATGAGTAACCCTTGAGACCTAGTCTTTAAGGAAAAAAAAAAGATTTGAAGGCAACTGTAATACCTACCTTAGCATTTTGCTTTTTAATTCAAACTTCTCTATGATTTCATTTTTCCTGACAACATGCCTCAATATAGGAGTGGGCAGGAGTTATTTTTCTTATTTTGTCAACGGAGGATTTAAGGACCATGGTTACCTTGAAAAATCAATAATGTAATAGGGACTAGAACCTAACTCTTTTTTTAAAAAAAAATAATCAGGCCAATGGTCTTCCCATAAGACTTAGCTCCCCAAGGAATACAGATAGGGTCAATCAACCAGAAAATGGGAAAATTAAGTCATCTTGGTAGTGGGATGGAAGAATGATACTAATATCAGTTTATATAGTTACTTAATTCAGTCAGGATATGGTCATAGAACTTTAAAAATCCCTCATGTCCCCTGATTACCTTATTTTGTAGTCTATAGCTACTTTTCCTCCTTAGTGTTAACTCTTCAATGATTTGATTTTTTTTCCTTCTCTCTTTCCTTCCTTCCTCAAGTTGTCTTTTCTGGGGCCTATATTGTAGTAGTTGCCTGTCAGATCAATCTCTTCTCCTTATCTCTGCTTTTCCCCCAAACTCTTTTCATGTTTTGTGTATTTCCCTATTTTTTGGAAATCCCATTCCTTTAAGAAGAAAGGTAAGACATATAATTTTTTTTTAGATCTTTGCAAGGCAAATGGGGTTAAGTAGCTTGCCCAAGGCCACACAACTAGGTAATTATTAAGTGTCTGAGACCGGATTTGAACCCAAGTACTCCTGACTCCAAGGCCGGTGCTTTATCCACTACGCCACCTAGCCGCCCCAAGACATATAATTTTGAAATTAATTAATTGTTCATTTTCATAAAGTATTGAGTGTTCATAGACTGTAAGATAATTAATAGTTGGGACAGGGTTAGTGTATCAGAGTGAAGGGCAGAGGGTGGCCTTTGGATAGTGGATTCAATTCTGGGTGTAAAATCTTAGCTCAGGTCATCTTGCTCTCCCCTCCTAAACAGTCTTACCTTCATTTTTGGAAGGTGATGAATATTTGACTCAGTCTGCAACTCAGACTGCAGTCTGGTTGATAGAGCCTAGCTCAGCAGCTTTAGACCCTTTTGGGTTTTTAGAGCAGGAAGCATCACAACAGTGGGATAATCTTCCTTAAGTAGGGTGGGCTCATTTCCATGCTACCAAAGCATAAAATAGTTTCTAGAGGGTTAGGCTTTAGTTATTTTCTCCCCTTTCCTCAATCTCCTGAGAGATAGCCAATTTTCTTCAAGTAGAACTTCATTTTGAACCTGGGCCTTAATAAGTCTGAAGTTATTTTAATAGGGATAAGCTTTTCCAGGTTGATAATTGGTTTTTACCCCTCTTTCCTAGTTTGGGTACTACCTGTCCATAGATACACAGGTCATAGATTGTTTTGCTTAGAAATAAAGTAATATGTAAGTTTGAAGTGCCATATCTTACTTTTCTCTACATGTTTATATTGCCTGTTTAGGAAACACAGCCAGAGCAGGGGCTCCTACCTTCTTCCTCCTTCTGTGGCCCATCCCCCCTCCCAGCATCTGGGTTCATTGGCTTGGACCTAGGTCAGGAGATGCAGATGAAAAGTGAGGGCTCCTTTAGGAAAGGGAAAGGCATGTGCATGCTAGGTGACAACCCATGGCCTCTTGCGGGTTCTTTGCCATGCAAGCTGCAGCCACTGTCCAAAGACCAAGTTCCCCGAACTCAACAGATCTCTGACAATGTTGAGAAAGCCTTAAGCAGAGTCCTGGTCCCAGGCAAAACAGAACTAGGTGACCAGTTGGGCCTTGAGAAGCCCCAGAAGCTGACAGAGAAGTTTTGCCTGGGCTTTTCAGACCCTGAAGTAGAAGAGCTAGAAATGATGACCAAGCAGCTGAAATGTGGTCCTCAAAGTCCTGAAAGTATCAGACATTTCCAAGATGGTCCAGAGGTGTTAGAGAGTAGGAGTCAATTCTCTACCAATTCAAAGCCCTCTGAAGCTATCAAGAACTCCCATGGAAAAGGGGAGCAGGTCTGCTATAACCTGTCCAGACCTAGCCTAACTGGTCCTAGTGGGGACAAAGGAAGGAACCTGATTCCCTCGACAGGCTTAGGGGATGCAGCCTTCCTGTCTCCCTACAATTCTGAACAGCTCTTGTCAAGCAGGAAAGGCAAGTTGCTTTTGATAGATAGCAGTCCAGCTGAAGAGCTAAAGCAGCAAGAGGTTCTTGAGGAAGATGGCCTCTTGGGAAAAGGCAGGAGGAAAAGAGAACCCTGGGGACTGTGGCTAGGACAGGCTTCTGGACTCCTCAGCAGGAATGACCAGGAGAGCTGCAAGGAGTCTGAGCTAAGTGACTCTGAGCTACAAGCAGCCTCAACTCAGGATAGACTGCAAGGCCACCTTCGTGCCCCCGCAGTGAATGCAGATATAACATCGTCCCTTGTTCAGACAGCTGCTCAGAATGCCCCCTCTGAGAATACCCAGGTTGGGTTGCCTCTTACCAAGGAGATCAGGGAGATCTCTCATCCTCCGGGTTTTCCAGATGAAGACAAGAAGCCTAGTACTTCTGAACCAGACCTGGAGAGCAATAGCAGTAGCAGCAGTCTAGCCTCTCACCTGGACTCACAGGTCCTAGGTGAGGTGGACAACTTCTCCTGGGACATGCAAAGCTCCCAGGAGTCACAACCAGCAGTGGGCCAGTTAGCAGCTGGCCTACGGGCCCAACATGCCCAGTCTTTTCTTGAGTCACAGTTGGTCCCTATCCAGAGCTCAGCAGATGAACAATCAGAAAGTGAAGGCTACTCTGAGGACCAGAGATTTTATCAGCACATACTGCAGATGGTCAAAATCTCTAGACGGCTAGATGGCCCATTGCTGGCCGAGAACATGCTGGAGATGCCCTGCAAGGACATTGCTAGCATGGTCTGCCATATGACAGCTGGGTCCCCTGGGTCCCCCGGCTCACCCAGTGAGGGTGAAGAGGAGACTAAAGCCACTGAAGGAGAGTCAGGGGCCATGGCTTGGGCACCAGGGCTCCTTCAGGGTCCAGAGGCAGTAGGCAATGTTCCTGAAGAGCAGGGGCCCACTCAGCAAGTCCAACTGCAACTAGACAGCAGGCCCAGGCAGGAGGAAGCTGAACTGAATTCCAGCAGAGGCCCTGCTACAGAGTCAGGGATGAGGCAGCTTCTCAATCAGGTAGGCTTCCCTGCAGGGTGGGGTGTAGGAAGGAGCCATGGAGGGGGATGGCAGATTCCATTCAAGGTGGTAAGTGGGCTTCATCAGCTGGTTTTCCATCAAACTTCCTTCCTGGAATGTCAGTTCTTACCTGTGTATTATGGGTATTTTTGGAGATGTTCTGGTGGGTGCAGAGCTTTGTCATCTGTCCTCCTTTGAGATGACAATCAAGATTATCTAGGATTCCTTTCTTTCACTACCTAGGGGTATCACATAGATGTTTTAAAGAAAAACAAGCCAGTGTATGGTCAAAGGAAAAGTGTTACTACTGATCCTGTGATCCCAGAAAAGTATGGATGGTGTTTTTCTGGGATGTGGGGAACCTTCTCTAGTCCCTTTGGAACTTTAAATATTTGAGATGGGAAAGAGAACCTCTTTAAAATTAGGTACTCACCCTATAGCCCCAGATAAATTAGGTCACTTGCCTGATATCTTGGAAAACCAGGAGTTGGCATATTCCCTAGGTATACTTTAGACCCCAGAATCTCCTATCTGTCACTGATGAGCTTAGTTTTCTGCATCAGAAAATGATATGAATGACTGCTTCCTGGTCCTAGATTCTGGTGGCTACAGCTAGGGAAACAAAGATGGAGGCCTTCTCTTCTGGCTTTCCTTCTTTATTCTTAGAGTAAGCAGTGACCAAGGAGCAGGGATGTTTGCTCCCAAATCAGAGAAATTCACACTAATTCAGGGAAGACTTAATTCAGAAGTCTGTGGGACTGAGTGGGGTTGAATTTGCCTGGTTACCCTCTTGTTTCTGCCCAGCTGTGACTTCACCCAATTGCTGCCTCCGGTTCCTAATTACTGGCATGCATTAGTGCTCCGTTAGCTGCTAATAACTACTCTAGGACTATAAATATCGGATAATGCTGCAGATTATCCTGAAAGTTTTAATTAGCCCAATGGCAGCAAGTTTATCCTCTCTGAAGGACAACTCTACCCAAAGCCCCACACTCATAGTTAATGGCCATCTGTAGAACATAATTAGCTAGGGGCCAAGAATGTGTAATTTCCCCTGATAACCACTGATTTGGTAAAGGCTTGGGAGAACAAAGACCTCAGCGTGCCTGTCTCCTTCCCCCAATCCCCAGCATGATAGCGAATTACCCATGTTAGGAGTCTGTAATTTTCCATAAATACAACGCGGGGAGAATTTTGCTTGCTGACAAACTGGGACTGATTGGAGGGAGTGAAGCCAGGAGGAACAGGCCCAAGCTCGCTCTCTAATCACATCAGGAAAAGCTGTCCTGTGGACCCTTCTCTCACTCCCCTACCATGAGACATCTTCCAGCTGCCTCACCTATCAGGAGCCCAGGTTAGTTCTTAGGTGACCTTTTATCACACTTGTTTAGCTGGGTCCCTGTTTTTCTCTACAAGGGAAAGTAAATGTTTTAGTTCCAATTGCTTTAGTCCTTGGCTTCCTAAGCTGAACTTGTGTGGGGAGGTTGAAGGAAATTTGTCTATGCCATCACTTATCTGGGTTTTCTAATTGAACCCTTTCTGTATCCCCTTCTCTATACTTTGCCCTCAGAAGGCCCAAACAACCAGGGATCAGACTAAGGATTTTTTTTTCTGGAAGGACTAAGGATTTTTAAGAACTCTTTCTAAGTCATTACAGCATTGCCATTTATAAAACCTTTCTCTTGATAGGCCCTGATAATTGTAATTCTATAATGGTGATGATAATTTTACTTTCCAAATGCAACAATTGAGAAAAATGTTTTCCCATGTATTACTTCATTTAGAATGAATAGTCAGTAAGCTTTTATTCAGCATTTGTTATGTGCTAAGTACTAGGGAGACAGTCCCTACCTTTGAGGGACTCCCTAATGGGGAAAACAACATGCCAGCTACTAGGTACAGATAAACTAAGTATCATATAGGAAAGAATCAGCACAGAGGAGGCACTAGAGCTAAGGGGGATGGGGAATCATCGAGTTGCAAGGAACAAATTGCTCCTTTGTCAGACGAAAGGACTAAACCCCAGAGAATTATTCCTTGCCCCAGGTCACCAGAGCAGGATGATGCGCCTGGTTTCTTCTTTCCTTGTCCACTTCTCATTCCACTGGCTACAGTTCTGTGAGGTGGGCGAGACAAGCTCTCTGAGGTTTGGAGACCTTCATTGCCTTGGTCAGGTGGGAAGTAAGAGATTCTATCATCTGACCTCGGGTCTTTGAAGTCTTATGCTGCCTCCCTGGGGCAGCCTTGGCGGCCTTTTTGAATGCAAACACAATCAGTGGGGGAGTGCCATCTCTAGTTCAAATAGAGAGATCATACCTTTTGTATGACTTCTTTCTTTCACATTCTCCTCAGGTGGCAGATGGGGAAAGGTACTCTTTTTCCCACTTGTTGCTTCATTATCTCCAGGTAATATCTGCCAAATGAAGAAGTACAGTGAGAAAGATAAAGGAACCAGTAAATCAATCTGTTATTTGTCAGTGCTCTCAATACAATGTTCATTTCTAAATGTCCTTTTTAATTGTCAGCCTCTGAACAGAGATAATTTTAAATTTGAGTGGACCGAATGTAGAGGTTTAATTTTTATATCTGTCTCCAACATTCCTGGGGTCATATTGCTTATTAGGATACATGACAAGGTGTTTTGTGTTGCCTAGGCCCTGGGTTCTTCCTTAGCACCAGTTCATGTACCCCTGGGAGGCCTCGCTCCATTACGCAGTCATATGGATACTTCAACCCCAGCCTTCTGTTCATCCTTGAGTGTCAACTTGGGAAACTCAGTGGAATCTCCTCAACCTTTGGAAACTACTCTGGTAAATGTTCTTTCCTTTGTCTATGTGGTTGCTGTGGGGAGGTAGATGAATTCAACCAATAGTTCTTATTGTGTACTTAGTGCCATGACAGACATAGTACAAGGAAATAAGAAAAATACAGGATACAGACTGTTGCCTTTAGGGAACTTACTTTTTAGTTGGGTAAACAAGACATGCATGTAAAGCAACTGGGAAATAAGACAGTTATTTGAAAATGTACTGAATAAATCTATAAACCAGAAACAAAACAATATGGCATCAGATAACTGGATGGTACAGGCAATATGTGTAATAGGAGTTGGAGGAGAGAAAGATCAGTGTGGATTGGAATAAGAAGACCTGCCAGATTGGAGTGAAGGATTTGTTGGAGGGAATACTGAACAGTAAGGTTAGATAGGGAAGGTGAAGAATGACTTTGTAATACCAAAAGGAGAAATTTGGACTTTATCTGCCCTCCGAGAGCCAATGTAAGTTTTTAAGTGAAGAAGTGACATAAAGAAACTGGTATTTTTGGAAGACTAATCTGAAAATGGTATTTAAAATGAATTGGCAGGAGAGAACAAGGGCCATGGTACTGCTTAGGAGACTGTGTTAATAATTTGTAAATAGATATGAGGTTAGAATTAGGATGGTAGTAGCAGAGTTAGAAAAAGAGGGACAGTTTGAGAATGAATGAAAAAGTACTTGTTTTTTAAGGGTTTGGAACATAGGCAGGCTGAGTGGAGTCATAGAATCCAACAAAGGACCAAAAAGTACACCTATTCCAGCATCATTGACAGTATTGATTTAATTGTTGTTTTGGATCTGGAAAGTCATAATCAGGAATCTAGTATATGAAAAGGTAGCCGAGGTGTCTAGAACTGTAGTGATAGAGTGGGCCATGTGAGACACATTGGAAAGAAAGAACTTGTAAGATTTGTTTACTGTGGTTGGTTGTTAGAAGTAAAGGAGAGTCAAAAATGGCTTCAAGGTCATATACACAAGGAATTGGGAGAAAGTTGATAGCTTTAAGAGAAATGAGAAAACTGGATAGCTGGAAAGGAGAGGTGCTTATAGGGCTAGGGATATGGGAACTTGAACTAATGGTGTCCTGTCAGTGGAAACATGGACCTGGAGATCAGGTAAGACACTGAAATTAAATAGAATGATTTTGAAATTATCCACATATAGTATAGAAATCCATGAATCCAGAGTGTACAAAATCACCAATAGTCTTAATGAGTAGCTCACCTCTATGGAGCCATACCATATACTAGATAAAATAAGTTATACATAAAATGGTTCTTGCCTTCAGGAGCTTACTCTCAGACAAGAAACATGATGTTGAATTGCAGATGCATGAAAGTATAGACACTCAGGTAGTTGTTTCTGAGTAGAGTTTGCATGACCCTTCTTTAACAGTTTCAAATGGGGCATTTTGGTTTATTCACTCCTTCTTTAAACCCCTTGAAAGAAAGGATAGTTTTGGTGTTGCTCTCTTTAGTTTTAAAATGGGAATTTTGAGTAAGATGAATATTTACCCAAAGCTACACAGTGATTCAGTGATGGAGCTAGGATGGCAACTTAGGTTTTCGTTCATTAGATTCCTTTTTAGAGCTTCCTTTTTGATTTGAATTTATGTCATTTCCTGAGTGTGAGACTATACTTATCAACTAGCACCAGTTGCTATTTCCATGAAAGTCTGATTGTGGACTGAACTAGGTTTGGGGAAAGAGAGCTCCAAAGGATGAAGGTCTCTGTGGAATGCTTAAATCTTCTTATGAGATGTCACGGCATTGTATCTCACTTGGGAAGCTCTTTGCTCTGATATCTTTTTTATCATTAGTCTTTCATCTCTTGATTCCTTTTGACATATGGGTGCTTCCTTCTCCCATTTTTTTAGCTTCCACAAGGCTTCAAGACTTCTCCCTCTACCAAGAATCTTCTGGACTCCATCCATGAAGAGAAGAACCCTCTCAGTTTACTGGCTCCTCTTGGGGAGGAGACTAATGAAGAGGAGGAGAGTGATAATCAGGTAATGTAGGCAGCCTTTCCTTGTCATAACGTATTTGTTAGTCCATTGTTTTTAGGTTGTCTTCACAAGAAGAATGCAGAAAGTAGAACAGCCAGTACCAGCCACTTGCTCAATACACATTATTACTCATCTCAGTAAGGTTGTTTTGGCAGGGGGGGTCTTGCCAATAGTCCTCCAGAGCTTCCTCTTCCCTTTCTGAGGTAGCCTGACACAGTAACACTCTTCTTCCCACTTCCTTCCTTCTTTACTTCACCTCTAATACACCTTAGTCTGAATCATTCACTCTACTTTTCAGAGCCTTCGAAGCTCAGCTGGACTCCTCAAGAATCTACACCTGGATATTGGGGTCCTGGGGGGCAATTTTGACTATGAGGTAAGATTGACATTTCCCTTAAGACAGATTTCCAATCCTGGCCTACTCTCCTCCCAAAGGATCTTTGTGATATGCTGGATATCCACCTGGAGGAAAGATCATTTCTTCTCAGCCCTGTTCAAGTGTTAGTGGGGGAATGGTGGTGGTAGGAGGATGTAGAGAGGAGAGGACTAAGTTAAGAGGGGAAACTTTTCATCCTTTACTGTAACAAATATTTATTTCCTATTATGTATGGGATGAAAAGTAGCATGGTATGGTGGATAGAGAGTAAGGAAGATCTGAGTTCAAATCCTGATTCTGAGATATGATAACTGTGTGATTGGACTAGTCATTTAACTTCTTAGTGCCCTGGACATCACTTTCAGATTCAAAGGGGCTGACCTGCATTGACAGAAGATGTCTCTCACCAGAGGGTCCCTGTTTTGATTAAATCACAGGTCTAGTTTAGAAAAAATGTGTAACATACTATGCTGGTTACTAGGAAAAATATGAAGATGATTAAGACATTGTTTTTGACCGCAAGGATCCCACAGAGAGCTTAAAGGAGGTAGTGAAGTGCAGTTCTCTGCGAGAACTGTACAAATAAAACGTGCAGTTTAGAGGAGAGATTACTCCCAATTTTGTGTTAAGGAGCAGTCAGGAAACATCTTAATAGTGGTACTATTTGAGCTAGACCTTGAAAAATATGGAAGAATTTTCATTGGTGAAGATAATGTTCTAGGTGGAGGGGATGGTGTAAGCAAAGGCCCAGAGGTGGGAAAATTTGGACTGTTTGGAGATGGGTTAGTGGTTCAATTTTTCTGCAGCATAAAGAAAGGGAAGAAAAGCTTATATAGAGGCAGAGGAACTGGTTAGGAGGCTGTTGTGACTAGGGAATGAAGATTTTAAAACTAGGTTAAAAGGGAATAGAAAGGAGGGGCTACAGATTTGAAAGACTGAATTAAAATAAATAGGTTTTGGCAATTAATTGGAGGACAAGTTGTGATAATGTCTGGGAAGAGGTATAGTCAAGAATGAATAAAAAGTTTGATGCCTGGGGATATGGTGGAACCATTGATCAAAATAGGAAAGTGCATCATGAATTGCGCTAAGTGCAGAAAAAGAGAAAAATCAGAAGGATCAAATTGGAAGTCAGAGGGAGCTGGATTTGACTCTTGTCCTGTTACTACCTCTTTGATTCTGGGCATGTTACCCACCCTCTCTGGACCTCAGTTTCTTTCTTTTTTCTTTTCTTTTTTTTTTTTTGCAAGGCAGTGGGATTAAGTGACTTGCCCAAGGCCACACAGCTAGGTAATTATTAAGCATCTGAGGTCAGATTTGAACTCAGGTACTCCTGACTCCAAGGCCAGTGCTCTATCTACTGCATCACCTAGCTGCCCCTGGACCTCAGTTTCTTCATCTTTAAATGGGGGGGTGGGCTAAATAATCTTTTAAGGCCCATTATGGTTTTAAATTTTTTTAAAAATTGGTCATTATTTATTTAGTAATTTTTTAAAATTTATTTTTATTAAAGATATTATTTGAGTTTTATATTCAGTAATTTTTAACATTCAGTTCCTAGGATTTAGACTTCCAAATTCTCTCCTTCCCTTCAACCCTTCCCCTACTTTCTGAGAGAGTAAGCAATAATATATCAGTCTTTCATATTTATGGATAAAAGATGTATTTTTACTGGTTTTAAATTTTATGAATCTAGTTTTAAGTTTGAGGTGTTGAGAGGATGACAGGTTGGGGATATTCAACAGGTAGCTGACAAAAAGGAACTCATGCTTGGGACAGAAGTTAGGACTAGAAATGTAGATGTGGGAGTTATTTTCAGGGTGATTGTTGTAGGAATGGAAATGGACCAGAAATTTTTGATAATGCCCTTATTTTTAGGGTTTGAAAGAGGGAGAGAAGGAGCAGATAGTAGAAAGAGAACTGGGCTAGTAAAGAAGGAGGGTAATGGCAGCTAAGTAGTGTATGGTCAGCACTGTCCCTCCTCTTCCATTGTGCCCCTCTTTGTTGGTGTTTTGATTAGCCAGCAAACTGCCCTTTGTCTCAGAATGCTGCCTAAAATACTTCTTCCATCTCCTTGCACTTATAAAAACTTGACTTCCCCTAGAAGATACTGAGTCTCTGCTTACTCTCTCTAGTGCTGAATGAATAATCCAATGCTCCAGGTCCTTCCCTCAGGCTCCAGTGTGCTAGCCCAGGAGCACTATAAACATATTCCTTACTCTTCACCACTTATTAACTCAGCAACCTCTTCTCCTTTGAGGTTTGCTCCATCCAGAGCTATTGCTCTATTTTGGTTCTGGTGGCTATTAAACTGACCCCCTGGTCATTCTTTCTTCTTTCTCAAGGAGTTCACCACCTGCCTCACAGTATTCTTAATATCCCAATTCCACTTTCATACTAGGAATATTTAATACACCTGCTGATGACCACTCAGAACCCTTACCTTTTAATTTTATTTCCTCAGTTCCCCTGATTTATATCTTTATACTATATCAGCAATACATATAAATGGCTTTGATTCTTTCATCACTCATAACTGTTTGACTTTCATGATCCAGACCTCTGAGGTTCTTCTCTTAGAATGTAACCTTTTTTGAATAGTTTGTGAAAAAATTCCTTGATGTCTCTTGTTTTTTAATACCACTTTAATCTCTAAATCTATCCCTCCCCACCTCTTTGCAGAAGAACATTTGAATGAAAAAACTCCCCACCATTCTGTAAAATTAACATATCAGTCCAATCTGACAGTATCACTACAAAACTACCTTGTAATATGCTATTTTATAAATTTTATATTTATTAATTTTTAGCTGTATATATTTCTACATGTGAGCTTATTGTTAAATATTTATTTTTAACATTCATCTTTTAAATTTTTGAGTTCCAAATTCCTTCCCTCCTTCCATCCTGGTTCCCTCTTATTGAGAAGGCAAGCAATATGAAGGCAACCCTTTATACATATGAAGTCATGGAGAAAAGATTTTCTTAGTAGTCATGTTTTTTAAAAAAGCAAAAAAATAAAGTGAAAAGACTATGCTTCATTCTTCACTTCTTGTAGGCTGATTTTGAATCAGAATGGTTTCCTCCTTTTTACCCAGTGCTTAGCACAATGTTGGACACATATTAGGCATTTGTTGATTCATTGATGATGTATTTCATGTTCTGTATCCATGGACATGCTTTTCCCAATGAATGGAAGGAGGTACATTTTCTCATTTCTTCTTTGGGACCAAACTTGGTCATTAGAATTAAGTAACATTCAGTTTTTTTTGTCATTGTCCTTTCCATATATGTTGTAGTCATTGTGAATATAGTTTTTGTGGATCTCCTTACTTCACTTTGCATTAGTTCATATGCCTTCCCATGCTTTTTTGTTATTTTTCTTATCTCTTGTTTCTTTCAGCATAATGTTACATTATTATATTCATGTTAACATGATTTGTTTAGTTATTCTTCAATAAATGGTTATCTATCTACTTGTTTTTCAATTTATTATTACAAAAAGTAGAAGTTTAAGTATTTTGATGTATGAGATGAGATTTGAGTTTGAGATTTTTCTTTCTATCTGACTTTTTTGGGGAATGTGCATAGCAGTGGGATTTCCTATGTATCTTAGAGTTGGCAGTGATTTCTGATGTCATCTCATCCATCACCTTCTGGAACTATTTTAATTGTTCAAAATGTCTCCAGTATGTGAGGCATTGGAGAGACAAAAGACAGAAATAGCCTCTTTCTTTAAGGAGCACTCATTCTACTGGGCTTAAGGATGGGAGGAGAGGATGGAATATAGTGTACAGATAAACTCAAAACATACAAAGCGGCACTTAACTGAAAAATAATCTTAGGAGAATTTGGTTATAGGAAATAGCAAGGAGATCAGTTTGTCTGCAGCTTAGAATGTGGGAGAGGCTGTTCTGGAAAGACAGGATGGAGCAAGTTTTTGAAGGGTTTGTATTTTACTTCAGAGGCAATGACTTCTTGAGCAAGGAAAGGTGTGATATGGTCATTCCTATTGTTTTAGGGATCTCTATGTGGGGAGGTTGAAAGCAAGGAGGCCTTATAGTAGATTGTTAACATAATCCAGGAAACAAGTGATAATTACCTGAAATAGTTTGGTCACTGAGTGAGTGGAAGGAAGGGATGGATAATTGTGATAACATGGAGGTAGAAGTGACTGAATATGGCAACTGGTTAGAGATGGGGAAATTAGGCAGAGTAGACCCTCTTTCTTCATAGGGCTGCCTCCCATAAAGGATTCTCAAAACCCTAGTGAAAACCTAATGTGACATGTGGAGAGGTGAGGAAACTATCAATTATAAGAATCTGATGAGTTTACTCTGAGGTCTGGGTGGGGAGAAGGGGTTAGGCACATTAAAAGAGAACTGCTTAGCTTCTCCCTTTCTTCTTCCACCTTATATTCCCTGTTGAATTTCTACATCCTTCCCAAAGGAAGAGAGGCTGTGTTTTATCACAGGGAGAAGCTTGTGTTTAGGGCTTAAAGAAATTCACATGGGAGGAGGAAACAGCTGTTTTAGGGCCTTTTTCAGCTGTTGATATTGATAAAGACTTGAAGATGGAGATATGGTCAGGTTATCTGGTTTGACCCCTTGGAAACCAGTTTCATTTGCTTTGCCTTTACCCCCTTTTCTATTTATGAGCACAGAGAATTTCCAAAAGAGTCTTTGACATAGTTGGTTGATCCTTCCTTTATTGGCAATCATTTTGCTCATCTTTCCATGAGATGGCCATGGGAAGACGGCCACATTTCTCTCTCCCTCCCCCTCCCCCCTCCCCCTCCCCCTCCCCCTCCCCCTCTCCCTCTCCCCCTCCCCCTCCATCCCGCTCCCCCGGCTCCCCCCCCCCTTCCCCCTCACCTCATTACCCTCCCCCAGCTCCTATCCCTTCCCTGGCCACCCTGCCTCATAGCTTTCAACCCATTTCTAATCTTATTACAGAATCAAAAGGAAAATATTAATGAAAGAGTTGTTGGATGAGTGTGAGAAAAGGGGGAGGGGAAGCAGACAGCATGCTGGATCAGTGAAAATCCCATCAGCAGATCAGTTGAAGAAAATAGGACTTTAGACTAACAGGTGATGATGTCAGTGTGATTTGAAGGTGCTAACAACACTGGGGAGAAGTATAAAGAACTGAGACTTAACTGGGTAGGGAAGGAAGCATGGAAAATAAATTGGACTGACTACAGGCTCAGTGGGAAGAAAAAAGAAGGCTGCTAACTCCTAGGGTAGGATCCATGTACAAACATTATTTTCTAGGATTTTTCCCCCCTGCTTCCTTTCCTTTTGTTCTCTGTTGATTCTGGGAACTCCCTATCTTTGTGCTCTGGGCAGGAGGGAAGGGACCTGCTGGCACTGAAGCTGTCTCTCTTGGGGAGGTGTGTTAGACATTTTCAGAGTGTGTCTTAGAGACACTACTTCCCTCTGCATGTAGATGGTGAGGCCTTTTCTGCAACCACAACACCAACTTGCTTAGAAATGCTCCAGAATCTGGGGCTATGACCAAGAGGAACAGACCCTGGGTATGCGTGGTTAGTGAACAAAACTGTGCTGAACAGAGAGTAATAAAGCATTTCTCATATGGTCCACTTCATATCTTAGGCGGCCCCTGTTCTAGTGAGATCAGAAATTTGTGAAATAATGGAGGTTTTTAAAAGTACTGTGCTCCCCTTTACCTGCATGAAAGTTATCTATCTGCAAAAAATATTTAGTTCCGCTGACACTCAGGATGTCTCTCTGCCCTTCCTGCCTGCTATCAGTATATTTGGGAGTACAGTCCCACATATTCATTTTGATTTCAATGTAACATAATAGTAATAAATTGCTATCATATTGTGCTTCAATACAAAATATTTGCCTCCCAAAGAACCCTGTGAGGAAGGTTCAGAGAGATTAAAGGACTTGGTTAGAGCTACTTAAATAATATAGGAACTGAGACTTGAACCTTGATTTTCTGTCTTTTAAGAACAATGATATAACTAATGAGGAATATTTTCTGAAGTTCTGAATTATTTGCTTTAAAGTCCTACTCTATGAGGATCTAAATTACGGATTAGATAGAATAAGTTTAATCTAAACATCTAGGTAGAGAGATTCTGTGATTGACAAATCCCAAATATAATGGAAAGAATTTAGTTTTGAAAAATGTCCTTGTATTTGATATCTTCTGATTTTTAATCAGCTCTCAAAGGAATATTTTGCTCCTTAAAATTATTAAAATATTACTCCTCGGGTTAACAATGACCAGGGTCATGATACCATTACCCTTGAATTGGGTTGCCTTCCACAAGAAGTCAATGAATCTGAGGAGCAGAACCTTTCTCAGATCTTTGAAAAACTCTGTTAGCATAAAGTAGTTAGAAGAGCTGGGTTTCATCTGCACAAAAGTTTCCACTTCCTTTCCCCTTGATAATGGTAGATTTAGCTTCTGGGTAGAGGTTATGGCTCAGTCTAAGAACTTTACTATGGTCTGTGAGTAGGAATCATACAGATACATATACGTATATACACCCATCCATACAGACATGCATATAGGTATGTGTGTGTGTATATATATGTATGTACACATATGTATGTGTATATATATATATATTTATATATATATAGACATTCACTTATGCTCCTCTGTTTCACCCTTTATTTCTCTTCTGGATGAAGAAGAGTTTAGTGGCAGCTAATGCATGAATCTCTTACCCTTTGGGTATCTTAAGAGTGTTACTGTGTGCAGTCTTTATTTGGTGTTGGCTTATTTTTTTTTTTTTAGGTTTTTTTGCAAGGCAAATGGGGTTAAGTGGTTTGCCCAAGGCCACACAGCTAGGTAATTATTAAGTGTCTGAGACTGCATTTGAACCCAGGTACTCCTGACTCCAGGGCTGGTGCTTTATCCACTACGAGTGTTGGCTTATTAATAAGACACAGGAGCTACACATGGTCCTTTTAGGGTTAATGAACAGTGAATGTTCTTAAATGGAAAACACAGTCCAAGTTCTAAGTTCCTTTTTTTTGTATTTGTTGTTTAAGTTGTCCAGTGATTTTTTGTTTCTTGTTTGATTGAACATTCAGGGCATAGGACTACAAAGTTTTAAAACTTCTCATCAGAGTTATTCAAATCAGTGGCACAAATCTGTTAGCATGAATGTTTTATGGAATGAAAACTACCCCTCCCTCTACTGTCAGTGTGAACCCAGGAGAGCTCGAAATGCCCCATTTCCAAATATTGTTTTTTCTTTCTTGCTGTGATTGGACCTGAGGAGGTTGACTGGAGGCAGACAAGTGTAAGGTTTATGTATAGAAATAACACTTGAATGGGGCTTCATCTCTGGCATCCAGGGCATGAGACAGTGCATCTTCCGTTTCCAAAGAAGGAAGGTGTCTCTGTTGCCTTTTAAAATCCTCACTCAGACTTTTTTGCCTAATAAGAAAAAACACAATTCTAGGTCTTTGTGTTTTTTCCTCCAAAATTAAAACACACACCAAACTTCTCAGGAAATAGTTAATCTTGAATGCAATAATAAATACCTTGAGTTGATTTGACTAGACCTGCTATCTACCTAATAAAATCCCAAGTTTCATAAATTCTGAGGTGGTAGATGCTACCACACAGTCTTGGTCCCTCTGGAATTTCTGCATGTGTAGTTGAAGAAGCCCTTACTCAGACCTAATTACTAAAGATAGACTAGGTACACAAAATGTTTTGTTTTCATATCACAGTCATTTCCTATGATACTTTCCAACCATGTTTTATCCTCTGGTATCAAAGAAAAACCTTTCATCAAAACTAGACTGGCTCAGTGACTGTGTTCAACACATTGCTAATTCTCTTTCCCTAGAGAAAAGAGTGGTATGTTTCATTATCTCTTCTGGAGTCCAAGATGGGACACAATGTTGGACATTGAAGGTCATCTTTGGGTCAGAAAGACCTGGTCTAAGTTCTGTTTCAGAGTTGCACTAACTATGTGATCATGGGCAAGCCACTTAATTTCTCAGTGCCCCCATCACGAAATCTCTCTACCTAGAAGTTTGGATTAAACTTGTTCTATCCAGTCTGTAATTTAGATCCTCATAGAGTAGGACTTTAAACTGATCTACATCATGAAGGAATTTCTATACTGTATCCTATGATGTGAGAGTTGGAAGAAAGCTCATTGGCTATCTCAGTCAACAAATCCATGCATCAAAGGAAGCTGATACCATATAAAAGGTTGTCTGATCTCTGCTTGAAGAGCTCCAAGCGAGTGAAACCACCACCTCTGGAGGCAGTAGAGGAAGAAATGAAAGAATAAAAAGGTTATGTAAAACTTTGGTTAACATTTTTTTTTTCCAGAATTAGCTCAATGCTTTTTTAAAAATCTGTTTTTGCCCTTTTCCTTTAGCTTTTATTCAGATTTTTACCTTGGTTTTCCTTGACACTCCTCCTGCTACCCCACTCCCACACTCTGGCTACTGAGGGTTGGGACCAGAGTAACACAATGGACCATTATTTGTTAAGTGTGCTAGTCTTTCATAAAGACTATGCCAGACATTCTAGTCCACTAGAGGGCGAAAAGAGTCTCACTCATTCAGGTCAAAACCCCAATGTCTTTTATTAGCCATTTCCCCAGTGCTACCCAGGACCCCCTTGGTTTAGGTAGTTTAGTTTTTGTTTTTACCATCCCCTGAAGTGTTCCCCTGAGGTTTCAAGGTAGTATGCAAGTGACCTTGGTTTTTCAGAGGGTGAGGCCATGGAACTCAAATTCAGTTAGGTAAGGCTCCTGATGAAGCTGGAAAGGTACCAGCAAAGGCGAATGAGGACCCAATCTAGATTGAACTTAGGAGGCTCATCACCAGAAGGATGGCCACTTGACAACGAGACATCTGTGTGTGTGTGTGTGTGTGTGTGTGTGTGTGTGTGTGTGTGTGTGTGTGATAGCATCCCATGAAGACGCCTTGTGATCCTTGTTAGTGAAGTTAATAGACATACTAAGGAAATCCTGGCTCTCTCATCATCTCTCTTAATTTCAAATGATTCTCATGCCATTGTGATTCTTTAAAATATTGTCTCCTGATGCTTGTCACCTGTCTCAGAGGCTGGAACCAGGAAGGGTATCACTATTACTAGGAGCAGCTTGACCATTTATGGTAGAGATGATTAGGTGGTATGTATGGCCTGAGATGCGTGAACCTACTTTCATGGTTCTTTTTAATGGGAGGCAGTATAGTGAGGGACTTGGGGCACTGACTGGCATCACCTTCCTCCCAAGTCCTGAGGCTGAAAACTTTCAGTCATTTTGTGGACTCCTTCCTCCTCTTCATCCTCCCTCCCTGCAAGCAAGTACTGAGTTATGCCAGTTTTGTCTTCAGTACTTGCCCATCCATCTCATCTTTTCAGTTCCTACTCTTATTGCCATCACTGATGTTCTCCTTCCCTCATGGACTGTGAAGTCTCTCTAGCTTGTTTTACACAGCTATTAGATTAATCTTCCTATAATAATTCTGACCATAACACTCCCTTGATCAAAGACTTTCACTGTATTCCTATGGTCTACTGAATAAAGCTTTAACTCATTGGCCTAGCATTCAAAGCTCTCTAGAATCTGGCTTCAGCATACCTTCTCAACCTTACTTTCTGTTATTTGCATCTCCACATTGTATTCTCTCCCCATTTTTGATCACTCTCTATTCCCTAAACATGACCTGTTTACCTTTTCTTTTACTATTTGATGTATGAGAATGTATTTCCCTTCTGTCTTTCTTTTGAAAGTCTACTCAAATCTCATGACTTAGCTTAAATATTCTGTTATAAGAGATCCCTCATTTCCTATGCTGAAAGCCATTTCTTTCACACTCGAAATTCCTACTTTTTTCTACTTTTTGTAAAACAATTATATATGACAATTCTATAGAACACATCAAGGCATAGACATATGTGTGGGTCTATATTGATTTATTAAAATGTTCTTTGGGGGCAAGAACCATGTCTTATTCTATGTATCTCCAGTGCTTCTGTAGGTGTTTGTTAACTGAGTGAAAGAATCTGGCTCACCATTGATTGAATTTATTAGACTTATTTTCTTTTTCTTTTTTTTTTTTTTTTGATTTTTGCCAGGCAATGGGGTTAAGTGACTTGCCCAAGGTCACACAGCTAGGTGATTATTAAGTGTTTGAGGCTGGATGTAAACTCAGGTCCTCCTGACTCCAGGGCCTGTCTCATCTATCTACTGTGACACCTAGCTGCCCCCTTATTAGACTTTTGTTCAGCTTTTTAACCTCTTTTTTGTATTTTTCCCAGCTGTTTTTTAAAAACATTTATCCACTTGCTACATAGGAATCTCCAAGAAGTCAACCAGAGGATAAGAAGGAAACATCTCTGGATTCCAACATCCCCTGCCAGCGGGCTTCTGACAAGCTCTTCAGCCGAGATGTAGATAGCAGTCTGGGCAGTGCAGATGGTGAAGGCCACCAAGGGAAGCTGGAAAGTGCTTGGCTCCCAGACAAAGAAAACAATGAGAAGGGTGATCCTGGGGCCTCCCAGACACAAATGACTCGAATGGTAGACTCATGGACTGGTGAAAATACTGGAGCAGCCAACAAGAAGTCATTGGAAGACCTAATGGTGGTTGGAGAGGTAGAATGTAAGAAAAAAGAGGCAATGAATGAACTTGAGAAGGCTCTGGCAGAACCAAAAATAGATAGCAGATTGGATGTCAGTGAAGTAAGTCACCTCATATAGGTAGTTTCTGCTTGGACTTCTTTACTATTTTTTTAAGCATTCTACAAAAATCCCACATTTTTATTATCAAGGCAGGAAACCCCATTTGTAGATCTTCAGTAGATTGTCAGAAACAGCTACAGAGTCAACACCCTTAATTGTGACAAATATTCCCAGGACCCAATAGACAATAAAATCCTGAGTCTGGCTTTCAGCTTTCTGGCCTTGGAAATTCAGAGCAGAATTTTCATCTTGCACCTCTAGGAATCTTAATGCTCTGTTCTGTATTTCCCTTCCTTCTATTGTCTTTTATAATTATATTTTGAACCATCCCTCTAACTCTACATTTTTGCCCACCTGCTTATGTTCCTTTTCCATAGTCTCAGAGACATCTTTCTCCTAATTATGTGATTTGAATTGAACCTAGGTATAGAGAGATTCATACAGAATTTGCCCAATCAAAATGTGGAGAATGTGGCAGTTATTATGGAAAGAAGGCATATAACTGTCCAGATCATTCAAACTAGGACAGATAGATTTCTTTTTTCTTTTGGGTGGACCTATATATATATATATATATATATATATATATATATATATATATACATA
The DNA here is from genome assembly GCF_037893015.1 of Macrotis lagotis. NCBI lineage: Eukaryota > Metazoa > Chordata > Mammalia > Peramelemorphia > Peramelidae > Macrotis > Macrotis lagotis. The sequence goes on from NC_133658.1 coordinate 795,474,165, forward strand.
TATATATATACACACACTTACAGAATGAACTGGACTGAATTTTCAGATAGTTACAGAACCTTTTTCTTGAAAGAATTGATACAAATACAACTCTTTTGTAGTACATTCATTTATGTGTCTTGCTTTGTGTATCTTCTCCCAGGAGTCAGACATCAGTGACCATGTGAAAGAGTTGCAGCTCTCAGAACATTCTGATTCCAAGTCATTTCTTGGTCTGGTAAGTCAGAGTTCCATCTGAAGTCACATGGACTTCATTTTAGTTACTTGTGGTGTATCATATCAACCTGGAAGCTCAAAGATAGGATAAGAAGCTCATTTTTATGGTCTTGGAGTTGAGATGGGGATCAAATCCTAGAACTTTACTCCTTTTGGTCCTGTTCTGCCCACTGGAGATTCTTAGTGTTTTCTGGAAAAAGTAAAATTTTGTGTCAGAATGTTGCCACTGCTATATTTTCTTTTAAAAATATCTAACTAATCTCTTTTTATTTTCTTTTTAAAGTATTTTGTTGCTCTTTTGTTTTTACATTTTCTTAATTTCTGAATAAATCTCACTCCTACCCAGTGAGCTATCCCTTAAAACCATTAAAAAGAAGGGGGGTGGTGGTGGAAATTCAGCAAAATTAACCAAAGCATCAGTTGACTCTTGTCTTATATTCAGTATTATATCCATAGTGCCCATCCTTGGCAAAGAAAGAGGAGAGGAGGAAAAGAGTCATTCATATATTTTCTCCATTCTAAACTTTCTACTTTGCTGTCTCTTGGATTTTTGATTGATATATATTTTCACATGAGGGGAGAAGCTGGTGAAGTTTTATTTTTTGGCAAGACAATTCAAGAAATAGTCCAGTAAGTAGGTGGAAGCTAAACAAAGAAAGAATTAATAGGGAAGGACCCCCCCCCCCCAAAAAAAAGAAGAACTGTGAGCTTAGAAAGAAAACTGGCAGAATAAAAAGGTTATGGACCCCAGTTGCTAACTGCCCTACAGGTTTGCAGAAACTGATGGCAGTTGGGAGAACTGGAGTAGGATCCCAGCCAAAACAGAAATAACACCAGAGGAGAAGACTTTAGAAAGCTAGAAGTAGGGGTGCATAGGGTCAAAATGTCACTAGTATGCTCTGAGAGGAGTGGTCCTCTCAGAAAGGCTTGTGGTAGAATGACCAGATTTTTTAAAAAATGAATTGTCCATGTGAAGGAGGATGCCCTCAAGCATCCTTAGGTTGTATATAGAAAGAGCTATGGGTATCAGGACCAGAGTCCTGGCTGAGAATCATGTTATTTATCAATGTTAATGGTTGAGCTCTTCTGATTAGCATGTCTTCTAGCTATCAAAGAGGAGTGCTCAGAGCAAAGCGGGTGGTGGTGGGGCTGTCTGGGGGCTGATGCTTCCTGGAACAAGTTGGTACAGATCTGATTTCAGAATGAAGATAGTTGCATTTCACCAAATCTCAATCATAACCCCCACATGCCTTTGTTAACATTAGAGATTGTTCTGTTATGGTACTAGGCAGTGCAGTTGAAGGAGCACCAGGTCTGGAGTCTGGAAGATCAGGCTTCAAATCTAACCTCAAACACTCAGCAGCTGGGTCACAACCCTGTTTGCCTCAGTTTCCTTATCTGTAAAAAATGATCTGAAGAAGAAAGTGGCAAACTACTCCAATATCTTTGCCTGGTAAATCCTAAAGGGGTCATGAAGAGTCAGACATAACTGAAATGACTGAATGACAATTTTTAACAATTCTTCTCTAAGCCTGCTTTTGCCTCAGAAATAAGTTACTGGGTGGGGCTCTGACTCCTGACCTTGGTGGAGAACAGCAAGGATTAAGGTGTAGTTTTAGGTTTCCCTTTGTTCCCTCTGAGTTAGGAACTCATACCCTTACCCCTCTGCCCTTAGGACTTTGGTTTTCGAAGTCGGATATCTGAACAACTGCTGGACATAGATGGATTGTCCCCAGTCCTGAATGGACCCATCTGGGAGGTGAGTTGAATTAACTTTTGGAAGTCATTTTATCATACTGCCATAGTATAACAACCAAAAATACTGAATATTCCTCCAAATATTTAGGTTGTCCTTCATTTCTCTAAGGAGCATCTTATAATTAAATATGCAAGCATTGAGGGTGATTCCCAAATATTGATGAGTTTTGTAGTTACTGCATATGTCACTTGTCTATTATTATTTCCTACATTTTGTTATTGATATATCAAAATGCTATTGATTTTTATAGCTATATTTTTTAACTGAAGTTGTTAATTGTCTCATTTAATTTCTTTGCTGATTCTTTATTATTTTCTGAGCAAACCATCAGCAAATAAGGATAGTTTTATTCCTATTTACCTTCCTGCCTTTAATTTCTTTCCCTTCTCTTTGCTATTGCTTTTATTTGTGTAACTTTATCAAATAATATCTGGGAAAAGGGGTTTCCTTGCTTTATTCTTGTATTAGGAAAATTTCTAGTATTTTCTCTTTATAGTTAACATTTTTAGAGAAAGATCTTTTGTCATTAACTTTTTCAAGTGTGGGAACATGTTTTGTTGAAAAAATATATTTTCTGCAAGTTTTATTATTTATTTGTTTTACATTTATTTATAGAGTAGTTAGGAAGAAACTAACATAAGTTGCAACTATTAGTCCCTTGTGAAATCATATTTTGGCATTGAAATATTCAGCATTGGGACAAGTGGAAAAAATATTTTTCAGCACCAAGTATTAACTTTTCCTCTCTATGCTTGTGCTTTATTTCTCTCTTTTTTGCATCTACTCAGATATCCTATGATTTTAGATATCTTTGTTTTTAATATGATTTATTTAATTTGATTCATCTATATTCTTTGCTTTATCCATCCCTTGGTTCAGTTTTAGTGCTTTACTTGTCTCATAATGGAGTTTGGTTGGAAGATTTTTCTCTGTTTTTGTAAACAATTTGTTTATTAATTGCTCTGTAAAAATTTTATAAAAGCCAGATGGCTCAGTTGATAAGAGTGTTGGGCCTAAAGTCAGGCCTAAGTTCAGATGTGGTCTCAAACACTAATTATGTGATTTTGGGCTAATTACTTAATTTCCATCTGCCTTAGTTTCTTCAATTTACAATGGGGGAGGATGATATAAATCTATCTTAGAGGGTTTTTTGGTCTTTTGTGTTTCTTTACAGTTCTGTTTCTTTATCTGATGTTGAGTCATTTACTGTTTGTTGTTCATTAGTTTGAATATTGAAGATAATTCTCCATTTCTTTTATATTCTTAGTCTTCTTGCTGTATAAGTGTGCATCATAGGCTCCAACAATTCTTTTTTATTTCTTCTGGTCTGGTGATTTCATCTTGTTCCTTTTTTTTAAAATTTGTTTTTCTGCTTTTTTTTAAAGTCAGGTTGGCTAAGGATTTTTCAGTATTTTAGTCAGTTCAGAGAGCTATCTTTTGTTTATCAGTTCTATAACTTTTTTAGTTTTTAGTTTATGTTTCTCCTCTAATATTCAAGATTTTCTCTTTTGTGCTTATTTTGAGTTTGTTGGCTTTTTTTTTAGTAAAAATTTCATTAAACATTTTCTAAGTTTCCATTTAGTTCTGTATTTTGTTTGTATTCCCTGAATTAATTACTTAAAAAAATTCATTATGTCCTATAAAGGGACATCGTGGTATAGTATATGGAGAGCTTTCTTGGATGTCAGGAAAACTTGGGTTCAAGACTTCTTTAATCTTTTTGTGTTGCTTATGGAGTTCAGGCTTTTAAATTACTAAATTTGAGTTCCCTCTTCCAACCAATTTCTGTGTTAATGCCTTTGTAGATATTGACCCATCATTTCTTTTTTTCTGTTGTGTCTTAATTCTTTTTTTAAAAAAAATTATTTCAATTTTAATTTATGGAATAAAATGAGCATAGATAATAAAAAATGATTGCACATGAAAATACAAATCTATCCTATGCAATTTTCTATTCCTTTTAAATATAAAATAAAATTATCATTTAAATTTATTTTTTCCTTCTTCCTCCACCCCCAGAGATAGCTATTGTTAGATGCAAATATACATATAAAATATGTAAAATCATACTGTATATCCTTCTATATATCAGTTCTTCCTCTGGATATAGTGTCTTCTATCATTTATCCTTTGTGATTTATTTGAGTATTTAAAATAGTCAAAAATAGAATCTTTTTAAAACAATATTGCTGTTACTGTTTACATTCTCTTGGTTCTGCTCCTTTTGCTCTATGTTATTTCATTCAAGTCTGTCCATGTTTTTCTAAGATCATGGAGCTCATCATTTCTTGTAGCACAGTGGTGTATTCTATCATAATCATATACCATAATTTGTTCAGGTATTCCCTAATTGATGGTCATCCCCACAATTTCCAGTTCTTTGCTACCACAAAAAGAGCTGCATTTAGGTTCTTTTCCTTTATTTCCCTAATAATTTTTGGAAATAGACCTAGTATTGGTATTACTGGATCATAGGGTAGAGGGAGTTTAATAACTCTTTGAGTATAATTTCAGATTGCTCTCCAAAGTGATTGGTTCAATTTACAATTCCATCAACAACAAATTAATGTTCCAATTTTTCCATGTCTTCTCCAATATTTGTTGCTTTTCCCTTCAATCATTTTAGTCCGTCTGAAAGTGTAAAATGATATCTCTAGGTTATTTTAATTTGCCTTTCTCTAATTAGTAAAGATTTAAAGCATTTTTTATTTGATTTTAAATTGTTTTAATTTCTTTATTGGAAAATTGCCTGTTCATATCCTTTGACCATTTTTATCAATTGGGGAATGACTTGTATTCTTGGAGATTTTTTTTTAAGGTTTTTTTTGGCAAGGCAGTGGGGTTAAGTGGCTTTGCCCAAGTCCACACAGCTAAGTAATTATTAAGTGTCTGAGGCCAGATTTGAACTCAGGTACTCCTGACTCCAGTGGCTCTATCTACTGTGCCACCTAGTTGCTCCTATTCTTGGAGATTTTACAAAGTTCTTTACTGTGTAAAATATTCCCCCAGATTTTCTGCTTTCCTTCTAATCTTGGATACATTTGTTTCATTTGTACAAACCTTTTTAATTTAATGTAATCAAAATGATCCGTTTTATGCCTTACTCTGCTTTCTATTTCTTACTTGTTCATAAATTATTTGCCTATCCATAAGTCTGATAAGGAATATGTTCTCTGTTCTAATTTTTTGTTTTAAATGTTCTAAATTTTCTTGTAATATCTTCCTTTATATCTAGAATACTTAGCCATTTTTACCTGGTGTACAATATTGGTCTATGTCCAATTTTTTTGTTTTTTAGTTTTTTCAAGGCAATGGGGTTAAGTGGCTTGCCCAAGGCCACACAGCTAGGTAATTATTAAGTGTCTGAGGCCGGATTTGAACTCAGGTACCTCCTGACTCCAGGGTTGGTGCTCTCTCCACTGTGCCACCTAGCTGCCCCCATGTCTAATATCTGACAACTGCTTTCTGGTAGTCTTAGTATATTTGTGATGGGAGTGATGAGTACAGAAGCAGTGGTGGAAATTACTATAGGTCTGATTCTATCCCCTGCCTTCTCTGTAGTCATTCTTCTTCTCATTTCTCATGTGTACATGTCCTCCTATCCTTCTGAGTGTCAGTTACTTCAAGAGCCTAATATTCTTTCCCTTTGACTGGATGTTGTCTATAGATGGCACAGCAGTCTCTCAGAAATAGTTTTCGCCTGAAAAAACTCTCCTCTTATCAAGCTCACTGTAAACTCTCCATAAAGGGCTCTTCAATGGGATTTTCTCCCTCAAATGGAATGAGAACTCCCTTTTTTCATTCTCTTGGTGTCAGTTCTTTTTTGCCATCCTTCTCATTCTTCTGTAGATCTGTTCTTGCTGAGATACTACCATAGGAGTTAATCTTCTTTTTATTATTCTACCAAAGATTTTGATCACATATATCCCCTCTGTCTTCCTCCTCTACACTTCCCACTTATAAACCCTTCTGTTCCTCAGTTTTTTTCCCTCACAAAATAAAAGTGCTTTACCACTCAGTGGTGCTTCAGTTCTATTCCTCTACCTTTACATCTTTTATTTCTTTAAATTGTTTTAATCTTTGTGTAGTTAAAGAATTATGTATTTAAAGAATTTCTTGATGATCCCTCTGTTTTTTTAACCCCCATATACCTATCTTTGTTTCTTTAAAAAATAATCTCTAGAGAAGGAGTAATTCATTTTATCAGTCTTTCTTTGTTGGTTATATTATTTTCTCTTATTTCTGTTGTTTGGTGTGTTTGTAAATTGAATATTCTGCTATCTTTTTTTCTTTTCTTTTTCCTGAAATGCTTTAAGTGCCTTCCTTTTTTTAAATTAAATGTTCCATTTTTTTTTTTATTGATGATGAGGCTCAGGCTGTTAGCATATATTTTTTAGGTTACATCTTAGGTGTCTGCTTTTCAGGATATATATTTTATTTCCTTTTGTGGTTTCTAGTGGGTGCAGAATAATTCTGTGTTAATTTAATTTCCTTTCTTTTATGTCTGTTCTATTCTATTTTGAAGTTCTTTCTCATAACTACTTACAAAATTTGTTATATGTGCTTAAAATTGTTAAATTTAGCCTCCATATATCTTGGGGTTTGATGGGTAGGTTTTTAGAGGTGAGCTTTGGAGTCTTTCAATTGGTTCTTTGTTCTCTCTATTTAGAAGTTCTGAGTGACTTTCTTGTATTTCTTCTTGCATTTTGTTGCAAAGATTTTTGATTTTTCAAATTCTTTTAGGGGAATATATGTTATCTATGTTACCCTTTTGCAGTCTGTCTTCAAGGACAGTGGCTTTTGTTTTAATCAAAATCTTTTCTTCCAAGTTGCCCTTCACTTAAGTATCTTTTTAAAAATTTTTAAAAATTTATTCAAGGCAATGAGGTTAAGTGACTTGCCCAAGGTCAAACAGCTAGGCAATAATTAAGTGTCTGAGGCCGGATTTGGACTCAGGTCCTCCTGACACCAGGGCCGGTGTTCTATCCACTGTTCCACCTAGCCACCCCTGTCATTTTTCTTTTCTGTCATGTTAGCCAAACTGGTGTGAAGTGGTTTCTCAGAGTTGTTTTAATTTGCATAGTCACATGTAAAAAATGCTCTAAGTCGTAATTTAAAATATTTTTTAATGTGACTTTTGAAGATTTTGATCTGAAAACTGTTTGTTCATATCGTTTGACTGTTTATCAACTAGGGAATGGCTCTTATTTTTTAAAATTTAACTCAGTTCCTTATATATTTGAGAAATGAGGCCTTTATTAGAGAAACTTCCTATAAAAATGTTCCCCAGTTTCCTGTTTTCCTTCTAATTTTGCTTGCATTAGTTTTTGTTTGTGCAAAAGCTTTTTAATTTTATATAATTAAAATTATTCATTTTACTTCCTGTTGATGAGGGGGAAATAAGGTGAGGTTCTTGGAAGTGAAAAATTAGCCCTGGAGGTGGGAAAGCTCAAGATTTTTATTTCACAAGCCTGCAAGGTTCACAGATTGAACTTTTCTTGAAGAAACAATAAGTTATTTGAAGGCAGCCTGAAAAATAAAGGTCTAGGTGATAATGTGTGAGGGAAAGAGGAAAAAAGAAAACAGTTATAAAAAAATGGTTGGACTTAAGACTCGAGAGTGAGTCTGGTGTGGAGGGGAATGTGGGTCAAACTTTTATAGCCTTGCCTATTTCCTGTGCAGGGAAGACTCAGGGAAAAGTGGGTAAAAGGGGTAGGTACCCCATCCCCCTCTACATGACTGAGGTCAGGTACTACTTTGGAAGACTGAAAGACAGGACCTTGGAGGAGGGGTAGAGGGAAGGGATGAAGTCTCTCTAGTCTTGGCTAATTTACATTTAACAATGAAGTATCATTGCACAACAGGAGGGAATTTACATCTGATTGGCTTATGGAAGCCCTCTGAAAATATGGATAGGCACAATTAACATTTCTTAACATTAAAAAATTAGACAGATATTTCTCCCTTAATAGAATTGCTGAGGAGTGGCTAGGTGACACAGCGGATAGAGCACCGGCCCTGGAGTCAGAAGGACCTGAGTTCAAATGTGACCTCAGAAACTTAATAATTACCTAGCTTTATGACCTTGGGCAGGTCACTTAACTCTATTGACTTGCAAAAACCCACAAAACCAACCAGTGTTGTTGAGAAAAGCTGAGTCATTCACAGGTGATTATCCTACAATAATTGCTATTACTTTGTCCTTAGCATATTTCACTTTGCATCAGCTGATGTCTTTCCAGATTTTTCTGAGAGCCTCCCACTCTTCATTTCTTATAGCAGAATAGCTTTCCATCATAATCACAAACCACAATTTGCTGCCATTCCCCACCTAATGGACATCCCCTCCATTTCCAATTCCTTACCACCAGAAAAGAGCTGCCATATATATATATATATATATATATTTTTTTTTTTTTTAGGGTTTTTTTTTTTTGCAAGGCAAATGGGGTTAAGTGGCTTGCCCAAGGCCACACAGCTGGGTAATTATTAAGTGTCTGTGACCGGATTTGAACCCAGGTACTCCTGACTACAAGGCCGGTGCTTTATCCACTGCGCCACCTAGCCGCCCTATAGTCCTTTTTCTTTTTTTTGTTTTTTTATTTTTTTTGAGATAAAGACTTAGTAATAGCATTGCTGGGTCAAAGGGTATTCATGATTTTATAGTCCTTTGGATGTAGTTCCAAATTGCTCTACAGGATGGTTTGATCTGTTCACAACTCGACCAAGAATGCATTAATGTCTCATTTTCCCTTTACAGACCCTCCAATATTTGTCCTTTTCTGTCCTAAACTAATAAATAAAGTACAGATAGTGACTTCTTATCCAAGAAGCTTGGGTCTTTGAGTTTATCAAATACTGGATTACCTCAGGCACTTGCTACTGTATATTGTGTGCCTAATTTATTCCATTGATCTACCACTCTTATTTCTCAGACAGTACCAGATTGTTTTCAGAATTATTGCTTTGTAATATAGTTTGAAATCTGGTATCGCTGACTTTCCCCCTTTTTTTTCATTGATTCCCATGATATTCCTGACCTTTTGTTCTTTCAGATTTTTTCCTAATTCCATAAAATAATTCTTTGGTACTTTAATTAGTATGGCACTTAACTTTGAATTGTCAATTTTTTTTTATTGAGTTAATCTACCCATAAGCAATTAATATTTCTCATTGTTTAGATTTGTCTTTTATTTGTGTAAAAAGTGTTTTGCAATTGTGTTCATGTAATTTCTAGGTTTGTCTTGGCAGGTAGACTCTCAAGTTTATTTTATATGGTCTATAGTTATTTTAAATGGAATTTATCTTTTTTTTAACATTTCTTGTTCACTCTTAATTTTTTTTTTTGGCTTTTCCATGGCAATGGGATTAAGTGACTGGCCCAGTGTCACACAGTTAAGTAACTATTACATGTCTGAGGTCAGATTTCAACTCAGGTCCTCTTGATTCCAGGACTAGTAACTTATCCACTGCACCATCTAGTTGCCCCTTACTCTAAGTTTTTAATTGACTTTTTCTTCTCTTGAAATCTTGGCATTTTAGCTTTTTTCCTTTATATTTCCATCACTTCCTTTTTGACTTCTCCCTCCTTGACAGTGAACACACCTCCAGGACTGAATTTCAAAGCTGCCTTAGTCAGTCTCCCCATATTGAAGGGAAATTTTCATCTGCCTTGGTTCCTACCCTAAAGGGTTTCTTTGGGGGACAGGACTGACCTCTACTGGATTTCCATTCCCTTTCTTTGGAATCTCTTAGTCACTCTTACTGGCTGCCAGATACTTGTCTCTCCTCTCCTCTCTTGTCCTACCCCATATGACTAGGTAGAATCACTGTTGCTAATTGTAGTGGGGTAGGTGTGCTGGCAATATCTCTGCAGCCAGGAAGGGAAGTCTTTGGTGAGTCCAAGGCTCAAACCTTTGGGTTGATTTATGCTTCCCTACCCAAGTAGCTTGGAGACTGGTTGGGTGAAGTGCTGAGCAAGCACATTGAAAATAGGATCTTCGTTGTTAATTGCTAAGGCTTTTATATTGTCTGGTGGATTTAGCTGTAATTTCTTGGCCTCAGGTGCATGATTTCTTTTGGGGGGTAGGATTGAGAGTTAATGGGGACTAGAGAAAATGTTCAGTCTATCACCTTGTTTATTTACCTCACTCAAAAAGTGACAAATATTTTTTTTTTGACAATTGCTTTTAGAGACCAACATGTTTCCTTTAGCCTAGGCAGTATTAGGGAGAAGAGTCAGTGGAAGAAGCAGGCTCCTTTAGGAATCTTCTTGAATTTCCTTGTCTTAATAAGTATAGTTATAGGTTAAATCATAACTCACTTATGGTTCCCCCCCCATTACATATAAAGATAGTTTTCAGCATTCATTTTAAGATTTTGAGTTCCACATTTATATCCCTCCCTTTCTTCCCTCTTTTCTTCCCTTGATGAGGAGTAATCTGATATAGGTTATACATGTATTGCTATGTTAAACATTTTCACATCAATCAGGTTGTTGCACCTAACCTATAAGACATAGTTTTTACTTAGTAAACAGTACCTAATGATGGTGTTCCAAAATTTGTAATAAAGATGATTTTTTTTCTTTGTTGAGAGAAAAATTCTTTTTCTCTGTTAAGAGCTAGTAGATCGTGATTGTATTTGGCCCCTCAATGCCAGGTTCTGAAGAATTAAGCTATGATATGTCAAAGTATAATAAGTTTCTCAAAACCATCTTCCTGGTAAAAAGACTGATTTTTTTTTTACTTATTTTCACATTACTACAATAATCTTCTTGTGAAAGTAAAAATAACCTCCCACACACATTGATAGAGAAACCTCAAGAAAAATAAAGTGAGAGAAAAACAAGTGTACTTTAGTCTGTGTTCATATACCATCTGATCTTTGGGATGGGTTGCATTCTTGATCATAAATCTATCAGAGAAGTTGTTCCAGTATTTTTTCCTATATTCTTTTACGTGAAATATCTTAGCCTATTCTACCTCTCCTTTCCCTTTCTCCCAGTACATTCATTTTTCACCCATTGACTCCCTTTATAATTTATTATACTTTCATATTAAACTCCCTCCTGTGTCTTGCTCTTTCTAACTGCTCTAATAAATGAGAAGGTTCATATGAGTTATTAGTATCATCTACTCATGCAGGAATACACACAGTTCAGCATCATTAAATCCCTCATGATTTGCCTTTCCCATCCGTCCTCTCTATGCTTCACCCAAGTCCTGATTTTGAAGATCAAACTTTCTGTCCAGTTCTACTGAAGTTTGAAAAGTCCCCATCATTGAATGTCCATCTTTTCCCGTGAAAGAGGATGTTCAGTTTTGCTGGATAGTTGATTTTCAGTTGTAATCCAAGTTCTTTTGCCTTCCAGAATATCATATTCCAAGCCCTACAAGCCCATAATTAGATGCTTCTAAATGCTAACTGCAGCTCCATGAAATTTGAATTGTTTATTTCTGGCAGCTTGTAATAGTTTCTTTTTGATCTGGGAGTTCTCTAATTTGGCTGTAATATTCCTGGGAGTTTTTATTTTGGGATCTCTTTCAGGAGATAACCAGTGTATTCCCTCAATTTCTATTTTACCCTCTGCTTCTTTGATCTCAGGGCAATTTTCCTGGATTATTTCTTGAAAAAGGAAGTCTAGGCTCTTTTCCTGGTCATGACTTTCTTGTAGCCCAATAATTTTTAAATTATCTCTTCATCCATCACTGTTTTCTAGGCCAGTTGTTTTGCCAATGAGATATTTCACATTTTCTTCTAGTTTTTCATTCTTTTGCTTTTTTTTATTGTTTCTTAATTTCTCACAAAATCATCTTCCTTTAACTCCATTCCACATTTGAAGGAGTTGTTTCCTTCAGAGAGATTTCTTGTCTCTTTTTTCATCTGGCCAGTTCTACTTTTTAAGACATTCTTCTCATTGACCTATTGAATTACTTTTTCCATTTGACCTAAACTGGTTTTTAACATATTGTTTTCTTCAGCAGTTTTTTCTATCTCCTTCACCAAGCTGCTAACTTAGTTTTCATGATTTTCCTGCATCTCTCTCATTTCTCTTCCCATTTTTTCCTCTTCCTCTCCTGTTTTTCAGTCTTTTTTGAGCTCTTCCATAGCATGAGACCAATTCCTATTTTTCTTGGAGGCTTTGGATACAAAAGCTTTGACTTTGTCATCTTTTGAGTGTATGTTTTGATCCTCTATGGGACCAAAGTAATTATCTATGGTCAGGTTCTTTTTTTTCTGTTTACTCATTTCCCCAGCCCATGACCTGATTTTAACCTACTTCCAAAGCTTTTAGGGGTTTTTGGGATACCCCTTCAGGGACTTTAATTCCTTCAGTGTCTTTTCAGAGGCTCTGATTGCTCTCCTGATCAGTGCTCTGGTCTGTAGATGACCACAAGCACTCTCCTCTGCCCTGGAGCTAGCTGTGGCAGTAGAGGGTCCCTGACTGTGACCTTTGTTCTGAGTGTGGACATACAGCAGAGTGCTGCCCCAGGGATAGTAGAGAGACCTCTGCAGTCTCTTCCAACCCCCTTCCTATCTGTGGAAGCAACTGTTGGATGGCTTCCCAGGTTCCTGGGGTGAGGCTGTGCTGAGACCTGAGCTATACTAGATTCTGGCAGTTTTCCTGTTGACTTTTTGAGTTGTCCTTGGTGATCTCTGGGCAGAGAGGTCTGGAAACTGCTCCCGCTGCCATAAACTCAGGGCTCTCAGGGACCCAGGGAACTCGTAGACTGTTCCTGGAAGGCTGGAGCTGGATTACTCAGGCACAGTGTGGCTGCAGCCTGGGCTGCGCTGTGGTTCTTTCCAATCCTGGTCCCAGTGGAATAGATGTTTCCTGTGAATCTTTCAAGTTGTCTTGGGCTGGAAAATTGTTTCACTTCGTCTTACTGTGGGTTCTGCCCCTCTAGAATTTGGTTAGTCATAATTTTATGGCATATGAGTGTTCTGGGGAAGAGTTCCTTGTAATTCCTGCCATCATGTCACCATCTTGGCTCCTCCCCTTCTCTTCTGTAAAAAAGATTGAATTCTTTAGAGAGTATTTAGCCTTCATATCAGTCACCTTGCCACTAAGAAATCAAGACTCCTGGGATTCTACCCCTAGGTTAATTGTAAACTCAGAAGACAGTTACCAGGATATTGGAGACTAGTCCTGCCGATAAGAGATCAGAGAATATCTTACAAGGATCATAGTCTCTGAGGAGCATTTGGGCAGCTTGATATTGTGCAATCTTCATTGTCAGGCCATAAGGAGGTTAATCATTTTCCCTATTCTTTGTTTTTGCATAAATATTTCCTCTCTCTCCCAGTTTGGGGTAATGGCCTCCACCTATAGGTTAGAGTAAGGTCTTAGAGAAGAAGTCTTCAAAAGTTTAAACTATATTTTCTTTCATCTTATTTTAATGTTATATTATGGTTTTTTCAGTTTCAGATGTAGCCTCAATAAATATCTGTTGATTTAAGGGGAAAAAAAGCTAGTAGTTTCAAAATCTTTCCCATGCTAAACTAAGGTTTCTGGCTCAGTAGATTGAAGCAAGAGAGCTGATGTGAATTTAGTGTAGAAAGAAATAATGTGCATTTGCTTCATTAATTGATGCTCCTTCAAACAATTCTAGATTCCATCAAAAAACTCAGTCTTGAGTCTTTGTCTCTGAGTCTCTGTAGCTAGAGCTAAGCATGAGACAATTTGAAGTAGGAAAGGAACCTCACAGAGCAACTCTTTAGTTATATATGTAGAACACTTGATAATTTTGCTCATTTGTTCAAAATTCCTGGGTTTGGATCCTAATTTATTTACTATTTTTGTGACCTTGGCTAAGTCACTTTAGCTTTCTGGATCTGTTTCCTCAGCCATAAAATGAAGAGGCTGGATTTAGCTGACATCTAAGATACCTTCCAGCTCTCAACCTATCATCAGGAGTCTCTGTAAACTTTATTTTAGGGCTCTACTGTTAAAAATGGTTTGTGAATACTTAAGTGGAGAGTCATTAAAGTGGTTTTTATTAAGACATCTAAATAAAAAGGCATACCTCTCTCTAGGTGGAGAGGGTCAAGGAATTCCAAAAATGTTAGGTCTTTTATGCTGTTTGAAAGGCTTTGTTCCTGCCCCTTCATGCCAATCATGGGCAAAGGGGAAGGTTGAAAGGTTAGACCTTTAGAAGTAGGTGGGACAGACCTGGCCCCAGGTTTTGATCTGGTGAGGCTAAGTCTTTTGTCTTGACTCACTTACCTGTCCATAGGCAACAATATAGGCAGGACCCAGTCTTTGTAATGTAAACTAACAATTCTCCCTTCACCTTCTTGTGGAACCCAAACACCCCCATATTCCTCACACTGCAAACATACTGGTCTTTGTTAAAAAACAAAACAGCACAAGTCAGATGATTTCTATGATGCTGGTTTGCTGGAGGTGAAGAATACAGATAAAAAAAGAAGGCACCAAAGATATCTGTTGAATTCTGTAGTTGAGGTTTTCTTCTCTTCCTGATTACAGTCTGTACTTTGTCATGGCAGAGTATTAGATCTCTGAATGGCTAATACAAGTTTCTACTCAAGTATTCCTATTTTCAGAGTGGAGGGGAGACTGGAACTTGCATCTCTTACAGCTATTCCTTGTGTAGCTGGGCTTTGTGAAGTAGTCTCATATTGTCTGTCTCTGTCTCTGTCTCTTTTCCCTTACTCCTCCTCTCCTGTCTCTCCCTCCTTTTCCTATTCTTTCCTTCTCTCTCCCCTGCCCCTCCTTTTCTCTTATTTTTCTCTTCCCTCCTCCCCTATCCCTTCCTCTCTTTCCTTTTTCCTCCATTTCTTTCTCCTCTCATTTTCTCCTCTCTCTTTATTCCTCTTTTCCCTCTCCTGCATTTCTTTCCTTCTCTGTCTTCTCTCCTTTTCCCTCTCTTCCCTTTGCCTCTCCTTTTCCTCTTCTCTTCTTCCTTTCTTCTTTTCCTTCTCTTTTTCTCCCTGTTGTCTTTTCTGCCTTCTCCTCTAAACTCTTGAGATCCTGCCCTTTTTCTCTTTATTTTGTGAAATTTCTTCCATGACAGTGGTAACTGAGGAATCAAGAAAATCTGTTTTAATTTGATCATATTTTCTTAGGATGGGGACCAGATCATAAAAATCCAAGAGTTAAAACTTAAAGTATAGGAAATGGTGTCTGGAACAACTTTGTAGTTTTAGGTCAGGGACACTGTACGTGCTTTGTTAATCAGAACATGCCCTGTTAATCCCTAAGGTAGAAATTTAGGATTATTGATTTTCCCCTTTGGCTAGGTTGTTTCTCTGAAGTAGACATGCTATATTCTGTATGTTTTGAGAACTGAGCATTGTAAACTGTCTCGGAGTCTGCCTTAGGGGCATATCTTTAGGTATTCATTCATTCTCTGTTGGGGCTGAGAGGGTTGGTTGTATTAATTCCTGCTGATCAGGCAATTGAAGCTAGGAAAGAGAAAGCTCTGCTGAAGATATTCCTCCCACAGGTGGTCAGTTTTCATCTTGATTTTGGACTCTAGTCTCTTAGGCCATTCTGATCCAAAATTTTGCACCAGAATACTTATATAGGTCCATAATCTTTGTGTCTTTTTAATCATTCCTATTTTTTAAATTTGCTACATCAGAGGGTTGTTGTCCAGTTTTGTTTTATTTTTTGACTTTTCTTCAGAAGGTATATAAGATCTAAAGAAGGGGCTTGTGCAGTTCAGTTTATAGAAATAAAATTTGTGATTGGAAATGGAGAGAGGAGTAAGGAAAGAAGTAAATCATTGTTTGAAGGGTCTGACCTGGCTGATGTTATTAGCACTGACAGCACTAGCAGGGAATCCTTCTGCCATGAATGCCACTAGATATTCACAGATGACATATCTATTTTTAACTTTAAACTTTTTTTTTCAGGGGTGGGGTCACAGTTCTGGCCCTGCCCCTCTGTGCCCCTCCAGATGGTAGAATTGGGCCACAGCTGCTGAAGCTTGAGCTACCAGTGGGTGGTAGGGGTAGAAAAAAGGGAAGGCAGGGCAATGTGCCAACCTGGGCCCAGGGAAGCCCAGCTGGGGAAGACAGAATGATCTGTCAACTCTTCTTCCAAAGTGCCTCCCCCCCATTAACCCTTCCTGTTCCAAAGCAGAAGAAATATGTCAGGATTATAGGTTGTTAGTTTTGGAATGTAAATTAACAAAAATTCTTTAATTAGGTTGAGAGATAGGACTGGGGAAGTTGGAGTTGTTCACCCATTCCTGCAGAAAGACTTTGAAAATGTCTAGGTCCTCCTTCATCATTGTTGAAAATATTTATTAGTTCTGTTCCTTCCTTAACTGTGCTGTTTTCATCCCTCATCTCATAACCAAAGGCAACATGAAGCAGATATCTTAGCCAAAGGGAATAGAAAGAAGAGATGGAATTTATTCATGGATTTTTAGGTTTATTGTATACTTTCTTTTGTGTCTGAATTTAAAGCAAAGGCCCTGGGAATCAAGAATTTGAAGTCTTGTTCAGGTTCAGGTTCCTTGTGTCATATAACATGCCCATAAGCCCTTTCTGTCTCCTTTTTGATGATACTTTTCTTTTTTTGCTGGGCTGAGTCTCTCAGAGATTTTTTTGACTCAATATCATGGTCCTGGGTATCAGGAAGATACTTGTCTAATGATGGTATCTAGGTAGTTGATAATACCCTAGATAGACCATGAAGCATCATCTTCCTTTTCTTTATTTTTTAATAGTATTTTATTTTTTCTTCAATTAAATATCAAGAAAATTTTAGCATTCATTTTTACAAGATTTTGAGTTACATATTTTTTCCCTCACTCCCTCCCCTATCCTCTTTTGAAAATGGTAGACATTTTGCTATAGTTTATGCATGCACTGTCATGTAAAACATATTTGCATGTTAGTCCTAGTTGGGATAGAAGAAACATCAAAAGGAATAAAGTAGTCACAAGAAAGAATAAAGTAATTGAAATAAAATGCTTCAATCTGCAATCAGGGTCCATCAGTTCTTTGTCTGGATTCTGGGTAGCATTTTCCTTTGTAAGTCCTATGTACTTGTTTTGGATTGTTGTATTGCTGAGAAGAGCTGGGTCATTCATAGTTGATCATCATACAATATTGTGTTCATTGTTTTCCTGGTTCCATTCATTTTACTTTGTATCAGTTCAGACAAGTTTTTTTGAAATCTGCCTGTTCATCATTTCTTATTGCACAATAGTATTCCATTTTCTTTCCATATACCATAGTCTATTCAGTCATTCCCCAATTGATGGGCATCCTCTCAATTTCCAATGTTTTGCTGCCTTGAAAAGGTTATTATAAACATTTTTGCATATGTGGATCCTTTTCCTTAATTTATGATCTCTTTGGGATATAGATCTAGTAGTGCTATTGCTGGATCAAAAGGCATGCACAATTTTATTACCCTTTGGGCATAATTCCAAATTGTTTTCCTGAATGGTTGGATCAGTTCATAAGTCCGCCAACAGTGCATTAGTGTAATTTTCCCACATCTTCTCCAACATTCATCATGTTCCTTTTTTTATTTTTATTTTTATTTTTTTTTAGGTTTTTGCAAGGCAAATGGGGTTAAGTGGCTTGCCCAAGGCCACACAGCTAGGTAATTATTAAGTGTCTGAGACCGGATTTGAACCCAGGTACTCCTGACTCCAAGGCTGGTGCTTTATCCACTACGCCACCTAGCTGCCCCATCATGTTCCTTTTTAATCATATTAGCCAATATGATAGGTATGAAGTGTTATCTAGAGTTGTTTTAATTTGCATTTTTCTAATCAAAAGTGATTTGGAATACTTCTTCATATGCTTATAGATAGCTTTGATTTCTTCATATGAAAACTGCCTGTTCACATCCTTTGACCATTTATCAATTAGGTAATGGCTTGTATTCATCATTTTCCTTTTCAGAGGAGCATAGCTTTGGTAATTTTTTTGGTTTTGGGGTAAAAATTCCCACCTCTCATACAGTATAACCTATTTTGACACTATTTGAGAAATTCCTTCTCCAGGGAACCTTTCCTTAGCAATGCTACTAAGTCCTGTTGAACTCATGATAATTTTTGTACTTAGGTATATGATTTGTATAGCTAAATGGATGTCCTTTTATGCTTCCCCTTTCTCTTTGCTTACACTGAAGGTTTCTTAAAGGCAAGAAGAGAAATTTTCTATGAATTTTGTAGTCTTCCACAGTACCTAGTACAGGGCTTTGGGAACAGTGACCATTCAGTGATTGTGGTTGGGTGAGCTGTTCTCCCCAGATCACCTCAGCAGGCCCAGGGAACAACACAAAAAGTGGGAGTAAGAAGGAACTTCACTGAGGCAATGAGAAGTAGGATTCTGCAGACTTTGATTCTGTTTCATTTTCATCCCTCATGTCTTAGTGTTTCCTATAATTACCGATATTGTGCTTTCCACCAAGTTTGGAAATCAGGAAGAGCGCATAGGACAGATTGCCTTTTGTTTAAAGTGCTTCTCCCATTTTCCCAGCTAAAGCCTAACATCCTTGCTTGTTGTCCCCACTCCAAGGACTCAGGAGAGGAGGAAAAAGACCAAAGTCAGTCCAATCTGGAAGAACCGGAAAGCGAACAGTTCTTTGATGAAGAAAGGTATGGTACATGAAATCTTCTTCAGTGGGGTGAGGCAGAGCACCTTAATCATGACCTGGCAAGGGTTCTCATCTCTGAGACAATTATAGAGTGTTCCTGTCTGAAGGGAAGGAGGTTATTGCCCTGATGTTTCCTTCTAAGAAGGACTTTTCAAAGTGCTGTTGCATGCCTTTGAATATGACCTTGATCATACTGTACCATTTACCTGGGAACTGGCCTTATTGTTGTATTAAACTAATTAAGCATTTTATGTGTGGCATAGGACCAAGTCTGGGATAGTCTAACGTATAAAAGGGAAGCCCAGTATGTGTTGTGCTACAGGGGGAGAGGGTCAGCAGTAAACCAAATCCCTTTGACCTCAGGTATGACTAAGGCTCATAGAGGCAGTGGTATCCTATATCTGAGCTACGTGGATCTGGTATTGGTGAAAACTCTGGGGAAAGACCTGTAGATTTTAGAGAGCAAAAATGAATTGATTCTCCTCCTTCTTAAATTAAGCAATTTTGAAAGTGATGATCTCTTGTGTAAGGCTTATTGTTTTCTCCTTATTTTCCTTTCCCTCTTTTCTTGGTCCCCACCTCTTCATTGTGCTTTAGAATAATGGGTACAGACCCACCTGCCAGTATCGCCAGTCATCATTCATGTGAAGAGTAAGTGTATCCCAGAATAACTGGTTTGTCTAAGAAAGGGCTGTGGGAAGCCTGTCTACTGTTTAAAGGAATGTGGTGAAAGATGTGCTACAATTCATTTAGAAGAAATCTTCCTTCTCCCTCCCTTTTACCTTTACTACGTTGAGATACTTTTCTCTATGTGGCTCTCTGTGGAGGGGGGGGGGGAGGAAGGTAGCCAGAGACTGGTGGAGATTAGCTTTCCTTTACCTCTCTCTTCCCTCTAAACCTCTCTTTTTGACCTAAACTGAGAGACAATGAAGCCTATTGTCCTCTTTATGTCTAATAGTTACTTTCTACCTTTTGTGAAGGGAGAAAAGCCAGAGCCTTTTTCATGTCCAAGAGGTAGGAGAAGGGCAGCATTCTCTGGAAGAGGAACCTGGGGAGACAGTGGAACAAGAGCAGAATGTGATGGCTGACCCAACTTCACAGACCTCCTTCCTAAAGAGGTAAGGGTTGGTTTGAATTCTCTGCTGTGTTGATGGAGGTTGGGGTGTGGATGTGTCTGTTACAGAGATGGCAGCCCAGAGGATCTGGAGCCTGCAAAGGAAAGAGTTGGATTTAGGTCTGTGCCAGGTAAGCAACAGGATATTTTGATGAAGAGCCATGTATATGTGTATACCTGAATATGAGACTGGCATAGGGATTCTCTTTCTTCAAGGAAAGTAGTTAGGAGTTTGGCTCTGTTTCTGTACCCTGAACTGGATTTGCAACTGGTGCATTCTTTTTTTTTTTTTTTTTTTTTTGCAAGGCAATGGGGTTAAGTGGCTTGCCCAAAGCCACACAGCTAGGTAGTTATTAAATGTCTGAGGTCAGATTTGAACTCAGATACTCCTGACTCCAGGGCCAGTGCTCTATCCACTGTGCCACCTAGCTGCCCCCAACTGGTGCATTCTAAGTAGAAACTTAGAAACTTTTGAATTAGAAAGTTACACTTTAGTCTTATATTTCATAACAGAAGTAGCAAGCATTGGCAGCTGTTTTTGGGTGATGCTGGAGTAACTTTCCTTCTTCTTTATACTTGCTAATGAAGAGGCAGGGTAGGGAAAAGAGGACTAGACTTGAACTAGGAGACTTGCATCTGAGTCTTAGCTTTGACTCTTAGGAGCATGTGATGATGGTCAAGGCACTTTACCTCTGTGTCACCTCATCTGTAAAATAGGTTACTGTTTATATTACCTGTCTTAGGGTTGTTCTGAAGAAAGAGCTATATATAAATTTGATTATTCCTTTCCTCCACCACCACAGAATCGCCACAGTACCGATTATTTTGGTAGGATTTAGTCTGGGAATTAGAGATGGCAGCCAGAGAAGACTTCCTGATTCAGCGACAAATCTCTCTTCTTGTTCCTTTTGTTCCCTGACAGTGGAAAGTTGTTTCTCTCAGAGCTTTCAGCCTTGGCTTTGAGACTTTTGGTTCTAATAAACACATGGCTACTTTAAAAAGCTAGCATTTAGTCAGTAATATCAATTAAATATGCCTGCCATCTGTCTAATATCTTGCTAGATGCTGAAAAATTCTGTGTCCCAAATGGGGTATGAACTTACACTCTCTGATAGTGTCTCACATAGCCTGGGGATAAGCAAGGAGAGCTAAGGAACTCAGGAAAGCCTGCCACTTGAGGTTGAGAAATTGGTATTTTCTTTTCTTTGTACCTGAACTGAATCCCAAGCTCCCTCCTCTTATCATGCTTTTTTCCCCCTTCTTACTAATACAAAAGTGAGCAGATCATCAGCCCTGGTAATGACCATAAGATGGAAGAAGAGCCGCCTTCCACAAAGGTTGAACATGAACAGAAAAAGGAAGAACTTGAGATATTGACCAGCCCAACCTTGCCAGGCTCCCAAGAAGAGTAAGGGCCTGTTTTACTCTCTGTTCATGTCTTTTGCATGTGGTCTGCCTCCCCATCACTTAAAGAATAGTTATGTGTGTGGGACTTGGGGCTGAAAGCTATTCTGTGGGGGAATATATGTGTAATAGGGAGGTTTGAGTGATCTAAGGTCTTGAAACAAGTCATTGTACCCCAACTATGGCAGGATACCATGCTGGAAGGAGAGGAAGAATCATTTCTGTCCAAACAGATAAAATTTTTGTTATTAAATGAATAATTTAAAACTTAATCTTGAACATCAGTACATCCAAGTAAA
Source organism: Macrotis lagotis (assembly GCF_037893015.1). NCBI lineage: Eukaryota > Metazoa > Chordata > Mammalia > Peramelemorphia > Peramelidae > Macrotis > Macrotis lagotis. The sequence continues at coordinate 795,495,551 of NC_133658.1, forward strand.
CTGGCTCAGAATCCACACTTAAATGAAATTAATTTCAATGTATAATTTAATCATAACTTTTCAGCCATTCCTTTTAAGATATTGTTGGGATTCTTTGTCCAACTTCATTCTTCTGGTTCTGCTTTTTCATTTTCAACAATTTCAAAAAGGCTTCTTTGTATTCTTTATATTTGTTAATTTTAATTGTATAATAGATTGTTACATTAATGCACTGCAATCTATTTAACTATTTTCCCATTACTGGATATTTAAGATAGCTCCACCTCTTTGCAATTACATATAATGCTGCTGTGAATATCTTTAACAGCTCTTCTTTTGTTTGTTTGTTAATAACATTTTAAAGGTGTATTCCCAATAGTGGAATTATTGGTTCAAAGGGTATGTTTATTTTTGTAACTTTTACTGCATACTGCAAGAGTGTGCTCTAGAAAGATTCAACATTTTCTGAGCCACATGAATAATTGTACCTGTTTTTTCATAACTAAACTAACATTGAATCTTATTGCTTTTAATTAATTTTTCTTTTTGATGAGTGTGACTTGATACCTTATAGTTGTTTTAATTTGTATCACTTTGATTTTAATGAAATTGAACATTTTGCAAGTGCCTGTTAGTAGCTGAAACTTTTTATTCAAAATGCTCTCAAATCCTTTGTTTTGTTTAATCCTTATAATTTTCTTGTGAAGTAGTGAGGTCAGGTTTCTTTTTTTTTATGCTAAAATTTCCAAGAAGCATGGTAGAGTGTGGATTTTCTCATTTTGAAAGAAGGAAGACCTGGGTTAAAATTCTGACTCTCACACTTTAAGTGACCGTTATGCATCATGAGCTTTTTCTGAAGATTTATTCACAGCATAGTAATTTGTGTTAGTGGAGGGAGTTCCCTTGATATCTTGACATAATAAAACTTTGACATTACATGTATATGTACTATTACCTATATAGGTATTCTCTTTCTTGATCCCATTGCAAAGCCCTCTCTGCCTTGGTGGGTAGTTTCATAAATTGCTATGGCCAGTTTCATAAATTGGTATGGCCAGCTCTTGAATGATGAGCCTCTTCGAACTTTTTTTTGGACATTTTTGAAGCCTGTATAATAATCATTATTACAGTATTTCACATCTACCAGGAACTTTTGCTTGTAACACTATATATAAAAAATGTAAAATGTAATATATCTAGCATATAATGAAAAATGTAATATGCCAAATATACAAATGAGAAAATGGCTTGGAGAGTTTGGCAAGTCACTTGCCCAAGGTCACATAGCAGATTAGTGTCCAGACAGGTCCTTCGATAGGTTTCCCAATACCTGGTGGTTTTCCAGCCTTGGGGAATTTAACAATTCTCGAAGCAGACCATTACAATGGACAGCTATAATTGTTAGAGCATTTTTTCTTTTACTGTATTATGATTTCTATAGGAGTAAGGGTCCATCTCACTAGATCAGGTTAAAAAGTCTATTTCTTTTTTTAAATAATATTTTCCCCCAATTACATGTAAAGATAACTTTTAATATTCATTTTAATAAAATTTTGAATTTCAAATTTTCTCCTTCCTCATCTCCCCTTTCCCTGAGATGGCAAGCAGTTTTATATAGGTTGTATTTGTGCAATCATGCAAAACATTATTTCCACATTAGTCCTAATGTGAAAGAAAACAGAACAAAAGGGAAAAACCATACAAAAAATGGAAAAATAGTATGCTTTAATCTGCATTGACTCCATCAGTTCTTTTTCTGGATAGACCCTTGACATCTTGACATAATAAAACTCTGACATTTCAAACATATATGATATTGTCTATAGCAATACTTCCTTTTCTGATGCAGATTGCAGGTCCACTATGCCTTGATGGGTAGGTTCACAAATTGCTATGCCCAGCCCTTGGGTGATAAGCCTCCTTGAACTTTGGCTTGACCTCATAATAGCCAGTTTTTTATCATAAGTTAGAATGGTCTTGGCTAGCTAAGTCATTCACAGTTGATCATTGTACAGCATCTGCAAAGGATATTTCAAAAAGGAGATGCAGTGACTATTCAAGGCAGAGCATAGGCTACTCTTCTCGACATAGCTGTATTAGTCATTCATTCTCTATCCCAGAGTAACTAACTACCTCTCAATATCTCTTTGTAGCATCTCAATTGGGGCAGATGATGGGAATTTCTATACTTTTACCTAGCACTTGCCATCTTGTTTTCTCCTGGATACTTTTTTTTTGCAAGGTAATAGGGTGAAGTGCCTTGCCCAGCTAGGTAATTATTAAGTGTCTGAGGCAGGATTGGAACTCAGGTACTCCTGACTCCAGGACCAGTGCTCTATCCACTGTGCCACTTAACTGCTCCTCCTGGATTCTTTCAAACCTCATGATTTCTTTCTAGTTGTCTTCAAAGTTTCATTAGGGAAAAAACTTTATTTTTTCTTGTGATCTTGAGAACAATGACTGATTGTCCCATTAATATGGTACAGCATCTTCCAGATTGCCCGTAGAGTTTCCTGAGTAGAATCGGGAGAAAGGACATGGAGGTAGGAGACAGCCCAGACAACCCAGAGGGGATTAGGAAGTCATTTGTGATAGCATGTCCTATGCAACAGGAGATAGAGAAGAGAGGATCTGCTTTGAAATCATGTAGAATCATTTTTTCAGTACTCTGTGAGCAATTGGACATAGAGAATCTCAATTTGAACACATACGAGAGGTCATTTAGTCCAACTTGATCCTGAATAGTAATCTTTTCATAACCTCCTCCATGAACCTTTCTGAGTTCTCTGGGTGAATACCTCTATTGAAGGGCCACCTGGTGTCTGTAAAGTCAATCCATTCTACTTTTGGACCACTGGTACTTAAGCATTTCCCTACATCAACTAAAATCTTAAGATCTTCTCCTTCCACCCATTGCTCTAATTTTTTTCACGTAGGCCTAGCAGTACAAATCTTAGTTTTTATTACTTGTACTTTCAGGGTTCCCCTGAACCTTTTCTCCAAGGTTAAGCATTCTCAGATCTTAATTGGGTATGTTCTCTAGGCCCTTCCCTTGCCTGGTCATGTATGTCCTCTTGCGCTGCCAAGAACTGAGCATAGTTTGTCCAGAGGGCAGCCAGATAGTGTAGTGGGTAGGTCATTAAACTTGGAGTTAGGAAGACCAGAGTTCAAGTCTAGCCTCTGACATTTCCTAGCTGTGCGACCCTGGGCAAGTCAGGTAGCATCTCCCTGTTCGACTCAGTTTCTTCAGCTGCAGAATGGGGTTGTTGTGATAATCATATTTATAAAACACAGTGCCTGGAACATAAGTGCTAATGACTTTTAGACTGTCTCTTCTGCTCTCTCATATCTTTAGCAAAGAGCTTTGTAAAGAACTTAAGTCCTGAGGCTGGGCCCTGAGTGGGGAAACAAGATCTCCAGGTTCCAGCTCCAGGGTTGGCAGATTGTTCCTGGACTCTCACCCTTCCCCCTCTCGTGGTTTTTTTGGGGAAGGATGTGAGATTCAGTGCCTTTGGGTACTGGTAGGGCTCCTTTTGTACCACCCTGGAATGAGTCTGGCCAAATGTTCTGAGATCATGCCATGTGAGAACCCGTATAGTTGGAACTGAGCCTGTACAGCATGGAAAGGGGGGCAGAGGAGGGGTGGAGCAGAATACTTGAGAAGCTATCATTGACCCCAAAGGGCAGAACTAGAAATAATGGGTAAAAGCTGCAGAGGTGTATTTTGGCTTGAAGTCAGGAAAAATTCCCAACAGAATTATCCCAAAGTGAAATGGGTTTGCCTTAGAGATAGTGGGTTTTCCCTCACTTGCAGTCTTCAGACAAAGGCTGTATGACTGCTTGTCAGGGTATGCTGTAGAAGACATTCTTGTTTGGACCAGTTGTCTTCTGGGGGTCTGGTCTCTTCTAATGTTGACTCGGATTTTGTCAGGTGGCTCTGACCCATTGCTTGTGGTCTCAGGCCTCTATTGAAACCTTTCCCAAATCCAGACACTGGGGAAGGAGGAAGACTAATTAGAAAGTAGCCCTCTGTAATACCCTACATACTAAGGTATGCAAACACACGTGTATTTGCAGGTTCGTTGCACACTGGCACTTTATCTGATGCTTCATCTCCTCTGCAGCATCTGTCCCTAGAGCCCCACATAGTTAGATAGCCCACAGGGGAGAGAAACATTAAAAGGTACCATCTTAGGAAAAAATGATGCTTTCAGCCAAGGTTGGAAATGAGTTGGAGAGTTGATGAGGCGGAGAGCTGCAGGGAGAGGGAGGCTGTTTCTGAGGGCAGGATTCTCAAAGGAGGGAGGTGGCAATAGCAGCCCATCTGACATCTGCATTGGTTGGACTTGCCAGTGTGTATGAAGTGGGCCAAAAAAGAGATTTGAGAAAGAGGGAACCCAGGTGTGACCTAGGGCTACTCCGTGGTTTTGGGAAATCAATCAACAAGAATTTTAATGATTTTATCCAGAAGCTAATATAGTCCTACCTCACTCCTTCATCTAGACAAAGGTTTCCAAATTGTAATTTCAAAGCTCCTTGGATGCCATTTTTCTCTTGCTATTCTGATGTGTCACCTCCCATCTGTTGTTTGCTGGAGTTGAAAGAAGGAGAAAGGAGATCCTGAACCCCACACTTTGTAGAATAACCCACAAGGCTCATGCTGAGCATCTCCATTGACATTGACAGTTGATTCCCATTTGGTCTTTTGGCTCTTTTCACGATTGACTGCTTAGGCCAACTTTGAGCTTTTCCTACATCTTGAGACTACACTTAATGAGGTATGACTAAAAAGTCAAGAAAATGGTTTTTATAACAAATAAAACAAATAAACAAATGAAATAAAACAAAAAGGAATTTATCTTTATCCTTTCTACTGATTCTTATCCAGATTTAAGGTCATGAACTTAGAAAGAATCATTTGTTTCAATATTTTGATTGTTTGAAAGAAACATTTCTGGAACTCCTCTTTGAGACCTATTCATATCTGGAAGCCAAGAATCCCAGTGACTCACATCAGGCAACACTGGTTTTGATGAATAATTTCTGATATTTTTGCTTTAAAAAAATCACCTGGGAATACCTTCTTCATTCCACCATCTTGGCATTGGAAGTTCCCCCCAAAAAGAACTGCCTCTTAAACAGATGTGGTATAGGTACTAAATTGTTGCAATTCCCATTGCCTGGTGTAATGGGTGGAATGTTGGACTGGGAATCAGAAGACCTGGGTTCAAATTCTGACTTTTTACTAGCAATGTGACCACAGGACAAGTCATATAACTTCTCAAGGTTTCAGTTACTCTATAAAATGAGAGGGTTGGACTTGATTGACCTCAAAGATACCTTTTAGTATTTGATTCTGTGATCTCCTATCCTAAAAAAATTTTCAGCCAGAATCCCCTAACAGTATGAGAAACCTTTATGCCTAAACTATGAACAGGGAAGCTATAGAGTTCCAGGAGTTGAGCTGTATTCTCTATATTGGGGAAATATCCTCCCTTTTTCTCTTGGGAGATAGAGAACAGATTCAAGGGGACTGTTTTCAGCCTAATGACATGAACCTCAAATAGCATGTCTCCTGGGGGGAGGAAGGGTTGTTAATACTGGATTATCTAAGGGAAGAATCAGCTAGTGATAATGATCTTCACAACTACTACCTTCCTTAGCTACCTTAATGCGGCCTGTGTGACAACTTTTCTAGGAATCAAAGATGTGCCACCCCAGTCACCTTACTCAATTTCCCTAGGAGCCTGGTGTCTTAGTTAGAGAGACAATTAGCATTATAGCCAAACTATTTATTGAGTTGATTAATACTTTGTCTTTGGACAGTGGGAGTTAGATTTTTGTTCTCTATATGTCTTATATATCTTATATGATGTGCATCTGTGTGCCCTAATAAATTTGACTCCACATTTTGTATGGTGGATACATGCTAAAGGCTAATCAGAGTCCATCTGTTATGCCATATGACATTGTGTTACTCTCTGCCTTTGATAGACTTGTCCGAGAATCTGTAACCCTTCAGAGGCAGCCCTTAGGAGATTCTCTAAAGGACCTAGAGGAGAAGATAGCCCAGGATCTGGAGCAAGAGGGGGTGAGATTGTTAGAGGATCGGAGACAGAAGATGGAACAGCTGCGGGAGAAGCTGTGTCGAGAGGAAGAGGAAGAGATGCTGAAACTTGAACAGCAGAAAGACAAGTCCCTCAGGTTCTCTTCCTTCCTCTTGGGGAAGAAGGCTTCTGGGGCCTGGTATTGGCAGTAACGCTCATATGTGGGGTGCCATGTTTCCTTCTTAGACCAGGATGCTACTTGCTTGCTTTTGGCAATTCATTGGCAATTCATAGAATCCTGTATTTGGAATGGTCCCAAAAGGTCATCTGATTTAGCTATTACTTGAAGTGTGCATCTGCCCTATAAATATCGCCGACAGATTCACCCAGCCTTTTCTAACTGGAAATTCATTGCTTCCCAATAGAGTCCATTCCACTTTTGGACAGCTCTAATTGTTAAGAAGTATTAACTATATTGAACTAAAAAGTCTTCTGTAATTTCTACTTAATTCTGCCCTTTTGCACTCAAGTAGAACATACATTAAGTTCCTCTTTCATATAACAGCCCTTCAGATATTTAAAGCTATTCAGTTGTTTTGTTCCCCCTAATACTTCTTTATTTTTATTTTTTTAAGTTTTTTTTTTTTTTTTTTTTTTGCTAGGCAATGGGGGTTAAGTGGATTGCCCAAGGCCACACAGCTAGGTAATTATTAAGTGTCTGAGGCTGGATTTGAATTTAGGTACTCCTGACTCCAGGGCCGGTTTTCTATCTACTGCACCACCTAGCTGCCCCTCCTAATACGTCTTTAGATTTTACTTCCCTATTGTTTCAGTTGATGGGTGCATGATATAGTTTTTGGTCCTTCTTGGTTTTACCAAAAATTAGGGACTAAGAACTGAGAATAATATTTCAGATATTCCCTGATAAGGTTAGGGGTCAGCACATCCCCCTACCTTGTTCTTGATGCTATGCTTTTGTTAATGCAACCTCAGATTCCATTAACTCCTCTGGCTGACATGATTGAATGTTGATTCATTGGGAGCAGTGGTGTAGATAATCCCAGACCATTTATATTTGGCTTTGGAATTGATTCTGACTCTTTTGGCAGCAGATTTGCTTTAATCATTTTATTTTGCTCAGTCCAATATTAAAGTGAGCTTGAATTTCTTGAGCATAAACCAGCTGACAGTGAAGAATTCAGATAGCTTTCGAAGTATATTATGTAAATTGGGAGAAGCTAACCTGAGATTAAACAATCAAAGGCTCTAATCTAAAAAATTAGATAATCCATAGATGGATAACCAAGAGTTGTCTATCTTTGGAATGGAAGAATGTTTTTTTGAGATTAAGCAACTAGCTTTCCACTTTGAGAGGATGGGTCCCCCCCAATTTATTCTTCCATTCCTCTCCCCAAGAATTGGCAGAGGGAGGGAGCGTGGCCATAGGTAGAAATAGACTCATTGCTAAACTTTAGGAAGCTGCTTCTTCAGCCATCCTGCAGGCTCACAGTAAGGGCCCATTGACAGAAGAGGAATTAAGTTTCAAGCCCTCTCCTGTGTTTCTTTTAGGTCTTTGAGGGAACAGCTCAGGAAAACAGCTGAGGAGGAAGAGGCTCAAGTGAGGAAAGAAGAGGATCAGAAACTTTCCAAGCTCCGAGCTCAAATTCTAGCCAGTACAGAAACCCAAGAGAAGCAAATTAGGTGTGGATCTTATTGTGAGCCTCCCAGCCTCCCTGGAGAACCTTACCTTATATTTTACAGAAACAAATGAGGCCATTTGCCATGAGATCTCTTCTCTCTTCCTCAGCTTCCTTCATTCAGATGTCTTCTACCCCTCTTCTCTTCCTTCACCCTTGTCTCATATGATGAAGCAGTTGTATGCCTTACCAAGGCTGACACTTCTGCCAGCTCAGGTGATCCATCCATTCCATCCCATCTCCCCAACCGATTGCTCCCTTTGTCATTCCTATTCTGTCTTTCTCTGTCTACTGACTCCTTCCCTGCTGTTTATAATCATAACTATATAAAAAAAAGCAACCACCCACTTGATCCTGCCATTCCTGCTCTCTATCATCCCATATCTCTGGATCTTTTGACTAAATCTGTGAAAAAGCTATCTACAATATGTCTGCATTTTCTCTCTTACTCTCCTCTTCCCTTTCAGTTCAACTTCCAACTTTATCATGCGTCTGAAACTGCTCTTAATTGCCAAATTCATTGCCCATTCTCATTAACATCTCTGCAGCCTTTGACAGTGTTGATCACACTCTTCTACTTGATATTCTCTTTTCCTCAGGTTTTCAGGATACCCCCTTTGCCTGCTTTTTCACAATTTTCTTTGCTGGATCCTTATCCAGAACATGCCATCTAATCATAACTGTCCCTCAGGGGCCTGTCATGGACTCTTTTCTCTCTATAGTCTACTTAACTTGGTGATCTCATCGATTCCTTAGATTAAGTGACCATTTCTATGCTGATGATTTTCAGATCTACCTTTCCTGTCTTTCCTGCCCAACTCTGATAGTCTCTAGCCTTTCAGACATCTTGTCCTGAATGTCCAATAGACATCTTAAACCTGATATGTCCAAAATTGAACTTAATATCTTTCCCCTTAAACCCACCTCACCACTCTATTACTTTGGAGACCACATCATCCTCCCAGTCCCTTGGACTTCCAACCTAGAAGGCATCTTCATTATTTCTCACCCCATGTCTAATCATGTTAACCAAGGCCTATCAATCTTACCTCTGCAACATCTCCCAAGTATGCCCCCTTCTCTCTTCCGACAGTGTCCCCATTCTAATGCAGGCTCTCCTCACTCCAAGCCTGTTCTATTGCAAAAGCTTGCTGCTGGATTTGCCTGCCTCAAGTCTTCCCTCCCAGTCCAGTTCATCCTCCATTTAGCCACTAAAGTGATTTTCCTAAAGTAAAGGTCTCGCCATGTCATCTCCCCTATTCAATAAACTCTATGACTTTCTAACCCCTCCAAGAAGAAATATAAAATGCTCTGTCATTCAAAACTCCTCATAACCTAGCTCCTTCCTATTTTTCCAGTCTTCTTACACCTTACTCCCCCATATTCCAAGCACTCTTCCATCTATGAGACTGACTGCCTTGCTGTTCTATGAACAAGATGCTCCATTTCTTGACTGGCCATTTTTCTCTATTTCTCTGCCATGCCTGGAATATTCTCCTTCATCTCTTTTTACTGGCTTCTCTGGCTTTTTTAAAGACCCAACTAAAATCTTACCTTCCACAGAATACTTTTCTTGACTTCTCCCTGATTCTAGTGCCCTCCCTTTATTAATTATTTTCTACTTATCATGTAAGTATCCTGCTTGTTTGTATCTGTTAGGCTGTCTCCCCCATTAGATTGTAAGCTTCTTGAGGGCAGGGATTGTCTTTCATCTTTTTTTTATAACTCTAGTGTTTATCTCCAGTCTGGCACAAGGTAGGCACTTAACAAATGTTTATTGATTGATTGATTGACTGGTGGAGAATGGAATCTGTTGTCTCAGCAAGCTCTCCCCAATGGTGCTCATGTCTGTCTCATTGCCCTCTGGTCTCTCCAGGGCAGAACAGGAAGCTTCATTAAAGAAAATAAGAGAAGATTTGGAGTCATTGCAGAAGGATGAAAAGTCTAGCCTGGAACAGAACAAGAAGGAGATGCTAGAGAAACTTAGGAAGGAAATGGAGATTAATGAAAAGAGAGAGAGGGCCCTCTTGGAAGAGGAGAATGAAAAAGCAATGAGTCAACTGAAAGAACGACTGGAAAATGAAAGGAAGGAGGTGTGTATGTCTAATTAAAGGCTCTTTGCCCTGAATATAGTAACTTCCTTAGGTTCACTTTATGAGAAATAAAATAGGAATGAGGTCTAGGACTCTGTTTAGGGCAAAGAGGAAGATCAACCACTCATGTTTAGAGGTTAGGACATAATAATGAATGTTATTTACAAATGGATCTGGGAGGAGGGTGACTTTGGATCCATTCAACAGAGAAGCTTAGAATGAATCTGTCTGTTCTAAGGGTTACTCTTGGGAGTGAGGGACTTTGAAGTACCTTGAGAATTTTTCTCTTAGAAGATGGGGGTTGATCTTGGGACAGTAGTAACAGGCGTGCCCTTGTCAGTTATGATAGATTGGGGTCTGGGGGAGAAATATCCTTGTCCTACAGTAATCCTATAGCTGCTTCATGCCCCATCCACCCATAACTGGAAGCAGAATCTCTTGGGGGGATTCTCCCTTACCTTTGTCCCAGTGGGGTAGGTGAAATGACCTCACATTCCTCAGAGCTTAGTTAGCATGCTTTTTTTTGTCTCTTTCTTCATCTTTATTCAACTAACATTCCCTTCAAATAGGTATTATAATAAGTAGAAACCTGAAAAGTTGGCCCATACTGGCTGTGTGACCAGCCAAATTACTTAATTTTCAAGGCTCTAGGCAGCTCTCTTAAGAGAATCCAATGCTGAGCCAGGTGCTGGTCTTTTTTGGGAGAATAACTTTCCTCATCTGGAATTTCCTATAGTAATGAAAACACAGGGTCCTTTCCTCACTCCAAAATGGCAAATTCTATAGACCTTTCCAGGTTTTCCCAGGGATTTAGGCATTGGAGAAGCTCTAAATGGTGGCATATCCAAAGCTATGTATCCTTTGCAAGATTTGGAACTGAGGGGAGCGGGGCTCAGGGAAATTAATGACATTTTTTTCATGTATTTATTTAAACTCAAGAAAGATGATAGTTTGGCTATACTCCTTTCTAAACTCAAGAAAGATATTAGTTTGGCTATAATCCTTTCTATAACTAAGGGAATATGGATGGGTAGTCACCCATGGCTTTTTTGGATGCTTACTTGATTTTAAATTGTAGAAATTAGAAGAATAATTTCAGAGAAACAAAGAATCATATGTGATTCTTCATGTCATAGGTTTATTTGTAAGATTTTGAGTTCCGGATTTTACTCCCTATCTTCCTTCTCCCCTCCTCAAGCCAGCAAGCCATCTGATGTTATACATATAGAACATATTTCCACATTAGTCATGTTGTGAAAGAAGAATCAGAACAAAAAGGAAAAACCACAAGAAAGAACAAAAAGCAAATTTATTGAAAATAGTATACTTTGATTTGCATTCAAACTCCATAGTTCCTTCTCTGGATGTGGATGGCATTTTCTATCATGAGTCTTTTGGAATGGTCTTGGATTATTGAATTGCTGAAGAGATCTAAGTCTCTCATTGTTTGAATGTATATTATCTTATTTGGTCCTCACTGAAATCCTGTGAGAGAGCCAGCTAGTTGGAGAATAGATAGTAAATAGAGTCTTGAACCGGGAGGATGGGAGTTTGAATTCAACCCCAGACACTTGGCACTTACTGTTTTATTTTTTTTTAATTCTTTTTTTAAAAAATTCTATTTATTTAAGGCAATAGGATTAAGTGACTTGTCTAACGTCACACAGCTAGGCAAGTATTAAGTGTCTGAGGCTGGATTTGAACTCAGGTACTCCTGACTCCAGGATTGGTGTTCTATCCACTGTGTCACCTAGCTGCCTCTTAACTGGGTGATCTTGGGCAAGTCATTTAATCCTGATTGCCTTGCATCCCAGGCCATCTCAAATGATCCTGATCCTTATTTGATTACTAGACATGGATGGCTCTGGAGGAGAAAGTGAGGTTGGTATCTTAGCACAGCCCCCCTTCATTTAAATCTAATTCACTTGCTTGTTATGGCATCACCTCCCTGATGTGTGGTTCAGAGAACAAAGGCCAAACATCATGTGATAGTAGTAAAAGTAGTATTAAACTAATTTTGTGAATGAGGAAACTGAGGCTTAGATGGGTTAAGCATTTTGTTCATGATCATACAGTTGAATGATTGTAAGAATAAGAACTCGAATCTAGTTCTTCTGACTCCAACACCAGGTCTTTTTCTAGTTTTTCATCAGTCAGTGTGAAATGGGTTTATGGTATGGTTCCCTCTCCTTGGCAGTATCTAGTCAAGAACCCCATCTATTTATCTCTTTCATTGTTCCTTGTTTCTTCCCCTTTCACCAGGCTATGGCAGCACTGGAGAAGGAGCATGCAAGTAACCTGGAGAGGCTTCAAGCCTTAGCTGAGGAGAAGCATCGTGAGGTGAGACTACTGTTTCTCATGACAGGCCACTCTAGGGTACGAGCTTAGAGGAGGGAGATGAGGGCACCTTGATTCCAAAGAGTCAGCTGTAGTGCCAGTGGACACTGGTCACAATTAAGGTTGGGGGGCAGCTAGGTGGCGCAGTGGATAGAGCATCAACCTGGAATCAGGAGGTTCTGAGTTCAAATCCAGTATCAGACAATTAATAATCACTTAGTTGTGTGACCTTGGACAAGTCACTTAATCCCGTTACCTTGCAAAAACAAAAACAAACACAACCATAATTTAGGTTGGCAGAGAAGGTCCTCCCTCAGTGACCAGGCCCATTTTTCTTGGGTGTGTCCACAGCCTGGACACTTGCCTCTCCTCTTCCATATTCAGTCAGTTGTCAGGTTACATTGGTTCTAGCTCCCTAGCATCTCTTAGGTTGCACTCCTTCCTTCTCTTTCCTATCACTACCACAACCTTAGTGGAAGTCCTTCTTGCCTCTCACCTGGACTCTGTACAGTAGTTCTATCTCTTATTTTTTTTTTCTTTTCATTTTGTCCTCCATATGGTTCCCAAAATAAATTTCCAAAGCCACGAATCTGACCAGGTATTTGATCTGCTTAAAAAATCTCCTGGGGTTCTCTGATGATCACCTCCTCAAATACAGTCTCTCTAGTCCCGCATGTAACACTTCCCACTGTCTGGCTCCAGCTTCACATGTTCTGTGCTCCAGCTGGACTGATAGACAGTCTTCCTTGAACTTGGGTTTTCCATCTGCCTTCTATCCTTTCAGAGAGAGCCTGGAATGTGCTCTCTCCCTACTTGCTCCTTTGAACTTCCCTAGATTCCTTCAGGGCTCCCTCCATTCAGGTGTCCCCTACCCCCCGACTAGTAGTGTTGTCCTCAGTGTTGCCATCGGCCCATGAAATGTAAGTACACAGTAGGATCTATTTATGGTATTTACTTGATATTTATTTACATCTCTGTTGTCTTCCCCGTGGCAGTAAGCTCTCCTTAATAATAGCTGGTATTTGGACAACTAAGTTTTACAGAGAGCTTCTAAAAGATGATCTCATTTTGCTCGCACAGGGGAAATTAGAGCTGATAGAAGTTATATGACTTACCCAGGTTTGCAAGCGAGGCTATGTCTTTAGCAGGATTTGCATCCAGGTCTTGATTGCAAGTAGAGAGAAGAGAAAGGAGCCCATGACAGGACCCTGAGGGACAGTTACGATTAGATGGCATGTTTTAGATAAGGACCCAGCAAAGAAGATTGTGAAAAAGCGGGCAAAGGGGGTATCCTGAAAACCTAAGGAAAAGAGAATATCAAGTAGAACAGTGTGATCAACACTGTCAAAGGCTGCAGAGATGTTAAGTAGAATGAACATTAAATTTGGCAATTAAGAACACCCTCACAATTCTGGAGAACAACTTCTGATTCATTTTTCCCTTTGTCTTCCTGTGGCTGATGTAGTGTCTCACACAAAGTAGGGTCTTGGTAAATGACAGTTGCTTGATAGGGGCTTAATGTTTATGTGGTGAGCCCCCATTGCAGGTATAGCATGATAGATTTAGAGCTGGAAGGGACTAGAGGGCCCAGATCACACGGATAGCTAGGGGTCCAAATCCAGCCTCTCTTTCCTATGCTGCCCCATAGTCCTCCCTCCTTCCATAGCACTATTCACTCCCTCCTCAGATCATGGCCAACCTGAAGAAGCAGTTTGAGGAGGCCCATCGGAAGGAAGAGGCCCAGCTGTGGGAAGAGATGGGTCAGGAAGAACAGAGAATCCAACAGAAAAGTTACCGACTAATGGAGTATGAAAGAGAGGTGAGCCAGAGACTGCTGTTGGCTGCCCAAGGCCACTGGGGAGGAGTGGCCCTGCACATCCCTTGAGAAGTGGGGAGCACATGGACCCTGAAGGACTCCACTCTGCTTTGAGCTTCTGATGACTCGTTTTCCTCCCATTTGCATGAATCTGTCCAGGGTTCCCCAGACACTATTCCAAGGGTCTCCTTCCTGTTAGAAAGGTGTCTAGGATGATATGGAGGCTGGGGTGGCCCCTTGACCTGCTCATTCTGTCAAGGTGGACACATGTATCCATTTTCCAGTTTGGTGTCATAGACTCACTGCCCCCTTCCATCCTGGCACTAGCCTTGGCCTGCAGAAAGAATGTGCTGGGGGGCGGCTAGGTGGTGTAGTGGATAAAGCACCGGCCCTGGAGTCAGGAGTACCTGGGTTCAAATCCGGTCTCAGACACTTAATAATTACCTAGCTGTGTGGCCTTGGGCAAGCCACTTAACCCCATTTGCCTTGCAAAAACCTAACAAAAAAAAATAAAGAATGTGTTGGTAGCATCTCTCTGGGCCTCTGACCCTGGAGGGGTCTGTGCATGGTACTGCTCACCCCAGCCTTTCTGGGCTCACCACAGCTCAGTGACCTCTTGAGGGAGAAGAGGGAGAATGTGGAGAAGGACCATGAGAGGAGGCTGGACAAAATGAAGGAGGAACACCAACAAGTGCTGGCAGAGACCAGGGCTCAGTATGATGAAGAGGTGAGTCCCTTGAGCATCCTGTTCCCAGACCTGGAGTGGGCAGGAATCTGGATGAATGAGCTGAGAATCACCCAGAGGGATGGTGGATGGAAAAACATGCAGGGATAAGGAATGTTTTCTGTGTTTGTCATTTAGCACCATAGTTCTACAGTGTGCCTCCTGTCCCTCCCCCCAGCTCCTTCTCTCACCTTCTGCTGGGGTTCTCTCTGGGTCTGCTGCCTACCCCTCTGAGACCCTCTGAGATTCCCCTGTTCTCTTCTCTGTGAAAAGCATTGATCTCCCTGGTTATTTACACTTTGTCTCCCTCCTTAGAACCAGAACTCTTTGCTGGCTCCTGTCTGAATTCTGAATGCTTCTCACAGGGTCTAGCGTATAGTAATTGCTTAAAATATGGGTATCAACTGATTGAGTAACTGATCTGACCGGTCATGAGGTCATTGAAAGAGAACTGTTCTTTGTTTGAAAACGGAGGCAGTCGAAGGTTATGAGCCTCTGAGATGTGTGTGGCTGTGGCTGTGTGTGTTGGGGGTGCTCGGGGAGAGGGATCAGCTGAGGAATTGAGATCCTTTCTCCTTGACCCCGGCCTTTTCTTCTGTAAGGGTTGATGTCAATGGTATTTACTCTATCATTGAATTTGTTGTCCAAGTTTGGGAGAAATACTGTGGCCATCTCTCTATTGTGTCTGTTACGATTGTGACAACTCACCCAGCCCGGCCCCTTCTTCCACCGGTAGGAGAGGAAACAGCGAATGGATCTTCGGACAAATTTGGCAGGTGAGATGGAATGTGTGCGGCGGGCCCATGATCGGGAGCTGGAAACCATGCGGCGGGAGCTGGAAAGGCAGCTCAGTGAAATCCAGCTCAAGCACCGTGAGCAGGTGAGCCAGGGGGAACCCCTCTGGACCATCCCCATCCATCCTTCTGCAGAGCTGGAGTGTTGGGGGCATCTATCTGGCTGAAGGCAGCAGCAGAGTGGGGGGTGGAGGAATCAGGTCTAGACCTTTCTGTCTCTCTGAGGCCCTCCCCTCCGCGCATCAACAGAAACGCCCAAGCGGGGAGTTCGCTTCTCTCCTGCTCCTTGGAACACTAGAGGGGAGGTGACTTGGAGGAGGGCACAGGTGAGGTCTGGGGCCCAGCCTCTGGGGACTTCAGGATCCTGATTCCTCCACCCTTGGCTTTGCCTCAGGCCTCATGTCTGCAACATCCTTGTTTCTATCTTCCCCTTCTATGTAGGAAAGGAAGCTCCAGGATTTAGAAGCAGAGCTTGACTGCAGAACTAAAGATATCAAGGCCAGACTGGTGCAGATGGATTTGCAAGTGAGTGACTGGAGAGGCAGAGTCCCGGCACACCTGGCCCTGGCCCTGCCCTTCCAAATGGGGGCAAGTTCCCATCTCTCCTTTCATCCTATCCTAGGAGAACACTCTCAGAAAGAAGAAGCAGCAGCTTCTGGATGTAGAGAAGCAAATTGCCTTGGAGAGAGAGGTCTGTTTTATTCTGTCCTTAGTCTTCTTTTTCTCCCCCCCCACCATTTCTCCACTTCATTCCTTCTGGCACAGTCCAGAATACTGGGCATCCACCAAAATGGAAGAGCTATGGGATGGACACTAGTTGGTGGTGGGGGGCAGGGGAAGGAAGCAAGCCCTTGGACTTAGAAGCAGAAGAAATATGGATCTTCTTTCTATTGTTTCTCCTTCCGGGGCTCTACCTTCTAGGAGCCTTTTTCCACTTTGGCTCAACCTTCCTTTGCCTTCAGGAAGCCACCTCTGCCCACCAGCACCTAGAGGAAGTGAGGAATGAGCAAGCCCACCTGATGGAGTCCACTCGGCAGCTTCGCCGCACCCTGGAGGAGCTGCGGTCCCGGAAGGCTGAGCTGGAGACCCAGGTGGAGGTGCTTCAGGCTCGGAGTCAGAGGCTGCAGAGACGGGTCAGGTGGGGCTTGTGGAGCACCCAATCCAGGCAGGGGAGGGGGGCACACCCAACTGGTGATGGCCTCTTTCACTGGTCTCCTGGGATCTGGTGGCAAGGAGGTCTTCAAGGTGACAGTGCAGCCCCTACTATGCTCTTGTTTCCCAAAGAGTGTGTTGGGGCAGTGGCACATAGGATTCTTCAGCCTTCCTTCAGGAATCCTGGGAGAGAGGGAATGGAGAAGTGAATAAAAAATTATAGAGCACCTGCTTGTGCCAAAGAGAATCTCAGCTGAGATGAGAAAACCGAGGCAGACAGAGGCTAAGAGATTTGCCCAGGGGGTCACACAGTTGGGAAGTGTCTGAGGCCAGGTTGGAACCCAGGTCCAGAGTTTTATCTGCTGCACCACCTGGCTGAACCACCCCAGGTGGTCTACAGGAGGGTCCTGGGGATGAGGCTTTAGCAGGATATAAGTGTGCTCTTTCCAGTGGGTCAGGCAGGTGTTTGCCTGACCTGGAGACAGATCAATATGTGATCAGTCCTTTGTTAACATGAATGTGGCTAGGTGGTGCAGTGTATAGAGCACCGGCCCTTCAGTCAGGAGTACCTGAGTTGAAATCTGGCCTCAGACACTTAATACTTAGCTGTGCCACTTAACCCCATTGCCTTGGAAAAAAAAAAAGAAAAAAGAACATGAATGTGTTTTCCTTGCTGTCTGTTCCAGTGATTTGGTGGCTGAGGTGCAGAGGAAGGAGGATGCTTTGAACGAGCTGGCTGTTGAGGAGAGCACTACTGCTTCTCCTCGTCATGATGGGGAACTCCATCTGAAAGACCTGAGGAAGTCCCTTGGACCCGTGAGTGAGATCAACTTTGGAGGAGGAAGAGGAGGGTGGCGTGCTTCTGGAGGGAAAGCAGCTTGACTTCACGAGCCTTTTGATAGTTCATCAATTCTGTTCAGACCCTCTGGTAGCTGTACCATCATCCCTGCCTAACTTTTCCCCATTTCTCCAGCTAGGTGAAGGAAGGGACTGTCTGGTTTGGTTAGGCATTTTCTTGGCTACTCCCAAATAGATGGAGACTTTGCAGGAAACTTGGCAAAGTCAGTGTGAGGGTGGCTGTCAGGATCATTTCTGTCTCCAGGTTGGCAGATTTGATATCTTATTCCTCTGCTATGGATTGATTCTGCTCTTTCCTTCTTAGACCCCTAATAAGGAGTTAACTGCCCCCGTCTCTCAGGATAATGAGGAAAACTCTCCCCGGTTGGATAAGTAAATATTTTTGCTCTCTATGTAGTAGGTACTTTAATAGATACTTGTGGAAGTAATGAATTGAAAGGAAGTTTACCATTAGCAAGGCTGAGGATAGGGGTGGGCTATCAGAAGAGAATCAAGGAAATCTACTGGAAGGCCTTGTAGCCATCCATCTTTTTTCATCTTTGCATGCAAGGAGTTCAGAGTCCAAGTATATCAAGGAGAACTTGGGTTTCTGCTCAATAGCTTGGGTAAGGGTCAATGACCCCTAATGGGCTTCATGATGGTCACCTGGCCCCAGTCCTTCCCCATGGGGAGTCTCTCCAAGCATCCTTAGCCCCTGAGGGCTCCACCTACAGACACTCCTGGTTCTGGTTGCACAGCCAGAGAATCTGGTGGGTCTGGAGGACACTAGAAATTTATCATGAAAGCTTTTTGACTTTTGTCTCTGAAGCTCCCTCATGACCTGTCTTCCCCCAGTATCCGCCATTATCTCTCCTCGGAGGGTGTGTCCCTTCGCAGTGCCAAGGAATTCCTGGTCCATCAGACCCGCTCTATGAGGAAACGCAAGACTGCTCTAAAAGCTGCCCAACAGCAGTGGCACCAGGACCTGGCCACTGCTCAGGTGACTTCTGAAGACTTGCCTAATTCTCATACCTTAGAAGATATGCAAAAGAACTTAGAGGAGGTAAAAAGGCCCAGATCTTCTCTCTGGAGGGTGGGACAGAGCTTGGGGCCAGGGAGCACTGTGTCAGGAGTATTTTCTAGATTCTAGGACAGTGATCTTGGGCACAGATCCAGAGATGAGGCAAGTTAAAGCAGGCTTCTGAAGCCTACATCATAATCAGCACATCTTCAAGAAATCTCTTGAGGGGTGGCTAGGTGGTGCAGTGGATAAAGCACTGGCCCTGGGGTCAGGAGTATCTGGGTTCAAATCTGGTCTCAGACACTTAATAATTACCTGGCTGTGTGACCTTGGGCAAGCCACTTAACACCATTTGCCTTGCAAAAACCTAAAAAAACCCCAAAACAACAAAAAACCCAAAACAAAAGAAATCTCTTGAGTCTTTAAGAAAGACATCATGTTGATACTTTTGAACATAAACAGAGGTAACTGCTGGGGTGGGGGGCAGCAGCGGTGGTAGTGGCTCAGTGCTTAAGAGCACTGGACTTAGAGTTGGGAAGACCCTAGGTCAAATCCGGACTCCGACACATGATCCCAGACTAGTCACTTAACCTCTGTTTGCCTCAGTTTTCTCAACTGTGAAATGGGGATCACGACAGGGTTGTTGTGAGGTCCAAATGAAATAATATATGACAGCTCTTTGTAAACCTTAAAGGGCTATGTAAACGTTAGCAATTGTTATTACAAGAACAGCCTTCTGCAGAAGTTGATTCTGAGGATCTTTCTTGCAAAAAAATACTTTTGAGTAGAAATCACAGACTTACCCTATTGATCAGACCATTTTGACCAGCAAAAACAGACCCATTTGGGATATTTCAGCTCTCAATCAGAAGACTGATGCTACAGTTTGCTTAAAACTAATATCCTGTGATATAGAATGGGTTAGAAAGGCAGGGCAGGAACCCTGTGGCTGACCACAAGCTGAACACTTGGCATGGACAGAAAGCTGGCATTCCCTGGGCTGCTCACTGTCAGGCTAATGCACACTGCCACCTCTGCCTCCTGCCCATCTGCTCCCTTCCTTCACTGACACTGTTTCTCCTAGCCAGCT
The DNA here is from genome assembly GCF_037893015.1 of Macrotis lagotis. Taxonomy (NCBI): domain Eukaryota; kingdom Metazoa; phylum Chordata; class Mammalia; order Peramelemorphia; family Peramelidae; genus Macrotis; species Macrotis lagotis. The sequence continues at coordinate 795,515,138 of NC_133658.1, forward strand.
GCATTGCTCCGGACTCCGTCACTGCTTTGATTCCTTCTCCATTCATTTTTGCTTGACTGCAGGAGACAAAAAAATTGGATGAGATGAGGTCAGCCATGCGCAAGGGCCAAGTTCTACTGAAGAAAAAAGAGGAGAAGTTGAGTCAACTGGAGACTTCCCTTCGGGAAGAGGTACAGCCCCCTCAGCTTTATCCTCAGGGTAGAAGAGCTGTGAATGCTATCTTTCTTTTGCTCGGAAGACATAGATTATCTCTTCTGCTTTGGGGTAGGAAAGTCTGGGTCCAGGATTTAGGGAGAAAGCTTGGGAATAACTAGGCTGGATTTTGAGATAGATTAAAGGAGGCATCATGCCTGAATCTGAAGTCCCTTGGCTTTCTGTACTTTCCAGCTTTGTGACCTCAAGAGTTCATGTAGCCTTTCTTGACTTCAGTTTCCTCATTTGTAAACAAGGTGATTGGATCAGATGACTCAAGTTCCTGTGGTTTTTTTTTTTTTTGGTGATAATGGTAATCTCAAATGTGATTTTTGAGGCTGAGTGTACTTGTAGTTTCTGAGCACATGGCAATCCTCTCCCTAACTCATACTTTCCCATCACCCATGTCATACAATAAGATAATAATTGCATCCATGGGGTATTGAAAAGGACCTCTGTCCACACAGCTGTATTGGTCTAAACCCCTTCTCCTTTGATGACCTAACTACCAATGGATAGTTAGCTCCAAGGGGGTTAGGTAAGAACCAAGGGGAAGTAGCTTCTAGGGGAAGAATTAGGCCATCTTCTGAATGAAGGGTGGGAACCAGATTAACACTGGGACTAGTGGTAGGTAAGCTAAGTAGCTCCCTAAGGTGGTATGGTGGATAGAACATGGGACTTGGAGTCAGAAAGACCTGAGTTTGAATTCTATCTCAGAAACTTAACTGTCAAGTCACTTAACTTCCCCATACTTTGGATTTCCCATATATGAATTGAGGAGAATGATAGTATCTATCACACAGGGTTTTTAAGAGGATCAAATGAATTAGCATATGTAGCAGTTTGCTTTGTAAACTTTAAAGCACTATAAATATGTTAACTTGTTATTTATAAATACAGATATTTTTACTGCCAGAGAATGCAATCCCTCCATCAAGACAGTAACCTACTAGTAACAATTCACATACATGGGAGGGAGTGGGCAGTGCAAGGGTCAGGGGAGGAGTGGCGAAGATGATAGACATTTTCAAATCTTGCCCAGCGTTGCACAGATAACTTTGTCCTGCCTCTGGGGTCAGGTTCTCTAGTTAAGAGAGCAATTAGTCCCATATTGGCTACTCTGCTCTTTTTTGTTGCAGTTAAATTGTCTTTGTCAGGTCTTTGCTGCCCTCAGATTGGTCATGTGGGCAGGAGGGCATTGCGTCCATAAGAAGGACAGGTCCCAACTGTCTCCATCTCCAATTAGCTTTCAGATGAGGATACACTGAGAGGAGCTTCCTCTAAGAAGGTGGTAACCTTTGACGTGAGTGATTTTGAAGACTCCAGCAGTGCAAGCTCTGAGACCTCTCTGGCCCCTGGTGAGTAGTGTTTGACTGGGAATGGGGAGGTAACAAGTGTAAAGTAAAAAACGAAGTGTCCCACAGCATTTATGAAGACTCAGGGGAAGGAAAGTGGAGCTGTCACTCTCAGTTCTCCTTAGGGTTCTCCCCGTCACTGAGATTTGTTTCCTCATTTAATTCTCTCCTCTCCAGCTCCCAGCTTTCAGAATTTCTCTTCTGTTAATGATGACCATCAAATGGACAGAAATCCCTTTCCCTCTTTTGGACCTCTTTGCTGTTATCTTGTCCTGGCATCTGGGGAATCAGTGTCTGTTCTAAAAAAAGCTTGGGCTTCCTTTAGCCATGAGAGAGTCTGAGCTTTGAGGGTTTTCTTTCTAGGTGAACTTTGACATTCCCACCAGGTCAAAGAAGACCCTTTTAGGATATTTCAGCTCTCAATCAGAAGACTGATGCTACAGTTTGCTTAAAACCAATAGCCTGTGATACAGAAATGGGTTTAGAAAGGCAGGTCAGGAACCCTGTGGCTGACCACAGAAGAGGGACCATTGCGAGAAGCTAGATACACTGGATGATTTGGAGATGGCCCCTAAATTTCTCCTTTACCACCAACATCTTTCCTTTTAGGGGATCCAGTGTCAAACATGCCTTTACCCCAGCTCAACAAGATCCAGTACCTGAGCAACTCCTTACAGAGAATCACCAATGAGCTCAACGGGGTACTAAGTGTCTTAGGCACCCTCAGCATCCAACCATCACCTATCTTAACTTCAACACAAGTTCAGATGCCTCCCCTGCCCTCCAAGACCACTCCCATCTCCATTCATCCTTCTATGGCCAGAGTTTCGACCCCTACCCCTTTAATTCCCTCCACTGGTATCCCTCTTCCTGATCAGTGGGCCTGGGTCCCCAGAACAAGATCTGAGCTCTCTTCTTCAGTTACTCAGTCAGTGGACAACTTTCTTGTGGAGAAATGGCATAAATATTTTCCAGGTAAGTCTCCTCCAGGAACCTGTTTCTGGCCTTCAGCTGATTCTCCCCACCTGCCCCCCATTAATTGTGTCTTCTTCATTGTATAGTTCACCCACCTGTATACAGGCAATCCATAGGTCATTATGTGAAAGAAACCATGTTTCAAAATTAAATGAATCTGCAAAAAAGAAGAATTTGGGAAACTGTAGGCCTTTATGATAGTTTGCCTAGAAGCTGACCTGATGGAGTGCTCTCACTGAATATTTGAGCTGAGAAGTCATCTATACCTTCTCTATGCAAGGATACAACAAATGTCCCTACTACCTTAGAGATATGAGTGCCTGGGGAAATATCTCCCATTTCCTCCCTGGAAAAATTAAAGTTTGGAAATGAAATGGAAGAATGCTACTACTTCCAAAAGAGCCAACTAGATTAGGATGGGAATAGCAATTGAGATTGAGTCTTTCTAGCTATTTTTTGATGTTTTTCAGCTGGAGTCCCATTACTTAGTGGTAGCCCAACTCCTCTGGACAATAGGTTGGGCTATGTATCTGCCAGGTAAGCTTCCTGATCTCTTTCCTCTAGTCACTGCTGTGAATATGGGCTGCTCCCCATTTCTTCCCAAGGGATAAGACTGCTGGGGAAAAGCAGATCTTGTCTGTCTTCCAAAAAAGATGGGGAGGGGGGGCCCCAATTAGCATGACCACCCTCTCCTTCACAAAAGTTTGGGTGATTTAACCCTATTCCACACCTGCCCCATCAACTTACAAGATTCCATTTGTCACTATGAGAGACATCCAATGGGAGCAGCTCAGTAGAAGGAAATCCAGTAGGAGAAACCCAGGTGCCAGAGTTTACCTGACCTATCTCCAAAGGCTTCCCATTAGAGAAATCCTGACAATTGAGCATGAAAAATCTGCCTTGAGGACACCTTCCTGCCCTTTCTAGTCATTGGAGCTCCTAAAGACTATCTTTTGAGTTGGTAGCCTGCCCTAGGGCACCCCTAGTTCCTGATAAGCAGCATTTGGAATAGGAAAACAAGAGGGCAATTACTTAAACCTATTGTTATTTTCTCATTTCTTGTTCATCCCTCTTTGCCATGTCTTCTGCATTCCACCCCCTTCTTCATTTTTTTTCCTGAATATTCTTTTTCTCCCTCAAAAAAATTCTGGTTGCTTCATAGGGTTGTGGGGGGAAAGGGGTCAGAGTATTTTGCTCCAGTACTGGCAAAAAGTAGATGAGCAAATCTAGATCTGAGGCATTGGTGTTCTCCTAAGGAAGGAATCTTCCTCTTTCTCCACCCTATTGCTGGGGAAAAAAAAGATGCTATTTGACGGGGAAGTTGTGGAATCCTCAGGTCTTGTCAATTGAGGCTTTGTGATGGAAAACGAATCCAGAGACTGGCAGCAGCTTAGAGCCAGGCTGCTTATGTCTTTTTAGATTTTCCCTCCCTAGGTCACAGAAAAGAGAGCAAATGGGGCCTGGTGCAGAGGGGAGGAAAGATCCAAATGGAGATGATGTTTCTTCTCTACATGGAGCCCTGCATTTTCAGCTTCTTTTTGGTTTCCTCTTTCTGTCTGTTCTCTTTGCCATCTCACCCTCATTGCCCTTGTGATTCAGTGAGCAGCTCCGCCAGTTAAATCGCACCCACTCACAGATGTCTCAGACCAGTGGTGCCAACTTTCAAGGCCTGATGGAGTCCAATAGGAAGTGGCTAGAACATATGAAGAAGGACCCTAAGGTGTATCCTTTCCTGCTTATTTCTTTGCCTTTGTGTGTTCACATGTTGGGTGGGGGAAGGCTGGAATACCTGACTAAGCATAAAGGATATGTGCTACATGTACCCCTGGGGCTTTGGTGGGGATCCCATGACACTCACTCCCTCTGTATCTTTGCTCCAGTCAATCTTAGCTTTTCCTTCACAGTGTTCCCAGATCCCTCTTCTCCACCTCACCCAAGTCCTTGGCTACCTCTGGCCTGCTGCAGCTGGACCTGGATGTAAACAACAAGCTGAAGGTTTATCACTATTAAGGCCCTTGAGGCAGAAGGGCATAGGGCTTTCCAGGTCTCCCTTGTCTTAGACCAAGTGCCTAAGGAGCTTCCTGCACTTTATTGTCCCTGATCCATCGTTACTCTGCTATAAAAGCCTGACCCTCTCAGGACTTGGGGGAAGGCATAGGAGTGATAATGGGGTAAGGGGCAGTGGAAGGAATGTAGCAAGCCACACCTTCTGAGAACCCCATGATGAATCCCAGACAGAAAAGTTTTGAGCTTCTGTGACCCACTAGGGCCTGTATTATCATACCAGTGCAGGATAAGGTAGGACTGACAGCCCCTGTGGAAGGAGGAGTGGGGTGGGGCTGAAGGGGACCTGATGTAAGGAAACCCAGGACTCCCCTTCAGGGAGTGGCCTTAGCCCTTCTAGGGGACCTAATTCTTTCTCTCAGGTCTCAAGGGTATCTTGGAAAGGTCTAGAGTAGCCAGTTTTGTAGCTCTTGATGTACTGGGGAAGATTAAGGTGTGGATGAATCGCCTCTCCAAAGCATGGTCCCTCCAGGACCTGGTGCTTCTTGGGGAATAGCTCTGTTCTAAATTTGTTTCCTTTGAGCTAATACCTCAGCAGCTGGGCACTAGGGCCCTCTGGCTTTTTTAATGATTCCTTTTTTGCACAATGACTCAGGCTGTCTCAGGTGTGTGGTCAGCTTTCCAGAGCCTTTCTCGAGGCAGATTGATGTAGGGTCCCAGAGAGATGAGACATCCCTGAATCTTCCCCCTGCCTTTGCTAGATGGCCCCATGTGACTGAGGGAAACCTGTTCCATTTTTGTTCCTGGGTTCCCACAGACAGATGGGTCCTTCCTTCAGCTTGGGCAAAGGAGGACCTTGAGAGTCAGACTTTCTGGGAAGATGGAGCCTGGCAGACCTCTTTAGAGGACCCTATTCTGTGACCCTCAGGTGTTAAACTTGTGGCTTTCCCTAGCTAGACCAAAAGCCATTAGAAAAGGGAATGGGGTTGTCCTCAGCCTCTTTCCAATTACCTTTTCAGTTCGCAGGTCACCTTGACTACTTGTAGTTCTTCCTTTCCTCCCACCTTTTCTCACCAGGCTTGTTTGGATAAAAACATTTGCATTTCAACCAATTCTTTTTTCTCTTCCTGCCCTTTCTTCCTCCTCTCTAATCTTTTGAGTGTTGCTGTAGACAGTGAGATATCTTGTACCAGTGGAAGTCTCTGCATGAGAGGTTGAGCAATTGGAGGAGGGGGTCTGGAGCTGTCCTGACTCTGGAGAGAGGGATCCCTGCAGGTTCCTTCAACCAGCTGACAGACAAGTGGGCTCTTTGATGGGGTTTGGTCGGGACTTCTGGGGAGGTTGTCTCAGTGGAAGTCAACATTTTTCTGTCTTTAAGGCTGTGGAGCTGGGCTTAGCACTCTTCAGCATGGAAACTGCCCTCTCCTGCCTTTCTCATAGAGGACAAACCTAGAGACAGGTTGCTTTTTAACCCCTTCCTCAGGGGTTAAACTGAGACTGAAGCCCTACCTCTCAGAGGATTCCCATTTTGTTAACTTGACTGATGCTGTGAGGTTTAGGAATGGCTTGTGTGTGCTTAACAACTGTGGTGACAATCAGTCCAGCTGGTCTTGCCCCATGTTTTCTATATCAATTAAACCTCCATGGGTCATTTTTCTACAATTCAGTGTGGATGGTGTCTCTTTCTCTTTGAAAATTGTTGGGGCAGCTAGGTGGCGTAATGGGGCAGCTAGGTGGCGTAATGGGGCAGCTAGGTGGCGTAGTGGATAAAGCACCAGCCCTGGAGTCAGGAGTACCTGGGTTCAAATCTGGTCTCAGACACTTAATAATTACCTAGCTATGTGGCCTTGGGCAAGCCACTTAACCCCGTTTGCCTTGCAAAAAAAAACCACCCTAAAAAAAAAAAGAAAATTGTTGTTACCTCCTTCTTAGGAACTGAGATTAAAGATGATTTGAGAGTGGGACTTCCTCATCTTGGCACTTCCTCTGCTTCTTAGGAAGTGATAAAATTGTTGTGCTACCTTGAATCCTAAACTTGCACCTGGCCATATTCACCAATCCTCTAGGGAGACAGACATGGGCTGACCTCTTGAGAGAGACCAGGAATTTTCCCTTCTGTTAGAACAAAACTGCTTCTGCCTGGGGTGCACTTTAGAAGATTGGGGGGCTGCCTACTCAGGTGTGAAGTCCTTTAAGAGCCAAACAGGGTTTGGATTTTTAATAGCCTGTGTTTAGTTGAGTTAGTTCACTTCCCCAGAGGACTTTTCTACTGTGATTATCTCTAAAACTGTCCTTTGGGTCTCCTGGATCCCCATTATTCATAAATTCATTTACTCAATGTATTTACCTGTGCAAGCCACTATGGATGTTACAGAATTGTAAAAGGCAGGTTTCCTGCTGTTAGGGGGTTTGCAGTCTCATCAAGGAGATGATGTGTACATACAACCCAGGGCAGCGGAATATTTAAAGCTCTCTAATTTGAATAAATGTAAAGTCCTGCACTTGGGTTAAAAAACAAAATCAGTTGTGCAAATAGAGAAGAGATGAGACCTGACATTACTTTATACAAAAAGGACTGGGGAGTTTTAGTTGACTGCAGACAAAATATAAACCGGCAGCTAAATAGGCTAATTTAGACATTAATGGAAGCCATGGTGTCTAGAATGATGAGGGAGCTGCTTTTCCTTTACTTTGCCTGTGAAATCACATTTAGCATTTTGTGTAGAGTTATGAGAACCACATTTTAATAGATGCATTGTTAAATGAGCATGTGCAAAGATGGGCCAGAGAGGTGCTAAGCTGGGCTCAAATAGTGTTATTTAAAGGGCATTTGAATGAGCTGAGTAGTGCCCTGGGCTTGTGTGAGACCCAAGTTAAAAACCTGACTCAAACTAACTAGCTGGTGAACTGGGTAAGTAATTTAAACTTTGACTCAGTTTCCTCAAATGCAAAACAGGGATAATAAGAGGTCCTGCCTCTCAGGGTTGATATGAGATATTTGTAAAAGTTTTTTTGCACATTGGCACATAGGTAGTGATATAGATTAAGATGCTTATTCCCTTCCTCCTTTAAGTGTAGAATAGAGAAGTCTTAATATTTGAAATGTCATGGAGAAAAGGAGATAGACTAACTCTTTGTGGCTGTAGAAGAGGACTAGGCACAGTGGGTAAAAGTTACAAGGAAGCAGATTTCATGTCAAAATGAGGAAAACTTTTTTTTTTTAACAGTTGTCCATTGTTACCTCATGGACTGATTAACTTGGCTGCCACCCTTCTGTCCCTAGAGTTGTTCAGGAAGAGGCTGGATGACCTCAGGGATGTATCTATTAGGAAACTGAATTTGATGGTTTTGAAATTCCTCTCCATTTCTTAGGATTTGCTGCTTCTATAAATGCTATGAGAGTGGTACAGACAATCAAGCTTCAGAATTTCAGGATGATGGACAATCCAGCTCCCACATTTATTCTTCTTTTGCCCCTCTTCCCCTTGTAAGAAGGGACCCTGAGTGAATACCTCCTGAGCTTGTAGCAAACTTGGATTTCTGTGTGAGTGTGAGAATGAGTATGAGTATGAATGTGAGTATGCGTGTGAATTTGTACATGCATGTGTGTGTGAGAGAGACAGGATTAATCAAGAATGCTTAGGTTTGCAGCCTCTATAAGTCAGGGCCCAAAGGTGTACAAGTATTTTGGGGTGACTTAGGCCACATTTCTTAAAAGATGCTGACCAACTGTTCCTAGTCTAAAAAAAGATAATAGCAATGACTTTTGTCCCTGGAGCAGTATCTGGAGGGGTGCTAAATTCTGACAACAATGGGAAGGATGGACAGATGAATACAGAGCCTCCCCTTTGGGATACAGTAGAATGAGTATATTGGAATTGGAATCAGTAGACCTGGGTTGGAATCCTGGTTTATCACTGCCTATGTGACCTTGGGTAAGTCACTTAATCTCGTTTGCCCCAGTTTCAGGGTTAAGATTAAGCTAACCTTTTAAGATCCCTTCCAACTCTGCTCTGGATCCAGAGACCCTCCTGAGGGATGCCCTTCCTGGGGTTGTCATATGGCACTAAGGGAACCCTTTTACTAGTGAGCAAACCCCACTGCTCACCCAGAAGTTGTAGAGCTATTTGCTCCCTATTCTCTTGACAAGATTTTTTTCCCCCTCTAACTAGACCTTTCATGACTAATTTGGAAATACATTTGGCATCTGTAATGGGTATCATTTTTCTTGCCTTCTCAATGGGTGAGAGAGGGAGGGACTATGGAACTAAAAATAAAATTAAAATAAAAAATAAAATAAACCTGTGATTTCATCAGTGTAAGGTGTTCCTGATGAGGAGCTTCCTCTGCTCGTGGGTTTTGTCACCTACTGTGCCATTTAAAGGGTTGCCCAGGACACTGAGAATCAAGGTGCCTGTCTTTCTCACTAAGACCAACTTTCTACACTTTTTAAAAAATTTGAAATGTGTGTATTTGTAACACTTCAGGTGTTACTTTAAATCTGGAAGGAAGAGGTAAATATCTTCCAGTTCAGGAATTTGTTTTTTTTAGGTTTTTGCAAGGCAAATGGAGTTAAGTGGCTTGCCCAAGGCCACACAGCTAGGTAATTATTAAGTATCTGAGACCAGATTTGAACCCAGGTACTCCTGACTCCAGGGTCAGTGCTTTATCCACTGCACCACCTAGCCACCCCTAGTTCAGGAATTCTTAAACTGGAATCTTGTTTTAATTTTGATCACTATACATCACTATCATTGGGCTTTTTTTTATGCATTTAAAAACGTTTTTCTTAGGGATCCATTCACTTATGATGAAAAATACTCTCCATTTCTCGAGAAAGCAGTGATGGAGACAGAATACAGATCAGAGAATACTTTTTCTTTTGTTTTTGTTTGTTTTTTATTCTTTCTATGACTAACATGGAAATGGTTTGTATGGCTGCATGTTTCTAATCTATATCAAATTGTTTGCCTTCTCAGTGGGGGGAAGGAATGGAAAGAATTTGGAACTCAAAAAAATTTTTAAATGAATGTTGAAAATTAAGATTTACATGTAATTGGGGAAAAAATAACATATTAAATTAAAAATAAAAAGGAGTCCATCCACAGGCTTCATTAGGTTGTCAAAGGGTCTAGGAACTCCTGGTGTGGTTCTCAGTTCCCTAATTTTAGAGATGAGAACAAGACTTAAGTTAAAGGACTTATCCAAGGGTAGTGAACAATATCTGAGATTATGCTCATAGAGAGACAAATGAAGAAACTGAGGCCCAGAGAAGATAATATAATTTGTTCAAGGTCACATTACTGGCTAACTACTGACAGATTTGGTATTAGAATCTGAGTCTCCCAACTTCTGGTCCTGTGAGGTTTTCATTAATTGGCAATGCTTTTAGAGTAGTTCACCCAAAACCACCTATCAGCCAAAGGCAGACAGCTCCCGAAAACTTTTTGGCATTTCCTTCCTCTCCACCTCCCTTTAGATGTAAAATGAACCCTGAAAAATATGAGGCTGCCAAAATTAGGATGAATTTTTCCCTGTTTCAATGGAACAACTGACATGCAACATCAAATTAGTAGGAACAAATTTTCAGGGAAACCCAACAGAGTTTATATATTAAGGATCTGCCCCCCAAAATTATTTTAAAATTCTCTTCCCTTTCTCCCTAAGCTACCCCAACTCTCTTGCTGAATAGGGTCAGTGTTTGTTTTCCCCTGATATATCCTGGCCCAGTTTTTGGTGTGCCAGCTGTTCAGAAAAAGGTCCCTTTTAGGTTGGGTCAAGAATCAGATCCCAGATAAGGGAAGGCTTTCCAGGAGTGTAACTGAACTGGGTTTGTGAGCTGGGACAATAAGACCTTAATAGAGAATCTATATGAATGTATGGGACCTCAGAGGTCACTGAATCTAACCTATATCAAACTTGGACTCCCTCTTCACAGAGCTGAAATGAGAAATTCTAATACATTGGCCAAATTCAGTAGAATGGTGCAGGGAGAAATGGGTGTCTTTGAGCTGTGACCACTTCTCTGTGTAGGCGATTGAGTTGTAGGCAGAGGTCATGGGAGTTGGCTAGGTTGAAGACATGGGAATATTCGAAAGGATTAGGGTTAGGGTGAAGAAAAAGTCTGTGAGACTGGAACTGAACATGTTGGTAAGAAGGAAAAGTAACTCAAAGGTCCATAATGTCAGTACTAAGGAGCTGAATAGGGTGGAGAGAGCTTTTAAAGGTGATGGTTAGGCTTTGAAGAGGTAGAGGGCAGACTTGTGTGTCCATATTTGGGATAGAAGGAAGTCACATTTGTAGAGGGTGCCCGGGAATGTGAGCTTGTCAAGAGGGGCAAAAGAACATTGTACACTATAACAGCAATGTGGGGATGATGATCAGCCTTAATGGATTTGCTCATCTCATCAGTGCAATAATCAGGTACAATTTTAGGGTATCTGTGATGGAGAATACCAGCTATGTGTCCAAAGAAAGAATTGTGGAGTTTAAACAAAGACCAAAGACTATTGCCTTTAATTTAAAAAAAAAAGTTATGTATTATGTAAGTTTGCTATAGTTTATATTTTATTTTTTCCTTAAGGATATGGTTTTTCTCTCAACACATTCAATTTTGATCATTGTATAGCATGGAAATATTGTAAAGACTATCAGATTACCTTTTGTGGGGGGGGGTGGGAGGGATGAAGTGAGATTGAGGCAAAAATTGTAAAATTCAAAAAAATTTTTTAAAAAGCTAAATAAAAGTGATCAGGCAAACAAAGGATTTCAGCTGAGCATCAGAAGATGGAAAGAATGTGAAAGAGATGGAGGATCATAGACATGGAGGTAGAAATGACCTTGGAATTCTTCTAACTTTCTAGATAAGGAAATGTTATAAGGCCCAGAGAAAGAGAGAAAGTTACCTAGTTGAATGAGTGGCCTCAACAGTTCCCCTAAATCTAGATCCCAGTCTTACTAATATAGTGGAAGGATATAAAGAGCATAGAGGAAGAGAAATTCAGAGGGTGGTAGAGAATTAAGGCTGAATATACTGGGAGAGATAGTGGCAGGTAGTATCTCACAGGGAGTGGCTTCCTAGACTAGTTGGTATTATTTGTGACAAGACTGGTAGGATAGCTGCTTGAGGGAGGGATTTGAGGGCCCAGGTTGCTCCATATTTGTTCTGTAATATACCTCATAGTTGCTTGCAGGTCTCCAGTTGAGGGGAAACCCAATTCCTTCATTTTTTAAATAATCATTTTCCCCCATTTACATTTCTTTGAAAGTTTTGAGTTCAACCCAATTCCTTTAGAAGCAACCTTTTCCAATTTTTGGACAGCTCTAATTTTTTTTTTTTGCTTGTTTTTTTTTAAGGTTTTTGTAAGGCAAATGGAGGTAAGTGGCTTGCCCAAGGCCACACAGCTAGGTAATTATTAAGTGTCTGAGGCCAGATTTGAACTGGGGTACTCCTGACTCCAGGGCTAGTGCTCTATCCACTGCGCCACCTAGCTGCCCTGACAGCTCTAATTGTTAGGGAATTTTTCATGATAATGGAAAAGTAGGCAGACAGACATTGAATATTAGGGTTTTACTGTGTGCCAATGCAATTACCAATATGTGAGAATACAAATACAGGCAAAGAGGAGAACATGCCTTCAAGAAGCTTAACCTTTTTTTTTTTTAGGTTTTTGCAAGGCAAATGGGGTTAAGTGGCTTGCCCAAGGCCATACAGCTACAGCTAGGTAATTATTAAGTATCTGAGACCGGATTTGAACCCAGGTACTCCTGATTCCAAGGCCAGTGCTTTATCCACTACACCACCTAGCCGCCCCTAGAAGCTTACCTTTTAATGGGGCAAGAATTGAGAGTGGAGAGGAGAGGGGAGGCAAGATAATGGCACTAGGGGCTGATGGTGAAGTTCAGAGGCGGATCTGAAAGGGGAATGAAGCATGACCAGCCTGGGCTCACCCCCAAAATGAGGCTTCCCAAGTAGAATTTACTAAAGGGGTGATGATGTCAGCATGGCACAGGGAGACTTCAGGGTAAGAATCTGGTTCCAGGGGAGACTAGGCAGCCTAGCAGTGATAGGCAAGTCTGGGAAGACCTCTTATTTTCTGTGGCTAATGTCCTTTGCTGCTCCTCCTCCTGGGAACAAGCGGCACATGTCTGATCTTTGGTGTGCCAACTATTTAAGAACTTCTACCACATTCTACATAGTTCTCTTCAGGCCAAATAACCCTAACTCCTTCAATTAATGCACATGGAACATCTCTTGAGCTCTTTCATCAGTCTTTTTGCAGCCAATCATATCCTACCAACCTTTTAAAATACAGCACAGATGTGAGGAGCAAGCATTCAAGTATTTGAAGAAATAGTAGATAGACAACATTTCTCTTGGTAACATTGTTTCCCTATCTAGAATCATGAATACATTTTAACCAGACATTCATCATTTTTTTTTAGGTTTTTGCAAGGCAAATGGGGTTAAGTGGCTTGCCCAAGGCCACACAGCTAGGTAATTATTAAGTGTCTGAGGCCGGATTTGAACTGGGGTACTCCTGACTCCAGGGCCAGTGCTCTATCCGCTGCGCCACCTAGCTGCCCCAATCATTATTTCTTAAAAGTCAGGCTCACCCTGGTCTTATCATCATTGGGGTGGTTTATTAATATCAACAATGTATCTGGCACTGTGGGAGATACAGGAAAAAATAATAAGCTCCTCAAGGAGCTTACATTTTAGTCTTTCTGTTTAACATTGATACTTTTGTACTACCCAACAGTACACTGTTTTGCCTAAAATCACCACCCCCAGTTATTTGTATAAGATAAAGTCTCTAAAATCAAAGGGCAAATTACAAAGGATTTTGAAATCGTGTGTGTGTGTGTGTGTGTGTGTGTGTGTGTGTGTTGTGGGGAAGAGTGTGTGGTTAAGAGATTAAATGGACAAGAATCCAGAGAAGGGAGTAATCATTGTGGATGGGAACAATCAGGGAAATTGCCTTGATGATGATGGGACTTAAATCAGACCCTGAAGGGTGAAAAGAACTTAGGTATAGGAAGGGTGTCCCCTGGTAGGGGGACAGTGAAAGATTGGATTGATTCAATGCAACAAATCTTAAATACCTACTGGGTTCAAGGGGCTGTGTTTACCATGTCCAACTTCACAAATGACTTTCATTTAAAACTCTTGATCCTATTTCTTGGGTCAAATATTGAGTACTAAGGTTGTCAGTTAGAGCCCTCCACAATCTTGTTCCTATATACATTTCTGTTATTTCATAATACTCTCCTTAATGCACTCTGCATTAAGACCAGCCCTTTAGTTCTTCCTAGGATTTGACATTCTATCTCCAGCCTATTTTACTGGTGAAAATCCCACTTTACAGTTTATACATGTGACTTTCCCCATTTTTCTCATGGAAGTTTGTGGAGGTATATTTAGTATAGGAGGGGATTTCTAGTATACCTTCTGGGCCTCAGTTTTCCAGGCTATAAAATGGAGGGGCTAGATGATTAATAGAGTACCTTCCAGTTCAAATATTCTATGAATCTAGTGCTGACTATGTTATTCTGGCCCTCCCCTTCCCATGTACCCCTCCCCACTTGCTGAGGTCAAATAGGCTTCAATTTATAAATGGATTGGTTTCCAAAAGCTTATTTGAATATTATAGGGTCAATTAAAACATGTTTTTAAAAGTGGCTAATATGTATCCTAGCACTCTTCTGAGTGATGGTGATATGCAAAGGGTCTAGAATGTATTCCCCTCTCTACCCTGCAAAAAAAAAATAACTTGGACAAATGGTGGTTAGGTCCAAGGTCAATCCATAAAATCAATTTAAACACAAATGAAATAGAAATAAGTAACCCTGGGCTGAGGACTTGGTGGTTGTGGTTGTTGTAGAAGGAAGCCAGGAGGGAGGGAATGACCTGGCTTTGGTAGCTTTAGTGAATGAGTAGGGGAAGGTAATCTGGGAGAACAGTATTAGTGGAGAACTTTGGTGACAGTTGGGAAGAGGTCAGGGAAAGAGGTTCCCTTATCAAAGGGTGATGGGATCTTTATGACTGTGCTGCTCAATAGGCAAAGAATCATGAAAATCCCCAAATCTTGGTCTAACCTGCACTCTATAGCTTGCCCAACAAAGGGTTGGACATGACCACTGCTTGAAAACTTTCAGTGATAGAGGAACACACTACTTCTATAGCAGTTTATTCTGCTTTTGGACAGCTTTAATTAGGACTTTTTCTTTTAGTAAACCAAAGCATGCTTTTCTACAACTTTCTTGGTCCTGCCCTCTAGGGCAGTGATTAGCAGCAAAAGCTAATCACTCTTTCACGACAACCCTTCAAATACTTTAAAGGCAGCTGTCATAACTGTCTTTCAGTTCAAATGCCCTCAGCGCCCTCAGTTCTCATATAGCTGGATCTTCGGTCTCTTCACCATTGTCACCCTGTTCTGAGGATAAAAATAAAAGCAAATAGTCAAATAGTTTATGCTCTAATAAAGACATCACTGAAAGGTGCTGAATGGGACTGGGTTGAGGAAAGGGGAGAGAATACATATTAGGGACCTGGTGGTGAAGTGCAAAGAAGATATGGTGGCTAAGTCCTAAGTCAATTCATTCTCTATTTGGAGAGCTTGATTTTTATAGTACTATCATCATGTTCTCCCTGTCCCCCTCCCCCTCCCGTAAACGTTGTCAGGAATCTCACTCACCAGTTTTGGTACTGAGATCTCTTCAGTTCCCTCAGTTGCCCCTGTCCCTCTGGAGGGTTGGAGGGTGAAGCAAAACTAAACAAACCAACAAAAAACCAGAAAAAAAACCCCTCCTCAAGCCTCCCTTAAAAAAGGTCCCAGAGGTCCAGTCAACTCTAAATTTTTCTTTAGCAGCAGTGATCAGGATTGAATATATTACTATAGATGTGTCTGATCACAGTTAAGAATTGGAAACTGAGGTGCCCATCAATTGGAGTATGGGTGAACAAGTTGTATATAAATGTGATGGAACACTATTGTTGCTGATTGATTTGACATCGATTCTGCCTGTGAGGAATCACTATTCAGACCTGGGAAAGCAGGTGTGGAAAGAAAAAGATTTATTAAAAGAGTTACAGCACATAAGAAAGTGATAGAAAAGAGCTTAGAAAGACTATGTGAATTACTGATTGAACTGGCAGGTCAGCTGGCAAGTTCAGTTGAAGTTTGGAGGGGAGGGGAGAGGAGGGGAGGGGAGAGAAGAGAAAGAAAAGGGCAGGTACCCATGAGGCTTGGGTTAACCAGACCACATGGTGAAGCTCATGGAGTTCCCCATGGTTTAAGGAAGACCTAGAGGAAAGCCCATCCTTCAGATGGGAATTGGAAGAAGCAAAAGAGCTCAAAAGGGTGGGCTGGTGTAGGTGGTGCTTGGGCTTTCACCTTGGGCCCAGGTAGCAATCTACATTCTGGTCCTTCCTGTCTTAGAGTACTTGATGTCCAATTTTAACATGTCATTACCTGCCTGCCAGTGTCCAGGCCAAAGTTAAGTCAAGGTGGAAATGGAGGGTAAGTAACAGCAGGGTCAAGGGGGGAGAGGATACAATCAACAGTGTTCAAGGGAGGCAGAATCCCAAGAGTGGAAACCTCCACCCAATTAACAGATTTTGCTTCTGCTACATTCACAGTTCTCTACATCTTTTCCCTGCATCATTCTGTGTTGTAAGAAAATGAAGAAGGGGATGATTTCAGGAAACTAATTAAGGTCAAACTCAATAAACTTTTATGAAGCACCCAGGCCTGGAAATACAATGCAAAAATGAAACAGTTTGTGTCACCAAAGACTTTACATTGGAGGAGTCTAACATATACAAATAAATACAAAATGTGTACCAAGTAATTTCAAGAGAGATAAAGTACTAATAATTAGGGAGGGGTGAGGGTAGTCAGGGATTAGGAGGGGGCACCAGAACTCTGTTCTAAAAAAAATTAGGCATTCTGTGAGGCGTAGCTGAGCATCTCTGACATGGGGGATATACCATTGCAAAAATGCAGAAGCAAGAGATTGCACTTTGTGCCTGAAGAATAGCTAATCAGACCTGAAATACAGATTAAGACTGAAAAAGCTGTTGGGGACCAGGTTATGGAGGGTTTTATATGCCACACTGAGAAGTTTGTATATTATCCTAGAAGTAATAGGGAAATTTAAGCTTGTTAAGTATGGGTGGTGATATGGTTAGATTTATATATTTGGAGTATATTTGGAGCTTTGTAGAGGATATCTTGGAGAAGGAAGACAGGGAGTACAGGGAGACAAATTAGGAGACTATTACTATTGTAATAGTCCAGCTATAAGAAAATAAAATGTGAATTAGTAACAACTGCTTCCTGAGGAGAGAAGGCAGATGGAAGAGGTGTTGTAGAAGTAGTTTTACTAAGACTTTACATTTGAATGGGTTATAGTAGTTGAGAAAGGGAGAATTGTCAAGGATGGCCCCAACACAGTAAAATAATCAATGGTCACATTGTAGAGAACAGATTCAATTGAGGGGTGGGGTTGGAAGCCAGATTTCAAGTAAATGAGAAATGAGTGGGGGTGGAGGTAGGGCAGAATGAAAGCAATTAATCCCTTCTAGCACTTAGACTGTCAAAAGGGAAGCAAGATATAAGGGGATTGAAGGAAAGACGGAAAAGTTCGAGAGTTTGGTTTTTTTTTTTTTTTTAAAGGATGAAGAGGTATATAGGCATCAGGAAAGGAGCTAGTAGACAAGGACAGATTCAGGATGATAGGAAAGGACAGAGAAGCACCCACTTGGATGATATGTGAAGGGATTGGATCAAAGGGCTCAAGAACCAGGAGATGACCTTGACTAGGAGAAGATTGCAACTCTTCATTAGAGATTGGAGCAAAAGAGAAGAGGGAATGATGAAGAAGGACTTTGATGCATTGAGTAGGAGAGGAAAGGGAGTTTGTAATGTCTTGCTTTTTTCAGGGAGTAGGGGAGGAGGTGGTGTAGGAGTTATGAAGAGAAAGATTTGGAATAGCTGCAGTGGAAAGTGTGATGTTTAGTCAGGAAAGAATAAAAGACCTCTACATAACAGTGACAGTCCAATTGCCTTTAATTTATAATGAACTCAAACTGATTGACTGTCTCTAGGAACATTAGAGTAGCATGTGAACAGAAATGGGGAAGGCAAAGCACCATGAGAAATTTAGGATTAGGATTGGGTAAGACATGACTGGTCATGGGATGAGGGGGCAAATGATTCAAGGGCAGCTGATAATGTATGGTTGAACTGGTCTACACAAGTTCAAGACTCTGAAGAACGGGGAAAGACACCAGCTAATGGAAAGGGAGAACAGGAGATTGAAAATCCCTCTTGTCTCTATCTTGAAGCAGGTCTGATTTTTTATTTATCAGAATATGGTGAGAAACCCTGACTACACAAAACTGGGACCTTTTATGCCCACAGACCAGGAAACTGCGTTACATACCTATCACATACTGCCCGTTGGTTGCAAGATCCTAATGACCTTCTAGAAAAGTTTTCATTATTGAAATGACTAGACTGTCTTTCTGTTATGAAAGGGGGGGGGGACAAAAACAACACAAATGTAGAGCATTAGAGAAGTCCAAATACAGAAGTCCTTGGCTTTTTCCCTCTGCTTCAGAAAGACCAAGTATCATGTCTTTTACTGGACATTCCTCCTAGCAAAGGCATTATTAAGAATGGGTATATGAATGATGAGGTAGAAAGAGACTGAAGAATTGAAGGTTATGGCTGGAGAGAGAAATTTCAGAATTTTGAAGATGGAGATAAAGCAACTATGGGCAGTGGTCAGATTAGGAGTATGGTCATCTTTGTTGGGGATTGAGGTGAAATGAAGATAGAAATCATGGGAATCATGGCTGATAAACTGGGAGGTCAGGGCATTTGAGGTGACAAGTATGATATTGAAATCCATCCTGAAATATGAGTGCAGGGTTGGGTAGAGAGGAAGACTGAGTCAGATACTGAATTCCTGGAGAATGTAGTAGACAAGTAAAAGAGGAATTGAAAATTTCCCATATTTTGGGATGAAGAGAAATCCCTGCTTAATGAACAGCATCTCAGAAATGATTGCCACAAACACTAGGCCAAATGGACATTGCATAATGTTCAATTCACTCCTTATTTTGCTTACTTTCTGGACTTTTTTCCTCAGTTCTTTCCTGCTCTGGAGATAACTTTTCCCTGAGGCCCACCCTCCAGATTGGTGAGTTTCTAGCCAGGATCACCATTTCAAGAGGGGCCCAATCCCTGCTAACTTCATCTCAAAACTCCTCAAAGGTCTAGACTGTCTGGATTGCTTATATTAATATTTTCTATTCATGGCGTATGGTAAGCACTTAATATTTTTTTTTTACCTCCAAAGAGCTTACATTTTACTGGGAACATATACATGGATCTATATCTGTCTTCTATCAACTATATCTAACCACCAACCTTTCAATTATTGTCTACATATTATCTATTAGTTTCTCTCTTCTTTCTTCACTATCCTTTTTTGTATTTTTAGTGTTTTATTTATTTTTATTTACACATTAGTAAAATAGTCTTGTAAGAATAAACATAATATAATCCTCTCTCCTCCCCCAAAAATAGAAAAACCTCACAAAAAATAAAGTGAGAGGAAAAGAAAAAAAATTATACTTCTATGTTCAGATTCTTTTGACTGTCTCTGAGATGGATTATATTCCAGCAGAAGTCCATCAGAGAAGTTGCTTCCCTATTTTTTTCCATTGCTATTACTAATTGTATTTTCCTCCATCTATTCCTCCCCATTCCCATTCTATTCTATTCTCTCTCTCTCTCCTTTCTTTGTCTCTCCTCAAAAGTGTGTTATGGGGTAGCCAAGTGGTGCAGAGGACAGAGCATTGGTCCTTGGGCCAGGAGGACCCAAACCTAAGACCTGCCCTAAGCCCTAACAACCACCAGCCACATGGTTCTGGGCAGTTTACCCAATCTCATCACCTTGCAAAAACCAAAAAATTGTGTTGTATCTGACTACCCTCTCCTATGAGCTTCCCTCTCCTCTATCATTGACCCCCCTCCCCCACCCCATCCCCTCTCTCCCATCCCTTTCCTCTCCTTTTTCCTCTAGGGTAATTTGGATTTCCTAACCCTATTGAGTGTGTATGTTGTTTCTTCTCTGAGCTATTTCTGATGAGAATGAAGGCTCACTCATTTCCCCTCACTTTCTCCCCTTCCACTCCATTGAAAAGTTTTTTCTTGACTCTTTTACATGAAATATAGCCCATTCTACTTCTTTCCCTTTCTCCCAGTACATTCCTTTTTCACCACTGACTTCATCTTTTTCTTGTATTATTATATTCAGTTCTCTCTTTTGCCTTGTCTAGATATGCTCCTTTTAACTGCTCTGTTAATTGAGATGGTTCATATGAGTTATCAGTATCATCTTCCCATGCAGGAATTCAAACAATTCAACATTATTAAATCCCTCATAATTTTCCCTTCCTGTCCACCCTTTCTATGCTTCACCTGAGTCCTGTACTTGGAGATCAAACTTTCTGTTCAGCTCTGGTTGTTTCAATAGTAAAGTTTACATGTCCCCTATTTCACTGAATTTCCATCTTTTCCCCTGGAAGAGAATGTTTGATTTTGCTGAGTAGTTGATTCTCAGGTGTAATCTAAGCTCTTTTGCCTTCTAAGCCCTACAAGCCCTTAATATAGCTGCTACTAAGTCCTGTGTAATCCTGACTAGTTCCATGATATTTGAATTGTTTCTTTCTGACCGCTTTTAATATTTTCTCTTTGACTTGGGAGTTATGGAATTTGACTATAATATTCCTGGGAGTTATTTTTTTTGGATCTCCTTCAGGAGGTGATTGGTGAATTCCCTTAATTTCTATTTTATTCTCTGCTTCTAGGATATCAGGGTAATTTTCCTATAGAAATTCTTTAAAAATGAAGTTAGGCTCTTTTCCTGGTCATGACTTTCAGGTAGCCCGGTAATTTTTAAATTGTCTTTTCTGGACCTGTTTTTCAGGTCAGTTGTTTTTCCAATGAGATATTTCATGTTTTCTTCAAGTTTTTCATTCTTTTGGTTTTGTTTTATTGTTTCTTGATTCCTCACAAAGTCATCAGCTTCCTTTAGCTTAATTTGAAAGAGTTGTTTTTTCAGAGAGCTTTCTTATCTCTTTGTCCATGTAGCTAATTCTGCTTTTTAAGGCATTCTCCTCATTGACCTTTTGGACTGCTTTTTCCATTTGACCTAAGTTGGTTTTTAAGATGTTATTTTCTTCAGTGTTTTTTTGTATCTCCTTCACCACACTGCTAACTTGGTTTTCATGATTTCCTGTAACACTCTCATTTCTCTTCCTAATTTTTCCTCTACCTCCCTTATTTGATTTTCAAAATCTTTTCTGAGACCAATTACTATTTTTCTTGGACACTTTGGATACAGAAACTTGGATTTTGTCATTGTCTGAGTGTGTGTTTTGATCTTCCATGGGATCAAAATAATTATAGTCAGGTTCTTTTGTTTCTGTTTAATCATTTCCCCAGCATATGCCCTGGTTTTAAGGTGCTTCCCAAAGCTTTTAAGTGTTATTGGGACACCCCATAAAGGACCTCAGTTCTTTCAATGTCTTATGAGAGGCTCTGACTACTCTCCTGTCTGTGTTCTGGTGTGTGGATGAACCACAAGCACTCCCCCTCTGCTCTGGAGCTGTGAGGAAGGTCCCTGCTCTATAGCAATGGGGGCCTCAGACTGCTACCAGGTCTGGATGTGGATAAAGCACAAGAGTCCTGTCCCAGGGATTGAGGAAAGACCTTAACAGTTTCCTCCTCACTTTCCATGGAAGCAGCTCTGGAAGCAAGTGTTGGGCATCTCCCTGTTAGGTGACTCTGCAGGTCTGCTTCCATTTTCCCAGGCAAGGGCTACTCTGAGGGCTATGGTTGTGATGAGGGCTAGGCTGGCTTGGGCTCTGTACTCAACTTTGGCAGAGGTTTTCCACTGATCTTCCAAATTGTGCCTAGGTTGGGAGGTCTGGATACTGCTTCTGCTGCCATGAGCCTAGGCACTTCTGGGGACTTGGGCACCTAGTGAGCTATTTCTGGAAGGCTGGAGCTCATTTGCTCCTGCACGTTGTGATCCTGGTTGTGCTGCCACTCCCTCCGACCCCAGCAGAACAGAACCTTCCAACAGATCTAAGTTACCTTGGGCTAGAGGATTACCTCACTGGTCTTTCTCTGGGTCCTGCCTCTCCAACATTTAGTTTAGCTTTTGGAGTTTCTTGGAAACAAGCCTCTGGGAAATCTTGTCTTCGTGCTGCCATCTTCTATCCTTACTGTTTTTAAAGAAGGTTAGACCTTATGCTCATTGTAGATTGGAAATTCCACTCATCCTGTTGTTGCCACTTGAAATCATCTGAGCTCAGTGTTGATCCCTTCTTTGCTTGGAGTCTGACTCCTCCGGTGTAGCTGTGAGCTTTCCTGGTCACATTGATGATAACCTTGTTCTTCCAGGTCCATATTGAGAGAGACAATGAGGGGTGGCATGCATTATTGTGAGGAACATGGTGAAGAGACTCTATCCTGCTAGGGATTTTCCTCACTGTCCCTTTCTCTCCCTTTCTTTTACCTACCTAACACCCATTTCTTTTCTTTTTTCTTTTTCTTTTGGGGTTAAGTGACTTGCATAGTAAATGACAGCTAGTAAGTGTCAAATGTTTGAGGCCACATTTGAACTCAGTAGTTTTCTGATGCAGTCCTCCTGACTGTTGGGTTGTGTTCTATCCAATGCACCACCCAGCTGCCCTGAGCTGACCCATTTCTTTAGGAAGACCAAATTGCCTGGAATAGCTTTGCTCTTCATGGGATTGTTGGCAGATGTAGCTTCTAGGTGATCATAGCCCTAATCTGAGCAGTCTTTCAGCTGCGGTTTTCATCTGGGAATGGTGTATGGGGAAGGCAAATCCTGTATCATCTTGGATCTAATAGCAAAGATACTCCTCCCTCCCTCATCTAAGATTCCCTTTCTTTCTCCTTATATTTGCAATATAAATTTTAATGGTCTAGAATGGAAAGAACACTGTAGTTGAGTCAGAAGACCTAGATTCAAATTCTAGTTCTATTACCTGTGTTAACTTGTTCAAGTCATTTCCCCCTTTGGGGGCTAATATTTCTTTTTTTGGTAAACTAAAAACAGTAAGGTAAAATCCTGGACTTGACTCAGGAAGACTCATTTTTCTGAGTTTAAAACTGCCCTCAGACTCTAGCTATTTGGCTCAAGATCAGGTTATTTTATCCTGTTTGCCTCAGTTTCCTCATCAGTAAAATGAGATGGAGAAGGAAAAGACAAACTACTTCAGTGTCTTTGCCAAGAAAGCCCCAAAGGGGGTCAAAGAATGTCAGACATGACTGGAAAATGATTTAACAAACAAGAGGGTTGGACTAGATCAGGGGTGTTTAGCCTTTTCTGTGTCATGGATCCCCTTGAGCACTCTAGTGAAGCCTATGGCCTCCTTCTCAGAATAATGTTTTTAAATAATTGAAAGATATGCTGTTAGCTAGAAATTAGAAAAGTTAAAGATGTTCATGGATTCCAGGTTAAGAACTCTTGGAGTAGATGATCTCTGAGGTTACTTCCAGGTCTAAATCTTAAAAGTACCTACTAGGGGGCCATTCTGTAGGAATCAATGTCCCACAATATCCCCAAAATGCTTTACCAAGAGGACATTATCTCCCCTTCCCCCTCATCTGCTTTAGAAACAAACCACTATGAGCTCCTTGAGAGCAGGGACCGTTTCTTTGCTTTTCAATGTATCCCCAGCCTTCAGTTCAGTGCCTGGATCATAGTAGCTACTGGTTTGCTGACAAGAATCTGGATTAGATGACTTCAGGAACATCCCAAAGGGGAAAAGCACAACACAATTTTCATCAGGTTTATGGCTGGAAAGGACCTTAGAGATGGTTTGTTCTAACCTCCTTATTTCACAAATGAAGTCCAAATAGAAAACAGAGAAGCTAAATGAGCCAAGTCACACCATAATAAGCAGCAGAGCCAGAATCAGGTCCTCTGACAGCACAGTCAGTGTTCTCTTTTACCCCAGCCTTTTAAAGTGTAAACTCCAAACATTGTATGCAGTAACAGCAACATTGTGCAATGATCAATTGGGACAGACATAGCTCCTCTCAGCAGCACAATAATCCGAGACAATTCTAAAAGACTCACATCCAGAGAAAGAACTATGGCGTCTGAATGCAGATCAAAACAGACTATTTTCATTTTAGGGTTTTTTCTTTTGTTCTTTTTCTTCTTTCACAACATGACTAATGCGGAAATATGTTTTACAAGATTCCATCAGAATATATCAGATTATTTGCCTCTTGAGGAAGAGAGAGGAGGGAAAATTTTTGAAACTCAAAATCTTTCAAAAATGAATGTTGAAAATTGTCTTTACATGTAATTGGAAAAAAATAAAATACTATTAAATAAAGAAGAAGCAAAAATAAAGTTTATGCTCCAAACTGGGGAAAGAGAAAGGGTTTTAAGGGAAGGGGGGAGGAGAAAATATAGAATGGTTTATATGAAATGTGGGGGGGAGGGGCTGGAAGAATTTTCTTCACAAATCTACAGTTTTCCTACTCTCTATTACTAAAACAGCAGCAACAACTCCAAATATCAAAACTTATCAAAACTCCAAAATTGATCAAAGCACCATCGCCAAAACACAAGTCAAACCAGCTAGTCAGTTCTACCCATTCACATATTCACTGTTCTCCTGGAAGAGTAGGGGTAGGGATGGGGAAGATACATCCTTATAAATATATAGGCATCTCTAGGAGGATAATTGGGCTGATTGACTTGAAGGAAAAAAGACTTTAGATTTATTAAATCAGCTCAGTGATGACACCTTCTCTGGACTAATGATCACCTGAAGTTATCCTTGAGGTGTTAGAGTGAAAAGATCTGCATTTGAATCTTCCCTCAAATGCTTCAGTCACTGAAACTCCTTTACCCTCAGTTTCTTCTCTGCAAAAAGGGGATAATAAGAGCTACTTCTTAGGAATGTGATGAAGATCAAATAAGTTAATACATGTAAAATTCTCTATAAAAATTAGCTTTTTTTTATTATTGGAGAGTTTATGACCAATCAGTCCTTCATTGATTGTGGAATGATTTGTGGTAAGAGGAAAGGTTCTCTGGATGACCAGTGTAGTAAAGGGATTGAGGGACATTCTGGTTCAAATAGTTGGGAATCTTTTTGAATTTTGAAAGGTCTCCTGAAAGGGAGTTAGTTGCAGAATCACAAGATTTAGAGCCACAGGGACCGTAAGTAATTTGGAAGGAAAAAAATATATATTTTCACTAACCTCTAACTTAAATACAGGACTTCCTTCAATTATTTAAAAACATTATTCAGAAAAGGGTATCCATAGGCTTCACCAGGCTTCCAGAGGGGACCTATGATACAGAAAGGTTAAAAACCCCTAATCTAATCTAACTCATTAATTCTATCAGTGAGAAAATGGAGACCCCTTCACTCTAAAGTGAAAGTAATCCACTCTAGGGCATATAGGAATAAACTGAGTTTCTTTTAAGTCCTTTGACTGTAGATCCTGTATTCTTTCCACTGTTCAAATGGGGAAAGAAGCAATGAGCTTATATTAAGGGAGCCTACAGATAGTTAAGAAGCGCAAGTAGATGGAAAGGAGGGGGTATTTTAAAATGAGACCCAAGAATCCAGATAAGGGCAATTACTTCATTATGTTGGAATCCTTCTGAGATCCAACCTTATTGTCTCCTCTACAATAGTCATGCCCTTTGTCCAGGAAATTGTTTTCCAGAAGTCTCCATCCCAGCTCACCAGAGGCTTCTTCTGCCAGAGGCTAGGTGGGTGTGTGTGGGTAGGGGTGACAGACTCCAGGGGACTCACAGAGAAAGCATCCTACTCCCTATCAGTGTCTTAGATTCTGGGAGTTGGAAAGAAATTTCTCATCTCATTCAATCTTCCATTCAGGAATCCTTTTTATAATATCCCTTAAAGGTTCAACCTCTCCTTGATCTCCTCCCTAAATAGGGAGAGTTCTCTTCCTTCTTAATGATCAGGAAATTCTTTGTTCTATTGAGTTGAAATCTATCCCTCCAAGCACCACACTTGGAGTTAGAAGAATCTGAGTTCAAATCCAACTTCAGAAACTTACTAGCTGTGTGACCCTAGTTGTCACATAATTCTGATTGCCTGAAATCTAGCAACTTCTACCCCTAAGTACCCAGCTTTGCCCTCTGACACTACACAGAACAAGTTTTCTCTGTGTTCTTCCAGCTATTTGAAGCTAGTCAAAGGGGCGGCTAGGTGGTGCAATGGATAAAGCACCGGCCCTGGAGTCAGGAGTACCTGGGTTCAAATCTGGTCTCGGACACTTAATAATTACCTAGCTGTGTGGCCTTGGGCAAGCCACTTAACCCCATTTGCCTTGCAAAAACCCTAAAAAAATAAATAAAGCTAGTCAAAGTGATAAGGGAAGCATACTTTGCAAATATACATCCACTATTGTTGGACTATGGGCAGGATATCTCTAGCATTCCGGGGAGTGATTTGAGTGGTTGTTGCTGAATTTAGATGATCATGGGATTGTATGTGTGTGTGTGTGTGTGTGTGTGTGTGTGTGTGTGTGTGTGTGAGACAGGTGGCTAATTTCCTTTTAATTCTCCATACCTGAATTTCCTTCCTTTCCCTGCTGCCCCACTTCCCACTCCCTTTCTCTTTGAGGAGCAGGAGTGGGAAGATATTCCTTTTGCCCTGAGATAAAGAACTATACATTCCTTGAGGCAAACTGCTAAGGGCCTTCCCAGCAAAACAGCCTCTACTCCAATGGCTAGAAGAAGTACAATGCAGGGGATGGAAGTAGGTACATTGGTTCAGTTGTGGACTGGAGACCAAGCAGCTGCTGCTTTGTTGGGAATGAAGGGAGGAAGATCTAGGTGGAAGAAGGAATCCTGGACATGGTAGGGGAATGCTCAACCAGTCCATTTGGAGATGGTATTGTTAAAGCAATATTAATTTCTCATAACTATATTGTGACAGAAGATTAATTTCCTTTAGAGAATGCTAGGCTTGTATCAGATCACTTTGCCTTGCTAGTTCAAAATTATGCTACCTATATATTAATTATAAATCTAGGAGAAAAATGCTCAGGATGTAAGAAGATCATCATCCCAGGATGAGACAAGAGAAGAATTCAGGAAGAGATACAAAGATGATAATCTTTGTAGTTAAGTTTCAGTTAGAGATATTGTGCAAATTCCTATGTACAGACCACTAAGTAGGCTAATTATTTTCTCCCTTTCTCAAATAGTATAAAGTTTGATTTTTTTTGCCCAGTTTCTTTGTGATCATTATGGGATGGTCTCCATTACCTGTAGATTTTGTCTGCTAAATCCAAGAGAATAAAACTTCATGTCTTATCTATATTTTTTGGTTATGTTTGTTTGAATCCTATGTTTTTGAGGTTCTTATAATTTTAGATTTCACAGTATCAATTGCGTTCAAGTGTGATATCACTTCAATCAACATCCCTAACCCTTTGCCACTTCTTTTCATGATTGGGTAATGGCTTGTACAAATCTATCTAGGTAGGGCCCAAAGTCCAGGAGATCTAGTGGAAAGGGATATAAGTTAGATCCTAAGAAGACAGGTAGGTGGTGCAATGGATAGAAGGACCTGAGTTCAAATTCAGTTTCAGACACTAGCTGTGTGACCTTAGTCACTTAATCCCTATATGCCTCAGTTCGTCATCTGTAAAATGGGGATATTGGATAAGGAAATGATAAACTACTTCTATCTTTACCAAGGGGAAAAAACCTCATACAGGGGCCCACATAGAGCCAGATATGACTGAACAACAAGAATAGTAATAAGGGAACAAGAGACCAGAGATGGGTTGCAGACTGTGTTCATTGAGGGGATAGCCATAATTGATACGATCCAAGTTCTACTGGGGCATTGCAGTTTTGACCTTCTAGAGGAGTCTCACCTTTTACTGGACACCTTTGCCAATTCTTCTGATTTCTAGTGCCTTCCCTCCCTTATTTAATTCTAATTTATCATTTATATAATTTGTATCTTTAAGTCTGTTTCTGCTCTTTCTCTGTCTCTCTGTCTCTCTGTCTCCTTGTCTCTCTGTCTCTCTCTCTCTGGATAACTGACTGCTTTTTGAGATTTTCTATTCCCATATGAACTGGACTAGGTGACCTCTGGGAGTAGGGATGGGGAAGGAAAGAGCTGGTGTGGCTTTTGTCTCTCTGGATTGGTGATCTCTTTTGGGTTGAGGATAAAAATGGGTTTAGGTGACATTGGTGAGTTTATTCAATAGCAGCTGGCAGGCCATTCATGATGGCTGCTTGGGGGGTGCTTAGCCTTGACTCATTCACTTAAAGGAGCGCTGCTGAGCAGCTTTGATTCAGGTCTTGTTGAATGTTCCAATCCCTCCCTCAAGCCACATAAGTCAGGCAGGGCAGGCTCTTATTTATCAGCCAGAGTGTTTAGGCAATGGAGTTGAACTTCCTGCTTCCTCTCCTTAGATATCTGTGTATTGGGGGGTGGAGGGGACCCCCAGGGCCCAGCCTGCTCTGAGCAAGTGAATCACAGCTGGATTGTTGGGGAATCAAAATGGGCCCTGAGGGATAGCACTATCTTTTTGTTACTCTTTAAATTAAATATATAGTTTTAAAAAAATGAGCAAAATTCTATTTTTTCTTCCTTCCACCTCTCTGCCATTGATGGAAAAAAAGAAAATAAACCTTTTTTTTAAAACAAATATGCATATTCAAACAAAATGAATTTCTGATGCCTTGACCCTGTTTTAAAAATAAATAAAAATAATAGTAATAATTAATAAATACCTCATCTGCATCTGCGTTACCTCTCTGACAAGATGTGGATGGCATGCTTTATCATTGGTCCTTTAGGATCAGACCTGGACTTTTAAAAAATGTCTGCTTAGGCTTAGCCTGGATTGCTTCCCAGGCTGAATGCCGTAGGCCCTGTGGAAATGGGGCAGAGGACATGGAGCATTCCCATTTCTTCTTCAGCTGGGCAAATAGCAACTAATAAACTACATCAGGTAATAGAATACTGGACTCAGAGAGAGAGGAAGATCTGGGTTCAAGTCTGCCATTTACCAACTGTCAACATACTTTTTCCTCAACTGAAGGTGGATAATAATAGCAACCTCCTTACAAGGTTATTGTTGTGAGAGTTAAATAAGATAAATATAAAACAGTATGCCAATTTTAATAACTTTCATGAGTTTATGACCTTAATAAAGAATTAAACCCGCATGTGTTAACCTCTAGTTTTTTTGATTGATTGTGATACCACAAAATAAACTTAAGGTAAATAAACTTGTACCAGAAGAGGGGGGAGCAGGAAAGACTATGAAGAAGGTGAAACTTGAGCAACTATTCCATCCCCACATTGTTCTCCTTTTGCCAGGCTCAATATCCCTGGTTCCATCCAGTGATCCTTATGTGACATAATTTTAAATCCCTTCAACAACTGCGTGACTCAGATGTTCTGCCCTAGGAAGCCCAAGGTGCAGAAGACCTGTTTCCATTTTGACCTGACTCCTTTGGAGTTGAATAACTTAATTACAACTGTTGAATGGCCATACTCCGGAGGGAATTGGCATTGTGTGGTAATGTTATGAAGTGAAGAGTGTGTTGGGTTCAGAGGGAGCAAAACCCAGGTTTCCCCACCTAACACAGACACTTAATGCTTGTGTAACTGGTGTAGCTACTGGCAAATCACTTAACTTTTCTTTCCCTCAGTTTCCTGACCTTTAAAGTGAACATGATAATACCCATAGTTCCTACCTCTCAGAGTTGTTGTGAGGAGCAAATGAGATAAGATATATTTCAAATATTTTATAAACTTTAGAGCACCATATAAATGCCAGTTATTATATAAATATTTAAATTATTCCCCTCTTGTTCCATCTTCTCAGCTTCTGATCAAAGCATCTTTTGCTTTTGCTCTACTTGGCATTTCTGGAGGAAAGATGGGGACACTAAGTAAACTAGTCATCTCAGCCCCAACCCTCTGCTCTGAAGGAGTTACATCTATTCCTCCTTTCCATCCCCAAAAAAACATCTCATTTCTATACATGGAAAGGGAACAGGTAGAGTAGATATGACATTTTCAGGGTGGGGAAGGTGTTGGAATGACTGGTGTACTTCGTCCCTACATCTTTCCTCCAGACACATCAAATAGAAGGGGAGAAGCTGCTTTGATCAGATGCTGGAGAAAATTGCTTTCAACATCTATGACCAATACATAAAGTTTCAACCTCATGAACAGAAGACATAGCAAATAGATAGACAGATGGATGTGAAGCTCCATACCTTTTCATCTCTTCCAGAAATCAGCTGTTTTTTTCCCCATTTTATCCTTCCTTCCCTAGGCCCTATCAGAGATTTATGTCTCCTGGAAGGCTTGGAATTGAGAATTTTTCTGCCTGTGGGGTTCCCGTATCCCCTTCCCTCAAAGAGCTTCAGGCTGGTCACTTTCTACACCATGTAAATGAATTGTAAAATTCAAGGGGAACTTAGTCATCTCTGTATTTCAGGCCAGAGGTTCTTTGGGGGCCATAATTCTGCAGTTACCCATTCCCAACACCTTAGCCATAAAGTGGTCAGGGTCTTACCTCATCCAGGACAGCATGGATTCAAATATTATTTGGGGTCAGCTAAACCCAGCCCTATTGTAAACAGACAAGGCCTCTTTGTGTGCTATGCTCACTCATGTGAATGAATAAACATCTGTTCATGAAGAGGGTGTCTATAGTTAGCTTCTGGAAAGAGGTAAGTGGGACTGGAGACAAGGGTGAGTGAAGTTGTGTGCAAATATATAGGAATCTATCTCTAGTACATGAGGGAGACTGATCCAGCTTGGAATCTGCTCCATGATAAGATCCTGGTCAGGGAGTATACTTCTCTACTATGTTACTCTTTAAAACTGGTTGGTCTAGTTACAGATTTGCCTCATGTGATTTATGTGGGGATTCTCAGTGGATTAGGAGCAGGCTTTTTACTATCATTTATACAAGATAGAGAATATTCTGGGCCATGGATGCGCTGTCTGGGAGTGTTAAGGAGGAACCTTGTCGAAAAACTCCTTTAAAGCCGCAGAAAACTAGCAGGTATCTGACCCTCACTTTATTCACCTGTCTGTCTGTCTGTCTGTCAGCCTACTTACCTGCCTAATTGCTCACCTGTCTGCCTGGATACCTGTCTCTGCTAACTTACCAGAGACAGCGAGGTCTAGCAAAATCCACTGTGGCTCCTATCTTTATGCCTGAGTCTTGACTACCTGAATAGTTAATGGAATTCAGTTGCTATTTCTTCTCTCTCTGTGGGATATAACCTCACTGTCAGTCTCTTCTTCACTATAGGTGTCCATCTGTCTCTGTTTTATGCTGTTGAAATCTTATTCTTTCTTTCACAGGCTACTCAGGCATCACCTCTACTATAAAGTCTTTTCGGCTGAAGTAGTTCTATCCTTCCTAAGATTTTCCAAGAATCCTTGGTCTGGTTCTCTCTTTTACCCCTATTTTACCTTCTATTTTGATTCAAGCTTATTTGTATATGAAGTTTAACTCCTTTATTAGATTGTGAGCTTTGTGAGGTCAGGGACTGCATCTTTATGTCTCTGCCAGCCTAGCCCACTGTCTTTACATATATGATTCATAAATATTGGATGGAGGAACATGAATTGAATTTTCCATCTTTCCATTGGTTGAAGGAATGCATTTTTTTTTACAGAGTGAAACTCTTTGTTTATGGACCAGGAAGCCTTCAAGACTTCTTTTTTTTCCCCTATCTTCTACTACTACTACTACTACTACTACTACTACTACTACTACTACTACTACTACTACTACTAACCATATGGATAAAGTGTTGACTGAGTGTGAGAAATTAGGGATGCAAAGATATAAGGGATGAATATGTAAAGGAATCAACTTGACAAATACAAAATAACAGTAGGGATGGACATGATTTGTCTCAAAAAATCTAGGGGTTTTAGTGACCTGCAGGCTCCACATGAATTAGCATAGTACAATGGCAACCAAAAAAGAAAATACAATCTTGGACTGCAATACAATGAACAAGTAAAGCACTGAGGAATAGAGTTGATTGCACTTTTGTCTTTTACCTGGTCAAAGTGTAGCAGGAATATTGTGTTTAGAAATAGGCACCACAGTTTACAAAGGTCATTAGAAGATTGGAGATGGTGTGGAATAGAACAACCACAATGGTAAAAATGTTGAGTCTATCCATGTCATAGGATGATAGGTTAAAATAACTTATGATGTTTTGTTTAAAGAAAAGAACACTCAGTTGTAACATGAATAACTGTCTTCAAAAAGAGAGAGGAATTAAAATTTTATCATTTGATCACAGAAGGTGGAACCTGGAGTAAAAAATGGAAATTGCAGAGACAAATTTAGGTTTGATTATTTAAAAATGAGGGTCAACTAGGTGGCAAGGTGGTTAGAGTGCTGGGCTAAGACTCAGGAAGACTCATCTCCCTGAGTTCAAATACAGCTTCAGATGTGACCCTGGGCAAGCAATGTGTTTGCTTCAGTTTCCTCATCTGAAAAATGAGCTGGAGAAGGAAATGGCAAACCATTTCTAATCTCTTTATCAAGAAAACCCCAAA
This sequence comes from Macrotis lagotis, assembly GCF_037893015.1. NCBI lineage: Eukaryota > Metazoa > Chordata > Mammalia > Peramelemorphia > Peramelidae > Macrotis > Macrotis lagotis. The sequence continues at coordinate 795,547,352 of NC_133658.1, forward strand.
TAGACTCACAGATAGTTGGACAAGATTAAAAATGACTCAACAACAACAGAAATCTAAAAATGAAATGAACTGCCTAAGGAGATGATGGATTCTCCTCACTAGAAGTCTTCAACTGGTAGTTTGTGTGATGGCAAATAAGGTCCCCTCCAGCTCTCACATGATATGATTCTGTGACCATTTGTCAGGTGTATCATAGTCCTTTAAGGTATAGGGCATGGTGAAATGGGAAGAAACAGGACTCCAAATCTCGTCTTGGATGCTTACAGCTTGAATAATCTTGGAAAAGTCCCTGAACCTCTTTTTAGCCTCAGTTTTCTTGTTGGACTAGAAGGCCTCTGAGCATCCTTCTGGCCTGAGAACCATATCTTATGAGCCATGGTGACCTGTGACTTCTGAGGTACCTTCTTAGATGGCCAATGATGTCCTTTCCAACTTGGACATTGAGTAAATGATGTTCAGAGGACATAAGTATGAAGAAGAAGTCCAAGTGAGGTGAAATGATGAATTAGAAAGAGGCATCACTTTCAGGTGGGTCCACGTGTTGGAGGAAGGAGCAGCTGATTTGGGTCTTGAAGGGGAAGTACAACAGTATCTGCTGAGCTGAAGAAGTAGTTGTGTATGCTGGGGTCACTGACCATAGGGTCAGTAGAATCTAGGGTCTAGTAGAGTCTAACCCCTTTCTGCTGGTGGTGGTGGTGGTGGTGGTGGGTGTGTGTGTGTGTGTGTGTGTGTGTGTGTGTGTGTGTGTGTGCATGTGTGCACATGTGTGTGTGTGAGAGAGAGAGAGACAGAGAGAAAGAGAAGCAGAGAGATAGGGAGACAGGGAGACAGAGAGAATGGGGAGAATAAAGGAGGCTTGGAATCTCAGATGCTTTCACATCAGTCAAGAGATTTTCTAAGGTCCATTGTAGATTTAACTTCCCTCATCTTACTAATGAAAAATTGCAAGCCCAGACAGGGTAAATGACTTGTGGAGGTCACAAAGTCAGTGAGTGGTCTTCTGCTTTCAAAGAGCCTGGAATTGGCTGTTTTCTTCTTAGTTTTCCCTTGTCATCTATTTGAGTATTTGTAGGCAGAGGCCTAAAGGAATGAAGGCCTTCCATAGGTTAACAACCTTGGAGACCTGGGCTTTGCCATTGAATTGGATATATGAGTGAGGTCAAAGCCCCTCAAGAGCTGCACTTTTATTAATGCAAAGAAAATTGAAGCTGAAAACATAAAACAAGACATTTCTTCTTGACAGTAGCCAGAAACTGAACAGTATCATTTTATTCCACAGCAGTCCAGGGATTTTGGCCTCCCTTAGTATATAAATGTGCCCTTGGCTAGTCTATGAAATTTGTGTCACAGGACACTAAAATTTAGAGCTGGAAGAGACCTTTTACTTTACAAAGTGGTGAAGGCCCAAGTGTGTAAAGTTGCTCTTTGCTTATGATTACAAGGGGGCCAAGAGCACCTAAACAACCTTTTCTCTGGTCATCCCCATTCTTTCCTTCACTGGAAGCCAGCCCTTTTATGAGATTCGTCCAACAAGCCAATGTCTATAGGATCCCTGTCTTGGTGCAGACAGTCGGTTTCCTTGTCCTCTTCTCTGATGATCCGATGGCTTTTGAGATTCGTTTATATTCTTTTATCTCTCATACTGTGACCCTTTCCCTCAACATTCATCCATTCTTATATTTCCTGAGTTACCTATACACCTGATTCTAGTAAATACTGAAAGGGATACAAATATGAAAAACAAGCTTTAACTCCCTGAGGAGCACCAGACCTGGATTGGAGCCATTGTTATATGGACTATATCAATGTCAGCTAGTATTATGAATAATGACGACAACAACAATAAATTGTTAATTGACTGGAGGTGGGGAAAAACCTCCCTTTCTTTTTCCTTCTTTCCTTTCTTCTTCTTTCCTTCCTTTCTTCTTCCTTCCTTCCTTTCATGGAGGCAATCAAGATGAAGTGACTTGCCCAGAATCACATAGTTAGTATGATTGAGTAAGTGTCTGAGGTTGCATTTGAAATCAGGTCTTCCTGACTCTGGAGCTGACAGTCTATTTAAAGTGCCACCTAGCTGCCCCAACCCCTCCCTTTCTCTACCACTCACTTTCCATCTTTTCTCTAGTTCTTCTCTTGCTTAGAAGAGCTGATAGGCTAGGAGTAGGGGTTAGAGGAAAAGTGATCATTGGAAAGAACATTGTGTTTGGAGTCCAAGGACTTATTTCAAATTCTGTCTCTGCTACCATACCATCTACGTGATCTTAGACAAGTCAACTCAATAAAATCATCAAATCTTACCAAAAATAAGTTTTTGTCCTGGATGACCCTTAAGATTCATTTAATATCTAAATTACAATTTTATAATCTTTCAAGACTGACTTCAAGCCTCTCCTCTATGACCCATGGGCCCTCCATTATTTTGTATTGAAGGGTGGTCTGGCTGACTTCTAATGTTTCTTCTAGCTCTAAATCTAGGCATTGGCCTGAAGGAAGATCAGAACAGGGTTGCTGTCTGTTTGGATGCAATTTCTTCCTTAGTCCTAGTCTGTGATACCCATGTGGACCTATAGGATAACAAGGACCCTTTGAAATTTCTTGGAGTGTCATGTCTTTCTTGGGTGGTGAGAAACTCTAGTGACATCCCTTCCCTCCTTTCAAACAAAGGAAGAGCAGACATCTTGGCAGCTAATCAGAGGCATCAAATACTATTCTACTGATCATATGCAAGCCACACACTTGGGAAATATTTAACAAAATAAAAATATAATATAATGTTAATTTGTGGTTTTCTGTGTCCTAATGTGGCCCATATTTGAGTTTGCCACCACTGAGCTAAGTGATTTTGTAGGAATCAAAGATTTAGAGCAGCAGAGGGTCATAGGGTCTTATGATTTAGAAATGGAAGGATCCCCTCAAATCTTATCCCTTCATTTTATAAATAAACTAAGGCACAGTTAGGGAAGTGATTTTCCCTAGGTCACACAATTATTTAGACAAAGCTTTTATTAAGTACTGACTGTATGCAAGATCATTTCTTGCAAACAAGAGAGTCCCCTTCCTAAAAGCTTTCATTCTAAAGGGAAAAGACAATGTATAAAGGAGAGCTGCTAGGAGAACTGGGAACATCAGGTAGAGATGGTAAGAAGTATGGTAGATGTCTGGATCTCCCAAGATAAGATAAACCTTGCCAGTCACAGCGGAGGGATATTCCAGGGCTAGAGTCCAAGATTCTGGTGGGGAGTAAGTGGAAATAATTATTCAAGTGGAGAAGGCACGATATGAAGACTATTGGGAAGTAAGGAACGATCGGGAGCTCAAACCCAGGTCACAGTGTGCTTTCTATGACATTGTAATATTAGTTCTCTAGGTTGGAAACCAAAGGCAGGGCCAGTTTAGGATCCACACATGCCCCTTCCAGGCAACTTGAACAGGCCAATGAAGGGGCACTCTCACCTTTCTGTCTTTGGAGTGACTTCAGGGCCCCTGAATTATTTCACTATCTTTAAAAAAATTGGATGCCTTTTAAAAATGTGTTGTTTCCCAGTGATTTCATTCCTTATCCTTAAATGAAACCCTTCCGTGTAACAAAGTGTAGTTAGCAAAATGAAGCAAAATATTAGCCATGGTTGTTGACAAATATCTCTTTGCTGAGAGGAAGGAGGCATATTTTGTTGTCCGACATCTGGAGTTTAACTTTTCTTTCCTAATGCCCCCAAACTGGACCCTAATCCTAGACCTTGGGCCTGAACTCAGAGCTGGAGACCCCACCACACACTGGTCAGATGCTCAGCTCATTCTCAGGAATAGTCTAGATAGAAAACTGTGTTTGAGTAGCAGCTGTGCTTCTCAATTGCCTGTGTGACCTAGGGAAAGCCATTTCTCTTCCCTGGACCTCAATTTTCTCACACATAAAATGAGAATGTTGTTTGGATTATACCATCTCCACAAGGTCATTCCAATTCTAAAGTCTATTAACCATCTAATCATATTCATGAAAATTCAACCCTCTCTCCCACCTCCCCAAACTACCTCTCCCCCCAATATCTGACAATATATAAATAAAGCTCATATTCACATATTATTAAATCTGGAGATCAATCTATTTCAACCCTGTTATTTTATAGGTAAAGAAACTGATGATCAGAGAGGGGAAATAACTTTTCCTGTTAGTGGAATGACTGGGACCCGAACCCAGATTGTCTAACTTGCCACTTGTCCCACTATACCATGTTGTTCCATTGTCCCTAACTTTATATTCTGGATCTTTCAAAGAGAACTTTCTCTGCTTGCCCAATCCAACCTCTTCAGAGTCTATATTACCAAAGACATATCTTGGACTGTTCCTGCTCTCAAAGGTCTCTAACATTACAAGGAGTTTTTGAATAGTTACCCCTAGTCCCAGAACAGTTGGAAGGAACCTCATCATGTTGGCACAGCCAACTTTAGACTCCTGTGGAATGGAGTGAGGTTGGAGGAAAGAGGCAGGTATTCCATTAAAAGAACATCTGTAGCATAATGTAGAAGAGATAATTGGATTTAGAAACAAAAAGATCTGTATTTGAATCTTAGATCTGCTATTTACTCCCTGGGTGACCTTGGAAAGTCACTGCCCCTCTCTGGGACTCAGTTTCCTTCTCTGAAATCCTTTGTTGTTTAGTTTTCTGTCACTTCTGACTCTTCATGACCTGATTTGAGGTGGGTTTTTTTTTTTTTGTGCAAAGATACTGGAATGGTTTGCCATTTTCTTCTCCACTTCATTTTACCAATGAGGGAACTGAGGCAAACAAGGTTAAAGGACTTGCCCAGGATCACCCAACTAGTATCTGAGATTGGATTTGAACTTAGGTCTCTGATTCTGGGTTCAGTGCTTATTAATTGTACCACCTAGCTGCTCCAAACATACAATCCCAAGGATCCTATTTCTCCAAGTTCAAGCCCTTGCGGTATTTCAAGACCATCTCCAACTGATCTAGTCCACCTGGCTCTTTCCCTCCTTTGATGTCCTCTAGTATTTAAATTCAGCACCACAAGTTTCAGTGACTCCCTATTACCAGTGGAATAAATCCATTCATCTTGGCATTTAAGGTCTTCTGAAACCTAGCCTCAATCTACCTTTCCAGCCTCAGTTTATATTACTCTCCTTCAAAGATTCTAGATTCAAATGATGAACCTGGACTATCGATTACCTCTCCTCAAGGGTGACATTCCATTTCTGCTTCCCTGCATTTGAGAAATTCTCTCCTTGACTTGGAATATTAATAAGGCCACTCTTTCCTATCTCCTCTCCTCAGAATCCTTATCTTTTTCCCACTCTCAGTTCTGGGGCCACTTCCTTTGGGTCCCTTTTCCCTGATTCCTCAGTAAGTTCTCTCTTTCTCCTCAATCTCTTCTCTGTGTATATAGCATTTCTGGTCAGTAGAAGATAAGGTCTCTGAAGGTAGGTGTTTCCTTTTTGTCACTGTATCTCCAATGCCTATAACAGTACCCTGAATATATTATGAGCTAAAGAAATCCTTATTGTAGATGAGTGACTTTGGGCAAGTCACTTAACTCTATTGCCTCACTAAAAACAATGCTTATTGAATTGAATTCTCTTAAATGTTATCTTAGCTTCTGAACTTTTAAAAAAATTTCCTAATATGCAAAATAAGAAAATTGAACTATATGACCCCTTAGGTCTTCCTGAACCCTAAAAATGTCAATCCCTTCACTCTATTTCTATGTTCCCCATGCTGTCAGGGGAACATGTTGGCCAGTCCAGGGGATGCCTGTTGGATGAGAGGTCTTGGGAAAGTTAAAAGTGCTTTCCAAGAGCCAATCATTCCTATATGTCTGTCTGTCTCTCTGTCCTTTCCTGGTCTGCTCTGGCCAGACTCACCCAACACCACTTAGAAACATAACCTTTATTGCACACAGCGCTGGTTTTTTTTTCATAGAAAAAGGTATTAACACATAAGCATCTGCAAAGTGAAGCAACTCCTGGTTTTTTGGAACAGTAAAATCGCATGCAATGTCTTTGAGTTTTGGGATTTTGGTCTTTGTCCAAACCAACTGAGATCAGGCTGAAGGGGAAGAGGAAGTGGAGAAGGGAGCGGGAAGTGGGAGAGATGGGGAAGATCTCTGAGTCTTGTGCCTCTTTCCTCGAAACAAAGGGAGAGAAATATGTGTGCGTGTGTCTAGGTGTAGATGTGTACATATACATACACACACACACACACGCACATATATCTCTAGTTTGCCTGTATGTGTGTATATAACGTCCATACATACACACATCTATGTAGAGTGTGTATTTATGTGTGTGTGTGTGTGTGTGTGTGTGTGTGTGTGTGTGTGTGTGTGTGTTGACCTGTAGTCAGATTCTTTGTGCCCTGGCTTCATGAGAAGAAGAAAATAGTTTCATTTATACAAAAGAGTTCTATGTACATGAGTTTGTGAGTTGGGTGGGTTTTTGTTGCTGCTGTTGCTGCTGCTGCTGTTGTTCTTGGTCTTTTCTTTTTCTGACAGTTTAATATAAATAATGCAAGAAAACAGTTTGTGAATGATGGGGCCTGGCTTGAGGGTGCAGCTCCTCCTGGTGGCCCCTACACCAAAGTATAGGACTTGGAGTAGGCTCCTGCCCCCTGTTTCTGAGACCTCCCTACGCCTGATGCGCTCATTTCAAGAAGTGAGTCCCTGGAGCCCCCCATTTTGGTGTGGGGTCCTCCAGCCCGAGGGGGCTCAGTGCTGGGGGCTGGGGGAGCAGTTGCAGTGGTGGTGGCTGCAGGGGAGGGTTCGACAGTGGGAGCTGTTGGAGGTGGGGGGGCAGCGCCGGTGGGTGGGCCCGGCATGGCCAGAGTCCTCTGAGGTAAGGTAGCTGTGGAGGCTGGAGCCCCAGGATGGGGGAGGCCCAGGGGCTTGCTGGCAGGGTCCAGGGTCAGATGTCGGGCTTGGGGGTGGTAGGTCCGGGCCATGTTCCTAATGGAGGCCTCCCGGGGTGGGACCACAGGGCAGGGTTCATGCCCATCAGCCTTTCGGAAGAAGGTATCTGATTTGACGTACAGTGGTAGGTTGCAGTATTCACCTGGAATCACAAAATCACAAAGTCTTAGCATCAACTAGTCTAATCCCTGATTCAAGATGGTATCCCTCCTATTATGTCTCTGACAGATGATTATCCAACCTGGATGAACTCCTCTGTGAGTGGGAGCTTACTCCCTTAAAAGATATTCTAGGTTGTTGAATTGCTTCAGTCATCAGAAGAGCCTTTCTTTTGGGCTATACAGAGCCAACTTCTTCCATATGACAGCCCTTAAATCTCTCACTTCTCCCTAAAGTCTTCTCCAGGTTAGATAGCCCCACTCTTTTCATGTTAAATGATTTCCTGGCCCCTCACTACCTAGGTCATCCACCTCTGGGCATGTCATGATTTGTTATGTGATCCCCAGACATGAGTTTTTATGGGGACAAAGGCATAGATCGAGGGTCAAGATACTTCTGCTCTGGGAGAAAAAAAAGTCCCTGAGTTTGGGGTTCCAAAGTCAAACTCCTTGGATTCTGGCATGTGCAGCTGCTTCTAGATGAGCCCTCTGTGGGTTAAGATACTTTCAGGATGATTAGCAACCCCATTTTTATCCTGGATTAGCTTTCCCTTCAGCTCCCAGCATACTTTGGTGCTGCATTGCTCCACCTGAACTGTATACTCAGGAAATCTTACTTTCATTCCTACATATGCCTTAATGGCACATCATTGAGAAAGTCAATTTGCTGATGCCTGTTCCCCTTGGCAACTCCTCTTCCTCCACCTGACTCTTGCACCAAGGTTATAGGACTGAGGGAGTAGGCTCCTGTCCCCCAATTCTGAGACCTCCCTAGCCTCACTTGCTTGTCTCCCATTTTGGTGTGGAGTCCTCCAGCCAGATATGGTTCGGTGCTGGGGACTGGGGGAGCAATTGCTGTGGTGCTTCCATTTCCCACCAAACATGCTTTGTAATACCAGGCAGAAGAATTTTTAGAGAGGCATTGTGAAATATAGTCATGAAAGGATTAGACCCTGAGGCCAGGAGAGACCTGAGCTCAAATCTTGCTGACACTAGTTATGAGTGACTGGATGTCTCTGAGCTTTAGTTTCCTCAACTTCAAATAATAATAATGATAACAATAATATCTTCACTCACAGGGATATTTCATTATGAGGAATATGTTTGCAAACCTGGAATGACTGTCACTATATAGAATGTTTGTTGATTAGTCTCTTTTATTGCAAATATTTGAGAACTGGTTGTCATTTCCATGTTTTTTACATGCCTAAGGACATGCATTTCTTAATATTTTTTTGAGATAATTGGAGTTAATGACTTGTCCAGGGTCACACAGCTAGGAAGTGACTGAGGTCACATTTGAATTCAAGAAGGTGAATCTTCCTGACTGGCCCTCTATCTACACTGTGCCACCTAGCAGGCCAGGAGTCAGGTAGAGAAATAAGAGATCTGGATTCAAACTCCAGACCTACTTCTTACTTATTACCTAGGAGACTTTGGACAAGTCACCTTAAATGAAATCAAGGTTTTATTTATTTATTTGCCTATAAAACAAAGGATTGGCCTCTTAAGTCCTCTGAGGAGTCTTCCAGGTTTAGATCTAGGATATGGTGATCTTTAATGTCCCTTTGGAGCTCTAAAATCTTATGGCAGTGAAAGATGCCCAAATACTAAGCTAATTCAGTTGTCAGAGATCAGATGACTGTTGTACTTCACTCTCTGGTCAAAGGATAAAGAAACATATTTCTTTTGTTTCAGGGAGAATCTCTTCTCATGCTACACACCTGTGAGCCAAGGCAATAAGTTCTCCCAAGGCTGTTGTCTGGGTCTGGTCTAGGTTTGGCTTACAGCTCATCTGCTCAGGACACCCCCTACCACCTTCTGCCTCTATAGTCAGTAGGAGGTCTCCCACTCACTTTTGTTGGCACGGTGTGGGATGGGCACAGCCACATTCTTGCCCCGGTCACTGTCTTGAGGCTTGGGTGGTGAGGCAGTGAAGCGGCAGATGCCTGGCTCAGAGGGGGTGCTCATGGAGGTCATGCTGTCGGCGTTCTCGTTGGTGCCTGTGGTCATCTGGTCTGAGGAGCTGTCAGAGATGAAGCACTCAGTGATCTCAAACTTGGCGTGCTGCAACTGCTCTTCCAGCTTGGCATGCTCATAGGCACGGGCCAGCTCCTCATAGGTGGAGGAAGCGCTTTCTGTGGACACCATGCTGTTCCGCCCTTTGTCTAGGGGAGAAGAAGCAAATTAGAGCAAACTAGAGGGAGGGAGAGGGAGCGGGGGAGAGGGGCGAGAGAGGGAGGGGAGAGAGAGAGCGAGAGAGAGCGAGTGAGAGAGAGCAAGAGCAAGAGCGAGAGCGAGAGAGCCAGAGAGAGAGAGAGAGAGAGAGAGAGAGAGAGAGACATACAGAGAGAATGAGAAAGAGAGAGACAAAAAAGGCAGGAGAGACAGACACACAGACACACACACACACACACATGCACACACACACACAGACACAGACAGAGACAGACCGACAGACAGAGAAGAGGGAGAGGGAGAGGGAGGAAGAGAGAGAAATCTGATAAATCTGATTACATGGCACAGTGGAAAGAGCAATGTAGGCAGAAAATCTGAGTTTGGGACTAGGACTGCCTTTTTCTACTTGTTTGCTTGTGGGAGAGCTACTTAGAAATGAAAGGTTAAGCCACCTGTCATAGTGATAAGTCAGAGGCAAGATCTGAATCCATGTCTTCCTGCTTCCAAAGTCAGCTTCCTATCTACTATAATATGCTGCCTCTCTCTGGAGATAATAGTGGATTATATAGTGTAGTGGAAAGAACACTGGGTTTAGAGTCAAGTGAATGAGTTTAAAGCTCGGGTGAGGTTCAAATCTTGACCATGTTACATATCTATGTGACCTTGATCAAGTCACAGCTTTGTGACCCGGGTTCTTCATCTTTAAAAGGGTGGAGGACAGGATAGATGAAGGATCCTTTTGAAGGTTCTAAACACCATGACCTATTTATACATCCCCTAGCTCACTGGGCTTTTACAGGAATTAAATTAGATAAAATGTGTGATGTTCATTGAAACTATAAAGTTCTAAAGGATTGTGAAATTGTTGTTGCTATTATTGGCACAACTTTGATCTTGATTTGATTAGCAAGGAAGGCATCCTTCATCATGGCTTAAGGACTGGTCTCTGTGAATATGAGGCAATAAAGTGTTGATGGTCATAACCAACAGTGATGGCTCTTGAGAAGGTGCTGGGGCAATCAGAAGTGTTGGGGATGGCCTATTTTCAATGTCTGAGAATAGGGAGTTACCCTTATATCACAGGCACAGAATGATACGGGAGTTGGAAGAGCCAAGTTTGAGCCCTTAAGTTTTGTGACTGGAGCAAATCACTTGAATTCTCTTACTTTTCTTATCTGTAAAATGAAGGCAATGACATTTGCCCTATCTTCATCACCTGGCTTTTGGCAAGAAGGTACCACCTTAAAGTGACACAGAAATTAAAATTTTTATAATCAATAATACTAATAATAATATCATGTACCAAATTGCTGAAAATATCACCCAGAATTTTAGTATTAATAGTCTCACAACAATTTATTTGTTTTGATTCAGACCCATGATTTCATCTTTTTTCAGGGGATCTGTGGTGAAGAAACTCCATTTATTAATACAGATTAGCAGCTTTGCAATTTATACTCCTAGAGGATTACTTCTCTTAAGACTAACATATGTCTTTAAACATGTTAAACACACATGTACATGCACGACATTCACTAGACTGTTCGTCACTGAGAGGAGGGGGGTTGAGAAGGGAGGGTGGAAGAAGACTGTATAACTTATAAATCTGCAAGTGGATGAATGTTGAAAAACTTTAATAACATGTAATTGGAAAAATAAAATAACAATTAAAAATAGACAACTTATGTCAAGGATCTGTGATTGCTTTGGTGCGGAAATTCCTTCCATTGAGGAAAATCACATACAACCCATCCATAGTTTTAGAGTTGTTTCCTGTCCAAAGGGGAACTTGTTTGGGGTCACGCAGCCAGTGTCAGAAGGAGGATTTGAACTCAGGGCTTCTGATTCTAAGATCAATGTACTACTGTGTGCTATGCTATTTCTTATAAAAATGAATAAAATAATTTTTTATTATTGTTGTCATCATTGTTTTTATTTTGCTGTTCTTTTCCCTGAGCAATTATTATTCAGTCAGGTACAAGCTGTCTGGGTTTAGACAGAACTGAATTCTTGATAGAACTCAGCAGGGAATCTCAAGCCCCCTAGAGAGTATTTGCTCAAAATCAAAAACAGAAGGGGCAGTTAGGTGGTGCAGTGGATAAAGCACTCGTGAGGGTTCTTAAGTCAGGAGGACTTGAGTCCAAATCCAGCCTCAGATGCTTACTATCTGTGTGACCCTGGGCAAGTCACACTTAATCCTGGAGCACCCATTGGGAACAGAATGTAGAAATGGCTTGTATAATTTCTGTCCTTTTCCCACTGCAGTTCACACATTATAGATTTAGAGATTCTGGGGTTACAATGCAGTTACGTAAAAGTGAGGTGGAGTCATGGGGTGGAGGATTCAGGACTCACCTGTGTCCTGGGAGAGGCTGGCACTGTAGCTATCACTCTCAGTGACAGTGATGCCATGCTGGGATCCAACGGTGCGCCAGTCAGAGGTGAGGGTGCGGGCAGGAGTGGAGGCCTGGCACTTGGTCAGTGTCCATTGGCTGGAGTAACGATTGCGGGTGCTATGGGCAGATTTGACATTCTTCCTGGACACTGGATCTACACAAAGAAAGAAATGGGAGTAATTGCCCAAAGGCATGGAGGGTTTTTCTTTTGGTAGCCTCTACTGAAGGCTTTTTGTTTAGGGATGGAGGGGAAGAAGTTACTTTAGAAAATTAGTACTGGATCATCTTTTCCTGGATTCCTGCTCCATCCTCCCTTTTGGGGAGGCTGTCCCACCTGTGGGGTTGAACAGGAGGACTGAGGCCAACAAGTCTCAGAAAGTAGGATGGAATTCTTCCCCCAACTTAAAACCCTCTCCCTTCTCCCCTTTCTTTCTCTTTTTGTGCTCTTCCCTTCATTGTGTGGACCCCAGGGCTTTCCAAAGTCTTGAGCTATTGTTTGGGAGGAAGTCCCAAACCTTTGGTTTATCTTAGTCCTTTGGATGGGAGAGGAAGGGAGAGAGGTCAGGAGATACATTGGTGGACTGAACCATAATACCAGAGAATTGGGGGTGTTGGAAGTGAAAGGGACAAGGGGGCAGGGAAGTGCCCACATACTGGTGCCGGGTCGTATATCAGACATGTCAATGAGGGGTCCTGTGTTCTGGATGAGGGCAGGGTGATGCAGAGAAACCCCTGTGCAGAAGCTCTGGGGATTGACAGCTTGGCTGAACTCTGTGTCTGTCACTGGGATGGTGGCTTTGTCGTCCCCTGGAATGAGAATAAGAATCTTAATTCTTGATTTGTCAAGTCGATAAACACTGTTAGATATATACTATGCAAAGTGCTGGAGGTACCAAAAAAAGGCAACATGGTCTCTTTACCCCAACCCTGTAAAACAGGGAGGGTAAGGGATTATTAATCCTGAAGGACATCCTGAAGGCCATCAAGGCCCAGAGAGGCGTGACACACCCAAGGTCACACAGCTGTTGGAGAATTCAGGGCTGGGACCCTGATCCATTTCTCTTAGGCCACTAGTAGCCGTGATACCCTGACAGTCATTCACCTCTGGTGATAATACCCAAACAAAGTCAGAGATGATCTTAGATTAGAAGGTGGGAATGAGCAGGGAGTCACAGCTGGGCCCCCCAGAGGCCGTGCTCACCCAGCTGTTTGATACCCTCCTTGTCCTCAATCAGCAGCTGGACCCGGGGGATGTCAATGTGGAGCCGAGGACCTTGGGGCGGCCCCTTCACGGGCGTGTCCAAGCTTCGATTGCTCTTGCTAGGGAGGAAAGGAAGGATGCCCAGATAAGAGCCGTCTCAATAGGCATAGAGGGAGGGCTGGTCTGTTAGAGAAGGTGATAGTGCAGGGACTGGGCCGTGATGGGCAGGGGACAGCTGGGGCCTCGGGCCCTAGTTCTGGGAGGAAGGAAGGGGCCAGGGTCCCTGTGCTCAGCAGAGCTCTTGATCCCAGCTTTGAAGGAGCAGAGGGGATTGTTTGCTCACCTTATCAACATTTCTGCTAAACTCTTTGCATCTGTAAAACATGAGAGAGAGAGAGATAAGTGCTGAGAGAGGGGGAAAATCATATGCTGAGGAGTAAAACTGGTGGAGAACTCTGGAGTTAGGTAGGAGGTGATGTTCCTGAAAGGCCTCAAGGCTGTTTGAATTGGGGGTGATGGAGGTGGTGATGGTGGTGGTGATGGTGGTGGTGGTGGAGGTGGTGGTAGAGGTGCTGGAGGTGGTGATGGTGGTGGTGGAGGCGGTGGTAGAGGTGCTGGAGGTGGTGGTGGTGGTGGTGGTGGTGATGGTGGTGGAGGTGGTGGAGGTGGTGGAGGTGGTGGTGGTGATGGTGGTGGAGGTGGTAGTGGTGATGGTGGTGGAGGTGGTGGTGAAGGTGGAGGTGGTAATTTGTTTGTGTGTGTGTGTGTGTGTGTGTGTGTGTGTGTGTGTGTGTGTGTGTGTGTGTGTTTGTCTCAAGAGGGAGAGCACTTCATGAACAACCAAAGAGAATTCCAAACCCTATTCCTGCATTCCAAACCCTCCTATGCATCAGTCCCCCATTACTCTTAAGGACCAATATGGAGTTTATGTTGACTTTCTCTTCTCAGATGAGACATGAAAACTTGAAGATGAGGAGGGCTTGGACGACTCCACACACAATAATGTCACAGCCCAGATAACTGAGAGTTGGATAAGGAGCCCTGGTTAATGTTTTTTCTTTCCCTCATGGATCAGAGAATGTCAATGGTCTCACAACTATAGGGAACAGAAAACCCTAAAGGTTCAAGCCCCCTCCTACCTCGGAGTCGCTTCAACCTTTTTTCCTTCCTTTTCTTGCGAATGATGATGAGCAGGGCCACTCCTAGGGTGGCCAGGATGACAGGGCAGGCAATGGAGAAAAGCTTCTTCACATCATCACCCTCTCCCTGGGCTGACTTGATGGGTGGGATGGTGCCTAAAACAGAATTACCAGGGAGGGCTCAGAAAACTGGGACTGAGTTAGGTTGAGGTGGAGAAGGTTCTCTCTTAAGTCGTAACTCAGTCCCCCTCTACAGACCATAAGGATGACAGAGCCCTGGATTGAGAGTCAGGAAGATCTGAGTTCAAATTTGGCTTCACACAAAGGTTAGTGATGTGACTCTAGGCAAGACACCTCACCTGTTTGCTTCAGTTTTCTCATTTGTAATAATAATACACCCATCTCCCATGTCTGTTGTGAAGATCAAATGAGATAATAATTGTAAAGCTCTTAATATAGTGCTAGGTAAATATTAGCTGTTATTATTTTTATTACCTCCTAGAATGGTGAGGATTAAATGAGATGATGTTTGTAAAGTGCTTTACATAGGAACTATTGTTATTTACCTTATTTCTTGAAATCTCTCCTTCCCCCTTCTCCTATTCTCATTCACAGAACTGTAACCTCCTCCTCTACTTTTCATCTTCCTTTTACCACTTTTTCCTGCGATTCTCTATCAGAACCTTATGATTCTTTTCCTTGGGCCCATGAATTCTGAAGATGAGTCACTATAGATCACATTTACTTACTCCCTTGAAGTTCTCAAAGTTCTTTCCTCAAAAATGTTTAGTGAGGAAATAGTATCAATAAATTAATAAATGGATAATATTAATCCTATTTTACAGATGAAGAGGTTGAAACTCAGAGTTGAAGAACTCAAGAAAGTTGAGTTACTCAAGATAATACAGCAAGTGTCAGAGGGAAGACTTGATCTGAAGACCCGACTCCAATCTTTCACATAACTCCTCTACTTGGCCATCTCTCTTGCCAGCCAAGGAGTCTACTGAAGTTGACCCAGAAAAGGGGTCTTACTATACTGAGCCATGTGCTATGTCTAACAGCCTAGTGATGGCCCTGCCCTTGACTGAAATCTACCTCCAAACTCACCTTCAGGAAGACTTCCTAGTTCAACTCTGCCTCATTCTGTTTGCTCCTGTATTAGGGGACTCCCTAATAAAGGTATTTGGAGTTCTTTGCAGATTAATATGACTTTATTGACTCTCAGTTATTTCCCCTATGAGGGTCACAGGTCATAAATAAGATGATGATGTTTTTCCTTCATTCTTGAAGATGACCATGACATACATGTGAATTACATTTGTGTGAGGGGGTGATGTACAAGGTCACCAGCTTCACATTCCACTTCAGAGCTATTTAGGTCCAGTGCCCAAATTTATAGATCAGGACGATTGGAGGTGGTCCTGGGTGTGAGGCAATCAGGGTTAAGGGTCTTGTTCAAGATCACCTAGCTAGTCTGAGGCTGAATTTGAACTCAGGTACTTCTGATTGCAGGACTAGTTCTCTACCCACTTGTTAAATGACTTGTCAACTAGCCAGGAAGTACCCAAGGTAGACTTTGAACAGTAGAAGGAACACTCGCTTTCTTCATCTATAAAGCAAGGGGTTGGACTAGATGGCCTGAGAGGCATCTTTCAATTCTAGCTCTATGATCTTGTGATCTTATCTAATCTCTTTCATTTCACACATGAAGTAACTGAGGCCCAGAAAAGTAAAGAGATTTTGCCTATGATCACATAGGTTCTTCTCCAAACCACACTGCCTTCCCTCTGACACTCTTCTGTCATCCTCAAGAACTCAAGATTCAGTGCCTGGAACCTTTGTCTGAGAGGTGATATTTTACCTTATTTTGCCCAGACTTAGGTCATCTTGCCATTTTTTGGCTATCTCCAAACCACATTGCCTGTATTCTGGTCCTCCATTGTCCTGATCTCCTATATGTGTAGTCTTCCCTACTGAAACTAAAAACTTCTTGAGGACAGGGACTATCTTACTTTACATTTGTATTCTAAGTTCTTAGCACAGTGTTTAGAACATAATAAATGTTTGATTAATATCATTCATTCATCATTCATGTGGTACTGTGAGGAAGTGAACCCAGGCTCACAGACTCCAAAACCAATTAACTCTATTTCCACTACACCATGATTGAGTGTTCAGTTTCTTCAGGAGATTAGGACCTCCTCATAGATGAAGCCTAAATTCTTCCTAATGATAGCATGACCCTTCCCTTACAATGAATAGAAATTATCTATAAATAGAAATCCATTTTTACTACTATATATTAAGACTATTGTGAAGCTACGGAATCCCAAGATAGGGCTGGGTAAAATCATTTTTTTGAGTGCCAAAAGGGAAGCTTAAGAAAGACCAGTTTGTAAAAGCTATAAATTGAATCTGGCAGATGGATCAAAGTAGGTACGAAATATCCATTTGCTTTGGTGATCTTCTCTGCTTGGCAAATGGGTTGAAACCTAATGTGGACCAGAGAGCCAGGAGCAAGAACTTGGGGGTTGGTCCAACAAGCATGATTGTGATACCAGAAATGAAAAGCCTTGGATAAAGAACCATGGGGAGGATTGGTTGGAGGACTTTCTGCTCCATTCAATTGTAAGCTCCTTGAGAGTAGGGACTGTCTTTTGCCTCTTTTTATATTTATAGCACAGTGCCTAGAAGATGATAGGTGATTAATTAATATTTATTGACTGATTCTCAAAGGATAATTTAGATTTTTAATTTTAGAAGGACTACACTGAGGTCAGGCTGAGGTGTTAGATGTGAATCAGAAGTTGAGTTTCATCTAAGATTTCTAGGATATAGGTTAAAAGAATCTTTAGAGATTATCTAATCTAACACTGTTATTTTATAAATGAGATAACTGAGTCTTGGAGCAGGGAGGTGACTTCCCCAAGGCAACATAGCTATTAAGTGGCAGGGACAAACTCAGATCTTATAATTCCAAGTACAGTGCTCTTTCTACTACAGACTTATCAGTGCCTAAATCGCAGTCCAGGTCCTAGAACAGGAGACACAGAAAGGATCAGGTTGAATGAGAGTTTGCTGTGCCTTTGAGATTAGAATGTAAGGTCCATGAGGAAACAGCCTGCTCCTCATCTAAACTTTTTTTTTCTCTTTTGGGCTATAATAGCCAATAGTAACCTTTTAATAAACGTTTCCTGAAATGGATAGCATCATAACCTGATAAGTTTATATGTCTTTCTATTTTTCTTTTTCTTTCTTTTTTTTTTTTTGCAAGGCAAATGGGGTTAAGTGGCTTGCCCAGGGCCACACAGCTAGGTGATTACTAAGTGTCTGAGATCGGATTTGAACCCAGGTACTCCTGACTCCAAGACCGGTGCTTTATCCACTACGCCACCTAGCCGCCCCTTTTCTATTTTTCAATCAGCAAGTATTTATTAATCACTTATGACCCAGGAACTGGGGTACAAAAGCAATGAATGAAACAGTCCCTTGCTGCAAGGAATTTTTATATTCTACAAGGAGAGATGGCAAGTACATGGAAATATATAGAGAAAATAAATATAAAATTGTCACTTCTTTCAACAGTTCTTCATATTATATGCTTTCAAGGTCTCTGACTATAGTTACTGCCCTCCCCTGGATGTATTCTAGCCTGTCAACGTCTCCCTGAAAAAATGTGACCTAAATTAAGTACAAGACTTCAAGTGTGATATGAGAAGTGCAGTGTGTAATGGGATTATTATTTCACTTATTCTGCTAAACCAATGTTTTTACATTGTTATGTTTTACCTTACTCTTTCAAACCTGAATTCCTCCTCAGGAAAAAAAAAATTAACCTTGACTATGTCTCAAATGAATAAGAGGGACTGCTGACTGCTATTCAGGGAGTACATTTGGGCTCTGGGGCAAGATGATGATAGAGAAGAGAGGTCTTTAGGAAAGGGGCTTTGAGGTTTGCAAGTGGAAAGTAGGGTTCTCCCTCTCCTTGGGGTCTTCATCCCAGGCCAGGTGTCCACCCTTAGAGTGCATTCTGCTCTCTTTGTGGCCCACCTGCCTCCCTGGTGCTGCCCCTCCCCAGAGAATCATCCCCTTAGCAGAAGGGCTGAACTCACTTCCATCGTAGTCCAGCGTTGCAAACTGAGTGGTCTCATTGCCGCAGCCCGCACTATTGCAGGCCCTCATGCGAAGTTCATACCAGGTGGCTTCTCGAAGTTCTGCCAGGAACACCTCCCCTGAGCTGTTGGCCCGCAGGCCTTGCCAGGCCCATGTGCCCTTGGGCCTGTACTCCAGCAGGATGGATGTGATGGGGCAGCCCCCACTGCTCCAGCCCTGCAGGTTGAGTCGGGCGTGTGTGGAGTTGATGTGGGTGAAGAGGTGCTGGTCTTTGCTGAAGGATGGTTCTGGGTAGGTGGGATGGGGAGGAGATGAGGAGTAAGGGGATGGGGAAGAGGGGGAAGGGAAGGGTAGGGTTAATGTGGGCTGGACCAGCCTCCTTGTCTGCCCCCAAGGTGGGTATGCCCCTGGGAGATTGTTGGGACTGTCAGGTCCCTCCTCCATCTCCTCCTCCTCTGATGGTGGCCCCAGGTGGTTAAGGGGTAAGAGGCAAGTTGGGGTAGGGTTTCCATAGGGAGCAGAGGCATGGGGGACCACAGGAAAGTGGGAAGAAATGAAGAGAGGGGAAGGGAAGGGGAAGGGAAAAGGAAAAAGAGAGAACGGAAAGAAGGAAAAGGGGAAAAGGGGGAAGAAGGGGGAGGGGAAGTAGAAATCTTTCCCCCACCCCCAAAGCAGAGAAGAAGGATTGCTTTTTACCCAACTCTGCCCATACAGAAGCTAATATTAAGGAAAAGAGGCTGAGCCCCAATACACCTGCCTCATCCATCCCTCAGGCTTTGACCCCATAAGTTCTGTCCAGGATCCCTCTCTATTTTATCCTGTTCTACCCTAGAATTATATCAGTTTTCCTCTCTCTCTAGTCTCCCCTCACTTCCCTGGATCTATCCTCACCTTGGTCCACTGGTATCCTCAGTTCTGGGTTAATCCTTCAGCCACAACCTTGGTCTACTTCCTTATTAGGAACCCTCTGCACTTGGTTTAGGTCCCACCAGTTTCTCACTCTGAGACCCATCCCCCTTCCCAACCCTGGTCCTCACCCCGCCCGTGGGTCTTGGCTTCGATGATCTCACTGATGCGCCCGGAGCCTACACTATTCTTGGCGGCCAGCTTCACCTTATACCAGGTGCCACACTTGAGACTGTCTAATTTGAAGGAGCGCTCACTGGAGCTGATGAACACATCCTTCCACTCCTCACTGTTGTCCACAGAGTACTGTAGCACAAAACCTGGGGGAAAGAGAAGGTGAGCAACCTAGTCAGAAGTGGGTCTAGGAAGTCTACAACCCAACCATGTCTTTCCCAGACTGCTGGGATCCCCAACTTGACAGGAGAGTAATAGGGAGGGGTAATATGCCAATTGGATAGAACCTCTCTATACTTGCATCAGAGATTACATCATGCCACAGTTGGGAGTAACTGGGATCCAGCCTTATGTCATTCTACTACTTCCCTTCATATGCTTGCCAAGATGGGCTTCTTACCATTCTATGTTTACATTTTGCTCTTTTTCTGTCTGTATGACCTTTGGTCTGGTTGTTTCTTTTGCCAGTAATGTCCTGCTCTAACCTTTATGCCACTGAAATTAGATCTGGGTCCAGTTCAAATGCTACCTCTTCCAGGAAGTCTTCTCTCAAATCAGAAATTACCTCTTCCTTCTATACTCAAGTGTTGGCATTTAAGATATATAAAGGGCTTTATATATATGCACACACAAGCATGTATCTATCTATCTATCTATCTATCTATCTATCTATATCTATATATATATATATATCTCCAAACAGACACATATATATGCATAAATACACAATACATATATATAATATATATGTAAATATATATGAAATACAAAATCTGGTTCTCACTACAACCTTGTAAGATAGGCACTGTGAATACAATTATACCCATTTTGCAGAGGTTCAGAGAAATCTGGTGCTTTAATCATGATCACACAGCTGGCAAGTCTAGGAGCTAGGAGGGCTTCAAGTTCAGGTCACTCTTTCCTTCAAGTCCAAAGCTCCCATCTATCATTTTGCACAATAGTTGAATATGTGTCTCAACCTCCCCCCTCCAGATTGTAAGCTCCATGAGAGAAATTATATTCAAGGATATACTGGAGCCATTCAAACCAGGGAGCTAATTGTTAAAATTTTCAGTATAAGCTAAAATCTGCAAAGGCTACAAATTAGTTTGATTTATTGTTTGGTTGATTGTCTAGACTTTAGAAATCAATGGAGAGAATGAAAATAATGTAGAGTAAGCATAAAAATATGTCCTTCCTCCAAAGGGTGGTGGTTGTTTTTTTGATTCAGTTTACCATTATGTCACTGAATGTATCTTACCTACCATACAGTAGGTGGTTAATAAATATTGAATTGACTTGGATTGAATCGAATGCAGGATTTGATCCTGATTAGGAGAAAAAGGTGTTGCTGGGTTGGTACTAAGAGTCTCTACCTCAGAGAATCTCCTGGGAGCTGTAAGTACAGAAATACAGAACTTTATAGTTCAGAGGAAGACCATTTTAACTGGTATGTGGATAAAAGTTTCTTCTCAGCATGTTCAATAAATGGCCATGCAGACTTTGCTTGACGTCCTCCACTGAAGAAGAACCCATCACTCTTGGAGGAAAGCTCTAGTAATTAAAAAATTTTTCTTTATGATAAATTTAAATTTGCTTCTTTTTTTACTACTCAGCTCTCTTTGTTCTGCCATCTGGGATCAATGGCCTTTGGACATGTGAAGGACCTTCAAATATTTGAAGCCATCTCTCTGCTGTGAAGAACTTATATAAGAGGCAGGAGGGACAGCCATCATGAATTTGTGAAAATAGAAGTAGTATCTGGTATGAGGAATGGCAAGGACAGATTGACTTGATTAAAATACTTTGAAGGGGAATGATGTCTGTCTGTCTGTCTCTCTCTCTCTCTCTCTTTCTTTCTCTCTCTCATCTATAATAAGCCTGGAAGGTGGGTTGGAGTCAACTTGTGAAAGTAGTCAGTAAACCCAGTGATCCTTTCTTTTTTCTCCCACACCAGGGCTCCACAGTTACATTTAATTAAACAAACATTTACTTATTCCATTAGAAGAGTCTGTATTTGCATTGTTGGTGTAGTGAATTCATTCAACCTTTCTGGAGAGCAATTTGGGATTATGCCTAAAGGGCAACAAAAATGTGCTTACCCTTTGACCCAGCAATACCACTACTGGGTCTATACTCTGAAGAGATTATGAAAAAGGGTGAAAACATCACTTGTTCAAAAAATATTTATAGCAGCCCTGTTTGTGGTGGCAAAAAATTGGAAATTAAGTGAATGCCCTTCAATTGGGGAATGGCTTAACAAATTGTGGTATATGTATGTCATAGAACACTATTGTTCTATTAGAAACCAGGAGGGATGGGAATTCAGGGAAGCCTGGAAGGATTTGCATGAACTGATGCTGAGTGAGATGGGCAGAACCAGAAGAACATTGTACACCCTAACAGCAATATGGGGGTGATGATCAATCTGTTTGCTCATCCCTTCAGTGTAGCAACCAGGGACAATTTTGGGCTGTCTGCAATGGAGAATACCATCTGTATCCAGAGAAAGAATTGTTTTTTTTTTTTTTAGGTTTTTGCAAGGCAAATGGGGTTAAGTGGCTTGCCCAAGGCCACATAGCTAGGTAATTATTAAGTGTCTGAGACCTTATTTGAACCCAGGTACTCCTGACTCCAGGGCCGGTGCTTTATCCACTATGCCACCTAGCTGACCCCAGAGAAAGAATTGTGGAGTTTGAACAAAGACCAAAGATTATTACCTTCAAATTAGAAAAAAAGTTATATTATTATGTAATTTTACTATCTCATACTTTATTTTTCTTTCTTAAGGATGATTTCTCTGTCATCACATTCAACTGAGATCAATGTATATTATGGAACTAATGTAAAGACTAACAGAATGCCTTCTGTGGAGGGTGGAGGGAGGGAAGAAAGAATGGAGGGAAAATTGTAAAGCTCATAATAAATAAAATCTTTCTTAAAAAAAAGAGTCTGTATTTGATTTTAGGGATAATAGGGAGCCAATGAAGTTTACTGACCAGGGGAGTGACAAGATCAGGGTTGTTTTAGGATTATACTTTGGCAGCTGTGTGCAGGATGGATTGCACGGGAGAGACCTGAGGCAGGGAGACCAACTAGCAGTCCCTTGAAATAGTCCAGGAAAGAGGTGATGAAAACTGAACTAATATGGTAGTCATGTGAATGGAGAAAAGGGAATTAGTCAAAAAGATGTTGGTGAAGTACAACTGACAAAATTTGGCAACTGAATATCTATCTGAAAGGAGAGAGAATGAAGAATTGAGGATTACACCATGGTTTCAAACCTGGGCAACTTGAAGTACTAGTTGTGCCTTTGCAGAAATAGGAATGTTCCCCATGACCTAAATACTCAGTAATAAAGGAACTTTATGATAGTGCTATCATTATGGGGCTGGGTCATGAACTTTGGAAATGATGAATGTAGACACCTCCCAAGTGGCCCTTGCTTTATAGGGATCCTTTCCCCCCACCTCATTCTAAGAAGCTGGTTTATTTTGTAGTTAATAATGGGAAAGGGTCTCCCTTTTATGTATTCTTTGCTCCTTAGGGACCCAGAATCAAAACTTTCTATGTGACCTTGCTAATCTGTAATGCCAAGTGTCCCACTAACCCTAGTACTTGACTCTTTTCTTGAGGGTAGTGGAGGGTGCATGGAGTCTATCTTGTCCCTGTGTCCAAACTCCTTCCTTCTGGGTTCAGCCCATTCCTCCCCCCATCCACTGAACTCCCTTCTTACCTCGAATGGAGCTGCCCCCATTGTCCCCTGGGATCCAGGCCAGAGTGATAGAGGAAGCTGAGGTCTTAGATACAGTCAGTCGGGGCTGATCTGGAGGTACTGTAGGGGAAGATTCCAGATCTACTCAGTTTTCCTGCTACCATCCATGGCTCACCTCAATTCAATCCCCAGTCAGCTTAGCATCTCTCTAATATGGGAGAATTTCTCTCTGAGTGGTAAGAAATGACTCACAAGACTTATCTTACTGCATAAGCTGAATTGGGTTACCTACATCCCCAAAATGCTCCTCCATGGGTTTACATCAACCTCCAACTTCCCAAACTCTGAACAATTTAAAGCCATCAAAATTAAAGTATGGATCCCAGATGGAGAGAATGGG
Source organism: Macrotis lagotis (assembly GCF_037893015.1). Taxonomy (NCBI): domain Eukaryota; kingdom Metazoa; phylum Chordata; class Mammalia; order Peramelemorphia; family Peramelidae; genus Macrotis; species Macrotis lagotis. Next base: position 795,570,653 of record NC_133658.1, read on the forward strand.
AACATTTTGGTGTCCCTATCTTTCTTTCTCTCTTCATGTCTCTATTTCTCTTCATACTTCCATTCTTTCCATTGTTTTCCATTATTTCTCCATTCTAATCATAGAATCATCTTATTTAATGTTGGAGGGAACCTTGAAACTTATTTAACCTTCTCACTTTATAGATGAGGAAATTGAGACCAAACAGTACCACCCAAAATAACTTAACAGAACCAGAATCCTAACCCAGATCTTCTGCCTTCCAATTCAGCCCTTGTTTTCATTCCATCCTGGAAATCAGTCTCTGTTCCACCCTGGAACCCAGCTTCTTTTTCCTCTTAGAACTACTCTTTCCTTTTCCCTGTGGTTTCTAACTCCACTTCTCCAAGGCTAGGTCATGCCTCCGAGCTCTCACCTTGTACCAACAGATTGATGATAATGGTATCAAAGCCCCAGGTGTTGGTGGCTGTACAGGTATAGTAACCAGAGTCCTCGGCCTTTACCGAGCGTAGCACCAAGGTCCCGTTAGTTTGGATGAGTCGATGCCCATCTACAGTTACAGCAATAGCAGAGTCCTCACTGTTGGTAGGAGGCAAAATTTACAGGGAGATGGGTTCAGGCAAACTCCTTAGCAACTTCTTTCCCCATGCCTTAAGGAAGGATTTGAGGGTGGGAGTAGAAAGGGTGACAGATGGAGTCCTGGCCAGGAATCAGGATCCTCAGTTCTCAGTCAGCAACCTTACAGTCTCTATTTCCATTCCATTAAATGCTCAATGAGAGGTGCAACTCTCAGAAGGAAGATAGGTCTTGCCTATGATTTCTTGGGGAATAATTATGTCAAACTCATGCTGAGGGGTGCAATAATTACTTACCTGTCCTTTGTCCATTTGATGGCTGGGACAGGTTCCCCAACTGAGGTACAGGGTAGACGAACATCTTTCATCCAGGGTGTAGTCACAGTGCCTCCAAATGAGATGATCTTGGCAGGGGCTATAGGATAAAGTACGGTGTGTTCCAACCTACCTCAACACATTAGCACTTTCTCCTTTTAAATTCAATTTTATTTTATTTTCAGTTCTTTCTTCCTCTGTCTCCCTTTCATTGAAAAGGCAAGAAAAACAAAATCCTTTATAAATAGGTACTATGAAAAACAAATTTCCTCACTAATAATATCCAAGAAGAAAGAAAGAAAGAGGAAGAAAGAAAAAGAAAATATATTTTAATTTGTACTCTGAGTCCATCAGATGTCTATCTGGAGGGAGATAGCATGTTTCATCATGTGTCCTTTGAAAATGTGATTGATCACTGTGTTTATCAGTTACTAAAGTCTTTCAAAGGTGATTATCATTACAACATTGCTGTTTCTATATAAATTGTTCTCTTTATTCACTCTGAATAAGTTTATATAGTCTTCCTGGGTTTTTCTAAAACCATTCCCTTCATCATTTCTTACAGCACAATTTCTTACAACACAGTAGTTTCTCATTGCATTCATATCTCATTGTTCAGCCATTCCCTAATTGAAGGAGACATCACCCTGGTTTCCAATTCTTTACCACTTCAAAAAGAGGATTAGTACTTTCTAATGCTATCTTTGCCTGACCTCCACTCTTTACCCTGTGATCTGAAGCAACGTATTAGTGTTGTGTGTGTGTTGTGTGTCTGTACATGTTTGTATGCAGGGCACACATATATTTGTGAAATATGGAGACAGTGATTTTAGTTCCTTGGCCAATAAACCAGTGTAATCTAATAGCAAGACAACTGGACACGTCACAATGCTTGGGTCCTAACTATGCTCTGACCTAGATGTATGATATAATGTAATCTCTTAGACTTTGTTTCTTCATCTATCACATGAGGATATTACTTGCCATCCCTCTCTCACAAAGTTGCCAAGCAAGTATCAAATTACAATTATATAAAGATTCTTCAAGTATAAAACACTAACTGGATAAACTTTAATACTTCAGTAATCATTGCTTTCCTTGATAGTATGAGTACAGATTCAAGTACAAAATAGATTCAAGATTCTTCCATGCCTTAGTATAGACTGTCTTCATGATTCCTGTTGTCTCCACTTTTTCACTTTTCACTTTCTTCTCAGCTCTTCACAATCTGGTTTCAGAATGAATCAAGATCTTATGAGTTTTTTCTCAGTCCTCCTTTCCCTAGATTTATCCATAACTTCTGTTGCTTACAAAATCCTTTTCTATAATCTCTTCTCTCTTGGCCTCAGAGATATTGAAAGGGAAATTGGGAGTGGAAGGAAACTATCTATGTCCAGATTAGATCCCACAAAAAAAGAATGTTAGAAGGCTATGAGTAAGAATAATGATGATGATGATAATAATAATAATAATAATAGCAGCTACTATCATATGATACTTTTAGGTATTGCAAAGGACTTTATGAACATTATTTCATTTGATACTACTAACAACTATGGGAGGTAGGTAATATTCTCATTTTTATAGATGAGGAAACTGAGGCAGGCAAATGAGAGTAGAAAATGAAAGAGTAGACCTCATTCAAAATGAAGAGGTAAAAAATGTGGTGGAGTGCAATATATATATATATATATATATATATATATATTCATTTGTGAGGAAATCTAAGCATCAGAGTGGAGAGCATTTGGGTGGAGACTAAAGAAGAGATAAACAGGATCAATATTGTCATTGGAATATATAATAGACACCTGGACAGAAGGAGGAAATCGATAAGGAATTTAGGAAACAAATCACAAGTGTGTATACAGTAATGATGGGAATCTGGTTTTGTTGACTAATTTCAAAATGGAAGAAAATACTAAATTTTAGTTATAAGTTTAGAGAAAAAAAATGATATATTTTTTTCCAATCCAAGTTCATGGGCCCCCTAGGAGATTTTTTGGATCTGAATCCTGGATCTAGAGGAAGATAGATTGAATTCACATAGATTCATATAGATTGAATGGAACTCTGGGTATTGATGGAAGGAGTTAGAAAAATGTCAACACAGGACAAGAAGTATGAATGGATTGTAATCTGGATCTTTGGAGAGAATATTTTCAATATGGAAAGCCTGCTCTATTATTACCTCCTCAGTGAAGTCTTCCCTAGTCTGCTCATTTGGTGATCATCTTTTTTTCCTCAGATCTCACTTGCCATTATTTTTGTACTTCTTTTATGTCATTACAATTACATTATTTTGTAATATCATTTATGTATTATCATATGTAAGTAATATCAGTGTAATAACATTATTTATGTATTATCATATCCTCTTAAGAGTGTGAACCTCATGAGCACAGGGTCTTTATCTAAATTTTGTATTTCCCCTAGCACTGGGTATACTAGACACATTAGATGCTTAATAAATCTTATTGAAATGAATTTAATTCCCTTCCCTTAGAAAGGAGAGATTACCTAGAAAGCAATTGAGAGGAGGGAGGTGAAGTTGTTGGGGATGGAGTGGGGCAATGTCCAGCATCAAACCTAGCAGCTTTAATACTGTAAATGTTTAATAAATGAAACTTTTGCTTGTGAGGCAATTGGGGTTAAATGACTTGCCTAGGATCACACAGTTAGTGTCAAATGTCTGAGGCTGAATTTGAACCCATTCCTCCTGACTCCAGGGCCAGTGGTCTATCCATTACTCTACCAGATGTCCCTTAAAAAATGACTGTTGAATTATTTGACAGAAGAGTGTGAGGTCAGATTGGAGTTGACCTTGACATTGTCCAGAAGAGGAGCTTTGGGCTGGAGGGAGGTTCGGAAATTGAGGAGCTCAAACTCCAGTCCTGCCAGGGTCTGCCTGAGATGGGAATTCTGGGCAAGAGCAGCAGACAGACACAGGTCGAAGCAGGTGGTTGTGAGGGATTCCTGGAGTCAGGGGGCAGTAGAGGCTCACTCTTCATGGATGCAGGCGAGGATTGAACTCTAATCGGCACATATCGGATATCTGGAACAAAATTCTCAGGGGGCAGGAATGAGAGGGAGGCTGCTCAGGCTGGGACCTCTGGGGGAGGCTGGGGTCTGTGCATGAATGTCCTGTGAAAGGGAAGTCTGCCCAGTTGGGGGGTTCTGAAACTTTATACAGCAACATCTTTCCACTCTTCCCTTCCCTCTCCCACATACTCCTTACCCTTTCCTGCTGGTTCGATGGTGACCTTCTCACTGATATTGCCCCGGCCAGCAGAGGTAACCGCTGCCACCCACAGCATGTACTGCTGCCCTCGATTCAAATGAGCGATACGGTAGAACAGTTGCTCTGGACTTGTCTCGTATTCACTGGGGGCCTGGATAGAATGGAGGGGTGGGTGGGGAGAGGAAAAGAGATTAACAGGGGACCCTAGCTAGCCATGTGTGTGCGTGCATGTGTGCGTGTGTGTGTGTGGGGGTTTCTGCTCTGTTTGTACTTACCCAGCTGGAAAAGAATAATTAGGGGCCACAACCTTTGGGTACTAAACCCATTGGTTTACCATCCTAGCAATTTGTCTGCCTTGATTTGGGGGGTGTGTCTTGATGATGCTACAGTGGAATAGCTGTGGTTATCTGTCCTTCCTTCTTGAAGCAGACCCTGACATTAGGGAGGTGATGCCATGACATAATCATGACCTGGATTTGAGTGAGGGGTGTTGTACTAGGTCACCAACCTCACTTTTTCCTCCAGAGTCACCTGAGCCCAGGACCAGATGGGAATCAGGATGACTGGGGAAGGTCCTGGGTCTGAAGTATGAGGATCTGAGGCTCTAAGGAACAGCATAGAATTTCTAGAATTGGAAGGGACCCCAAGCTACACGATTCAACCCTCTCCTTTCATAATAAGCTCAGCACCTCTGATTCTGCTTTTTTGCTTATAGAGTTTGACCTTGGGCAAGTCACTCTCTGCACTAAACTGTAAATTGAAAGGGTTTAAGTCAACCCTCTCTGAGGCCCCTTTGAGCTTGAGAGTCTTTGATCCTATGACTGGCAATGACTTGTGCCCCAAATACACCTGAGTGACCCCTGACCAGGGGCCTGTCATGGTTTCAGGGCACATGGATTATGTGTAGAGATTCACGGTATAAAATGTATGTATGGTGAGACTGGAGAAGAGGGAATTAAGAGATCTTTCAAAAGAAAAGAGCTCAGAACTCAGGACAGCAGTGGCTGCCTCATTCTACATTAGAGCTCTGTCCCTCCGTCCCACCTTTTAATTACTACCCTTTCATTTTTTCCGGCAGCAAACCTTTGGAGGGGAAGAAACAAGGAAGGGAAAGGAGAGGTCCTCACTCAATAGCACTTTATTATTATTAGTTGTACTATAGATCTCCACAGACATCCTACATGTTATATATGCATATTATACATATATGTATATATATATTTATATATATATTTTAACCAAATGACAGTTTTGACAAGTTGCCAACAAAACAATACCGGATCCCAGTGGCTTTACCAGTTGCTTTGATGAAAAGATTATGTTGCCTTGGAAACCAGTGGCTCAGATATTGAAATGAATTTGAGAAGGAGCTTTTGATAAGCACCAGTTTGCAGACCTCCTGTCAACCTCTTCCCTGGCACAGGCGGGATGGGGCTGGCTTTCATTTTATTTTATTTTTTGGTCAGCCGCGGGGAAGGGAGAGGAGGATGGCGCCAGGGACCCTTTGAAATTGGCACAGAGGGTTGGGGGGGGGGACCAGTCCAGGGAACAGATGGGGGTAGTAGGGCCAGAGGGAGAGAATAATTAGTTATCTCTGCAGTCGCAGCCTCTGGCACATGCACATGGGCACACGTGCGGACCAGCCTGGCACACTCACACACACATTCACACAGACTGGGCACTGGCTGGGATGCAGACATGCATATACTGAGAGACAGACACCATGGGGTGAGGGTGTGGGGGGTTACTTTCCATGCTCCAATTGTAAAGGTAATTTCCTGCTCGGCTGCCTAGGCACATATATGGGCTAGAGCCTCCAGCCTTAAAGGACCTAGTAGATTTTGAAAGGGGGCAGAAGGAACATATCCCTTTTAATCTGGAGTCTTCGTTAGTGGCCCCTGGTGGGAAGTCTAGGGCAAGACAAGTCACCACAGGCCTCCCCAGCCCTGGGGTGAGTTCTCTCGCTGCCTCTCTAATGAGGCAGAAGGGCCTGGCCGGAGGGGGGCAGGCCTGGAGGTGTCATAAGGATGCTGCTGTCATATGTGTGTGTACCTGTGTAATCTGGAATGTTTGTCTATTTGTGTGGATAGATAGATGTACAATGCCAGCCTGCCACTGTACAAACATATAGACCATCCATTTATTTGTGCATCTCTAGACCCTGGATGTGACCAGCCTAGAGAAGATACATACAGGTGGCTTGGGAAAGGAGATAGCAGTGGCTCTTGCAGACCCTGGCTGATCTACCATTGACTGGAGATTCCTTTCTTATATCCAAAGCATCTGGGTAAAACTCCTCTATCAACAATGCCATCCACATCCAGAGTGGGGAAAACCCCACCACAGAATCTGAATGTATACTATGTTAACTTTTATAAAACTTTCCGTATGTTTTTCCTTCCTATCCCATGTTTTTCTTTCTTTTGCTTTTGCTCTAATTCCTCATATTCAAAATGACTAATATGTAAATATGTTAAACACCAATGTACATGAAAATCTTTTACCAGACTGTTCATCACTGGGGGGTGGGGGTGGGTGGGAGGGGGTGGTGGTAGAAAAATGTGTAACTTATAAAAATGCAAGTGGATAAAAGTTGAAAAAATTCCATAGCATGTAAGTAGAAAAATAAAATAAAATGTCAATTAAAAATAAATAAATAAATAGGGAAAAATAAAACTTCTCTCTCTCTCTGAGAATCACTTTGGCTTTACCTCAGATGGTTCTGTTTCCATTTAATGCAACATGACAAGTAGATACACTCCACCTTCATATATATATATCTCATATACTTCTGCATACTCTTATCTAATACACTCACACCCTCAGATTTATATATACATTACCTCACTTTTTCATATACATGGATTCCAATATATGCTCACAGTTACTTAATGAATACACATAGAGGCTAGTGGTTTCAGCTCCAATGCTTTGAGGTCAGAATTTCCTGACCCAATTGCTCCCCTTGAGTTAAGAAACTCAAGTCCCAAATGGGAAAGATTCCTGTTCTAATCTAAGATCATTCTATTAATGTGTGGTGATTGTTCTATTAATGAAGAGGATGCCTTCTGACTACTCACTTTATAATTCAGAAAAGGCAAAAATAATAGCAAGAACAAAGGGGGGGTGGTCTGGGACTAGATGCATCCCCATCACTCCTAGAAGGAAGAAGACAGGGCGTGTTGGGTCCCCAGCCCTCTTGATGCTACATGAATTATTTCTGTGTAGCTCCAGGATAGCCTCTTTCCCCATCTTCCGCCATTCCCTACCCTGGGATTAGATATCAAATTCAGAGGAAGAAGGTCTCTCTTTAACCAGGTTCAGACTTTGTCAGGTTTATACCTTAGCTTGGCCATCATTTCTTCCTCAGGCATGGCTACTACTGACCCAGCATTGAAGAAGCTGGAACATCCCCCATTATTTCCTCCCTTGTCTTGTCCCAGATCCCTTCCCCTCTCCACTCAGTTAAGGCTAAGTTGGTTTATTCTTTCCCAGAAGATCTGGTAATGGAGGTGTCACTGGATTTGAGTCAGACTTAAGGTCTCACTAAGAATTCTCTGGGCCTGTAAACCCTGGAGGCTTGTCTTGAGGGTTTGGCCTCATTCTTCATCCTCCTCACCTGGCTGTGACCCTCTGGCACATGGAACTTAAATTAATCATGTGGCCCATAAATGTGATACAGGATAAAAATCTGGGGATGGTTCCAGAGGCACACCTATTGGCTGGTGGCAATCTAGATAGCTACATCTCCCCCAAGCAAGCCCACTCTTCTCCCCTTCCCTCTCTTGAAGCAAGGGGTCATCTTGGAGTCTTATCCTGTTAGAAGCATCAGGCTCCTGACTGTACTCAGAGGGCCACGTGCAGCCGGACCATTCCCAGACGCTCACTCACTGGCTGTCCAGACCCAGGACTGGAGCAGAAGATGGTATACTTTCGGATCACTCCATTAGGCTTGGCGGGAGGTAGCCAAGACACGACCACGCTGCTGGCTGATGAAGGGACGGCTTTGATTCCGGCGGGGGGACCTGGAACTGAGTGGGGAAGAAGTCCAGGTTAGCCCAGAGAAGGGAAGGGTAAAATGCCACCCTGGGGAAATAAGGACAACAACTGACATTTACCTAACATTTCAAAGCTTGCAAAGGGTGGCAGTGACCAGGCTGAGGCTGGGAGCAGGGTGAGGTCAGGATGAGCTCTGCTCTTTCTACCCACCTTGTCTCTAGTTTCACCTGCCATTCTGACCCAACTGGCTTTCTTGTGGTTCTCCCCCTTTAAAAATAATAGTTTATAAAAACACTTCAAGGCTTATGGAGTTCTTTCCATATATTACCTCATCTCAACAACCCTGGGAAAGAAGCACTGTTTTTAATACCCATTTTACAGATGAGGAAATTGAGGCAGGGAGGTTAAATGACTTGCTCAGGGTCATATGGCTAGTAAGTATCTGAGGCAAGATTTGAACTCTGGTCTTTCTTGACTCCATGCATAGGATACTATCCACTACATCACAGAGCTGCCTCTTCTTACTATTGAGCCTTTGCCCACATGCCAGCAATAGTCTCTTTCCTTCTCCTATCTACTTTCATATTGAATTCTCCCTGTTAAACCACAGTTCAGGGTCATTCATCCAAGAAGATCATCCTAAGAGTAATTTAGCCCACTCTCCAACCCACTAACACAATTTCTCAGCCTCCTCCCCCTTTAGTTTTTTTGGTTCTCACCCGGGGGAAGGAGGTTTCTTGTCAAATGAAAATAGTGTAAGGATGAGGTCACCCCCTCTCTGTGGTACTAAAGTCGAGGCTATGATTTTAGGAAGGAAAAAGGGGGCCACTTTTTTGACATGCCAAGAAACAGTATCAGGCCTGGGAAGGAATCCTCCCCCTCTTAACTCTGTTCTCAGGTAACCCAATTTCTACCAGTCCTTAGAGCATCAAGGAAAGTAGTTGACTATAGTTTCTGCTCCCCAAGGTGGGGGTAGGGTGGGTGGGAGAGCTTGGAATTGACTGGAGCATCTGTGACCTTAATCCCCTAATGTGCTTGACCAGCTTATCCCAACAATACCTTGATGGACCTTTCAGCATCTGCTACCCAGCAGCCTGGGTACTTTTGACTTGAGCTCTACGAAACCCAAACAGGTAGGGTTTTAATGGCAGCAAGAATGGGATTTATTAATATTGCACCCCTTGGAGAATGGGGGAGATGTTAGCAGAGAGATGTGTGGGAAGGGAAACAACTTTAATCTGAAGATTAGTCTTACAGGTCTCAGAGATGGTGCTTTCTCTCCCCAATATATGGATCCAGGTACAATCAGGTAACAATGATCACCGGAGGCAGGATTGAAGTGGTAAAAAGTCTCAAAAGGTAGGCCTTGGAGGGAGAGCAGGGACAGATCCCTCCTCCCTCTGCCTGCGTGATGGTGATAAGGGCTGACTTTGAAATGGTTCAATTTATATATCTCAGTTCTACCCTCCAGTCTCTCTAAATCTCTGTTCTCTTGCTTGGCATGTTATTGGGTGATGGGTGAAAATGCAACATCTTTCCTATCCTCCACAGTTGCAGGCAGATGCCCCTCTCTCATGATGTTTCCTCAGTTCCCTCCAGCTCACAATAATTCTTCCTGGTATCTCTCAAGGAACTTTGTTCCACTCATGTCTTTATCAGAGTCTAGTTTGGATGAAGGTTATTGGTGCCCTTGCACAAATATTAGCATCAGAATGTTGGCTCCTTGTGGGTGGGGACCATGTCTCCTTCATCTTTGGAGAAAGGCAGTCAGTATAGGGTAATATGCAGGGTCTCTGATAGCTACTGCCAGTGTGACAATGACCCAGTCCACAAGCCAACTCTATAAGATGGTTGGTTTTATAGAAGGTGCCAACTTGTGTTGAGACAAAGCTTTTCTTCCCTGGGAGTTCCTTATATTAATGAAATCACAGGTTTAGTCCTTTTTCCCAGTTTAACCAAAAGGCAAATAAGCGGCACAGTGAAGAGAGCTGTGGTTCTAGAATCATAAAAGACTGAATTCAAAGCCAGACTCAGGACACTTACTAGGTGGTGACAATGGGCAAGTCACTTAACCTCTGTTTGCCTCAGTTTCTTCAACTGTGAAACAGGGATAATCCTGGTGCCTACCAACTAGAGTTGTTGGTTTCAACAAGATAAAATTTGAAAAGCATTTAGCACACAATGTCTACCATATAGTAGGTATTTAATAAATTCTTATTTCCTTCCTTTCTATCCCTACGACCTGGGATTGTGTCTTACTCTTTTTTATTTTTAGGTTTTTTGCAAGGCAAACGGGGTTAAGTGGCTTGCCCAAGGCCACACAACTAGGTAATTATTAAGTGTCTGAGGTAAGATTTGAACTCAGGTACTCCTGACTCTAGGGCCAGTGCTCTATCCACTGTGCCACCTAGCCGCCCCTTGTGTCTTACTCTTAAAAGGTGCTGAATGAATGAATGAATGTACTTTTAATGTAGGTCACTCCCATGACTAGAATGTATTTCTCCTCTTTGCCTTTCTGAACTCTTTTCTTTCAAGGCTCAGCTTGTGAATTGCCTCTTCGCCAAAACCTTCCTTGATCTCCCAAGTTAAAAAGATGTTTCCCTTGGGGCAGCTAGGTGGTGTATAGGTTCTGGAGTCAGGAAGATCTCAGTTCAAATTTGACCTCAGATACTTGATAGTTACTATTTGGGTGACCTTAGTCAAGTCACTTAACCCCATTGCCCCCCCCCCAATATTTCCCTTCTCACATTTTGCCTTCCATCTTTCCTTTATATCACTACTTTCTATTGTGGATTACACTTCTCTAACCCCATTTCCCTCCATCTTCCCTCCCCCCAAAACAGGTCCTTGAGAACAGGTATTGCATCATTTTTCAGTCTTTGCATCTCCATGCATATCTTTGATGCTCAACAATTGCCCATAGAATTGAGTCTGATGGAATGGCTGATACCCTACCTCTAACTTTGTCCTTCAGGAACTATAACTCTAATTTCACTAAGATTATTCAATTGGAGCCTGTCCTGATGGTGGTTTCCAATAGATCTGTGAAGCCAATCCATGGGTGTATGATCTTTTTTCCTTCAAGGGGCATAAGGCTGAAGTCAGGTAGCCTTGGGTAGAGTAACTAAGGAGAGGGCATGTGTGTGTGTGTGTGTGTGTGTGTGTGTGTGTCTGCCTTTGTATGTTTCTGTATATGTCTGTGTGTTTCTCTGTGGGTGTATGTGTCACTACTTGTTTTAGGTCTAGGACACTTACTGTCCTCCTTGGTCTGGATATAGAGCACACTACTGCGGACGCCATCCCCAGCCTGAGTATAGGCCAGGACCTGGACACTATAGTTGGTGAACTTCTCCATGCCCCGGAGTTCTACTCGCTCCCGTGTAGTGGTGATGTTCTGCATCTCCCCCCATTCTGCAAAAAGAGAGACACAAGATGATGGAGGCTGTGGGAGGCTGTTCTGCCACCAATCTCAGAACATGGACCACCATTCTCTTCCTCTTACTTCAAGGGGACCACCCTGTCCATACTAGCCACGTCTTTGTATTACCTTCATTCCAACTTGGCCTATGGCTTATATTGATAATCTTCACTTTGAGAGAGAAGCAGAGTGACATAGTGACTGGAGGGACAGAGTGGAGGCTCTAAGATCCTTGGGGCATCTGTTCTCAAAACTGACGAGAAAAGGGCCAACCTGGGAAAGCAATACTTTCCCACTGATTTTGACTTTCACCCTGTAAGTGGGTAGGCTTCCTCTCATCCCCATATGTTTTTTCCTCAAAGCTATAGAACATCTATTCATGGAACAACTTTCAGGTCCCCTAATTCTTTACAGAAAAAAGAACTTAGGGCAGTTGCTTGGACAACGAGGTCCCAGACAGGGAAAACCAACACCCATCAACGTGACTGTGTTTACAGATAGGGTGCAAAAACAGTCAGCTCCCAATTATCTGGATGTGGGTCATCCATTCTGTGGGTGATTCATAGCAAACATCCAATCCCATGCTTCTTTCTAAGGTCTTCCTTTAGCAACCTCCCATACTTCTGGACCAGTTCTATGCATTGTGAACCAGTGAGCATTAGGGAATGAAAACTTATTTTAGTATCAGGAACTGATTTAGTAATTCAGAAACTAAACCAGAAAAGGCCCTTATCACTTCTCTCTGGATGATTGTAAAGGTTTCCTATATGGTTTTTCTACTTCCAGTCTCTCCTGTCCAATCTAGTCTTCATTTAGCTGCCAAAAAAGCCTAGGATTGACCACATCACTCTTGTATTTGCTTATCTTTCTAGATGTTGTATCCTGCAAAAAGAAATTTTTTGAGGGCAGGGATTAATGCTTTGTCTTTTTGTCTCCTATGTCTAGCACAATGCCTCTTGTACTTAAATACTTGTTGAAGAAAATCATCCATTCAATGAATCATTCAGTCAACCAATCAACAAACAGTTACACTTACTATGTGCCAGTTTTAAGACTGGTGATATAAAGAAAAAGCAAAAACAATCCCTGATTAAGAAAACTGACATTCTTTTGTTTAAAATTAAATTTCTTATTTTTTCAAATAATTTTTCTCTCTTCCTTTTCCCTCTCAATGAACAATAAAAAAGATAGAAAAATAAAACCCTCATAACAAATACACATGGTCAAACAAAACAAATTCGCTGAATTAACCATGCCTCAGAATATATGTCTTATTCTACATCTTAAGTCCATTACTTTACTGTCATGAGATGGGTAGAGTCAACATTCTAATGGAGGAGCCAACATATCCATAAGTTGGTATACATAACATAAATACAGAACTGATGGGAGGTAGCCCTAGACACTAACAGTTGGGAGGTGACAAAGGACGAGGCCTCCTTCAGGAGATGGTATTTGGGGTGATTCTTAAAGGAAGTCAGAGATTTTACTTATCAGAGATTAAGAGGGAGAATTTTCCAAATATAGGGGATAGCCAATTGAAAAGTATAGAGTTGGGAAGTAGGGTATCTTTTCAAAAGCAAATAGAAAATTTTGGAAGGTTTATGTGACACTTTGGATTTTCTTGGCCATTATTCCCTACTATTACTTTATGTAACACTAATATTCATTTCCATGGCTTGGCTTTGAGAGTAGTAGCCTTTGATTAGGTCATCTTCAGACTCTGATAATAATCTAGTCCCACCTAGCATACTGAATGAAGCATAGCAGGGGTTATATCATGCATGATCTCCTCCCTCCAAGTTGGAGGAGAAATGCAGGTCCAAACCCAAAAGACAACATTGCCCTCTTTTGCTCACCATCCTAAAAACTGAAATCCCCATGTACTCACCTCCATCCATATAGAGAGACCAAAAGATGACCCGATAGCCCTTCAGGACGCCATTGAGTGTGCTTCGTGGTGGCTCTGACCAGGAAATGACAGCTACATCTGAAGTGATGGACAGGGCTCGGACATTCTCAGGAGGCTGGCTGGGCACTGTGCAGGGAGAATAGGAAAGAAATTAGTTTGAGGGATGGGCAAGTTATTGAATAAAACAAATAAACCAGTCATCTTCATGAAAATGGACCAATGCATCTTAGAACATAGGGAGATCTTGCTTATCTGATGTGCAGATGTCACAGAGGAGAACAAATAATGGACACATTGACTTACAGGTTAATGAACCAAGAATATCTCAACATGTTAGACTGAGGGGTCAACAAACTGAAACAAAAAACATTGCAGTAGGTCCAGTTTGGTCTTTTAGCATGGTTAGGTAGCATTTCATCTCAAAAAAGACCTGGAGGTTTTAGTAGATTACAAGCTCAATATGATTCAATAGGGTCCTAGGGCAGCCAAGAAAACTACTGCATTATGAGAAATATAATGTCTAGACTGGGATGAATGATGAATTTCTTGTACTCTACCCTTGCAAGACCACAACTGGAGCTTTGTGTTCAAATATGGGTACTGTGTTGATAAGCAGGAGAATGTTAAGAAGAGGATAGCTGAGATGGTGATTGACCTTGACATGAAGCAAAAAAATATGAGGTTTAGTTGAAGGGACTGGGGACATTTATTCTGGGGAAGAGTTAGGGAAGGCAGAATTACTTTCTTAAAACATTTGAAGGACTGTCTCTTGGAAGAGAGATTAGAGTTATTCTGTTTGTTCATAGAAGGACAGAAATAGGGTCAATGGATGGAATTTTGGCTTGATGAAGGGGAAAAATTCCCAACTGTTAGAGTTATTTGTGATTCTGTTACTGTGACTTAGGAGCAATATAAAGGTTCAGTGAGTTTCTTTGAGATTTTTAATAGTAAATACTTTTCAAGATCCAAATCCATTGCTGTTTTAGCTAAGTTATATACAATCCCTATATAATCAGAAAGATGAATAGAGCACTGGCCCTGGAGTCAGGAGGACCTGAGTTCAAATCCAACTTCAAACTCTTAATAATTACCTAGCAGTGTGATCTTGGGCAAGTCACTTAACCCCATTATCTTGCAAAAACAAAACAAATCAGAAGGCTCCACAGAATAACTGATAGGATAACTCCTGGATATAGAGCACCCTCCCTGTTGGACTATATATCAAGATCTTGATAACATTGAACAGAGTCAGGGTGAGACCTAATTGCAGTCCTGAGCTACTTAGAATATAGTTAGACATCCTAAAATTTCCTTAGATACATTCTTCTAGTATGGTGCACTATAATGCTTAGTTTGCTAGTCAGCTCTTTGTGGATGAACAACTGATAAAAGAAATAAAGGTAAATGTTTGGTAAAGCTCAGTAGATCTGTGCTCTTACCATGTCAAACCACAGATCTTAATAGAATGAAGTGAATTGACTCCTAACTCTAGCCAGGAATTTAAAAAGCAACCCCAGGGGCTGGGAACTCCTGAGTCCTAATGTAAACTGGGGTGGGAGAGTAGAAGAGTTACCCTGGGAGGCAAAGGTGAGTGGAGTCACCTAGGACTGTCACATGTTCTCCAAAAGGGTGAACAGTGTTTGTGGTGGGATGGGACTTACTGGAATTGAAGGGGCATCTCCCTGATGCCACAATTAAATACATCCAAATCACTCCAGATAACATGAAAGCTTTTTGAGAAGACCTCCAGAGAAGGAGATTCCAAAACCTGCCATGGTCACCCATTCCATTGCCTTTTACCCTTTCTCTTTAAGGGAAGCCTTTTTTTTTAGTTTTACCTTAAATCCTTCTGATCTAGAAGTTGAAATAATATTTACAATTCACATCCTTTTGTTTTGCAATGACAAATCTGAGGGTACATTGATTCCCCTAGTGTTATTTGGGTAGCATCCCTGGGACTTCCCATTGCCTACTGAAGGGCAAGGGACAAAGGAGAGACCTAATCTGCCTTACTCTGAATGGGAGAAAGAAAGTAGAAGCTGGATGGAAGGTAATTAGATCCTGTTGCCCCACAAGAGGCAACTCTAATTTTTATGAGCATTTAAATGATAATACATCATCCTAACGATCCTCTTTGAGAATGATTATTGTTTCATATTACTTAGGTGTAAAAATATAAGCGCCATGTAATTAGGGACCGAGTGTAATAAACTAATACAGATAGCCTGTTCGAACAAAATGAAGGTAATATAATTATGGAAAAGACACCATTGTTAAAGCTGGGGCCCTTGAATACCCCAGGAGGAGTGCTAATATTGCCAGGAAACGATCAGGATTTGACAGGATAACGAGGGCCTTAATTAAGTATGAAAAACTGCTGAGCAAATGTGGCTGGAAACTTTTTTCCTCCCCTCTATGTTGGGAAATGACTCCACGGCCATTGTTGATCTCTTCCTGATGGAAATGTCAATGGCCCCAGGGGAGAGAGAGAAGGAGATGGCAGGATGGGAGGCCAATAGCTGCTGAAGGTTATGAGGGAGGACAAGCCCTGTCTAGCTGTGTCCCTGACAGTCCTGTGTTAGTCAAGTGATGCTAGGATAAACTTGGGATACTTGCTTCATCTCAGTTTGCACCTTCCCAACCCCTTGGGGTCACCTGTCCAAAACTTCCTTCATCTGGCCCTCTTTTCTCCCAAATTGAGTTGAAGAATGAATTATCTCCCAACATACAATTTTTTTTCCTTTTAAAGCCCCACTTGTCGAGTGATCACTTTTTTATATTTCAGAATGTTTTTGAAATTCCATTACCTCCATCCTGAATTGGACCATCTGAAGCCAGTAGTTTACTTTGTAATTGATTGACTGAATTTTGAACTGATCTGATGACAATAAACTTAACTCTCCTGGTTCCCTTCCACCTTGACCATATCCTCTCAACCACTGAGGTCCTGACATATATCCACTTGTCATATTTTATTGTAAAATTAAAAGTTTACCTATCATTTTTACTTGGTCATAGCCCTGTCATTTTATTCTGTCACTTCTCTTCTTTGGTCCTAAACTCTTTTTTTTTTTTTTTTTGGCAAGACAATGGGGTTAAGTGACTTGCCTAAGGTCACACAGCTAGGTAATTATTAAGTATTTGAGGTCAAATTTGAACTCAGGTCCTCTGGACTCCAGGAATGCTGCTCTATTCACTATGCCACCTAGCTGCCCCCATCCTAAATTCTTAAGGCAGCAAAGGTGTCATGGAAACTTCCAGATCAGTAGTTCAGCCTATCCGTTGACTTGGTTTTATCTGTTTTTTCCTCTCACTAAACCACTACAGAGAACCATTTCTCTTCTAATGGATTGCTCTTGTTATTCCATTCAAAGTGGAACAGATGAGAAGTTAGATATTAGAGCAGTTGAAGACTTGTGAACTGTAACCCTAAATTTAAAATTTAAAGAGGTAAGAGATGAATGATATCACCCTGAATCCCACAGCTCCAGTAAATAGTTTAACCTTTGGCTAACATTCACCTCATAAATTACTCAGTGTGTTTCTTTATTTCTGTCTCCTTCTTCCCTGTCTCTCCTCATTTTGCTTCCCATATGTGTTTTTCTCTCTCTGTTTCTCTTTCTTTTGGTTTTCTCAACTCTCTGCTTTTTTTCCCCCATTCTTGATTACCTTCTCTTCCTTTGTTTCCACATTTGTTCATTTTCCCATTATTTCCTCTTTTTGTCTTCCTTTCCCTTCTTTTCTCCTTCCTTAACCCCTAACTTTTTCCTTTCTATATTTAATATCTATAATTTTTGGCTTTTCATGTATATATACTGATTTCATTTTTTCCCTATGGGAGAGTGATCATCAAGAGAAAGAAATTTTTATTTTTTAATAATATTTTCTTTTTTCTTTTCTTATTTTTTTCTTAATTTAGAGAAGGGAATTTTTTCTGCTCCTTGTCTTAGCTGTATGGTGCTTAGCACATCAGCAATGTGCAAATAAATATTTAACAAAGACTCTTTGAAGAGGATAATAAGATCTCATTCATTTAAATTTACAAGTGCTTTCCTTACATCAACCTCTTGATGTGGGGAATTGTCATTGTAACTATTATTATTCCATTTAACTGCCTAGGTCAGACCATATCTAGACTCTATTTTAGGAAGGGCATACTTAGAAGAGGATGCTTAAAATAGTGAGATAATTTGGAATTAAGGCATAGAAGAATCATTTGGAGGAACTAGGAATACCTAATTTGGAGAAGAGAAGATTTAGGAGGTCTGTGGTAATCTTCAGGATTAGATTTATTTTACTTGGCTTTTGGAGGAAATTGGAGAGGTAGATTTTAGTTAGACCTAACACAAATCTTTTTTTTTTTGTTGTTAGATTTTTTAAGGCAATGGGGTTAAGTGGCTTGCCCAAGGCCACATGGCTAGGTAATTATTAAGTGTCTGAGGTTGGATTTGAACCTAGGTACTCCTGACTCCAAGGCCGGGGTTCTATCCATTATGCCACCTAGCCACCCCTAACACAAATCTTAATAAGTAAAACTATGCACTAGCAGATGGGAGATAGTGAGTTCCTCATCCTTCAAGGTCTCTAAGTGGAACCTGAATAATGAATTATCAAGAAGGGATTTCTGTTCAAGTTCAGGTTAGACTAGGAACCTCTCATGTTCCTTCCAACTCTGAGTCAGTGACTTACTCAGGGTCATGTAGTTGGTAGGTATAAGTCAGATCTAATAGGATCATAGAACTTGGTAGCTAGAGGTATGATTCAAAGACTAATGCTCTCTCTCTCTCCAGGACATTACCACTCCTGCACTGTTTCTTGTGTGAGTTCTCCATAAAATAGTCCTTTTGGCATTTGAGCACCATGGTCAGTCCATTGGAATTGAGCTCTCTATAGTAGTTTGAATACTTGGCAGTTTAGCTGGAGAAAGGACCACAGTGTCTGGAATCTTATCCTGCCAAGTGATCTTCAGAATCTTCCCAAGACTATTTAAATGAAAGTTCTCCAGTTTCCTGGCATGACACCGGTAGACTGTCCAAGATTCATAAGCATACAGTAATGAGATCAGAACACAATGGTTCTGTAGACCTCCAGTCTGGTAGTCAGGTTAATACCTCTTCTCTCCTCCCAAACACTGAGCTAGCTCTCACAAAGGGTAAAGGCTCATGGGATGGGGTGAGAGATCAGAAAAAGCGATACAAGGATACTCTTTTTTTTTAAGTTTTTGCAAGGTAATGGGGTTAAGTGGCTTGCTCAAGGCCACACAACTAGATAATTATTAAGTGTCTGAGGTCGGATTTGAACTCAGGTACTCCTGACTCCAGGGCCAGTGCTCTATGCACTGGGCCACCTAGCTGCCCCTAAGGATACTCTTAAGAACTTTGGAATTGATTATGCAGTACAGGAAACACTGGCACAGGACTGCCCAGCATGGTGTGTCCTCCACAGAGAGGCATTGTGCTCTAAGAGGAAGGCAGAATTGAGGCAGCTCAAAAGAAATATGAGATGTGCAAATTTAGAGAATCTACCCTAAAAGTTCATGTGGCCTATTTGTGCCTGACCTATGGTGGAGCATTCTGGTCTTGTATTGGTCTGATCAATCAGATACTGCTGATGCTTGTCCTTCATTCTCGAAGAAGACCATGACATGAGGGAAGTGTTACCATATCAAGCATATGAATTGGATTTGAGTGAGGGGGTGGGGGGAGTGTTAAATCATCAGCCTCACTTTCTCTTCCAGGGTCATCTGGATCCAGTGGCCAGATGTGGATGGAGATGACCCTGGATGCTAAATTTACATTCTCCTTGTCCCGTCAGGTCATTATGGAAACAATATTATAGTCTGAGGCTTCTGACTCTGGGTTTGAATGCAAATTATGCCCTTTACCCCCATATGACTATAGGTTAATAAGTTACTTCCCTTTCCAAGACCTCAGTTTCTTCCCCTTTGAAGGTCCCTTTTAATCCCAAATTTTGGTTCCTGTCAGGAGCATCTACTTGCTAAAGAAGGACCAGATGAGGGGATGAGGTGAGCAGAGGTTGTGACTTGCCCAGGGTATTATAACAACTAAGTGTCTGATGTAGGATTTGGATTCAGGTCTTCTTGAGTTCTAGATCCAGTGCTCTGTCCACTGTATCTCCTTGTTATTTGGAAATTCTTCCATGGTTCTGGGCAGAAAAGATTGGTCTTAAATTATTCTTTTCTTTTTAGGGGATTAGGACCATCTCTGGAGGCATATCAAGGGCTTTCTCTCTTCAGTTGTATGGATGAAAATCTGGTGCTTTCTATTTGGGGATATGGAAGAGTATTTGCCAATAATATTAATATTAAAATGAATAATAATTAACATTTTATGTGGTATTTACAACCCTATGAAATAGATATTATTAGTATGCTAATTTTACAGATGAGGAAAATGAAGAATTTCATAGTCAAGTGATTGTATTAAGTTCATAAAGCTAATAAATATCTGAGTATTTCTAACTACAAATTTAATAGGTCAAGTCACCTCCCTTTTAGCTGTCTCTCAGCTTTGGCATTTCATGAATTGGTGATCAACTTTGAAATCACTCCCTGTCCCCTTCTTAGCTTTACCTACTCCATGGCAGTCTTGTTCCCCCCCCCCCCCCCAAGCCCTTGGACCATTCTCACCATCCTCTAATGTAGTAGCATTGATCTCACTGGATGAGGGACCTGTCCCTGCCCGGTTGAAGGCCTGGACCACTACCCCATACTGAGCAAACTTCTTCAGGTTGTCCAGAGTATAGACCTCACTGTCTCCAGTAGCCTTCATCTCCACAATGCTGTACTGGCCATTGCTGCCAGGGCTGTTCTCCCGGTAACCGATCTGGTAGCCACGGATCACGCCATTCTGGAGCTCCTTCTTTGGAGCCTAGGAGAGGTAGGGAGAAGGATGATAGTTACAGAGGAGGCTCCTGGGAAAGCCCCATTTGCACCAACTTGATGGCTTGGGAGAAACTAGTGGTAAGAGAGAGCTGATGTGGTTTGTTTGAAACTGAAGTTCTTTGAATTGTTCTGGTTAGGGTATTGTTTTTCATACTGTTGCTGCTCAGGTAAAGAAGGGAGAAGATTTGGGGAAGGAGGATTTTGTAGATTGGTAGATATATTTAGGAAATACAATCAGAATGTGAAGAAGAAAATGGGATTGTAGAAACCTCCTTTGGGTCTCAATAGTCTGTCAGTGGCACTGGATAAGGATTAAGAGAGTCTTAAACACACATTCACACCCCAACATTAAGGCTTCCATACACGGTCATAATTAGCATAGGATGACTGAGATTTTGGTTTAGAGAACAAAAATTTAGAAGGTACTTGGGCAGCATATGTAGTCTTTTGGCTCAGTAGAAACTGCATATCTGCTTAGCAAGAAAGAATTAGTAAGAAAATGGAAGTGCCCAGGTGACTTGTAGTGGATGAACTCCAAACTCTTCCCCAGCCCGTGGCTGCCTCTTCTTTTCTTCCCCTGCATAGACTGAGGGTGGGTTTCTAAACTACTTTCCCAGAGGGAAAATAGCTAGTTATGGCTCTGTGCTTAGGGAAGTTGGCTCACTGGAACTAAGTATGCCCATCTAGAAATGGGAAGATAGGGCCAATGCTGGGTTTGAAAACAATGAAGATAATTTAAAAAAACCACTACCTTTTATTGTGTTTAAAAACAATTAGGCTAATAAAAAAACCAGCCAATTTTTTTTTACTTTACTGAAAGTATTATTTAAATTATTTTCATTGCTTTTTTAAAAAGACTGTTCACTTAATAAAATGGTATTTTAAATTAACTTAATTTAGGAAGGACTTTTAAATGTTTATTGTTATCATTTGTTTTTATATCACCTTCATTTCCAAATATATTCCTCTTCTCTCCCCTCTCTAGAGAGCCATCTCTTGTAACAAAGAATAAAAAGAGAGAGGAAAAAAAGTAGTTCAGAAAAAATAATCATGTCATCTGAGTCTAGCAGGATACAATGTTCCATATTTTAGTCCCCCAACTCTGCAAAAAGTGGTGCCTCAGGGTCGGCTAGGTGGCACAGTGGATAGAGCACTGGCCCTGGAGTCAGGAGTACCTGGGTTCAAATCCAACCTCAGACACTTAATAATTACCTAGCTGTGTGGCTTTGGGCAAGCTACTTAACCCCATTGCCTTGAAAAATCTAAAAAAAAAAAAGTGGTGCCTCTTCTTGACTCGAGAAGAAAGTTTAAACAGTATTGTGAGTTGGTCAATTATGATGGATGCAGCTCCTCTCAGCAGTTCAGAGATCAAGGACAAACCTAGGAGACCTGTTATGGACAGCATCATCTACATCCAGAGGGGAAAAAACAAACTAACCACGGGATCTGAATGTATACTATGTTCACTTTTTAAAACTTTCTCTTATGTTTTCCTTTCTATCTCGTGATTTTCTTTCTTTCCCCTTAGTCCTAATACCTCTTACACAGAGGGACTAATGTAAATATGTTAAATACAATTGTAGATGTATAACTTTTACCAGACTTTGCTGCTAAGGGGAGGGGGGAGGGAAGAGAGGGTAGTAGAAAAATTGTATAACTTTAAAATTTGCAAATGGATGAATGGCATGTAATTTGAAAAATAAAATGAAATATCAATTAAAAGTTGACCCCTCTGCCAAGATAAGCTCATCTGAAAACTAAAATAAATAAATAAAGAAGATGGTTTAGCAAAAATCTGAATATTTGTTTTGTCCTGAATCAAACATTTCTTTGTACTTGGGCAGATACTTTATTAATTAGCAAGCAGTCCATTTCTGCACTTGGAACTTAGCATAAAAAAACGAGGCACAGACACATGTGTAAACTACATATAGCCACATTTTCATATACGTTAACACTAGCATTTCTAAGCACACTGGCATACATAATATCTGCACATAGCTTGAGAGAAGTATATTTCCCTCCATACACCCTGATGTAAACTCCTATCTATCCCTCTATCTTAACACACACCTACATGCATCATGATACAGACATATCACATACATACCTATGTGGATCCTGATCCACACATATGCACACTCACATACACACACACACACATTCACCAGGTTTTAAATCAATCTTAACAATATTTCTCTGAAGCATTAAGAAATCAATAGGACTGACTGCAAATTTATGTTATAAAGCTGGGATGATCCATCTCACTGAAAGAGTCTTAAAATGAAGTGACTTATCTTTCAAGTGGATCTTTATTTTTCATTAATCTGTTTCTTGGTGCTAAAAGGAAGAAGAAAGGAAGAAAGGAAAAAAAAGAAATCCCTGGAGAAGCCAACCCAAAATTTATTGACTGGATGGTTCATTCTGAAGTCCTAACTTTCTAATCAATTATATTTTTCATTATGTAACTTTGGAGAAATAAATCTGACTCTTAAGTTTTTATTGACTCCCTGGCTTAGGTTTTCAATGTTTTACATATTTGTCAGTTCTTCTCTTCTGCCCCTTGCCCCCTGTAGATTTACTGACTTTTCTGAGATATGGATGAAGTTTCAGAACTGATAGGAGGGTATAAGGTTTTGTTTCTGAGATTCAGTGAGAGTTCTGAGGAGCTGCTTATAGCTTCGAATATGAGGACATACTGGGATTCATTAGATTTTACTCTCTTCTGGAAGGATTTGTTTGTTCAGATCTTTCTCCTACTTCCCTTTCTGTCATTTCTGAGTGGGCATACTTTCACTTCCTCCTTGTAAAGACCAGCAAGTCATTCTCAGTTTTATTCTTGACCTTGTTCCCAGTCTACCCTTTCAGAGAACCCAGGGGCGGTAAAAAGTGATAGAGAATTTCAAGTGGCTATAACTTGTTGACTAGGAAAATGGCTCTGTTGGTGAGGGTTAAATAATACCAAAACATCACTTTTCTGATCCTGGTATCAATAAGGAGAATCATGGACTTGTCTCTTCCCTGCATGGAAGACTCTGGCTTAGGACATTAATTCATTCCTCAGTTTGGCTATCAGTTCTTTTATATTCTTAATAAGGAAGATAGTTCTAGTACCTCTCCCTTTCCAGCTCTTTCCATACTTAGCCAAAACCTGTCTCTTTAAACTTATGGAAAATTTCCATCTATTCTTTGTTCATAGCTACACTAAGATATAGGGAGGATAGGATGGAGGCAGCCCAGGACAATGGAAAGTCTGTCTAGGATGTGGACACCAAAGATGTGGGTTCCATTCCCTGTTCTGCCATTAATTCAATGTGTAGTCCTGAGGTATGTCTCTTCACTTTCTCTGGATTTTCCTCTGTAAAATAAGAAGTTGGACTAGATCCAGGTGATGTCTAAGGTTACTCTCACCAGTTCTGACATTCTTTGCATTCTGCATATGAAGAAATAAGTCCATAGAGGCAGAGGACCTTCTTGTCTTGTGTTAAGTACTTAATAAATATTTGCTGAATTGAATTCTTATCCAAAGTAAGTCTTTCACTATGTTTCTAGGCTTATTTCACATAAAGCCCCTTCACACACTTTCCATTCTAGTTAAATTGGCCTATCTGCTGTTTCCCAAATTCAGTATTCTATCTTCCTCTAATTTCTACTTTATAGAATCCCCAACTTTGTTCAAAGTTCAGCTCATGTATCAGCTTATATGCCTCCAAAGGTAGGTGAAACTTCAGGTTCCAGAGCTCTCTCTCTCTTTATCTCTCTCTCTTCTAAAATAATCACATATATACTTATCTGCTTATATATTATATCCCTCAGTAGAGCATAAATTTCTTGAAGGTAAAGGTAGATTTTAATTTTGTCATGAATCCCTGGCACCTTTTGGCTCCTAGAGTCTTGTCTAATACATGTTAAGTATTAGATACTTAATAAATGTTGGTCAACTTGGATCAGAATGGTTTAATTCATGGGTCACAGCCTTAAAAGCTAGAAAAGATCAAAGAGATCATGTAGGTCAAAACTCTGATTTTATAGATGAGGAAACTGAGGTGTACAAGAGCAGAAGTTAGTAGAGGCTCTGCTAGTAAGAAGCAGAGCCAGGATTTAAACCCAAGTTCCTTGATTCCATACATATTCAGGGCTTTTTCAGCTATACCGCTTGTTGGAAGAGATGAAACCAGGATCCTTTCTAACTAGGTGACTTTCTGATCATCACTTTAATTTTCACAATAATTTATATTGCCTTTTTGAAGTTTATACAAAACCATATCCCACTCTTAATCCATTATGATGGTGTTACATTTCAGATTAGATTAGTGTGCTCCACAATATCCCTCTCTTCTCTGAGGTCTAAAAAGTGTCCATTTCCATACTGGTGGCTGGTTAGTTCATTTCCTGATTTTTGAATAACCTTATTATTTAAAAAATAATATTTGAATCACCTTCTACTTCTCCCTCCCCTAATCTTACCATGTCTGAGACAAACTTGACTGTGGGTTTAAAAGGAATCAAAGAAAAGCAAATTAGAAGCTAACTGAAGAAATTTCCTAAATAGAAAATAATTCTCCAACTTAGTAGGGTACTCCTCTGTATCCTGTTGCTGCTCAGGTTGCTATATCACAGGATTGAGGAGGGAGAAAGACTAGAGTGCATTTTGCAGCGCAATATAAATAAACATGAGAATGGGGGGGGGACAGGAATTCATAATTCAATTGAAGAAATGAGCTCTGAGGTTCCCCTTCTATAGTTCTCCCCCCCCATCCTGTCAACTCCACTCACCTTCCAGGTGACCTGGATACTCTGGGAGGTCACAGGTTGCAAGGTGACGTCCATGGGTGGTCCATCAGGAGCTGAAGGGAAAGCATAATTATGTTATGTCAGGAAGCAGGAGAGAGACTTCTCCTGCCCTGTTTTCTTCTTCCCTAGGGCAAACCAGAGACAGAAAAGGCATCAAATTCTCTACTTGAATGTAGAAAAATGCTTAATAGTAGGGAAATATCCTTATTGTTGTCCTTATTCTTCAGCACTGAAATGAGTAGGACCCTGAGAATATCTTTTTTTCTTCTTTTGTTCTCCTTAAATTGCTGAAATGACAACAAGGCAAATTTGGTTTAGACAAAAGGAAGAACTTCCTGGCAGGAAGCTGTTAAGTGTTAGAATGGTCTATCAATGGAGATTTGGGTATTTTTGACTGTGAGAGAATCTTAAAAGCATGAGATAAATTTTTCTGGATAAATCAGAATTTCAAGGCAATATGGTAGAATCATGAACAGCTTTACCAAGTCTAGGAGTAGAAGGCTGAATGAAATTACCTGTAGTTAACCCTAGAACCTTAAAACTCAAATGAATGAATTGTAGTTCATTTTCCTCAGGGAACAATGAAAAAGCTTCTGCAAATCATTTTTAGCAACACAAAAAATGTAAGGAGATGATTTAGAGACCATATAGGGAGGGAGCATATGGTGAAAGAGATGGGCTGGACATTTTCTTTGGCCTTAAAGTCATTATCCTGGACAATCATGGAACAGCTGTCTCAGTCTCCTGGTGACCTGTGTCCCATTTGTCCATGGGAGTTAACAATTGGCCTTCCAGTCAGGAAAGTTTGTTTAGTGGGGGTGGGGGTGGGGTGGAGATCAACAGCCTCAATCAAGGGAGTAGCATTTTAATTTCTAAGTCAAGCGCTTTACTATTATTCCCACTCAGAGAGAAAAATTAAGACTTTCAGGTTACAGCAAAGCTAAGCCTAAGGGGAAAAAACCCTCATTTATGTACCTCAGAATACCCCATTCTTTTGTTGATACCAATCCTTTCCGGCATTTCCAAGAGCCCATCAAGGGGAGCCAGACTTATATAATGTACATATGATGTTTCTAACTTCCTCTTTTACTAAAATTTTTACAACTTGTACCCAAGTCCCTCAGGATTCTGCTCCTCCAAGTGACTGTGGGTAGTAATGGGCTTTCACCCTTAAGCAATGACATTAATACTGAAAATTTCTGGTACTCTGGTAGGCTAAGGGTGGAAAGGTAATTTCAGATTGGGAAGGGATGTCACTTTTAGTGCCTTTCGAGTTATGGAAGTAAGTTTGAATGGTCCTTTGTGGGAGAACCAAGACAGAGAAAGCCATGTGTTTTTCCTAATGGTTAAGAGTTGGTCCCATGTGACTTTATTCTACTCTGATGCTTAGAATTGCAAGAGTCTATTATTTTATTTCTGCCCAGATTCTCTAAGATTGATATACAAGCACCATAACATATCAAACTCTCCAGGGTACAGAAGTGGCCCTATTGAGGGAAGAATGATGACTTGGTCATCTTTTGGTTGGAGTCAGAGGTTGAAAGAATTCTTTGAAATCTTTCCACTGTTGTCCTGGCACTAGTGTACATCTAACCTCTTCACACAGGCATAGGGAAGGGGAATGAATAATAGAATAGACAGCACCATCAGAGTCACACAGGTTCTTGCCTGGAAGACTGGTTAAACACCAAGGACTGTTACTAAAGACCAAGAGAGCAGAAATATGAACCAGAACTACAAAATTAATAATAAAGAGTGTCTTGGAACCTCAAAGAGTATCAGTTTACCCTTATTTTATAGGTGAAGAAACAAAGGTCCATAGAAGGGGAGTGAATTGCCCAAGATATGGTAGTTATTCATGTTCTTTTCCTACCTTTCCAGTCAGATCTCTGCCTGGATGTTGATGAACTTTGCCAATATATGTTCCTGGTGCTCCTGGAACCTCAGTTTTGATTCCAATATACCAAAAGGAAACTCAGACCTTTTAGAGGGGAGCAACAGTCTAGGGTTTGGGGAGACTTACCCGCTTCCTCTGTGCTGATGGTAAGCTCCTTGCTGGGCTCACTGCGGCCAATCTTGTTGAAGGAATACATGCGAATGCTATAAACAGAGGCAGGGTGTAGGTCCACGATGTTTGCCTGGTTGATGGTGGGTGAGATGTTGCGGGTGGATTGCTTGAAGTCCCAGGAATCTAGAGGAGAAAAGCATACAAATGTCATGTCATTGGTCCCCATATAGAGGAGGTCACTGCTAGTAAAGCAATTAGCTCCAAATCTCTTTAAATTAAATCCCTGTACCAACCTCAAACATGAGAAGTTTTCAGTTTCCAAGGGGGGCAATTTGGAAGACTCTAGGAAAAGGGATAAGGAGAGCATTCTCTGAAAGGATCCTAACATCTGTGAACCTCAAGGAAGAATAAGGCATTCAAAGTATAGGAGGAAAATGCCAAGATGGAATGAGCAATATTGTTTTAAAGTAATTTAGGATACAAAAGACCTACTGATGATGACAATGTTGAGAACTGATTATTATATTGCCTTTAAATCCATTATCCCATTTGATCATCACACTTCTCCTATTAGGATGTTAGTACAAGTGTTATCTCCCTTTTATAGATGAAGAAACTGAGGCTCACAGAAATGAACTGACATGCTTAAGACAGAACTAGAGAGTATCGGAGTTGCATCTCAAAGGCAGAAATCATGACTTTAAGTCTAGTTGTTTTTTGCATTCTCCGATGTTGCCTTTGTAACAAGGATCTTTAATATGATGCAGAGCATGAAAAGAGGTCCAAACACAAGGTTTGCACAAAGTCCAGAATTCCAATTGAATGCTCAGGTGCCTATTTATTCTCTGAAATCTTGTCACACTAGATCCAAATCCTCTTTATCCTCTAAAACCCTATTCAATTCCCACCCCCCTCCTATTTGCCTTTTCTGATTACTCCAGCTCCCCTTAATCACTCTCCCCCTGGATTCCTAAGGCTCTTAGAATATGTCTTTCCTCCCTCCTTCCCCCATACACAGAAATTAGTACTCCATTATAGGATTGCCTTGGATTCATTCTGTCCTCTATGCCTTATCTTTCTAGCTAGATGGTAAGCTCTCTGAGCTCATCCTGTACTACTTCTGCATCCCCTAGCAAGGCTGGCCCCCTCGAAGGGATTCATAAAATGCTTGTGCATGGACTTGAGAGAAGGGACCTTCTGTGTATTTTTATTCTCTGGACTTTAAGCATTTGGTGTGGAGCCATGCTTCATGAGGATACAGTCACCACTTGTTGCCCACCTGCCCACCTCCCACTTTCTTGGCTATGGTTCCAGTCTCTCATCTGCCAATCACAGGGCAACAGGAAGCTCACAGGGAGCAACCTGTCAGTGCTGATTTTTGCCAAAAGTTTGCAGGTGAATTTGACCTCTTGTTCTGAAACCTTCTTTGATGTTGATGAGAAACAGCTCTCTTTAGCCTCCCCATTCCCAGTCTCTTCTTCTAATGTATCTAAGTCAGATTGGGGAACATCTGGCTGATGTTGAAACTTGATTAGGGCAGTGTTTTGACCCAGAGATGCAGAAATCACAGGGTGTGTTCTCTTTCCTTTTCTAGAGCCTCTCATGGCTCTCTGTGCAGCTCAGCTGGCATTGGCAAATATTGTGTCTTTTAATATTCCCTTTCATATGGGCCCAGCTAACTGAGATGAACATATTTCATTAAGGTTGTTCTTTCCCTTTCTTCATCAAAGGTCCTAGAATGCAGAACATTTTTAAAAAAGCCTCAAGAGGGAGGCTAGGGAGACATCATTGCCCTCAAGTCCATGGACGGCTCTGCTCATATGAGTTGTGCCAGCTTGATGTACTCACACTGGAGGAAAATGACTAGGACAAAAGTGGCATCTGTGCCAGTCGGCTGCCTGAGCTCTGGAAACAAATCTATTCTGCATCTCTGATTTTTTCTTTCCAGTGGGGCTTGGAGCCACATTATTACAATACTTCTCTGGTATATAGAGGATGGGATTAGCATCACAATCCCTACCTTCTAAAACTAGGTCTCAATACCCACTTCATCACACACCAATACAACTCACAACATCACACTAGCTCACGATGCCCAACAAAGCACATATAAGCAAAATTCATGATATACCGGTTCACAGCACCAACTATGACATACAACTCACTATGCACTGGCTCATAACAACAGTTTAGAGTACTCAACAAAATCACAACTCTGAATATATATTCTACAACATACTATAGCACAAACCAAGATAATGAAAAAGCAGCAACTAAAAACACTATGAACCCACACAAAAACAGCTCCACACATCTAGAACAGCAGCTACCAATAGAGCTCACACACAAGCTGATAGAACTGCAATCTGCTTTGCTGCAATAGCTGACTATATCATCAGGCAATATGGGGACTTGTAGGGACCCTAAAATATAGAACTTGCATTCTTTTCTTGGTAAACAAAGAACAAATTTGATGCTGTGTTTTACATTCAGCATAGGGCTATTAGACAGATTTGTATGGATGATGCTATTTATCATTCAGTGTTCATGTATTATTACTCTGCTGCCTGGGGCCAGGAGAAACCAGCATGAACCCATTGGCTTGGAAGGCCCAGACTTGGTTATTTCCTTAGGAAAATTAGTGAAAGGAGGGAGTGATATAAGGCTGACTGGGTACCACTGGGGCAATGGCAGAGATCTCAGGCAAAGGGCTCAGTCCTCAGAGTAAGCATGATGCAGTTCCCTTAGAGGACCTGAGCCTGAATACTGCTTATACTATTTATAATTTGTGTGACTTTGAAAAAGTCACTTTCTAACATTTCTAAGCCTAGGTTTCCATTCTTATAAAATTAGGGTAAAGGGATTATGAATTTCTAAGCTCCCTTCCCAGTTCTCAGCTAATGATCTTATGCTTCAAAATGGTCTAGAAGCAGTGGATTGGAGGTAAGAAAGTAAAGGAAAGAAAAGAGGAAACAAAAGAATTTTTAGGTTGGTTTTTAGAGCAGAGAGTTATTTTTGTTGACTTGTTTTTTTTTTCCCCAGGGGATAGATATATGGGGGTAAGGGGTCTAGGAGAAGCAGAGGATGAAGACTACTTAGATGAATGTCTTGTCAGATTAATGGGGGGGGGGGAATGGGACTGGGAGATATTTTAATGGGACTTCTTATGACCAGAGTGAGTTCATGGATTTTGGTGGAAGGCTGGATTCATTAGGTCAATAATAAGCAAGATTCCCGAAAACACACACACACACAAAGAAACATATATGTTTCTATTTGTGTATAGCAAGACACAGTGCTGCATGCATAAACCCATACCTTATTCAAGTATACACATATACACATATAATTGCATATTAAGTGATGAGAGCATAGAATGACAGAGCTGGAAGAGACTTTAGCTATCATATCAAAGTTTTTTCCTTTCATTTTATAGAGAAAGAAACTGAAGCCAAGAGAGACCAAGATGTTTGCCTAAGGTTGCACTCAAAGCTTGATATCAGTTCTAGGGTTTGGCTTCTTTGATGGTCCTTTGATTTGTCTGAATACTCAGGCTAATGCAATACCAATCTGAATGATATTGCACTTGATTACATATAGTTCTGGATTTTGTGTGTGTGTGTGTGTGTGTGTGTGTGTGTACATGAGATGGTCTCTATTGGTTTGTAAGTGTTCTAAAGGCAGCATTCTGCTTTCCATGCCTTTCCTATACACAAATCTAGTGCAAAGTTCAACAGCAATCAAAGTCACTTAATATACATTGTTGATTAACTCATATTCAATTACACACTCAGATATCAGTATCCTGGTCTCTGAAGGCCTATTCTATAGAGGCTGATGACCAGTTGTGTTCAAAGGAGTGTCAGCTCTAGCACACAGAATTTAAGTTTAGTCCTAAGGAAGTACTTTCTGAAAGTAAGGGTGGAAGACACAGAGATAGAGATTCTGGCATCAGAAATTAAAGGTCTTTAAAAAGGAGATGAACACTTTCTGTGTATTCTAAGTTCATTGGAGTTCCATGGGAAAGAAGGAGAACAGATTAAATGATTTCTGAATGTTCCCTCTAGCCTTGAAATCCAGTGATGTTTAAAGAAGCCAAGTCCATGGGGTGACTAGGTGGAGCAGTGGATAGAGCACTGGTCCTGGAGTCAGGAGTACCTGAGTTCAAATCCAGCCCCAGACACTTAATAATTACCTAGCTGTGTGGCCTTGGGCAAGCCACTTAAACCCATCACCTTGCAAAAAAACCTAAGGAAAAAAAAAGAAGCCAAGTACCTGCTGGGAAGTAAGCAGGCCTTACAGCATCTTTGTTCATCAAACCCCTCCACAGTACTGGGTCCTTTGTCTGGCTTAGGGAACTCCAATTTCAATTACCTTTAGTGATATTTATTAAATAGCTATGATATTCAAAGAGAGAGGGTATGTGAAGTAAAGGAAGAAGAGAGACCTGGGTTCAGGTTCTATTTCTGATTATAGGTTTAACATAGAGTTTGTGCTCAGCTGGCTAGATCGGGGGATGAGCATTGCTCCTGGCTCTTTCCCTAATTTTTTTTGGGGGGCATCCAGACCTCCTTTCATTTATGTAAGGAACATTTTGGATCAAAAAACTTCCTCCATTAATATTCTGTGATTTGTATTGTTACAGAATTGTGCAAGAGCTGAAGTGGTATAGGTGTAAACAGAGCATGCATGGAGAGCATATTAGCTTTATAACTTGGGATGAGTCATTTATCTCTCAAGAAATTCTATAAGATACTGGTGGAGAGAGTTTTCACTCTGGGAGTTCTTACTCCAATGAGATCACAGGTCTAGTCTCCTCCCCTCCCTCCTTGAACATTAGAATATTTAAAAAAGGGGCGGCTAGGTGGCGCAGTGGATGAAGCACTGGCCCTGGAGTCAGGAGTACCTGGGTTCAAATCCAGTCTTGGACGCTGTGTGGCCTTGGGCAAGCCACTTAACCCCATTTGCCTTGCAAAAAAAAAAGAATATTAAAAAAAACTGCTTATAAAGGTATT
The DNA here is from genome assembly GCF_037893015.1 of Macrotis lagotis. Classification (NCBI taxonomy): domain Eukaryota; kingdom Metazoa; phylum Chordata; class Mammalia; order Peramelemorphia; family Peramelidae; genus Macrotis; species Macrotis lagotis. The sequence goes on from NC_133658.1 coordinate 795,602,813, forward strand.
GTAGATATGAAGACAACAATGAAATGGTGCCTGCCTTCAAGGAGTTTTTTTCCTTCTGAGGTCAAACCCAACATGTATCCAGATAAGCAAGGAGGAACAAAGTAGTGACAACTGGGGAGATCAGAAAGGGTCTCCAGGAAGAAGTGGTACCTTGAAGGAAGATAAAATGAATAAATGAGATGCAGTAGTGAGAAAGAAGTAGATGATGGGGTTTTAAATAGATTTTAGATAAACTATTTTTCTGGGAGCTGTTTTGGTGAAAAAACTCAAAGACAAAACATTGTAAAATCAACTTTATGCATAAATAGGTCACAGTTCATCTGAAAAAGATATATCGGTCTTAGTACAATTCATCAGAATCAGCAGTTGTGGTGATATACCTCTAATTCCTGTTGCTGGGGAGACTGAGGCTGTGGATTGAATGAACATGGGAGTTCTGACTTGTAGTAGGCTAAGCTATTGAAAGTCTGCACCAAATCTGGCACTATCATGGAAAGCCCTGGGGATTGGGGGGTCACTACATTGCTCAAGGAGGGGAAAAGTGGCCCAGGTTGGAAAAGGGCAGATCAGTGCTTCCATGCCAATCAGTAGTAGAACTGGGCATCTTGAGTGCCCATTGTACTTCTAACCTGGGTGATATAGGTGATATAGGGAGATATAGGGAGATCCAGTCTCAAAAAAATTCACTTATGCTATATGACATCTAAGAAAATTATTGCAGTCTGAGGCTGCATTAAGGAGACATTATCATTAGGCATAATGGCAAGATGGTTACCCTATACATTGTCCTACATAGATCACATCTAGAGTACTGTGTTCAGTTCTGGATATCACAATTTAGCAAAGGGTTCTGATAAACTGGAGAGCATCCTGGAAAATACAATTAGGATGGTGAATGGCCTTGAGATCATGTCAGGTGAATGCATATCAATTAAAGAAAGTAGAAATGTTTAACCTGGAGAAAAGAAGACTAGGGAAAACATAATAGTTGTCTCTAAGGACTATCACATGGAAAAGGAATTCAATTTGTTCTAGTTGACCTAAATTAACAGTGAGATCAATGGAAAAAAATTAAAAAGAGACAAAGTTAGGACTGATATAAGGAAAAACATCTTAATAATCAGAAAAAATCTCCAAATGAAATGGACTCCATTTGATGATAATGGGTTTCCTACCCACTGAATATCTTCCAGCAAAAGTTTGCTTATTGGATGGCTATAGGAGGTGCTTTTGTTCGGGTACAGTGTAGAGGAATCAGTCTTTGGAATAATTTCCAGTGCAGTGATCCTGTGATGCTGTGGGTACATCCCAAGTTAAGAAAGTAGCTAATGGTCCTGTTTGGTTGGAATATGCAGAGTACATGGGGAAAAATATGAAGTCTAGAATGAAAAGTTGAAAACCAACTTTGGAAGCCTTTAGATGCTACGTTCATGAATTTGTACATTAAGCTAGAGTTAGTAAGGGGCCAATAAAGATTTCTGAGGTGGGTGGAGTGACATGACCATAACTCTGCATTAAGATTATTCTGACAGATGTGTAGAAGATAGACTCAAAAGGGGAAAGACTGGAACCTGGGAGAGCAATTAGGAATCTGTCGCACAGTCTAGGGAAGTGATGGCAAGGCTTTGTACTGTAATGGTCATAAATGGGATATAAGAGATGCTCTGGATGTAAAAGTGACAAGACTAAACACCTGATTCATTTATGGGAGGACAAGGGAGAGGGAATGTTCTAAGATAACTCAGAAGTTCTAAACATGTGTGACTGAAAGGATGGTAGAGCTCTAAAAAGTAACAGGGAAGATTGGAGAAGAGGCAGGTTTTGGAGGTGGGAGATAAATTTCATTTCTGAACTGCGGAGTTTCAGATATTGCCAGGAGAGAGATTAGTGTTGGACATAAAGATCTGAGAATAATCTGTGTAGAGATGATAATTGGACCCAAATGAACTTCTAAGATCACTAAAAAGAGAGAACATAGATAGAAAAGAGGACCAGAACAAGAGGTTTCCTATTAGAAGTGAGAAATGTTTCTTAGTTGATGATCATGGTTAGTAGGTCAGAGATAACCCAAAAATGGTTACTAAAGAGTAGTGGTCAAATACGTAGCAGGAAAACAAGGATATTGCAATATCATGGTAACTCATGGCAGGGGACAGTGATTGGGAAGAACTAGGATGGTTAGAAAAATTGTCAGAGATTAAATGAAGTGAGAAATGAGAAAAGGAATTACGAGGTTGACATTGTTGATATCCTTGAAGGCAAAATTTCATATGAAAATGGGATCTTTGCCTAAAAAACTATCCAAGGGGAAGCTTCTTGAAGGCAGAAGGTCTGAACAGCATTAACTCACATTTTCACAGTATTTTCAGTTTTACCAAGCATTATCCGCTTGTTTCCTGTCTTATTCTTCTCTCTTCCCTAGCACAGTGTAGTAATTGAAATTTATTTAGTACCTGACAGTTTATAAAACATTTTCCTTATGATAATCCTATAAGGTAGGTAATGTGAATATGATTGGCTCATTTAATAGATGAGGAAAATGAGACTCAGAGACATTGATCAATTTTCCTGTAGTGGCACAGCTAGTAAGTGTTGGTGCTAGGACTTAAACTGCCTCTGAGTATGATATTCTTTCATTAAAATATGCCATTTGCTTGATATTTCTTGTTTCTCTATCATTTTTATTGCCATTCAGTCATTTCAGTTGTGTCTGACTTTTCATGATACCATTTGAGTTTGTTTTGGCAAAGATATTGGAACGATACTTTCCATTTCTTTCTTCAATTCATTTTACAGATGAGAAAACTGAGGCAAACAGAGTCAAGTGACTTATGCAGGGTCACACATCTAGTAAGTGTCTGAGATCAGACTTGAAATCAAGAAGATAAGTCCTCCTGACTCCAGGCCCAACATTGTCATAATCATTTCTAAATATACCCCTACCCACCTTAGCACCTTCCCTTGAAACAAAGAAAAAACATTAAGAGAATCAAAAGAACTATCCAAACTCATTTGACAACAGACCAATCAAAAAGTCCCTATAACCAAAGAAGGGAAGTATATTTCTTTTTTTTTTTTTAAAGGTTTTTGCAAGGCAAATAGGGGTTAAGTGGCTTGCCCAAAGCCACACAGCTAGGTAATTATTAAGTGTCTGAGACCACATTTGAACCCAGGTACTCCTGACTCCAGGGCCGGTGCTTTATCCACTACACCACCTAGCTGCCCGGGAAGTATATTTCTGATCTTTTTTTTTTCTAAGAAAAATCATTATAATTACATAGCATTCTGCTTTATTTGATCATTCTTTTCATTTCCAGTGTGTATTATTTTACCTGCTATTCATTAAAAAAATAGAATTTTTTTAAGGTTTACACAACTAAACACACACAACACACACACACACACACACACACACAATCTCATTTAGTCCTCATATGAACCTTGTGATGTAGGTACTATTATTATCCTCATTTTACAGATGAAGAAAGTGAGGCAATCAGAGATTAAGTGACTTGTCCAGATTTCCATTATTCTGTCTACATCCACTAGCTCATTTAAACATACATCAATATCATTCTGTATTAGTTCAAATGTCTTTCCTGAATTTCTGAATTTCTCATATTTTTCATGTCTCATGATACAATAATATTCTATTATATTTATATAAAACAGTTTTTTTAGCCATTCCCTAATGGATCGATCTTTACTTTGTTTCTGGTTGTTTACTACTATAGAAATTGCTTTTGGTTTTTTTACCCTTTTCTAGCCTGGGGAAGAAGGGGTGGGAGAGAGAACTTGGAAATGAAAATAAAATAAAATAAAAAATTGTTTAAATATTTCAATATATATCATAGGCCTGCTTTGAGTGCGATTCTGTATGGGATATATATTTTTTCTGTATTGGACCTTCTCCCCAGCACTGGAATCTTGAGGTCAAAGGGGTATAAACAGTTCATTCCCAATGAAGTTCTTTTAAAGGTTTTTGCAAGGCAAATGGGGTTAAGTGGCTTGCCCAAGGCCACACAACTAGGTAATTATTAAGTGTCTGAGGTCGGATTTGAACTCAGGTACTCCTGACTTCAGGACCAGTGCTCTATCCACTGTGCCACCTAGCCGCCCCCACAATAAACTTCTAATGAACATTAATCAACTTGAATGAAATGGAACTGAATTAAACTGCCATCATCTTCACCATCTTCCTCTCATTCATGATTCTTTCTAGAGTCTCAGGGGTGATCTCTTCTCAACCCAACTGAGTCATGCCTCAAGGAGCCTCCACAGACTTGGTCACAGGTAGTAGGAAAACAATCATGGTAGTAGAAGGCATGAGGTGTTTTATTGAGCAAAGGGGAGAAAATGTCTTGTGACAGCCTAGGTATCCCCTGGATAAGAGTGCCCAAATGTGAGTGAAGATCCTGCCACCTCAAATCAGCATGGAGAGGAGACTGAAAGTGCATTGCCATATGGAAATGTCAGTCTAGATCTCATATCCCTGTCCTGCCTACCTTGGATTGTTCCCAACCTCACCAAGCACAAATACACTTCTTTCCAGTTTTCTTGCTACAACTCTAGTAAGGTTTTTTATCTTGTACCTAGAATATTTCAAGCATCTTACAACTGGTCTCCAATTTCTCCTCCTCCTATCTATCCTGTACAGTATGGCCAAATAAGTTTTCCTTATACAACATGCTGATGGTATCATTGCGTTCTTCAAAACATTTAATGACTCCCAAATGCCTAATGAAAATGTCCAAATCCCTTAGTATGACATTTAAGACATTCCATCTGACCCCATCTCACTTTTTGAGCTCATCTCTCATCATCTGGTTTGCTTCATCTTGAGCATGTATCAAGATTTCTTAGCTTTGAAGCTTTGTTCATCCTCACCTGAAATTCCCTTTCTTCCTACCTTCTATCTTTATGATTTTATATGATTTTACTATTTTATCCTTTTCTCCAACCTAATATGCCCATATCCTTTAACTGAGTATTGTATTGGTTGGCTTCCAATGTTCCTTTAGAAACAGTGGAGTGGAGTGGGTGGAACCTGTGTTCAAATCCCACCTCAGGTGACTTGCTAACTGTTGTGTCACTGGGAAAGTTTCCTTACTTGGGGTTCTTTCCAGTTCTCAATCTATGATCCGCTGATCCCTCACCATCCTGGTCATACTCCTCTGAATATACTCATTGTCATCAATATCTTTCCTAAAATGTTCCCAGAAGGGAATAAAATACTGATGGGTCAGAGTTCAACAGGTCTTGGACTCTTCCTCTATTTTTGGTTCCATGTTCTCTCTCTCCATGTCCCACTCCAGTCTTTCCAGTAAACATTGACGTCTTTTTCAGGATTTCACCAATCCTTTATTCTCCTCCCTTCCAAAAGGACTTCAGGCTAGCCAGACAGCTTTATGACTCATCTGGCTAAAGGGGGGAACTCACCCAAAGGGAGCAGGCAAATTGCCTACTAATCAGACAGTTCGATTTGACTTTGTCTTCAGGGTCAAACAAAGGAGACTTGTCTATCTGCCACAAAGTTGAGTTAAAAAACTCACTGAATGAAACTGAAGTCCCCCTTTCCTCATTCAGGTCACCAAACCCAGAAATAATTTTAAAAGAACAATACTTTTCCCAATCTTCCTTTGATTTGGAATAGTGATAGCCCTACCTATAATGTGTATAAAGCAACAGGAATCTTGGGATTTGTTTTATTGGCACTCATTCCAGATGGATGTCAAGAGAGGGAAATTCCCATCCCTCAGTCACCTAGCCCCACCAACACACACACACACATACACACATCTATACACACACACACACACACACACACACACACACACACACACACACACACAGAGCTGGCAGGTACTTACCAGATTTGTTTTTATATTCAATGTCAAAGCCCGTGATGATGCTGTTCCCATCAAATCTTTGAGTCCAGCGCAGGTTCATGCTTCGGGCCTTTACTTCCCGGATCTCTAGCTCAGGAGGGTCTGGGGGCTCTGGGATTTTTGCGTGTAGGGAAAAAGTAGAAGGAAAGACAGTGTCATTAGTATGATACTTTCCTCTCACCCTCACCCTTTTATTTAATATGATGCTTTTCTCTCACTCTCACTCTTTTTGACCCTCTTTAACTCTCCTGCCCTGGGGAGGGATTGGACATCCCTAGTTTGGTCAGTTTGGACTTCAGTCTTTTGCAGGGGTCTGAGTGAGGGATCTAGTCATTGTAGCCTGAGAATTGATTTAAAATTCCACTTGTGACCTCATTCTCATTTTCTCCTCGATTTTGGGGAAGGCTTGGGTTAAGTTTCCTAGAGATCTCCAGAATCAAGATTCTTCTCCAATGGATAATATCCTCTGGGTACTGCCAAGAAGAGATCCATCCAAAGGACCTATCTTTTACTAGCTTTATATTCCCTTTTTATCTTTGTCTTCCAAAGAGGCAACAGGAAGGTTCTAGTTCCATTCAGTCCTATTTATACATTTTTGAAATGGGCCAGTGGGTATAGTTTAGACTAGATTCATCATCAACTTTTGCCAAACTAGCCTGGAGTTGATGTGTACCTCTGACCCCCCACCCTCAGAGGATCAATAAAAAAGGATATTCATCAAATGCCTTTATGATTCCCTTACATTCCACTCCCCCTATCTATGTCTGGTGCCCACCCTTTCCCACTTTGAGCTAGTATAAGGGATTGCCCTTGCTGAGGTTGAGGGCTGGGAAGGTAGAGAGGATACCTTGCACAGTGAGTTGGATCAGACCCCGATCTTCCCCATAGGAGTTGATGGCATGGCAACTGAAGAACACAGAGTCCCCACGGTCAGCCGGCTTCAGCTTTGATAATGACAGGGCAAGGAGGAGGAAGGCAAACAAGCAAGGCACTTCAGAAAAGTACAGTTTCTGGGGTGGGGTGGGGACTTCATGTTTTTTTTCCCCCTATGTTTCCTCCTCATGTCACCTCAGATCCATGGATATGGCAGACTGATTCTATTTCCCATTACTTGCTCCCAAACAAGTCTGGGAGAGTGGAAAGAGTGATAGATTTGAATCAGCTGACTTTAGATAATATTCTCTCCACACCAGCTGTGTGACTGGGTAAATCACTAAGATCCTTTATATTTCCATTTCCTCATCTGTAATGAGAAGGATGTGGACCAGATAACCTATAAAGTCTCTTCTGCCTCTAAGACTGTGAGCCTATGATCCTAATAAGCTGGAGACATAAAAATGAACATAGGGAAAGGGGTCAGGAAATGCGATTTTCTACCCAAGAAGAAATGCCATTTTTAATCCAAGAGTGGGGGACACTAGAGCTGTGTCACTAAGAGAACAGGGCTCCAGAGACCTATAGATAGTGGAAATGACAAAAAGCAGTAGACAGATTAGTCATGAGGATGCTGGAGGGCCTCCTAGGAAAAGGAAGTTTTTGGAGTGAAAACAGGGAGGGTCTGATAGTTCTAATTATAGAGAGACCTGTGGTGTTCCAAGCATGGAGTTAGGCTATAGCATTCTAAGTACTCGGGGAAATGCCATGGAATTCTAAAAATGCTGTCAACAGAGGCCTCCAGGAAAGGAGATGTGATATTCTGAGAATAAAGAGGTTTCAAAATCTGAGAAAACAACTTAGACTGATTCCAGGGACAGAGAGGAAGGTGGGGTGTGGGTAGAATCTATTGCTTGTACTGGATTGAGAAGGCTCCAATTTTCATGTCAGTAGTCAAGGTTATCTTGGATGAGGGAACCCAATCACTGCCAAATTTAAGCAACTGTACTGCAGGGAAAAGGAGTGAAGGCCAGGTGACTTTGTCATATAACTTCACTGTGATGGAAAGACTGAGAGATGGAGGAAACTAGTTCTTCCAAGCAGGTCATGACATAGTCCTAGTTTCTAGGTCTATAGTCAGCATGCTTCTGTGCTAGTTTTCTTGCCGATTTGCTTTAATGTGACCTCCCACTGAATGGCAATCTTTCACTCTATTGAGAAGTTTCACATTGGAGAGATGGAAGCTGGGCAAATAGGTTGCTTTACCCTTTCTAGGTCAGGGAGATTAGTGGGATAATTCCTCATCTTTCCCCCTTTCCACCCCCTTCCATCTCTCCAATGCCAATTCAGTCAAGGTCTCTCTGGAAAATAATTCTGAAGAAAAACCTGTTGGGTTAAGTTTGAAAGTTGATAACATTAGTCCCTAGGAATTTACCCAAAAGGAACACAGGCCTAGACCTTCACATGCTTTCTGCCTATCCTGAAGATATTTGAAAAAGTTAATGAATTTAACTGAAGGGAACTTTGGGAGTTTGGGTATGGGTGCCAAGGTGGGCAGACAGTTACTTACCTTAAGAGTTGATATGACCTCATCACCATTGTCCTTGGTGGTGATGGCATATCTCATGACTCGGTCTGGGTCAATGACTGTGTCCCCCTTCTCCCAACGGATGATGATAGGACGTTCCCCTCTTGCAGTGCAGTTCAGTTCTTTTGTGTGCCCCTTGATAGCAATGGTAGTGTTAGGGTGTGAGGTGATCATGGCAGGTACTGGAGAGAGAAGGAAAAGGAGAGTCAGAAATAAATATGGGGCAACTCCAGGACCTAGGATAGGGGATCTTGGCAGGAAAGCAAGACTGACTTTCCTTCTTTGCCTTCAGCTGTTCTCTCCTCATCTGAATGATCAGGGTTTCAGATAGCTCACAAATGACAACAGGGAAATGCATTCCCCCTTCTCCATCATCCTCAGCTTGCCATTCTGACCTTTAGTATAACAGTACCATGTGCATGAGATGAAAACCAAGCTCACTCTCCAAGTATAACCAGCTAAGTTGACTGACAAACTTGCCAGGCCCAAGAAAGCAAAAAGGGGCAAGTATGTAGTGGAAGAAGACTTATCTGTTGAGGTGAGGTAGCTGGGATATGTTCCCATTAGTTTCCCTGGTCAACCCGACCTTGCTTATTAGTCTGGAAGAGCCAGGGTCAAGGACACAGGACCCTGGGAATTCTGTCTCAGCTCCCACAGGAAAGTTATTGTAGCAGGTTGAAAGGTACTGATGAGCTCTGTATGGTTTCACAGGAGTGAAATCTGGGTAAGGCCAGGTGACTCAAGGAATTCTCTGACTGTAGCACAAACCCCCTTCTTTTCTGACCTTGCTTGCATTTGCATATCTTCCTCAGGATTCATTACTGTGGGAATGGTCTAGGGATGTGAGTGCTGTTTATGTATTCATAAGAAATCAGGGGCCCTTATCCATGGGCTCTACCTATGGGATCTAACCAAAAGGCTCCACTTGTCTGTGTTTATTTGTGGGTTATAGGAAGGATTCAGGATGAATAAAGGCTTTATCAAATTCAATATTCTCATTTTACATATGGGGAAACTGAGGCTCAGAGAAGTTTAATGATGTGAACAATATCACATAGCTACTACTTAGTAAGTAGTAGATTCAGGATATGTTTCTATTATATAAATCCCACTTCTCTTCCTTCATCAGGATGTAGTCTTCAAAAACCTTTTGTCTATTCTGACCCTCTTTAGGCAAAGTGACCTAACCCATTCCAAATAGTCAAGAAATCCCCAGAGAACATCCTTTACACAACATTGCCAGGGGCAGCTCTACCCCTTAGCTGTGACTCCGTTTGAACTTTGGGAATCCAGGCCCTTTCTCGAACTATCCCTTTTCTCTATTAGAACCTCTTCTTAGGGTATGGAAAGCTTAAGCTAAATGAAATATAAACAATTGATTAAGTTCTTAATAAACCTTAAAATATTATCTATGTAAGCCTTTTCTGGGGGGGAGGGGGGTTGATAACATTGATGTAAGGAATGCTCTCTCTCTCTCATATAGACCAACATTTGTGAAACAATTTAATATGTTCTTAGAGTTGTCTAGGTTAAATGACTTTCCCTGTGCCAGGATTTGTGGAAGGTTAAGAGGCAATGCTTGAATTCAGTACTCCCTGAACTCTGAAGTCTCTTTTCTCTGCTGCTTCTCGAATGTGAATTGCCATTATTAGCGATATCTTATGCTCAGCTTTAAAAATGTTGTCTTTGGAACATTTGCATTTTAGGGAAGACTAAACATAAGTCAGCTGTGATGATGGCATTTCAGGCTGCTCAGCCTGTGGGTGGGCCAAGTGTGTTTTTGTTTTTTGTTTTTTGATAGAGAGGCCTTCTTGGCTTCCCTGAAATCACCAGAGGCAGCTCTGCCACAGTGGACCCAGACGTTAGGTCTCTCTGCCAGTGTGGTAGGATCTCAGCACATTCCCCAGTCCCGGATCATCAAATAATGAAGCAGATAAATTTTATAATGCGCAGCATTACACCAGGATATACAATAAAATGCGAAAGACAAATAACTAGGTGCAAGTTATAATGAAGAAAAAGCCTGCAGTCAGAGACATGCGAGTATGAATTATTGACTAAGGTTTTACACTCTCAAGGATGTGAGGAGGAATATTTTTCCATCAAAGATTTGCATAATTCACTCGTATAAACCTGGGTGGAATATAGAGTATGATTTTACATCAACAAGTCAGGCTTTGCATTGCAGATGCCCTCCATGTTCTAGGGGAGGTTTGGAATAGGAGGGTGGAGGGAGGAGCTGGACTTGTTTCTTCTGTCCTCCTGGAGAGCAGATCAGAGGGACTGGGGTCCGGGGTTCAGGACCACGGAGAAGACCTGAGGCTTAGGTCCGGGAGGGTTGGTTTCAACTGAGAGGTGGCAAGAATCATACTCAGACTTGAAAGTCCTAAAGGGATGGGGGTCAGGATTCAAGTGAGTGAGTGAGTAGGGGGCAGAAGATCAAAGGTTAATGCTAACTAATCATGAGACAGTGCATCCCAGGAGAAGAGCAAGGAAGATGTTTACTGGGAAGCCAGCTCTGTGACTGGGATGTTGCTGCTCTTGCCCTTAGGAAGTCACGTCTGTGATTTGTCTGACTAACTATACAGAAAGGGAGGCAGGCATATAGACTGACAGGAAAGATGGAACAATCCTATCTCTATATCCAAAGCCTGTGGATTTTATTCTCTCCCTTTGTCTCATTTTACTTTCATTCCTTCTGGTTGGGGATGGGGGGGTGGAGAGTAGGGGCGGAAAACACTGAACAGAGGAAGGGAACTGGATTGGCATGGGTGGGGGAAAGAATGATTCTTTGGGGAAAAGGGAGAAAAGGAAGGAAAATATAGGAAACTAGAGGATGGGAGGGAGGAGGCGGTGATCACAACAATAAAAAAAAGTCTCGTGTTTAAGTATTTTAAAAGATGGAGATGTTTAAGTCATGCTGCTCTTTAGAGAAGCTAGAAACTGAGTGGTTACAAGCTCTGGTATCACTAAAATATGGCCCAGACCCACTTCAAAGTCATCTGGCTATAGGGAGATTTATAAGGCAAAGGATCAAGTTACAGGAACAAGAACCTGCCAGGGCAGGTGGTAGAGGGGGCAGGAGGGAATATATGTTATTGAGTATCATGGCAGAGAGGGAGGGCTAGAATTGTAGTTGGGTGGCTTCAGGGATCCTGATTACTTCTGGAGAACAAGGGGATTATATCATTCCATCTAGAACAGCTTCTAGATAACCTCTTTCAGAAAAGTCACCCATGAAAAAAATTACAGCAAAAGAAAAAACGTCTAAACCTTTAGAGATTGCTGCTTCTGAGTCTCTACAGAAATACTGTAGGATATGGATGGGGGAGCCACTTTCCCCTATTTAATTTGTAGCTAATTATATCCAGCTGCTTCTCACTTACCTTCAGAAAGGGCAGCCTTCCATCCCTCCCCATTCTGGCTCCCCTCAATTTTCTTCAGTGCATGTCAGCAGAAGAGTTAGCCAACATGGGGACCTTCTGTTTTCATACTCAGGGGCAGGCTGGGCCCTAGGGGCAGGTGAGGGGCATCAAACCAAATGCATTGACTCAATGTGATGAGTGGGTTTCCCTGAGAATGCCCATCTTGTAGCAATGCTCAGGAGAGAGCAAGCCCAGGAGGAGAACCCTGCCTGAGGGGGTTCATAGCCTGGGCACCATAGCGTGAAGGACAGACGGGTAGGCAGACTGGCAGGGAGAGAGAAGCTAAAGCTAGAGCAGAAAGCCCCTGCTCAGGAGAACTTTGGCTCTGCCTCTGCCTTCTGTCCCCTTCCCCAGGGCTGTGGGAACAAATATGAATCTAGTGTCAAGAATACAGATTATGGGTTATAGTAGATTAACAGAGCCACAAAAGCATCAGCTAGCATATACAAAAATTGGGAAAGGGCCATTCCATCTGGTTCATAAGAATCTGAATCACCGACCCTTATCCCTTGAAGGATGCTGAACCATATTATCTGTTTAACCTGGGGCAGGTCATTCTCTGATTCATTTGTAAAATGAGTATATTGTATTGGATAGATCCTAAGGGCTTAGCTCTATCTTAAAAATCTGTAATCTAGAAGTATGTAGAAGTTCTTGAACTTCCTTGGTTCACAGTTTCATTTATTACTGTGGCATACAACCAGAGTTAGAGACTTATTGCTACTCCCCTCAAGAGGATTCACATTTTAATAGGACTTTAAGGAAAGTTAAATCAGCACTGCAGTTAGAGTTTGGAAGACCTGAGTGCAAATCCTGTCTGTCACTTAGAAGCTGTGTTGACCTTGGGCAACTCTTTTGCCCCTGTCTCAGTTTCCTCATTCCTCATTCAATGGGAATAACAACTATCTCATAGTGTTGTTGTGGAAATCAAATAGATAATATATGTAGAGTTCTTTGTAAACCTTAAGGCACTATATAAATGTCAATTATCATTATCAGTTCTCAGTGGAGGAATCAGTGGAGGAGTAATTTTTTTTAGTGGTGGTCATAGGCAGCCTGATCCTGCAATAGTATTATGTTCAGGATAGGATTTTTTTATGCTTTTTGAACATAAAATGACTTAGAACTGGGCAATGGTCAATTCCTGAACCCTTCTCACTCCCTGCTCAAAACAGTAAACCCCCTTCTTTCCTAACCGAATGCAGGGTTTTTTTTTTGCCTACAAAATACAGGGAAGAATTCCAAATTTCTCACTCTTCTCTACTTCAAATTCTTGGGACTAGGGATGATCTTCCCAAGTTAGGGGAACAGGCCACTCAGTTGGTACAGTGTTGGATTTGGAGTCAGGAAGATCCAGGTTCCTAAGCTGCTTCAGGTAACTTGCTATCTGTGGCCTTAGGCTAATCACTTATTTTCTCTTAGCTTCCATTTCCTCATCTATAAAATGGAAATAATAACAATATCCGTCTCCTAGGATTGTGAGGAGAAAATGAGAAAATATGTTAAATGTTTTGTAAAACTTAAAGCAGTACCCATAAATGTTTATTATTATTATAACTAATAATAAGAATAATAATTATTAATATTAATATTATTTATATATAAAGAAACTCAGCTGGGTCAGGGGCCTTGGTTTAACTGGCTTATATCCCTAATGAGAGCAACCCAAGAAACTGCATCATTCCACACTATTATTAATGCTTCAATCCATACTAAGTCTAAAAAACCTAGCCCAAAGAGCTCTGCTCTCGTGGACACACATAGATATTTATACTAGTTATACTTACAATAGGTCATGGAGAGTCATACATTGTCAATCCTCAGAGTTCTAGAGTTCTACACACACACACACACACACACACACACACACACACTCATACAAAGAGTATCTATTCAGAACCACACAGAGTCAAACATGATTATGCACCTACACCACAGCGGCATACATAAGCCCCAACAGCCCCCTTTTCTGCTCCCTTCCTCCTCTCACCCACTAGTAGTTAATCTGGATTTAGAAGACTGCATCTGGTCATTACCAAGAAGGAACCATTACTTATGTCCATACAGTAAGCAGCCTCTTTTAGAAAGGCCCCCTTCTGGTGGTTTGGGTACGGGCAGCACAGTTTTGTGTGTGTGGGGTGGGGGTGGGGGGGGTTGGTGCTGCGGGTCTTGGGAAATAGAGGCCTTGGTGGGAGGGTAGGGACAAACTTCCAGGCTGGCAAGGGAAAGGGAAGAAATGTAATGCATAAACAAACAGAGAGGCTGAGTCCTGCAGTAATGTATGGTAATGACAGTCACAAAAGCAACACACTGCTCTAATAGGACACAGGAGGCTTTAATGAGATACAACTTCCCTGCTTTCTGTGGCAATGTAATTCAATTAACAGCGAAGGAAACTTCATTTTTTTTTTAAGGGTGTTGGTGGTGGGAGAGACAACTGTCTGGGGAGCTTATATGAAAGGCAGGAAGATTTTGGGACTAGGAAGGAGTTAGGGACAAGGGGATCAGGATTGGTCATTTCTAAGCCTTCCCAACAGCAGTCTTTCACTACCCCACAACACCAAGGGACCCATTTTACACATGAAGAAACTGAGGTGGGGCAAATGAGTTGCCCAGTGTCACATAGCTTGTGAGCCACTGAAACAGGATTATGCAAACATACAGGGAGAAAGGATATGGGCGGTGGTAGTGATGATGGAATAGTCTAAGGAAGTGAATGAAAAGCCAGCTTCCAAGTACCTTCAAATCACTGGGGTGTGATCAGCATAATAGGAAAGGGGCCCTGAGATCTGCATGGAATTTGCTCTTGTTCCAAATCCCGCCTGATCAAGAAAAGGCATGATGAGGAACAGAACATAGGTTAGGAACAAGGGCTGACTTTTTTTTTTCAGCTTGATTCTGCCTTGGGTAAGTCCCTTTGTTTCCTAGGGCTGTGTTCTCCCTTGTAAAGGAATCTCTGTGTTGTCTTTTCCTGCTCATCTGGGAGATAGGGCTTCTAACCCACCATGGGCTTAGGGAATAGGAGCAAGATGGTGTGTAGGTTCTCCTAAGGAATGCGGGACTTCATAGCAACATAGAATGTGAATTGACAGAGATATCAGAGGTCACTTAATAATAATAAGTCACATTTGTATAGGGTTTACAGAGAGCTTTCCTCACAATGACCTCTCTCTGGACTTCAGTTTTCTCATCTATAAATTGAAACTGTTGGACTGGGTGATCTCTAAGGTCCATCTGAGCTGCAAATCTGTTTTCCTCTGAAATCAGTTAGATGGTGTAAACCATTTTACAGATGAGGAAATTGAGGTCCAGAGGGTTAAAGTGACTTGTTTAAAGTCACTCAGTAAATTGCAAAGGCAGTATTTACACCCAACTTGCTTCAGGGCAACCCACCACTCATGCCCCTGTAACCACACTGCTTACTTGGCTCACTCAACCTGAATCTCCTCTATTTCATGCTCTGGTAAGTGGTCAACTAGCTTCTGATCAAAGACCCCTAGTGATGATGAACTCAATCCCTTTTGGGGCAAGCCATGTCACTTTTGGACAGCTCTAATAAGAAGTAAGTTCTTCCTTATATGGAGGTAGAATCTGCCTCTCTGTAACTTGCATCTCTCTGGCAGAAATCAATCATGGAATAAGACTAATATCTTTTCTCAGTGGAAGTCCTTAAAGCATTTGAAGACAGAGATCCCAAATCTCAATTAGTCTAGTTTCTCCACTCAGGAAGCACCCTACTTTTCCCCACTCTCCTCTTCCCTAAGTCTAGTAATCAGTATTCAGTTCCATGATTAGAAGGCATTTAAAATAAAAGTAATGGTGATAATGCACATAAATATAGTATTTTAGAATTTGCAAAGGAACCTAAATACATTATCCCATTTAGTCTTCAAAACAAAGCAGTGGAGTAGTAACTATTCTTATCTCCATTTCATGGATGAAGAAACTGAGGCAAAGAGAGGCTTTGTGACTTGTCCCAGGTCAATTCAACTAGTAATTATCTAAGGGAGGATTTAGACATGATTTTCATGACTCTGAGCTTAGCTCTCTATGCATGATGCTATCCTTCTTAAATTTAAAATTGTTTTCAACTGATAGTTATGAAGAAAACCTCTTTTCCCCTCTAAAGGTCCATACTTGCAAGGATACTCAATTGAGACCCTGTGGTCATCCTGGCAAAATAACTGCCCCGGGGCTCCTGTCTTCAAGCATTCACCTCTTAGAAAGCCTCAATTCCTTCAAGATTCAGATCAAATATCTCCTTATATAAGAAGACTTTCTTGGTCCTTCCTTACCAAGGCTATTCATATCTATGTTGTATGTAGCTTTAGCATGTTTCCTAGTTATTCATCTACATATGTGCTGTCTCTCCCATTAGAATGGAAGCTTCCTGAAGACATGGACTTTTTGCCATTTCCTTGTATCTAGCTATTAATACTATGCTTGGTGTAGTGATGCTAAATGAATGTTTGATGATTGATCGATCAATTGATTGGCTTACTCCTTCCTCTGTACCTGGTAATGGAGAGGGCAGCGGTAACATGTTTCAATACAGGGCTTCTATATCTTCCTTGATGTCTGAGAAAAGGCAAATGCAGAGACAGGAATAAACAAGTGCATCTATATAGCTTTTGGCTCATACCTAGGGTCAGGAATGATATATGTCTCCCCAGTCTCTGGTTCTAGTGTCAATAGTCCACCAACTTTGGCTAGTATCAAGAGGACAACTGAAGGCCCCCATCACTTTATTTCCCTCCCTGAAACAATGGTGAAATCATTCCTTTAGGATAAAATACCATATTTCTCTCTCTCTACAACAACAAAGAAAGAGAGAGACATAGGCCCAAGGAGCCATGTGGTCATAGGTGCAGGCCATTGTTGTTCCATCCTTTAAGGAATTGTGAAATTGTGGGAAGTTTTCCCAGAGGTCTTTGTCTCAATGCCCATTCATCTCTTCTTCTACCTATCCTGAAATCTGTTTTTTCACTTCTCCACTGGAGAAGAGAGTAGAGAGGAGAGTGATGGGTAGGGGCAGGGAGTTGCTGTTAGAGAGGAACAATTTTTTCCCCTTGATCTGGGGGGCTGTCCCTAGGGGAGCAAGCAGAGGGGCGAAGAAATCAATTTCAGTAACAAGATAGTTGTCAGAATCCGATGTAACCTGTTCCCATCTGTGAAATTGCTCTCTGGCTGGCTCCTGTCACTGAGGACAAAGGCACTGCCCAGGAAAGATGCTATTTACATTTTAATTTGATGGCAGGAGGAAGATAGAATTTTAAAGCACCACACACCACACTGGTCCACTCCACTCACCCCTAGGGAAGCAATGGACTTTCCATTACCCTCCAGAGATAGGAGAGATGGCCACTCGGAGGCTGTCGACTGTCAACTTCTTGATTTTTTTCTTGGCTTCTATAGCACAAAACTCTACCATCTCTAATAGAAACTCCTTAGCCTTGTCTTTAAGACCTTCCTCCAACAACTGATCCCCTTCCCTTCCCCCATCATGTGACTAGTCTGCATCCTGGGCCATTGCCAGTCATCTTGACTTTTGTCTTGCCACAGGACTTTGATGCCTCACTTAAATCCAAATTACCCACAAGTAAAGTCATCACCCTCATGATGTCTTTGATCATCTTGGAGAATGAAGGATGATGGGGCAGCTAGGTGGCGTGGTAGATAGAGCACTGGGCCTGGAGTCAGGAGTACCTGAGTTCAAATCCGGCCTCAGACACTTAATAATTACCTAGCTATGTGGCCTTGGGCAAGCCACTTACCCCATTGCCTTCCAAAAATCTAAAAAAAAAAAAAGAGAGAATGAAGGATAATTAATAACAGCAACAGGGGATGTCTCACTCTGCTCCAGCTCAATTCATCGACTGTTCTTATGCTCTCTGCTATTTTATTCTTCTTATACTTGGGCAAAACAATAATGAACAAGGAAGATACAATGCCCATCTTCCTTATCTCCATATACTCTCTACTGCATCTTCACTTCATCTAAGGAAATTCCTTGATCAACCCTTTTTAATTCTGAATCACTCATTGCTCTCTATGTCTTCCTATATGCTCCATTTTTCATTGTTATCTTGTTATCATTTATATGTTACTTGGTAAGCCTTGAAAAAGTATGCATATATATATATATATATCTATATATATATGTATATCTCATCTTCCTCATGGATCTGGGGCTAGATTTGATTTATATGCCAGCATATATACATGTGTATAAGCATAAATATTTTATGCATGTTCAAGATGTGCAATGTGTGCACATAATATGTATATATATATGAAAAAAAATATATATATGCCTTATTCCCCACAGGGTTGGGTCATATTTGATAACAAAGGTGTATTCTTTGTACAGCATGTGTGTCCATCTGTATGTAAGCATGTATACATATTTTACCTTTCCCTATTATGCTTAGCACAGTCTGGGCAAAGAAAGCTACCAATGCCTGGGTCCATTGGGGTCTCCAGGAAGCCTACAAGAGCCTCAGGACTCAGATGGCTCTACTGTACTTTGTATCACTTGACTAATTCCTCCCCGGGAAGAGTGTGGAAAGCCATTCCTAGAAGCTTATTAACTAACTTCTCTGGAACCTGCCATCATCACATACAAACAAGTATCTGCCCCTTTCCTTCAGGAGAGGATGCCTCAATGGGAAAGAGTAGAAAAAGAAATAGCTAAGTATCACAACAAAAATAATAGCAAAGTGTCTTTTGCTTTCCACAAGTAAATTCACCCCCACTGTTTCCCCATCCTCATGACAAACCTGCAATTCAGAGAAAGCAGATATTTGGATATCCAATTGAAAGAGGAGACCAAAGGTCTGAGAGGTGAAGCATTTCAAAAATATTGTAAAGGAATAGAAGAGGCCAGGACTAGATCATAGGTCATTTGGTTCCCTTCTTAGCTGCCTGAGCTAATGTTCTTTGCCAGATCATCATCTGTTCTCTACCCCCTAACTATGAATATCCCTCAAAGTTTTATATTAAGTCCTTTTCTCTTCTCTCTTAAAAATATTGCCTCCCATGGATTTATATGTCACTTCAGGCAGTTTCTGTATAGGATCAGAGCATAATGGGGAGATGAGAGTTCCTCTTCATATTTCTTTCTTTCTCCACTAATGAGTTTGGTTCAGTTGGAGTTTCTGACAAATCACCAAATCATCAGAGGTAGCAAAGACTCAACTAAACTCTTATGGGAAGTAGGAGGGTTTGGAATTTTATGATGAACAAGATAGGAATTTCATGAGTGAGTGACCTGATAATCCGTGAAATGCACATTTAACTGGGCTAATATACACTCTCATGCTTGGGATCGGGGAGGTTGGAGGTAAGACAGGGAGGGGTTAAGTTGAATGAGAAAGTGAAGTCAGAGGTTGTTGTTTAGTCATTTAGTAGTATTTGACTTTGTGACTCCATATAGGGTTTTCTTGGCAAAAATACAGGAATAGTTTGCCATTTCCTTCTCTAGATCATTTTACAAATGAGGAAACTGAGGCAAGTAGGATTAAATGACTTGCCCAGAGTCATACAACTAATAAGATTGTCTTAGGTTGGATTTGAACTGTCTTTCTGACTCCAGGCCTAGCAAACTACCCCATTATAACATCAAATTACCTAAAAAAGAGGAAGCACAAAGACCATTGAAAACTGCTTTTTAGTCTGTCTGTCTCTCTCCCCCCCCCTTCTCTCAGCTACAAATGACACTGCCTAATACCACTCATGGTCAGATCCCATCCCTGAAGCACCAAGAACCTGGAGAAGGAGGGCATAAGGCCATGGGAGTCAGAGAGTCTGGGTTCAAATCCTACCTTTGACATTACTCACTTGACCTAGAGCAAATTGCAGCTTTCCTAGGACTGATTTTCCACATTTGAGAGATGAAAGGTATCTAGAGTTATGATCTTGGGTTAAGATTCAAACCCAAGATTCTACTAGAGACCACACTGCTTCTTCTATTCCCTCTTCATAGGATGACATCTTGAATCCATATCTTATCCCCTGTACTAGACTTGAATTCAGGGAATGTTGTCTTAGTCTTTTTTGCTTCCCACACATTGATTGGCATTAATGCCTTACATGTAGTTGACACTTTGGAATGAATGAAGAAATGAGTGAACAAAGGAACAAATAGTAAGACCTCCATTTTTGGCAAAGAGGAGCTGTGACATTTAAGATTCATTCAACAAACATTTACTGAACATAGCTCTGCTGTGAATTGAGTATTTGAGGTACTAGGAAGCATAGTTCCTCCTCTCATGGAGCTCCATAGTCCAGTAGGAAGATACAATATATGCAAAGTTAACTAAAACACAAAATATTTCTCAAGTGTAGAAGAAAGATGAACAAGGTGGTATAAATTTTCTTTCCTCCTTGGGGGATTAGGGAGTTCTTTATGGGATTGGATTTGAGAATAAAAAGATGAGTTCAATTCATGGCTTTGCTAATTAAAAGTTATGTGGCAAGTCACATAACCTTTCTAAGTCTCATTTACTGCCTGAAAAAAAAATGGAAATTATAATCCTTGTAATACCCAGTTCATAGGATTATTCTGAGCATCACATGAGATAATACCGGTGAAGCAGCCTTTCAACTGCAAGAATGTCAGCTATCATTTTTTATAGAAGAAGGAACATTTGAATGGACTTTTAAAGAATCTTCTCCACCCCCCTTCCTTTGGACACAATGACTCCTGAGTCACTCTTGACTGGGGGTGGGGGGGCGGGAAGGAGGCAATAGTATAGCTAAAGGTATTCTTTTTAAGCATCTTTACTTTTGATGTAGTACTATTTTATTGTAGTTACATTTTTTTTATATTTTAAGTGACCAAGTAATAGAATTGCTTGTCCAAATATTCTTCTCATACTGAATTTTACATTTGGAAAGCATGTGTGACAATGGGGGAAATAGTCTTGACTTTGGAATCACAAAACCTGGGTTCAAATCCTGTTTATTTTGTTTATTATTGAGTGACTTTAGACAATTTCACTTTTCCTCTTTCTTAATCAGTAAAATGGGACATTTGATCTTGATAATCTTTAAGGTTCTTTCCAGTCCTAATGATCTGTAATCCTATTATCCTATGATCTTCTAAGGGGAAAAAAATTTAAACTTTCTACCCTAGTCTTGTTTCTGCTACCCCTTCCTTTCACTCAATTCCTCCCAGAACTTGGTAGAATTCTTTTTTAAAAAAGATGCTAAAGAACTGCTAACAACAGCTTTCACTGACTTTCCATATGATGGTAGATTCACGCAGAGTTGTATCTAACAGTTTTTTTCACCTGAGATACAAATGGTGAGGGTCCTGCCCCCATGAAATTCAATAAGAGGAGGGGGTGGGTTTTGGGTTAGAAAGGGGCTATGAAGATGGAACCTTAAGATAGACTAGATGAAGGATCAGAGGTAGATGTATTTGAAGGCAGAAGCATCTTTCTTCTAGTGAAAAACTCCACAAATCTTATCTTATTATATTGGCCAAAGTCCCATTGTGCTACTCTACAATTCTGCAAAAGTAGGAAAACCTCAGGGACCCCTTCCCTAAAAGGAGACAGGAACAAGATTTACTTGAAGGGATTCTTGTCTCCAGCTTTGCTCTTTTTCTTTGATAAAGGATTCTATTTGTCCTCCATCCCTCTGTGTGAAAGCCCTTCTGGCACTTCTCTCTCAGCTCTGGTTCTTTTGTGTCCTTGCTTGTTAACAAGACTCCAACAAGAGTAGGAGTTTCATTTGGTGACTGGAGATAAGCCAGCCACAAAGGGTATTGTTGGTGTGTTGGGTGGTGGAACCCCAAGAGCTCCTCTCAGTCTAGCCAAGTCCAGCTCAGCCCCAGTGACAAAAACAGGCTTATCCCTGAGGAAAGTCTTAGGGAGAACTCTTCTGGCTCCTCCCACCCCTAAAGAGCCAGGGCTTCGGTGTTATTAATTTGATTGCACCACCTTGGGCTTCTTGTCTCCCCTGATTAGTCAAGCTCTACCTGAAGCATGAGATTAATGTAAATTGCATGGAAGCAATTGGTTATGCTCTTTGGGAGCTAGAAGAGAAGCTTTTCTTCAGATTCTCTTCTTCAGAGGATCAAGGGGATTGGAGCAACTGGGATAAACTGCATCTGTTTAGGAGACATTCATCATTTGCTGAGACAAATAGAAGGGACCTACTTCGGAAACATAGCTTTCAGTCCTAGCTCTTCATTAGCTCACCTTAAAGTCTTTTCCAAGGGGTAGGTGGGTTGAAGATAAATTGGGGCAGCTAGGTGTCCAGTGAATAGAGAATACTGGACCTGAAGTCAAGAAGACCTGAGTTCAAATCTAGTCTCAGATACCTATGTGACTATGGGCAAGTCACTTAACTTCTGTTTAAGTTTCCTCATCTGTAATGGGGATAATAACACTTAACCTCCTGAGGCTGTTGTGAGGATTAAATGAGATAATCTTAGTAAATACCTTGACATAGCTGAGCCTTGATTTCTATGACTATAAAATGGGATTTTTTTTTTATTCCTTGGTTTATGTGCTTGTTCCAGAGAAGGTTCCTCTTGGCTAGATTTAGAAAGAATTGAGTCCCTAGGTTTTGAATTCCTCCCTGCTTTGCATGCCTCCTGATTAGGCTGCAAGTTCCTTGAAAGCCTAGGATTGTACCTTTTTTGGTTCCTTTCATCTTTTTATCATAGTAGACAATAAATGATTATTGAATTTAACAGAATCAATCATTGGGTCTAGAATTCAGGACTCCCTAGAAACAATAACATGTATTAAGTGCCTACTGTGTGTAGAGCAGTATGCTAATTAATGGAGGAGATGTATAGATTTAAATTTGATCCACTCCCAATTTTCATGAATTAATTGACCAACAAGTATTTACGGCATACCTGTTTGCCAGGAAATGTTCTTGGTCCCATAGTAAAAAGACAAAATTGAGGAAGCTACAATTGAATGGGGGAGAACAGCTTGCACAAACATAGGTATGTATATTCAAAAAGCATACAGATTAGATACCAAGGGGGAAGCACTGGCAGCCTTTGGGGGGGGGGGAAGAAGAAGAGTATGTAAAAAGAGCTAATGAAGAAGTCAGTACTTCAGGTGAGTTTGGAAAGAAATCAGCAAAGGCCTGGAGAGGAGAGATGAAGTATGAGTTGAAGAGCAGCAAGAAAGACAATCAGATTAAACAACATAAGGCATGAAGAGGAGTTATCTATAATAAGGCTGGAGAAACTAGTAGTGAAGAGCTTTCAGGTCTAAATAGAAGAGTTTGGCGTTGAACACAGAGGTAATAAGGAGCTTATTGAGCATGGGAGCAATATGGTCAGAGCGGTACTTTAGGAAAGTCACTAGGGCAGCTAAGTGAGGCATCAGTTGTAAAAGAGAGCTGCTAGAGTCAAGAGATAACAATTAAGAAGCTATCGCAATAATCCAAATGAAAGTTTAAGAAACCCCTGAATGTGGAGGTAGAACCAAGAATATTTGAAACTGACTATGTCAATCTTCTAGTTTAGTAGGGGAACAAGTCACAAATGCAGAGAGTCAAAATAGTATTGCATAAATAAATCAGAAATTCTGATTAATAAAATGACCAACCACGATCCCAGGGGATTATTGATGATGATGATGCCTACTACTTACTTCCTGACAGACAGGTGATGATAGACTTCATATACAGAATGAATGATTCATTTTAGACATGGACAATGTGGGAATTTATTTTTGCTTGACTATATATATATATATATATATATATATATATATATATATTTGTTACAAGGGTTCTGTTCTCTTTTTTGTTTTCCATGTGGTAGGTGGATTGAAGATAAACTGGGGCAGATAGGTGGTACAGTGGACCTGAAGTCAGGAAGACCTGAGTTCAAATGTGACTATGGGCAAGTCACTTAACTTCTGTCTCAGTTTCCTCATCTGTAATGGGGATAATAGCACCTAACCTCCTGAGGTTGTCATGAGGATCAAATGAGATAATCTTAGTAAAATACTTAGCACAAGTACTATAAATGTTAAATATTATTATTGCTCTGGGACTCTCTGCCTCTATTGCGGTAAGACTTTGTGTCTCCAGAAATAGGCTATTAAAATGCAAATATCCAGGAGTTGATAGAGAAAGAACACATGAATTCCCCTTTCCTCTGGATCTTTCTTATTTTTTCTTTCAAAATGTCTCATATTCTTCCTTATCTCTTTGTTTTCTACTACCACCTACTTTGTTTAGGCAATCATAAACCCATGTCTGGATTATTATAAGTGGTCATTAGCTTTCCTTCCCAACTCATATGATATTCTCTATCATATTCATCTTCTGCTCATGGATCTATGACAACTCTCTATTACTTGCTGAATCAAGTCTGAATTTACCTGACTTTCAAGACTCCTACAATATAGCATTACCCTATCTATAAAACCTAATTTCCTACTGCCCCTGGTATTTCCTCTTTCTTTCCTTCCCTCCTCTATCATTTTATTTTCTAGCATACATACTTACATACATTCATACATACATAGACACATACACAATGCACATACATATCTATTCTAATCTCTTGCACATATCTGGTTTATTCCCAGCCCTCTCCTTTGCAATGCCATTTCTCTTGTCTACAATATTTTTCCCCAAAGCTCCCTCTCCCTCCATCTCAACCTATCCTATTTAAGTACCACCTTCTCCATGAAGTCTTCCCCAATTGTTCTAGCCCACTAGTCCCTGAATTCCATTGCACTTTTAGTTAGGAAAACAGAATTCAGCACATGCTTATCTTAAACTGTTTCATTTGTGTCAGCTGTCTCCCCCTATATACTGGGAGCTCAGAGGGCAAGAGTGGTATTTGACACCTTCTCTATCCTCCTTATCTTCTAGTTATGAACACTACTAGGGTTTCAGTGCCTGATTTATCCTCTGATTTGGAATGCCCAACTTCATCAGGACAAGTAATTGAGACCCAGTCTCTGTAGGGGCCAAGGGAGTAGACTGAATTCAGAGAAGGAAAGGGTCTACTGAAGGTCTAGTACATTGATCTTCTCGTGGGGGTGGGGGTTGGGGAGTGTGACTATCTGGGAAGAAAAATAAGGAATCCTGTGCCCTAGGTAAGTTAGAGTTCCTTCCCCAGAAATTCCTATACATCATATAAAAGGGATTTATAGTTGGAAGAGGACTTAGCAGAGGTTCTTAACCTTTTTTTTTTTTTTTTTTTTTTTTTTTTTGCTTCATATGCCCCTTTTGCAGTCTGGTGATGCATATAGACCTCTTTTCAGAATGTTTCTAAAAGCATAAAATAAAATAGAGAAGGTTGCAAAGGGACCAAATTATTTTTAAATACATCCTATATAAAATCTATAATCTGTTTTTTGTTGTTTGTGGAACACTTTATATGTTATTTCATTTGATTTTCACAACAACCTTGGGATGTTGGGGCTATTCTTATTCCCATTTTACAGATGAGGAAATTGATGCAAACAAGGATCAAGTGAATTGCTCAGCTTCACACAATTAGTAAGTAAGAAGAAGCAGGACTCAAACTCAGGTCTTCTCAGATCCTCGGGTTAAGAATCCCTGTTTTGGAGATTGTTTAAGTCAATTCTCTCATTTTACAGGAGAAGTTATTGAGGTTCAGAGAGGTGGAGATGCCTTGTCATAGGTCACACAGATAATTAGTAAGAGAAGGAGAATTTGAGTGTAGGTTCTTGGAGAGATTATCATGTTTAGAAGAGCAGATGCTGAGGATCTCAGTTTGGATCCTAGTTCTGCTTTTTATCTGAACTGCCCAGGGTCTTAGGCCATGCTGAAGGGCAGAGGTAAGAAGGGGATAGATAGAAAGAAAGAGGGAAGGGAGAGAGGAGTGAGGCAGAGTGAGGAGCTTTGAGAAGTCTCTACTTTGGGTCAATGAATACAGAAGGGGTTAAAGTCACTGTTTGAACCTCTCGACCTGAGGGGGTAGGAGAGCATGAGTAGAACAGGAAAGGAATTACTCAGTGAGGCTGAAGAGGAAGAAAGGGGATGAGGGTGCCCAGGTCTGTCTTCTCCATTTTAATGAAGTGGGAGATAAAACACTACTTTTTATTTTATGAAGTATATGAAAATCAATGCAGTCCAAGAGCTAAGCAGATAATAAGAATAATGATTTTAAAAAGCCCTTCAGCACATCTTTCTCTCCTTTCCTCTCCTTCCCTGTCTCTCTTTCCTTTTTGTCTTTCTGTCTTGTCTCTGTCTCTCTGTCTCTGTCTCTCTGTCTGTCTGTCTCTCTCTCTCTCTCTGTCTTTTCCTCTCTCTCTTCTACTCTCTCCCCCATTTGCCTGTTTCTTCCCCCACCCTCCTTTTCTGTCTCTTTTCTTCTTTCTTTAGCCTCCTTTCCTTGTTAGGAAGTGAAATGTTTGAATTGCCCCATTCCCTAGGCAACTAGGTGGCAGCATGGATAGAACCTCTGGTCTGGAGTCAGGATAACCTAAGTTCAAATTCAGCCTCTGACACTTTACTTAGCTGTGACTCTGGGGAAGTCATTAACTCCTGCCTCAGTTTCCTCATAAAAGCACCTATTTTCCAAGATTGTTGTGAAGATCAAATGCTATATTTGTCAAGTGCTTTGTAAGCTTTAAAATGCTATATAAATGCTAGCTATTATTATTAAGCATACCCTAACTTGATCTGGGGTTACCCAGGTAGTTCTCAGTGTTGCTCTTGCTACTTGGAGAAATGTTGGGTAACACTAATTGCCTGTACATAATTCTGGTTACTTGATTGTCCTTCCATGAATAAAGGTAGTGACCTGGTTGTCTTCAAATATGGTGCCACTGAAGGACCATGGCATCAACAAGCTGAAGAGATCCTTCAAATTTTTTTGCTTCCATGAACCTTTGCTGCCTCATCCATCTAATGATGTCCTTAGCCTTTGATCTCCTTTGAACTCTACAACATCCAATCTGGCTTTAACCTAAAGCATGAATCTGGGCTATGGGCATCTCTGACAAGTATCTATCTAACCTCTGTTGGAAGATCTGTTTCAGAGCCAACTACTTTTACTTGGACAGTGTCTTCCCTTCAAATTTATTTCATTCTTCCTGGTAGAATGTAAACTCCTTGAGGGCAGAAACTGAATCACTATTTTGCTTTTGTATCTCCATAATGTCTGGAACAAGAGGCACATAAAAATATTTTTTCAGTGAATAAATGGGTCAGAATGGCAGCTAGACTAAGAAATGAAGTTCCATATTCTTCTGCCCCATTGTAGACTCCCAAGATGAGATTGTGAGTTGAAAGTTCCCCTCTTCTCTGCACGTCCTACCCATTAATTTTAACCATCATTAAAGAAGCTGTATTAAGCATGGGAATACAAAGGCAAAAATGAAGCATTTCTTGGTCTCAAGGAGTTTACACTTTCCTAAAGGAAAAAGGCATATGTTCAGAGGCTGAGGATGGAGGATGGAGTGAGGAAGAATCAGTGAAGATAAAACAAGAGACACCAGTCAGGTTTTTGCTGTTTGCTTCTGTTCCCCTCAGGACCCTCTCTGTATCCTTAACCTACCTGGTGGTTTAGTTTTTCCCTCAATTTCTCTTTGATGTCCCTGAAGCCTGGTGCTTGGTGACAGAGTGTGTGATTTCCCTTTAATTGGTCTGACATTTTCACTAAACAAATAAATCAAAACCCAAGCTAAACAAAGGGCCCTTATCAGGTTTAATTGGCTACGGAGTTTTGTCTGTCAATTCACTGGGGCCTTTGCAAAGCCCTGGGAAGTCTGGGGGAACTACTGTAATAGCAGATGCATAATAAGGTTATGCCAAGGGATTCAAGGGAACCAGACTTGGGGCCTGGGAGGCAATCACATGGGGTGGCTGGGTGGAACAGACATTTCAACCCCAGCCCTCTCTGCCCCTCCCCCAGCCCCAATGAGGCCGCTTTCCTTTGTACCTGCCTTTTATTGAAGTATTTTGTTTGAAGTTGCTTTCCCCCATGTGTCAATCAGTGGAAGAAATTACTGCCTCCCTTTCTTGGTCGTCTTCTCTTCTTTTTTAATTTTTTTTAAAAGGAAGATAAAAGCCAGCCCTGGAGAAGTGGCATTGGCAGGGGGTGCAGACGCAGTTAATTTCATTCATTCTCAACAAATTTCTCAAGGTTGCCAAGGCAAGGCTGCTTGTCTTCTCCTCAGTGGCACCTGAGGCTCAGCCCTGTCTGGCTTGGGAGACTGGAAGCAAGGTGGGAGGCTGTGCCCAAATCAGTTGCTCACAGTGATTTCAGATTTGGAAATCAATGCGTAATGAAGGATCACAAGGAGGAACTCCCTTTGGTGATCACCAACCAAGAATCCTCTTAGAGACTTAGAACTGGAAGGGTTTTCAGATGTCATTGAATTGAAGACTCATAGATGGTTAAATCTAGAGCTGGTGGAGACCTTAGAGATATCACATCCTTGTTTTTACAGTTAAGAAAACTAAAGCCCAGGGAGATGACTTATCTAAGATTAAACAGTTAGTGGAGCAGTCAAGATTCTGGCTTCTTGGTCTAGCATTTAAAACTAAATAATCAGAGATTCCTGAGCCTGACCTCTTTACCTCAGATTCTTCCAACATCTTAACCTCTAAATGATTAAACCTTCTTCCTCAGAACACACATAGTACTTTTTAATGTGCTTATCATGGAATATTATACATTATAATGATATGTTTTTGTATCTTTTCCCCCAAACTAGACAATAAGTTTTATCAAGGCACAGACCTTGTAAATTCAGATTTTGTGATTTACATAAAACAGAGGAACAGAGGCTTTTTTTTTCCATTTGAGGAAATAGAGTCTTGGGGAGATACGTGCTTCAACCAGGGGAGTCTGATAAAGACTAAGAATTAAAATGGTTTCTGAGCATATTAGCTGACAATTAAATTGAAATCACTTAAATTCTGTTTCCATTTCCTCATCTGTAAAATTAGGAGGTTAGATTTGATAGCCTTGAAGATAACTTATAACTCCAAATCTATGTTTCATGATTCTATTATTCAGAGGAAATGGTAAAAGGAAGAAGAGTGTATAAAGCAGATGTGACCCAATCATGGACATTTGCTACATTGTTAGAACAGCTTAGCTAAGGAATGTTTTTTTGCCATTGGCCAAAAGAGTCTTTGAGGAGAATTGTAGACCTCTTTACTGAGGAGAGGCTTACTAATCACAATACTCCCTTAATGGATGGTGTGCAGAGTAGAAGATGCCCCTGAAGTTAGCACCTCAGCTGAAGACTTTAGCTGAAGCATAGTGGAAGACTGAAAGAAATATAATCCTGCTCTTCAAGGAGGAGGCTTACTGACCACAATGTCCCTAGTAGATATTTGAAGAAGGGATTAGATGACTCTGAAGATAGATAGCTAGAAATTGGTTGCATGTAGATGTGAGGAGGACCATAATTCAAAAGGCAGCATGGTGACTTCAGTGAAAGATGTCAACAAATTTGCAGTGCCAGTGATATGAGTTTTCCCTAAAAAATGTTCTCTGGGAACTCATATTCTCTTTTTGCATGTTCCATGTGTATGTTCACTCTTCATCTTGTAGGGATTAATTCAAAGTCAATGGGGAAAAACCTCTATTTTAGTTTTACTTCTAAGTTATCTCATTACTTATCTTTGCCTTGAACAAATTCTTTGATTAGCAAAAAACAAACACAGTAGAGGGGGTTTGTGAGCTATAGCAGAAACAAATTCTGGATACTAGAATAGTTTTCTTGAAGTCCATATATGAGGGATATTGTTGGGGTTCATTTAAGATTCCTATTTTGGCTACATTAGTACTACAGGGATAATTTTCAGGTTGTGATTAGACTTTCAGGTTCTTTTGATGTGTGTGTGTGTGTGTGTGTGTGTGTGTGTGTATTTATTGAGCCATATCACATACTTTAAAATAACTTTTATTGTTGTGTGTCAAGGTGCCATTGAAGTATTATTTTTATTTCTATGGTGATTGAGCGGTGAGTTAAAATGAGAACAAAAATGAAAACAGATGTTAACTTTTAGAATCCTGGTGCACAGAAATACACCTAGAGACTAGTAGAGAACTGTTAGTTAAAGAAGGGTCTAGGACCCGAGAGATAAGGATGTTGAAAGTATTTCATGTGATGTTGTAGATATCTTTGTGGAGAAGTGAAGTTGTTATGAATACACAACATATGATCTAGCTGTAAAATACCATGAAACTACAGCTGGGGAGAAAAATCTAAAATTTGGTTGTTAACCTCCACCCTCTCCTCAGGGAAAAAAATAGAAAGAAGATCCAGCATAATTATAAGAAGGGAGAAACTGTCTGAAGAAATTATGTGATTCATGTAGGGGCATGGGGGACAAGTTGACATCTGGAGATGCAGAGAAGGCTGGGTAATGAAAATAATAGCATTTATATAACACTTTAAAGTTTATAGAGCACTTAACAAATATTATCTTATGTTATCCCCACAATTTCCCTGTAGGTATCATTATCCTCATTTTACAGATGAGAAAACTGAGACAGAGCTTAAATGACTTGCCCAGGGTCAGAGAGTTAATAATACATGACTGAGGCTGAATTTGCATGCAGGGCTTCATGATTCCTGATCTAGAACTCTATCCAAAAGCAAGGAGAGGGAATTCCCTAGGTCAAGTTTTAAAGTGTCTCAAGGGAGTATCTCTATCTCTTCAATGAAGAACAATTCAAGTCCCAGATAGAACATACTATATATTATAGCAATGACAGTCAACTGATATGGAGAAATAGATGAGACAGATGGAAAAATCTCAGAGGACTAGCATTCAATCTTGTATATTGCATGAAATCTTAATGTCGCCATGTTGGAATGTTTTCAAGGACTAGAGAAACAATTTGGCAATTCAGGGGCTCCTTGGTGAGCCTACATTAAGGTGAGCTTCTTAATGTTTTTCAGCATGAGTTTCTTAATGCTTTTCAGCATGGAGGCAAGGAGTTCTCTGAATTTGTAATGTATGTGGACATGCTGCTTCAGAAGCTAGTAGTTCAAGCCAGAACAGTAGATGCTATCAGATTGTTCCAAACTTTAAACTGTTAGATGGCAGGGAGCTATACATGTATGAGGTTTTTCTGGAAAGAGGGAAGTAGCTGATGGATGTGAGTGGAATGAGCTTGAGAGGGAATAAAAAGAATTAGGAGCAGTACTTCTTACTATCTATCCTGATCAGGTCCTTGAACCTGTACCATGGTCTGTCCATGAGCTCAATTTTGGTTCAAGTAGAGACACTGTATTTGAGGAGGGGGGAAGAAAAGAGATAGAGAAGAAGGGGAAAGAAAGGAGAAGGGCAGAGGAAAGAAGAGAGAAGGGTGAGATGGGTTATTCTTGAGTTATTTGTACTCTTTTAGAAGAGATGCTGGGAAGCATAGGTTAAATTAATCAAAACTTCCAAAGATTGGTAGTTACATTCTCCTTGATCTACTTCCTCCAGCAATGCTAGATACCACCACCACACTTGGCTTAGGGAATAATGATGACAATGACATCGATAACAATAACTCCTTAAAGACCATTGTCTATGTTATTGTCAAATATAAAAGTTAGAATTGTGAAATGTCAAAATTAGAGAATTTCAGGCAGGTCATATATATAGTCGAGTCTGTCTGCTAGTAGTAAAGGTCTGGTAGGAACATGGAAATACTGTCCAATTTGCAATACCACTGATTGGTTTAGCACTTCACTTAGTGTAATGTAAATTGTTCCTATGAATCTAAGAAATAGATGGCATGGCTGATCTTACTTGAAACTGTTGTGATAAATAACTTGGCATGGAGAACACATCAAGTACAGCTGCTATATTTTATGGTACTATAAGAAGTTAAGGTCTAAAAGAACAAATCATAAATATTAATACTTCACCTGATGGGATTGTTTTGGTACAGATGGTATTGATCCCTTTAATAGGCAAACCATAAATGAGTGTGAAATGGACTGAAGATATGGATGCTTCTGTTATGCAACAATATTTTAAAATTGGAGACAAATCTTACTAGTTATGGGCAAGTACTTTATACTGTTTTTTGTTAATAACATTCTTAGTTCTAAGATACCTAACAACCTATTTTAGATCAATGCAGACAACTGTAAGAAATAACTTTACTCCTAAGCCCAAAGTAAATAAATGTGGAAATGGGAAAGTTCCTTAAATCTGAAGAAGAAAAAGTTGAAGAACTTGAAGACATTGAAAACCTACACTTAACACAAATTCCAGGAAGTGCTACCTATGCTTCTTGAGCCTCTATAGTCACCTTTTAAAAAATTATTTTTAGCTGTGTGTGTGTGTGTGTGCATGTGTGTGATATTTTTGACTCAGATTATGCTTTTTTTTTGAACTTTGATTTTCAATTGTCAATTATGGTTATCAAGAATTTCTGATATGCATTTATTTTCTGAATTCCATCTTATATATTTCTTTCTTGTTGCCTCTAATCATGATATTTTTGTTAGGGATAATATTAGGAATTTGAAAAGGTTGGCAAGAATAATTCCAATGTCTTGAATGATTTTGAAAAAGGGATGGGAATACCTAGATTGGAATTTTGAAAAGCCCTTTTTGTGTTGAACAATATGAAATTAGCTAGTAGACCAATCGAATCAAAACAGCAATTTGAAAAAGTTGATATCTCTTATAACCATCATAAATGAATACATTCTCCAACTATATTTGACAGAGAGTAGAAACCTTTCAGGACATGCATCAATAGTATACGCTGTTTCCAATGTTATTGTATGAATCATGGAAGGAATGGTATGGGTCATAGGAAGAAAGATGGAAGTAAGTAGAAATATTCCTACAAATAGGCATCAAATGGGAAAGTAGTTTGAGAAAACTATTTAAAATGCATAGAAAGACCTTGGGAGATGACATACATACATGCATGGTAAAAAGCCTGACAAACAAATACCATTATGTGGAATGGAATTCAGAAAATAAACACTCATCAGAAATTCTTGATAACCATAATCAACAATTAAAAAGCCAAGCTAAAAGACAAAAGTAATTCAAAGAGTCAAAATAGCACAACAATACTAATTAACAGCAATTTCAAAAGAAAGAGAGAGATTGTAGAGGTTTGAGAAGCAAAAAAACTAGAAGAAAAGAGGCTCCTCAAAAAAAGGAGGATGTAGAAAATTTCTAGCTGTCTCTATGGTCAAAAGAAATAGAATACAGTTGAAGTACAAGGTAGATCAAACACAAAACAAAGCTTATATGCAATTAAAAAGATGAATAAAGTCATCATGGAAGATGACTAAAAGGGTAGTGGGTAATGTAGTAGGAGGAACACTGGAGTTAGGAAACTTCAGTTCAAATCCTGCTTCAAATACTTATCTGTGGGACCCTGGGCCATCACCTGGTATCTGCCAGTCTCAGTTTCTCCAATTGTAAAAAAGGAGATAATTACATTTACCTT
Source organism: Macrotis lagotis (assembly GCF_037893015.1). Lineage (NCBI taxonomy): Eukaryota > Metazoa > Chordata > Mammalia > Peramelemorphia > Peramelidae > Macrotis > Macrotis lagotis. The sequence goes on from NC_133658.1 coordinate 795,635,990, forward strand.
TCAGAGTTGTTGTGATGATCAAATAAAATGACACAAGCGAAGTACTTTGGAAACTATAAATGGGCAGAGGGAAGGAAAGGAATAAGTATTTATTAATCACCTAATATGTACCAGGTTCTGTGTTTAATGTTTTACAAATAATATCTCATTAGTTACTTATTAATGCTGTTATTATGAATCTGGTATGAATCTTTTGTTTTTAGGTTTTTGCAAGGCAAATGCGGTTAAGTAGCTTGCCCAAGGCCACACAGCTAGATAATTATTAAGTGTCTGAGACTGGATTTGAACTCAGGTACTCTTGACTCCAGAGTTGGCGCTCTATCCACTGTACCACCTAGCCGCCCCAAATCTGGTATGAACCTTAACATTTAGTTAAGTCACTTGTGCTCTACAACATCTACACTACTTTTATTGAAAATCACAGAGTTAGGGGCAACTAAATAATAAGGAATCATAAGGACTTGAGTTCAAATTTGACCTCAAACACTTGATACTTACTAAACTTAAATGATCTTGGACAAGTCACTTAACCCCATTGTCTTACAAAAACGAAAAAGAAAAAAATAAAGAAAAAACACAGTCTTTCATTTTATTCTATACTCATGGCTTAATCATACATTGAAAATATATAAAATAGATCCACACCAGAGAGAATGGAAGATTATTTGATGGCCATATATAAAATGTTTCTCCATTTAAAACTTGCCATTGACAAAATAATGTCAAGAACAAATAATATAAAATGTGGCATTTTCTAGGTAGACAGCTTAAATCTCTTTGGTTCTATCTAACCCTAAATCCATTTCTAAGTAGAATTGAGTATGTTTTCAGAATAAAGAGGGAGTTGTAGCAAAATACTGTATTAATAATTTAATATACATGGATAATATCATCAAGTAATAATACTGTCATATTAAAGTAGTACAAAATAGTTATTTTGTTTAATGGAAACTTTCTCCAGTGATACTGAGATGTCATTTGGATTCCGTAAGTGAAAGTTTTCTTTGGTTGTACCAAGAAAGACTAAAGACTGAATTCTTTAAAATTGAATCTAAAGGTCAAATGAACCAATAGATCAGGACTACACACCTTGATCTTCTCCAGGGAAGACATCTCAAGCATGACTCTATTAAGAAAGCTGAGGATTTGTAAGTTAAGAGAGTGTCTGGGATAATGAAGTCAAGGCTTAGTACAAAAGACACAATTAGGGCAATTAGTTCTCCTGCTGTATCAGTTTTTGTGTACAATTTTGGCTTGATGAATGACAATGAATCTAAAAGATGTCCAAATTAAAACCCTTATAAGCCAGAGAGCCCATTAATTTAAGGCAGATAGCGAAAGATTAATAATAATGTTTGTCCTTTGTTCTCGAGGAAGACCATGACATCAGGGAAGTGATACCATGACAAGCACATGAACTGAATTTGAGTGAGGGGGTGATGTGCTAAGGCATCAGCCTCACTTTCTCCTTCAAAGTCTAGTGGTCAGATATGAATCAGAACGATTGACCTTGGATGCCAGACAATCAGGGTTAAGTGACTTTCCCAAGGTCACACTGCTAGTAAGTACCTGAGGCCATATTCAAACTCTGTTCCTCTTGGCTCCAAGGGCAGTGCTCTATCTTGTGCCTCCTAGCTATCCCCAGAAGGATTAAAATTTAAGGAAGAAGAAAACTGACAGATTACTTATAGCAAGCAAAAAATAGGTTTACAATTTATAAAAATTGTTAATTGTAACAAAAAACATATTTCCTTACATAAACTAATAGTGAAGGCTGACAACAGGTAAACACCATTGGCTATGCTGAATATTATCTCTAGAAGGAGACAATGTAATGATTAGGATGTAAGCAAGAATAGAATATAAAGGTATGCTGAGGATGACATCCATATGAACTCAATCAACAATATGCTGACAAAGAAGATTTTAACAAAAGTCACGTGGACTTATTATAGAAATGAAAGGTTTTATTCTAGCTATTCAGGATCATATCATTGTCACCAGAAATTATAGAAAATTATTCATAACTAAGTAGCTTATATTTGTTGATCATTGAAGATCAGGCAATGAAGTTGGGGAAAGTGGAACATAGCACTGTGAGCTGCAAAAATTTATCATCTTCTGGATACTTAAACAGGCATGATGATTAAGTAGTTTGAACTATACACCAAAAATTAGGTATAATTTACAAATTTACAGATGACAAATCCTTATACTATAAATTCAAAATCAAAATATCCATAATAATAATAATAATAATAATAATAATAATAAAAACTGTATTGAAAGAAAGAAAAGACTGAGCACAGAAAGAACTGTTGACTATAATCACCTGAATCTAAATGGGTGCATACAAATTTAAGAACAACAATTTGTTTTTTTTTTTAAGAACAACAATTTGAATAGGTGTCATCATACTAAATATCCATAATCTTCAAGCTATATAGAACAAAAGTATTTAAATATAGAAGTTTTCAGAGGAAATAAAAATAATTTGGAGAGGCACATGGCAATCATACTGTCTTGTCTATAACTGGGGTGGTCCTGGAGATGTTTTTAGTGAGCCTTTAGAATATGGGTAGGGAACATTTTTTTCTGCAAAAGGCAATTTGGATATTTATAACATCATACACTGGCTATATTTTTATTTTAATTAATTAATTCCTATGAAGCTACTAGACTTATTAAATTTCATGTTCCACCTGTGGTTGCCTTGACACTATCAAGCAATACAGTCCACAGGTTGGAGGTTCCCTATCCCTGCTTTAGAAGATGAACTTATAATTTAATTATACAACTAACATCTGGTGCAATGGTCTACATAGGATTAAATAGAAAAGAATAACAGAATAGTGATAGAAAGACTATTTCTTTTAGAATTCCTTTGAAAAAGTTGAGAAGAGGATGAAATACATAATACCAATTTATTACTGTTGAGGTTCCTAGGCCCTTGATATAAACCTTGGTATCATCTTCAGCTCCTCTCTTACTCTGCCCAAATATCCTAGCCATTGTCAAATCTTGTTATTTCTAACTTCACAACATCTCTTGGGTATTTTCTTTTTACTTAAGACAGGCAGCACCCATGCATTGTGTTCCATCACACTCAAGGAGAATGAAAGGAATTCTTTCTAAGCTCTAATGATTTTGCACTTTATTCTCAATTTAGAACATTCTTCCACCATACCAGAGCCCTTCTCCCATGGTGAGTTCTATTTGGGGGTCTTTATTTTAGAGACTGGCCCAAACTACCCATACTTCTTTCCCTTCTCTGCCTTCAAGAAGCTCACATCCTAATCAGAGAGATAATATGTAGATAACTAGTTACTTATTAAGATACAGACAGAATAGATAAAAGTAATATGAGAAGAAAAGGCACTAGCAGCTGAGGGACTGGAAAGTTCCTTTTGCAAAAAGGTGAGATATGAACTGGGTCTTGAAGGCAACCAAGGAAACTAAAAGGTAGAAGTGAAATGGCAGAGTATCCTAGTTATGGGGTATAGAGACAATGCAGAGGTAAGGATTTGGTCATGCAGTGGTTGTTTTGGAACAATTGCAAGTTGGTGAGTGTGATTGGATCACAGAATGAGTGAAGGGAGTAAGATCAGGAAACTGCTAAGGGAGGAAGGTGTTAGGTTCCAGAGTACACTATCCCACCTTTCTTCCTGCTTCCATCCTCTTTCATGACCCTACTTGGGGTTTTCTTGGCAAAGCTACTTGAATGGTTTGCCATTTCCTTCTCCAGCTTATTTGACAGATGAAAAACTGAGGCCTAACTGAGGTTAAGGTGATTTGCCCAGAGTCACATAGCTAGTAAGAATCATATTTGAACTCAGAAAGATGAGCCTACCTGATTTCTGGTCTAGCACTTACTCTACCCACTAATCCACCTAACAATCCCTTCTTAGGATCATAGATTAATGACAAAAAGGGACCTTAGACTGGAGTGGTCCCTTGTTACACAGATGAAGAACTAACTCCAAGAAGGGAAAAGTGACCTGCTCAAAGAGTTAAACTGAAGCTCAAACCAGGTTCTCATATTCTAGCTCCATCCCTCCTTTTAAAAATAATAGCTGAGATTTATACATCATTTTAGGGTTTGCAGAACATGTTACTATATTCTCATTTGAGCTTCCCAACCATCTTCGGAGGTAGGTACTATTATTACCCCCATTTTACAGATAAGGAAACTGCATCTCAGAGAAATGAGCTGACCATCTAGTTAGGGGGTATCTCTGGGAGAATTTTAGCTGAGGATTCCCCAGAGTTAAATCTAAAATCTTACATTATCCTTCTTTTGAGTACTTTCCACTGTACGATCTCACACTACAATACCCTTCTTCTTTTGGAGTTGGTAGAATTTTAGCCAAGGTCTCCCCTGATTTAAATCTAAAAAAAATCTTACACTATTAACTACATTATCCTTCTTCTCCTGAATACTCTCCACTGCACCATAGTCCCTCCATTCATTTCTTTCCTTTTTTCTTTTCTTATTCCTTTTTCAGCACAAATTGAATAAGCAAGGGACAAGCAAAAGAGTTTGATCAAGGCTGAGGTGGGCTTAGGGGGAAAGGGCTCAAGGTCAGGGCTCATAGGACTTTATTTTTGTTTATTCTCTCTCAAGCCTCAACCACCCCTCACACATACAGATGAATGAATGAATGAGAAAGCACTTAATCAACATTTGCTATATGTTAAGAATTAGTCCAGAAATATAGAATAATCCCTCAGGTCACTTCATTCTTCTTGGACTCAGTTCCTCATCTGTAAAATGAGGGCTTGATCGAAGACCCTTTTCTACCTTTCCTCCTGCTAATCTATGATCCTATAAGAGGATGGACCCAGGAAGGCAGAAAGTGAGGGTAGTGGACTCTGAATTCTAGCCCTTCTTACCTTGCCAGTCTTCTGACATCTTACTCCCTTCTCCACATTTCCAATGTTTCCAGGTACTGAGTAATCTCAGGCTTCCCTTTTTCTTTCACTTACTATCTTGGTTCTAGAATTGCTGGTGGTAGAAAGTAGAAAGAGTGGCTATCATAATAGCTAAACTTAAGAAAGGTCAGACAGGGTGGTCAACAAGTCAACAGGAATTTATTAAGTGCCTACTATGTATCAAGTATTATGGGATACCAAGAAAGGGGGGGAAAACCTCAAAGCAAAAAACTGTGATAGAATGTGAGTATCTAAGAGTTTATGAGAAAAATTGTGTGAGAATAAGAGTGTGAGAAAGCAGACCCATGACAGTAAAATTGTATGTGTGAATGCAAGTGAGTCTATGTGAGACAGAATGAGTGTGTGATAATGAATGGGTGTGAATGAGTGAAGTTAGAGTCTGTCCAAGGGGAAAGAGATGGAGGTATATGTGTGAGTGGCTATGAAGATGAGTGTTTGGGAATGAGAGTTTGACGTTTGGGACTGAGTGTGGAGAGGAAAATGGGGCCAAATGAGGGGGACTGAAGGGTTATCAGGGAAAACAGAAAATGCCTCTATTTGTACTACAGGAAATTAGTTTTATTTTTTGTTCCTCACAAGCTTCTTTGTGAAAGAGCAGATATAAAGAAAATAAAAATCTCCAGGGGTTCAGTCATAAATTTCAGATTTGTTCATACAGTTCACTGCCCTGTCCTGCTCCTAGAATAGAACTTTAAGTAAACTTGACTTGATAGAATGTGTTAAGTTTCATTGTATGAGGCTGATATTGTAGCCCATTTAGCCACAGGTATATATGACTATAGCAAGGCATGCATCTTCTGAAGAGTGTGGAATGCTCCTCCCTGGCAGATAGGGTTGAGATACTTAATCTAGATTTAGAATGCAAGAATGACTTTTTCTTGGCCACATGACATATTAGGAACAGAATAAAGAAATGGATTTTGTAGCATATAGCCCCATATTTTAGAATTAACTAGGAATACTTTTGAACCTGGGGCAAGGTGTGGGAAGAGTTATTCATGTGAGAAGAAAACATACTTTGACATCATGCTGCTAGTGCCCCAAATTTTCAGTGCTTAGGGCAATCCTCCAGGTGTCAAACCCTACTTATCTACTTTTACTACATCCTAAGTACTGGACTACCATGGTAGACCCCACTCTGAGACCTCTAGGTGTTAGGCAGTACCAATGATCTAGTAGCAAATATTGGGAATCCCCTTATTCATAGAAGAAAAGGAAATGACAAGAAAAACGAATCTCAGAGTGAGAGCTTATCTCTCCTGCTGACAGGCGAAAGATAAGCATCATATAAAGAGTACAATTTCAATAAGGTTTCTCACAGCCCTTGCAGCACAGGCAGAATTAGCCAGGCTATTTCCTTCCCCTTTTTCTTTCACTGGGCCATGTAGATTGATTGTCTACTTTTATTAAGGACAAAGTGCTTTTTGATAGTGTAAGGGAAGCTTCTCCCTGGGGCAGGAATTCCAGCCCCCTGCGCTCCTTGGTCATTGATCACCCAGGCTTCTGTGTCCTGAGTGAACAGAGCAGAGTAAGGACTTTGCCAAGGGATAAAGACACTGAGACTCTAAAGGGAGAAACTGCCAGGCCCTTGGCAGATCTTCTAAACGTTTTCCCATTGTCCAAGAGAGATGATATACCATCTGTATACCATTCATTTACCTCCCAAACATCAGAGAATGTTCATTTGACAGCTCTTAGAACCTTAGGCAGCTCTTTAAGATGGTAGATTGCAAAGTTATTACTGATTTCCATCAATAAACCGATCAGTTCTTGCTAGGAGTTCCCTATATCAATGAAATCACAAGACTTTTATAAAAAATGTTAGGGCGTGAGGGTAGGGTGAGAAGAAGAGTATTAAAAAATCCTCTTCATTTGTATTGTGATTTTCTCCTTTTAAAACACACACATCTATTATCTCATTTGTGCTTCACAACTCTATGTGGTAGATAGGGCAGGTATTATTATCCACATCTGACAGAGGAGGAAACTGGGACACAAAGTGCTGAGGGGACTTGAATTAGAATATTTGGGTTTTAAGAGACCTGAGAGGCCATCAAGTCCACCCTCCTCATTTTATACATGAGGGAAATGAGAATCAGAGATGGTAAGTGATTTGAACCGCTGGAGGAAGGGAGGAAGAGAAATCCTATCTTGTCTTGGTCCACTAGGTGGTGCTATAGAGCACAGAACAGATAGGAGTTCAACTCCAGCCCCCAGACCCTTTTAAGCTGTATGAGCCTGGCTAAGCCACTTTAACCCTGTCTGCCTTAGTTTCCTCAACTGTAAAATGAGGATAACAATAGTACCTCTACCTCCAAGAGTTGTTGTGAAGATCAAATGAGATAATAATTGTAAAGGTGTCTATTCTCTTTTCAGGTAGGTCAGTGTCCTCTTCTTTTCTTTCATTAATATTGATTTGCATACAAAAATCTCATAGGATGTGTAGCAGGAAGGTACACTAGAGATCACCACAATCTTTTTTTTTTTTTAGGTTTTTGCAAGGCAAATGGGATTAAGTGGTTTGCCCAAGGCCACACAGCTAAATAATGATTAAGTGTCTGAGACCGGATTTGAACCCAGGTACTCCTGACTCCAAGGCCGGTGCTTTATCCACTAAGCCACCCTACACCACAATCTTAGAATCAGATGATCATGTAGGCTAACACCTTCATTGTACAAATGAGGAAAGTGAGATTCACACAGATGAAGCAGTTTGCTTTGAATGCAGCTCATAAGTAGGGAGCTGAGAATTGAACTCAGGTCCTTTAGGTACAAATTTATTACAATTTCTACTGCCAAGGAACAGATTATCAATGCTCTAGGACTAGTTTAGTCAAAAAGTTAGAAAGTTAGAAAGACTCTTTACAGGGAAAATTGGCTATCACAACTCACAGAGACCGTCAAATGTATGGAGGAATTGCTATCTGATAGAACTCATGTTGAGAAAATCCTATACCTTCTGAAATATCAATACGCAACATATAAAAGACTTGACTCTAAAGTAATGAGTCTGGTTGTTTGGACTCAATCTCATTTGGCATTCACTTTTATTTACTCTTTGATGGCTGCTTGTCTTACCTAAACTAAATTTAAATTCCCAGAATTGGAGAACATTTTCTCTAAGTTAATGTACTTTATAGTACTTAGTATAATGCCAAGGATGTTGCTTCCATTTAGGATATAACTTCTACCTGGAAAAGTCGACACCTTAAACATGTCCTGTTCTCTAAATAAAATGGGTTTGACTTCTGGGTCATTGTTCACATATTTCTCAGAATGGTGAAATCACAATAGTCATTATATTCAGTTGTAGAAAAAAGCAACTTGATTTACAAATGTTGCACCCAGGTCCAAGGAAATGAAGTAGCTTTTTAAAAAATTGCACAGCTATTGAGAGCTGAGAGGAGTGTACAGACAGGTTTTCTCATTATTGTCCCTATGTTCTTTCCAAACCTTAGTTTGTTCCATGTTATTCTGTTTTATGAACATGATTTATTATGTAGATTTATTCATTGATATAAGTGTGCTATGTGATATGTAAAAATGTAACATAAAGACAATGCTAAACAATAAACATGCTCTATATGTGGTATATAAAATAAGAATCAACCATAAGCCTCTTCCTGTGGGAGCTGTCTAGGCTCTGATTTTCTCCAGGATATTTTGTTCTTAGATAGCTCATAATTTCTCATAATTTGGAGTCCCTTTTCCTTCTTCCCCTTTAGTTCTACTTCCCCCAGATGAAATGATGCTAAATTAATGACATGGACCAAGTTAGGTCTAGAAAGAAAGACAATAGGGAGGTGAATATTTGATGATTAAAGGAGACTCACTCTTGACGGTGAGGAACATAGACTTGCTGATGTCTGTGCCCACACCATTGCTGGCCTGGCAGAGGTAATAGCCGATATCTTCCTCCAGCACATGTCGGATCAGTAGTGAGCTGTTGGGAAGGATCTGGATACGGCCTGTGAGTGGAACAGGATGGTATTGCTGAGGGTTCCCACTGCCTGGAAGGAGGTCCAAAGAGAAGCAATTAGTAGGTAAAACTAAAGGATAATATCCAGAAATTTTAAGCATCTCTTGTAAAATATTATGTAGATTGGATAAGTCCAATGTTAAGTTTCAAAAACTTTCCCTTTATATCATAGAAACATATAGAAGGAACTCCAGGAGTCATTTTATAAAGGCTCTCACTGTTCGTCACTCCATCCTACAAAGTCCTTTTATTGGTAAAACAGAAAGAAATAAATGCAAGAGGCTGGCATCTTCGAATTCAGGGAAAATAAGAGCATCACGGATTTGCTCAGATTCACTTCTGTACAAGAACTGAGCTGTCTCTAAATCAATGAGTGAATATTTTTTGAAGTTAAGAGGTAAATGTGAATCACTTAGAGACTTCTTGACCAATGACAGCAATGGTAAATTTAAGAAATAGATTGAAGTCATAAAGAACCCCAAGGCTCTTAATTACCAAATAGACCTCATTTTGCTATAGTGCCTTAAAGATTTATAAAACAGTTTCCCATCTTCCCCCTTCCCTCCCTCCAAAATAAAGAAAAAAACCTTGTAAGGGAGGTAGTGATAGTATTATTTTATACGAATTTTGCAGATGGGATACTGAGACTTAGAAAGAATATAACTTCCTGGAGGGCAAAGTTCCTTTTTGTCTTTAAATCCTCAAAGCCTTACACAATGCCTGGCTAAGAAATGATTGATGAAAGAGATAAGCTGACTTGGCCAAGGTTATATAAAAGTATTGAATCTGGGATCTGAACCCAGATTTCCAGATTCCAAGATCAGAGTTCCTTTGGCTCCATCATACTGTCTCTCAAACTTCCTCCTATAGGCATTATCAATGCAAGGCATGTCAACTAAGAAAGCAAGGCTTCACAGAGGGCTTTGCAGAAGGGCTGGACCTTTTGAGGCTTCCAAGTTTAAGGACCAAATGACACTGTTCAAAGATATGCCTAAAGATGTGCCAAAGAGGTTTAACTTCTGTCTTTTCCCTTTGAATCCTAAGGACACCATCTCTTAGGCCTCCTGAGAATCAGCAAGCATCCATGGAAGAGTTAGTCAGAAGTCAAATCGGTTCATGACTTGTGGTTGGGCTTAGGGAAGAACACTGGGATCTGACAAAACTATGATTCTATGGGAATTGATCAGGGACCAAGAAGAGGAGGAAGAAAAACTGAGGCACTAGATGATTGAATCTCAATCATTTGGACCTCAGAGTTCAGTAAAACAAACCTCATTTTAGATTAAAAAGAAATGAAACCTGGAAGGGTAAAGTGATTTTTTTTGAATTCCTCCAAGTCAAGAATTTAATTGAAGACTGGAACCAAGGTCTTCTGATTTTCTGATCAGTTTTTTTCCCTTGCTGTGTATGAGGGATTCAGGGTTAAGTGACTTGCCCTTGGATAGTTAATAAGTATCAAATATCTGAGGCTAGATTTGAACTCAGGACCTCCTGAATCCATGGCTAGTGTTTTATCCACTGCACCATCTGCCTCTCACTTTCTTTTCTAGTATAGTTTTCCCTTCTAAAAGGGATTTAGATCCTGTGATCTGTAAAATCTGCATAAATTTTTTTGGCCCTCCTCTTCATACCATAGAAGTCTAAATTATTATGGTATTAAAATAAAATATGTAGATATTATATAACACTATACATATATTTTATACATTTCTGAGTTTCTAAACTGTCATTTGTGCCTTCTGCAAAACTCCCAGAAAATTCCCATATAATTTCTTCTGCTGACCCTCAGTATTTTGAAAGCATAAAAGGGAAGGTTGCGATGTGGAAGGGATAATTGTACACTATCCAATTTGAATTTGTTTGGCTTCAGATCAGGACCTTGCTGGAAAGATTAAGCCCTTGATTACAAGAAGAAATTTATATATGATTTCTAGCTAATTCTTTGAAAACCTTTGCAGCCTAGAGGTCTAAGGCTAAGACTAAAGAAATTCTCTCTACACACACAGGGTTTTGGGTTCCCCATATATAGAACCAATTGGAAAGAGGGCACTACAGAATAAAATATATCATAAGAAAAAAAAGACAGGGATAGATATCTTAAGGGAGAAGAAACTATCCTTCCCAATGTCAGATTATGGCCATCTATGGCTGCATCTCTTGGAAAGACATTAAGGAGGATGGTTTCTTTTCTTCTCAAGTTTGGAAATTCCGTTCCAGTATATACTGGGTTATACAAAGAGAAGCAATGTACACCTTGAGTAGACTCAGTCCACTCAACTTTGGATCTCCTGCCTTGGATCTTGATTATTGAAAGAATGGGTGGAAGATATACTAAATCATGCTTCTCATCCTATCCAGTTGTCTACTCCAGCCACCTTCTTGGATCCACCTTGTTGCCATGTAGGCATTTCTCTTTCTCTTTGTACTTCTTTCCCTTTCTCCCCTCATCTCACCTCCAGGCCCACTTTTCAGTTTTCTACCTCTAATTCTCTGGGAACCGTAATCACATGAAAACCACCATTGATTATGGATGGAGTGTGCCAAATGACTACCCTACTCATCATTGTTGTGACTTCTCAGACAAAAAAATTTCTTTCCCTTGACACCATTTCCCTTATATATTTTATCTCACTCTTGCAAGCTCCTTGAGGTGTGGTATCCTCAAGAGTTAATACAGTGTCTGATCTTAGTATAGTGTCTGATAGTAAGCACTAAATTCAGGCTATGCATTCATTCTTACCATCAGGATCTTCTTTCCTTCTTAGTCTGGTTTTATATATTCTATCTGAAATAATTCACAGTCAAGGCCCCAGTGCCTACCTTTGGCATGCTTCCACATGACCTTGGGAGGTGGGTAGCCATCCACAGAGCAGTTCAGCACTCCAGCTTTGCCATAAATACCATCCTGATTGTTGGGTTGCACCACAAAACGAGGTGGGACTAGGGGAAATTGGAATGGGGAGAAGGGAGGAGAAAGGTTCAGTGTATCAGTAACTACTACAGACAAACTTGTTTAGAGTTTTCCAATCTGAATCTCAAAGGGGAAGAAACTATCCTTCCCAATGTCAAACTATGGTCATCCATGACTTCATCTCTTGGAAAAGGCTGGAAATTGTTTTCCTGTATTGACATTCCTTTGCAAAGATTAAGAGTTGTTTCCTCTATAGCTCCTAAAATCCTGATAATATTAATAATCTTTACAAGTCAGGATCAAGAGAAGTTACTTCAATAGTCAGTGATGGTTCCTCCATCCCTATGATCATGGGATTGCCTCTGTCCTCATTACCATCTCCTGCCTTTATCTTGCATGGGGGTCTCACCTCGCACGATCAATTGCCTCTCACGGCTGACAGTAGCAGCATCATTGCTGGCAATGCAGGTGTAGTTTCCATTGTGATTGAGGGAGACACTGGAGATCTGGAGGGAGCTCATGAACTCCTTGCTCTCGATGGTCACCCCTGAACCAGAGATGATTACTTGGCCATCCTTCCTCCAGGTGATCCGGATGGGCATGTCCCCAGAAGAGACCACACAAGGGATGTAGAGTAGCTGTCCAATGGAGGCAGGTGGAAACTCAAACGGTTGAATCAGTGGTGGAACTGTACAAGCAAGGCAAGAGAAGAAGCAAGAGGGAAATGATATTGCGAAACTCTTTCCTTAGTTACTACTCTTTTCTCCTGGTTTCAGTTTAGGATTATCCATTTACATGTACTTTTCTATGGACTCTGGGATACTTCTGTCCTAGGACTAATTCTTGCCTTATTGGGAAGCATATTAAAAAAAACTCCTGAGAAGGACTAGCTCCTTGCTTCATAATTAAAACCTCCTTGGTTACTCATCCCTTGAGCTATTCTTACTCATCAGGTCCTGTGAAAATCTAAATTGTCTCCCAGGCATCTGACTGCTCACCTTGTCTTGCCCTTCATTATGTGTATCCTTCATTCTTGTCTATCTGCCTACCTGCCTAGTGTGGTCTTTCTGTTTATCTTCATGAATTATAACTCTTTATTTTGTCCTAAATCTTGTGTTTTGATTTTGACCTCTGATTGACTGCTGACCTATCACTAAGGTTGCACCATCATATATCCACAACCTACTACTTCCCATGAGATCAGTGCTGACAGATATAATGAAATATGCCCCAGCCATGAGACTCTTACCCATATGTTCTCCACACTGCCTTATTTGAAATCATCCAAGTTTATTATTTATAGAGACAACTATCTGTGGAGCTCTCACTCTCATAATACTTTCACTTTTCTAATAGAAGGAGGAGATATTGGGAGCTTCTTCCTTGTGTGGTTTTAAAAGGTCTCAAGCAAGAAAGAGATCCCACAGAGGACCCCAGACAGAAAGACCTGACAGAGGCTCCAGTGTTACAGGGGACCAAGGGAGATAGACCCTACAGTCAATCAATCAGTCAGTTGATAAACATTAATAAAGCATATACTATTTGTCAGTACTATATCAAGTGTTGGGGATACAAAGAAAGACAAAAGTCAGTCTCTGCTCTCAAGGAGCTCACAATCTCAGTGGGTTTATCATGTATCTGTATAACATGTGTTTGTTCACAGGATGCAAACCACTATATGTACAAAGACATGATATACAAGATAAGGTGAAGATAATAAATAAACTGAAGGCATTAGAATATAAGGGGATCAGCTAAGGTTTCCTGTATAAGGGAAAGCAGGAGATGGAGATCATAAGAGAAAGAATTCCAGAACTGGGGGACAGACATGAAAAAAAAGACACTGAAGTTGGGAGATGGGAAGTGTCTAATTCAGGAAATAGCCAGGAGGCTGGTATTAAACTTTGTCTGTGTGTGTGTGTATGTGTGTGTGTGTGTGTGTGTGTGTGTGTATGTGTGTGTGTGTGTGTGTGTATGGGTGTAAGGTGTAAGGTGTAAAGTGGGGTAGGTCATTAAGGACTTTGAATACTAAATAAAGGATTTTATATTTGATCACAAAGATGATAGGAAGGCACTAGAATTTATTGAGTAGAGGGGTCATATGGTCAGACCTGTACTTTAAGATCACGTTGACAGCTTAGTAGAGGTTCAACTGGAGTGGGGAGAAAGATGAGCAGGGAGACCAACCAGCAGGCTATTGCAATAATCTGGATTTGAGGTGATGAGTGCCCCTACCAGGGTGATAGCAGTGCTAGAGAAGAGAAGGGGGTGTATATGAGAGATGTTATGAAGACAGAATTAACAAGATGAAGCAACCAGGGTGGATATAGAGGGTGATATAGATAGTGCAGAGTTGTGAATGACGCCTGGTTGCAAGCTTGGTATCTTTGACAGAAATTGAGATGATTCAGCTTGGGAAAAAGAAAGGTGAGGGGTCTTAATGTATCTGAAATCAACTGATCAGCTTTCCTCATCTCTGATGGGTACAGAGCAAGTGGAATATGGTTGAAATTGTAGAAATGAAGATGATGAAACATGAGGAGGAGAAGAGCCCAGATCCAAAGGGGGTCCTGCAGAGTGGCTCAATCTGCAGAGGTACAAGATGGATCTTACTGAAGGGTAAGACATAGAGACTCGATAGAGGGTACCTAGATCCACAGAGTTCTCAGAAAGAGTTCTTCACCCACACCCACCCCCCCAAACTGCCCATATCTATGGAAGACTGACATATTCATGGAAGGCTCAGGCAGGGAGAGAATCTAGAGAAGAAGGTGTGAAAGAAAGAAGGAAGAAAGGAGAAAAGGAAAGGGAAGAAATAAACATACTATTAAGCATTACAGCAGATATCTCTTTTGACCCTCACAAAAACTGGAAACAGAGCTAGATAGAGGTTAAATGACTTGCTCAGGATCATATAATGAATATGTCTTAAGGCTAAATCTGATCTTAGGTCTTCCTAATTTCACACTTGGCTATCACTGAGCTGCTTCTAGAGAGGGACCCCAGACAGAGAAGCCCTATAAAGGGGACTCTGGGCAAGTACATCTCCTTTTTTCTTTATGATTTCCCTTTGGGCAAGATTGGATAAGGAGACAGGAAGATACTAGTCCTTCTCCTATAGAGTATGAGTCTAGAGCCATGGCTGTTATCTGCCCTGGCTGTTTTATCTGATCAAATATGGCATCAACTGATCCTTCAGCATGACCTCTACTGCCACTTAAGTCCTTCCCATGTGTGTCTGTGTGTGTATGTGTGTGTATGTATATGTGGTATATGTGTGTGATGTGAGACAGGGAATGGAGGGACTGGTTGGAGCCTGAATAACTCTCAGATGGATGTTTTTTTTCTAAGGTCTAGATAGAGAAGTAGCCATTATCTTTATGATAGCTCAATTAGGCCACAGCTTCTCCAGCAAGTAGGGGGTGGGAGGAGAAGATAGAAGAGCTTAACAAGGGCAAGCACTTAATAGATGGATGAGAACTCCTTTTTATATTCTAGTAATAAAATTATAGGACTGTCTCCAGTCCAACAGCCTTTTTTTTGAGGCACCAAATATTCCCATCCTATCCCTTTTAGTTGAGTGAAGCTTCTTTGATTGCTTTTTACCCCAATAGCCACCCTTCGAGGCATGAGAATGAGACTGAAGGAGGAAGGATGGGAGAAGGCAAACCTTTAGTTTCATCTGGAGGTGCTGATGGACATAGGGAAAAATGTCACTAACTTTGGGGGCCTGTCTCTACCACCAATAGAGTTCTAGAAAATGAGGCAGGGCAGTGGAATTGGGTCTGGTGGACAGGGGTGAGCTCTGCCTGAACTCTGGCCTGGACTGACTTTCAGAATATCTTGGAGAGGTTGACCCATTGAGAAGGACAGATCCTCAGAGGGAGAAATATCTTGCATAATGGTGGTGGGATAGGAGATAGGGAAGATGGAAGAGAGATCTAGCCCTGGAGAGAAGGGATGACTCTTGGAAATGAAGTCATGAGATGATACCTTTTTCTTTCAATGGAACCTGGAACCTGCTGGCATAGTTCAGAGACTCAGTGACTGGATAGAAGGGTCAGAGTATAAAGGATTTCAAGGCTTCCTTAATGCCCTAATATTAGAATGCTGTTCCTCTGTAATACACAGGAATAAGACCTTGATTTAGTCTTGTATTTATGAATCAAAGTGTAGAATGCTCAGACCCAAGCAAAAAGAGAGCCTCAAAAATGAACTTGCATGTGAGCAAAGATTGAAACTGGATGATTCAACTTGGAAAATGAAGTCTTTTTTTTTTAAAATAAAGTCTTAAAGACTATGAAGGCTACTGAACAGATGTCTATGCCTCTACTGGGTATGGAGCAATTTCAAATTGAAGTGGGAAGATGATCACACATGAGGAAGTATGGTCAAATAATAAGGGTTTGGGATTTTGAAACAAGTCCCAAAAGAAGGTCTTTTGTTTATTTACTTAATTAGAACAGTCAATATAAAGGGCACTTATAGATAATTGGGTGGGGATAAGGAAGGGAATAGAAAGATTCCTAGGACAGATACTTTTAAGGCTTCAAGGACTTCAGTGGTTCCTATTAGCTCCAAGATAAAATAGAAAATTCACTTTAGCAACTAAAATCTTTCGCAACTTGACTTTCAATCTACCTTTCCAAATTAATGCTTATTTCCCTTTATGCCTTCTACAGATGAAGCCAACCAAGCTTTTTTGCTGTTCTTCATGTATGACATTCCATTTCCCATCTCTCCTCAAAATACAAATATACTCCCTTCTTGATTTTGCATCTTAGAATCACTTCTACACCATGGGAGTTAGGTGGTTCAGAATAACAGCATTGAACCTGGAGTCTAGAAGATCCGAATTCAAATCTTCTTTCAGATGTTTGTCTACTGTGTGCCCTTAGATAATTCATTTAATCTGTCAGCCTCAGTTTGCTCAGATGTAAAATGGGGATTGTAATAGAATTTACAATGAAGGACTTTGTGAGGATCAAGTGAGATAACTTATATAAAACACTTTGCAGATCTTTTGGTTTTTTTTTTGGCAAGGTAATAGGGCCCAAGGCCACACAGCTAGGTAATTATTAAGTATCTAACATCATATTTGAACTCAGGTCCTCCTGACTCCAGGGTTGATACTCTATCCACTATATCATCCAGCTGACCCATTTTGCAATTTTAAAAGCGCAATTCAAATAGTAGCTATTATTAGTAACATTATGAGAATCTCTAGTTTCCTTCAAGGATCAATTCAAACCCCACCCCCTAAATGAGACCTTTCCTGACCTTCTCTCTTCCTTATTCCTCCTTCTTCAATGTGATAAAAAATATTTTGTAGAGGAAATGTCTAGATGCTAAATCTTGATACTTCTAAGCAGGTGAGACACTTTGGAAGAATGTTTACTACCAACGACTCTCATACTACTATTTTAGGAAACAACTCTTAATAAAAGCTAATTAACCTTTTACAAATTTTATTTTACTTAAAATACTCCTAATATGGAAATATGTTTTGCATGACCTCATTTGTATAATGGATATAATATTGCTTGTCTTCTCAATGGGTACTGGATGGGCTGAAGGGGGATTTGGAACTCAAAATTTTAAAAAATGAATGTTAGAAAATTAAAAACAAACTTTAAAAGCTAATTGATATCACTAAATGGTATCAACCGACAATCATGGGAAGGGAAACCCATCTATAAGTGGGGGCTAATGAGGTGTAACATTAGAAAGCCATGCTCAGATCTTCAGGTTTACCTCTAGACCTCAGGAGAGATGTAATGGCCACCTTCTGGGCCCCAACCTGTCAGCACAAATGAGGGTTGAGAGGGTAGCTCCAGAACATACATTATAGCTTATCATATACATATATATATATATATATATATATATATATACATATATACATATATATTTGATGTATGCATGTGTCCCTTTATAAAATATATGCCCTCTTTGGGGCAGAGAATATTTCATTCATTCATGGGAGAGGTAGCAGGGAAGAGGAGAATCTAAAGGGAAATGATGGACAAGACAAGCTGAAATGGTAACTCAGATCATGGTCTACCATAAAGACTTTATTGTCTCTTGTTGGGAAAGATACAAGTGAATGATGTGTTGACCCCTGGCTAAAGACTTTATGGCCTCTCTCACTGTTACTCTTTTTTTTAGGTTTTTGCAAGGCAAATGGGGTTAAGTGGCTTGCCCAAGGCCACACAGCTAGGTAATTATTAAGTGTCTGAGACCGGATTTGAACCCAGGTACTCCTGACTCCAAGGCCAGTGCTTTATCCACTATGCCACCTAGCTGCCCCTCACTGTTACTTTTTAAGACTAGACTCTTTTAATTTACTACAGTCATTAGAAAATTATGGATGATGTGACTGGATGGAAGCAAAGTAAAGTTGTAGGCTAGGAATCAGGACACTTGGGTCTTAGTCCTGGTTTTGTCACCACCTTGTTGTGTGGCTTTGGGCGAGTCATTTAAATTCTCTCTTCCTCCATTCCTCATCTATAGAGTGGAGAGAATGGAGATAGCATTATGGAGATCACATGAAACACTGAATGTGAAAGCATTTTGAGAATTATAAAGGGTTATTCAAATTGTAGCATTATTACAACTACAAAGGTAGGACAACTGATCTATGGGGCAGAAAGAAAATTTCTATTGCCAATGTGCCTAATGAGGGTATGTACTTCTATTCTGAGGGTGATTGTAGACAGTAGATAAGTAGAAGGAGACCTAGTCCTTTGGGGGTAGTGTTAAGTTAGCCTGTTTATGCTTTGGAAGGAGAAAAAGCAAAATGGCCAGGTGAGACTTCTTTTTACCAGAACAGTATGGCTCAGTATATCTATATTTCTGTTTCTTGTATTGTTTATGTCTTTGTGGAGACTCTGGGGTATTGTTCTGTTCTGTATTTCTTTAAGTTGCCTGGGGTCTCAGGCACAGAATATGCTGAAGAGTTGAAAAATGATGCCTCTTTGTCACATGGTCAGTGACAGTCATAACAATACTCTCTGAGTCTTTCCCTCTTCTTTTAGATTTGTTTATGTCAGAGATTATGGTCAGCAGTTGTAAAACTGTGACAAGAAGGTATCATTACTATTGTTATGGTCTGACTCTGGTATTTAATGTCCTATGCCTTTAACATGGAGGCCATTTCTATATTTTACTTCTTCTATTGGGAAATTTTTGCTATAAGCTTTGATAATCACTCCAGCCAATTTCTTTCCATATGTGTGTGTGTGTGTGTGTATGTATATATATATATATATATATATATATATATATATATATATGTGTGTGTGTGTGTGTGTGTGTGTGTGCTTGATTCATCCTCCTCTGGAAGATGGTGTCATCTTTCATAATAATCAGATAATAATCATAATAGATGCCAGGACCTTGCTTACTAACAAGTAATAGGAATTTAAATTTTGAGCCAAATCAACTTGCTCAAGAACCCAGCATTCACCACCCAGACATCCTCTTATGCCCTTCATTCAGGCTAGTGTTGGGTAAAGAAAGGGGTTGCATCTGTTTTGAGTAACTAGCAAAGAAGGATTGTAAAGTTTGTGTTACTTTATTGTACACACCCGCAGCTCCCAGGTGAATTTAAAAAGGAGTGTTTTCTATTTGTTCAAAAACAGAACACACAAGCCCAAATGTCCCAGTGCCAGCCAGAAGAAAGCCGCCCTGCTTCCCTGTTTTCAGCTCTGGAGTTCCTAAGTGGTACTAATATGATGATGGAAATGTTCCCTCACATTCAGCACCCAGGAGCCTAGAGAGTCAGCTGCACCTTCTCATTTAATTAAAGATTTAGCATGCATGCCCAGAGCTGCTTTTATGCTACGTTATTTTGCAGCTAAAGGGGGCCCCAAAGACATCTTGTCCATGTTGGATTTATGTGCCTGCATCTTAACATCCTGCCGGGGACCTTGCCTGATGTCCAGTGATATAAGCACTCCCCCTTCTAGAAAAGCCTGGATTTCTCCTACCAGTCAGTTCACACTTGTGCCAGAGGCCTAGGGAAGCCCTGTGCCAACATCCTCCATGGCTCTCCCTCCTCCCTTCATGTCTCTAGGCCATAATCAGCTTGCCCGGGGAATTTTCGATTCAGCACCACCTGCAACCATTTCTAATAGCTGCCAGGAAAGCTGGCACATGAAGGGCTTAGGGGGTGGGGCTCTGAGGGAGGAAAACAAAGGTATTTGAGGAGTTATCAGATTCCCACCCCACCTCAGCCTGGCTCCTGTCTTCCTCTCATGGGGAGAGGTAATGTTGGAAGACATGAAAACCATTCTTTCATCAACTTGAGCCCTTGGTCTTCCCTTCCTTTTGGGTGCCTATGGACTTGGACACCTTGTTAGTGTCCCCTTTCTGTGCCAGCCAGTACCTCCTTGGGCAGCCCCTGAAGGAAGGCATCAGTGAATCAAGCTACATCATCCCTAATTAGTGATGATGGGTTTTTCTGCAAAGCTGAATTCTAATCAGAGTAGGGAGAGGTTGGTGGCCAGAGGTGGCAGGGAAGAGGGTCGGGGGATGGTGGTAGTGGATTGAGAGAGAAATAGCTTTGAATACCAAGAAAGGGCTCTGTCACAGGGCTCTCAGGGTCTCTCTGTTCTCCTTTTTTCTGGGATTGTGTCTCTCCTATGAATTTTCACAACCTCTTGATGTACATACGTACTCTCTCTCTCTCTCTCTCTCTCTCTCTCTCTCTCTCTCTCTTTCTCTCTCCTCAAATGACATCGGCTGGGAAGATGCTGTTTTTCAGTGCAATCCAAAAAGCTTTAGTAAGTCACCGAGATGGAATGCATCAGATTCAATTCATTAGGACCGATGGCTCCCTGAATGGGGCTGAATAATTGATGGGCAGGAGCAGCTTGCAGGATGTTCACTGTGCTCCACAGACTGAACACTGTAATTTTTTTTTTTTTAAAGCCAACAAACATGGCCAAATGCCGGGTGCGGGCAAGCCGAGCAAAGGTTAGATGTTTTAATATGCGATGTTTACACTGTAAACTCTTGCTCCGCAGCTTGTAACGGGAAATGGATCCAGGCCGCCCAGTGACAGCTGAGAGGGAGAGATGGGGCTTTGCTCTAATTCAGCTGCAACTGAGCTAATTTGCCGTGGCTGCTGCAAATCTCCTCGGTGCACAATGATTGTAGTTGGGGTGCGTGGCTCATGCTGGCAGCACATGTTGGAGCACTGCCAGGTTCTGGGGGAAGGGGTGACAGTAGCAGAGATGGGAAGAGCAACTCCAGAACTTTGAAGACTTTTTAGAATCCTTTGTTCCCAGTTTCTCTCCCTAATTTATCTTTGAAGATGATGATAGAAGTCTAATTTGTTGTGTGACCTTGGACAAGTCACTTAATCTTTCTCTGGGTCTATGTTTTCTATTTCTTTTAATTGCCACCATGTTGATAAGTCCTACACAGAACTTGTCATATATGATGACATTATTTTGTTGATGACTATCTATAGTCATCTATAGATTTATTATTAGACCTCTAGCTTGTCCTCTTCAGCTCCTTATCCTGCCTCCTGCCATCAACTTAAACTCAACTCACCATTTTAATTCAACAAACATTTATTTGTCCATAACAAAACTCATTTTTCTTCTTTCAAACTTTCCCCTCAAAACTTTTTTCTCTTGAATTTCTTATTTCTATCAATGGATTCATTCTTCTCATTCCCCAAGTTCCATCTATGATGTGATCTTCTCCACCCTCCCCCACTTCCAATCACATAGTCTCTAGAATTCACTTCCTTTTTTTTTCTTATTTCTACAACCTTAGACTAGGTCCTTATTGTTTAATCTATGGATTAAGTAATAGCTTCTCAAATGGTGTCTCTTTCTCCTCTCTTCTACTTCAATCCTTCCTGCACACAGTTACCAGATAAAACTTCCTTAAAGGATAATTTTTATAATTTTACTCATCTACTCAGCAATATTCAATGGTTCCCCAGTACCAAATGATATTGTTCAACCTTCTTAACTGGATATTTAAGACCCTCTACAATTTGAAAGTTTCCATTTTCAACTCTTGCTGGTACTCAACATGAGCCTCCCATTCTGAAGAGGCAACCATTTTTTAATTAATCAAAATTCAGTTGATCAATCAATCTTCCCAATATACCATCCATTTTCCCCACCTGAATGTCTTTGCTCACACTGTTTTATTCAATCTAGAATGTCTTCCACATCATCTTCTGTCTTTATTCAATATCCATCCTATCTCAAGTTTTATCTCCTCTGTGAAACTTTCTCTCCCCCATTCTCTTAACTCATAGCATTCTAACAATTACTAGACTCTTATTGTACCTAGACATGTATAGCTATTAAATTTTCCATATGTTCACCTCATCAGCTGGACTATAAGATCCTCTATGCCAAAGCCTTGCCTTGTTCTGTGCCTGTGTTACCTAACAATGCCTACATGTTACTAGGCAGGTAGTAGTTATGGCAAAGCATACTTCTGAAATTAATCAAAGACACTCAGTCACTATTTTTTTTTACTAAAATCATAACATTTTCAATTTTAGCTGTCACTTAAAATCTTTAGAATTCATGCTATCTGCAAGTCCTACTTATTCCTGTTCATGAGTGACCTTGGTCTTCAGACTCCATAGATACATGTTCTCTCTATTTACCCTAAATTGTATTCAATAGAGTTTTTAATCCCCTAAAACTATTTGTCCCAGTAGATAATTTAAGTGACTAACTCTCTCTCTCTCTCTCTCTCTGAAGTATGGAGGTTTTTTCCTTCAGTCATCTGTGAATGCCCAGAGTATGTGTCTATATAACGCTCTCAAATCAGGAATTAGGCCTATGTAGGTTTTATGGACAGTAACCAATATAATGAGGATCTAGAATTTCATTTTGTATAATGATTCTAAGCGTGTAAGTAGCATAGTGGATAGAGTGCTGGGTCTACAGTCAAGAAGCCCAGGTTTCAAATCTAGCTTCAGACCCATTAGCTGTGCATCCCTGAACAAGTCACTTAGTCTCTACCTCAGATACCCCATCCCTAAAGTGAGGATCAAAATAGCACCTACCTCCCAGAGTTGAGGGTTATTATGAAGATTAAGCCTTAAAGTGCTAAATGAATGGTAGCTATTTACCAGATCAACTT
Source organism: Macrotis lagotis (assembly GCF_037893015.1). Classification (NCBI taxonomy): domain Eukaryota; kingdom Metazoa; phylum Chordata; class Mammalia; order Peramelemorphia; family Peramelidae; genus Macrotis; species Macrotis lagotis. Next base: position 795,658,963 of record NC_133658.1, read on the forward strand.
CCATAACTTAATATGATCCTTGAGATTAGCTGTTGCTCCACAAAATCATCTTCATTTTGTCACCAATGAGATGATGACCTCTTGAGTGGGTTCCTAGATAATATTTATGCAGGCTATTACCAGACCCATACTTTTCATTTCTGGCAGGACTGACCAAGGATTGTACTCCATGTATATAAATTCTCAAGAACCCAGAGTCACTTCCACACCACTAAACAGCACAACAGTCATTCTTTATGAAAGTAGTCAGTATAATAATCAGGATAATGTGGTTGGCCAGCTCCGGGGAAGACCTGACTTTGTGGCTTTTCACCTTCCACAGTTTTATAAGGGAGAAACAGAGGTTCTAAGTCTCCTCTCCTAACTCTATAACTTAGTAGAATTACCTCCTTTTCTTGAAGGTTACAGAATCCTAAATCTGCTCTGTTATAGATCTTGAATATATATCTAGCTCTTACATGCTGTCTTTTCCATTGGACTATGAATACTTCAGGGGCAGGGACTTCTTCTCCCTTTTTTTTTGTACCCCCAGAGATCTGCTCTGATCAGTGATACTATAGGGGAAGATACAAAGTTTAGAAAAACAGGGCACCTGCCTTCAGGGAGCTTACACCCTAGTAGAGGAACAAGGTAGATAGGAAGTCAACTCTAAGATATAATCATATCACATAGCTCCTGGTAAGATATCCTTCCTTGTTATCCTTACCTTTCACTGCAACATGGACACTCTGGCTGATGGACAGCTGAGGCTGGATGAGAACGCTGCAGAGGTATTCCCCTTCATCCATGCCCTTCTGGACATCCATCAGTTTGAGCGTTCCATTCTCAAAGACCACCTGGCGGTGGTTATCAGGTAGCAGTAAGGTGTCTTTGTACCACTTGATGGAGTAGTAGGGATAACCAATAACCCTGCAGTTGATAAGTGTATCCCGACCTGCCACTGCTGTGATGTTCTTCATTGCTCGGATACTTGGGGGTCCTAGGCAGGGATTGGGAGAGGGAAAACAAGGGGCAAAGTTAGCCATGGAGAGTTAGGCATCTCCCTGGAATTCTGTTCTCAGGTCTCACTTAGCATGTTGTTAGGGCAACCTTGGGATAGGAGTGTTAGGTCTGGTGATAGAAGGGTTCAATAAGAAGACTTGAAGTGACTGAGAGAAGATGGAATTGGGGCACTCTTCTAACCTCCCAAAGAAATCTCTGAACTTAAAGTTGCTCACTCCAGAGTTCCATCCTTGACTTAGAAGACACCCTTTAATAAGACAAGAATCTCATTGGCCAGCCCGGGTAACAAAAGCATGGAAAGTGCATTCCTTCCCCTAGTATTTGCTAACTGTGGGTTTACCTTAATGTGGACAAGGAGATTTTTCTGTTTAAATGTACATGTGAAGTTTTAAGTACTTTAAATGTTTAAGAGAGGACTAAAAATGAGGTCTTCCTCAGGTAAGTTCCTGATTGTCCTTATATTTATGAACAAATACTGGAAATCCCTGAATTGGCACATTATGAGAAACAGCATGGACCCAGAGACAGGGGACCTGGGTTCATTTCCCAGCTCTGTCAACAATTAGCTGTGTGACCTTGGATAAGTCATTACATTCAGTTTTCTCTCCTGTACAATGAAGAATTTTGATATGATGATCTCAAAAGTCTCTTCCAATTCTAACATTAAGGATGTTTTATTGCTCAGTCACACCTGACTCTTTGTGATCCCCATTTGGGTTTTGCCTGGCAAAAATATTAGAGTGGTTTATTATTTTCTTCTTCAGTTTATTTTATAGTGCCCAGGGTAGTGGAATAAGAAATGTTAAAAAGGTATTTTTAATAAAATTAACTGTGTACATAGGGATAAGGAGGGGAAAAGTATAAAGAATTTGGTGATGTGAAACAAAGAGGCTAGAGACCTATTCTGATCAAAGAGCCTATTACCAGGGCAGAGAATAAAGAACAGGATTCTAATGACCAGAGCCAAAGAAATACTTTTAAAAAATGAGACCTGGAGTCCATATAGGTCATTTCCAGGAACCAAAAAAAAGAGGGCTAAAATGTGACAACCTTTAGTAACTCAGAATTGGAAAACAAAGAGGATGGACTAATCTGAAAAAGTCAGGAGATAAATATTCATAGAACATAATAGGATTTGGAGCTAGAAAGAAACTTTCTCTAAGCTTCAGTTTCCTCTTTTTTAAAATGAGGACAATAGCACTTGTGTTACAACCTAATTCACAAGGTACTTAATGAGCCTTAAAGATTATATAAATATGAACTATTATTATTTTTATAATAACAACATGAATAACTATAATCCTAAGAACTGTGGTCTTAATGAGGTTAAATGATCATAAATGGGAGTGATGTCAGCAATACTTGGAAGGGATTATTTTGTGTTATAAACCTTAAAATACCACATAAGTATGAGTTACTATTGTTAAAATAATAATATTAAGTACTAAGAATAGCTATAATCCCAAGAGGCAAGACCTTGAGACTTAAAATGGGAGCCATGACAATAACACCTGGAAAGGATTATTTTGGGTTATAAACCTGAGCTAAGAGAAATGAATAATTTGAGTTTCAATGTGTGATTTATCTCTACTATATATAGTTGGCTTCCTGAACTTCCATCATAGTGGAGGAAATCTAAATGGATAATTGGTCTGATGGCCAATGGGACTAGGGGTAGGCAAAGCACATAGCTGCCCAGGATATAATGCAAAGGGAGACACAATGAGGGACACTTTTTATACATACACATATTTTTGTACTTATACATCAATAATTCAAAGACCCTAAGATGTCTATAATATGGACATTCTTCTCATTGGTGCAGGTCACTGCCCAGACATGTTTGTGTTTCCCTTTAGCTTCTCTACTCAACAAGCTGTTGGCCTTCATTCAGGCTTTTTGACATTCTATGGGAACCAATGGACAACACTCAGACCATCCAACTGCTATCCTTCCCTCTCTTATATAACTAGTCTACCTCTTTTACTAATCATGCATCTCCTTTAGTCATCTAATCTGGTTCTAATTTTACAGATGGGGAAACTGAAACCTAAATAGGTTAAATGACCTGCTGATAGTCATACAGACAAGGAAATGTCAGAAGTGAGATTTGAATCCATGACTCTAGAGCATTATCTTCTAATAAGCCTTATGTATTGATTATCATTGAACTTTGTCATAGCCCTCTTGCACAACATTGATTTTAATGATAAAAGGAACCATTAAGTTGGTAGTTTACTAAAGGTCTTTGACACTGTCATGGCAGATACCCTGCAAAGAGTCCTGAAGAAAGATTCTCAAATAGAGAGGTCCTCCAGGTTCATGGTGTCAAACTCCAATAGAATGGATACCTCTGGGGGGCATATTGCCTTAGCATACCACAAATTCACATTGTGCTGCATTTTGTATTTATTTTGTATTTATCATTTCCCAATTTCATTTTAATGAGATTCTAGCCACACTCAAGAGTTTTTCAGGTTGTCTGCTGGCCCTGAGTTTGACACCTTTCCTTAATGATATAATATTTTAATGATTGAGTAAAGTCCTAAGACATTCAAGATCTCCCCAATGAGATCTAGATTTACTAAAAATAATTATCACTAATTTGAGTAATCCATGATGAATCTAAAAGTATTATCTTAACCATCTACAAGTGAGCAGCAGCATGGATGAAAAATGTTTGCTATGCAAACTATGACGTACAGATGGAAAGTTTCTTCACTGAATTAGTCCATCACTACATATGCCCAGGATAGGTGCAATAGTTGGAAAATGAGCCGGATCAAGAATCGAAGAAGAAGGCTGGATGGAATTTAGGAAATTACTTCTGGGTTTTTAATAATCTTAAGCTGCAATTTGACACAAATCTTCATCTTTTTTTTAAAAAAAATAATTATTCTGCTAGTGATATGGCACAGATGCAAATTTCAGAGCACTATAGTCTCTCAAAAAAAAGATGCAGGTGCTCTAAGGGACAAAGGAGTGATCGACACATTTTTTTAATACCAAAAAATAAATGCTTTCTAGGAGATAGAAGAATCTATTTTATGATGTCAAATCTCATGTGCCCAAGTTAAGACTCTGGTGTGCAGGAACACACAGGAAACACAATTTCAATCTCTGTGTTACATTTTAAAATTCTTTTTCTTTTGCTGTCAAAAACATATGTGGGGTAATAATGAACTGGGTGATTAAATAGGAGGAGACCAAGACCCAAAGGTATCAATTTTGATTGTGAAACTTCTCCTTTTGGCCAATGACTATGAAAAGTTAGCTAAAGGGTGACTGAGGATGACCCATGTTACTGAACCTCTTTGCTAGTATTCTACAGAAAGATGTATATCTACCAGAGGAAAGTGGACAGTTAAGATCTTCTCTACTTTTTTTTCCCCAATGAACATAGGAGAGACACGTTTTGTATGATGGCCTTGTAGTTATCATGGCCACAACTATTGGCTTAGAGTAGCTCAGTGTTGGGTAGGTAGGTGAGATGGTGAAGACTAGATGTAGTAGTGGCAGATCCCTTGGAGATGGAATCCAGCTCTTTCACTTAACTCAGGAGTACACTGAGGGTAAGACAGGAGAAGTGACTTGACTAAGGTCATAAAGCTATTAGAGTTTTAATTTCAGCCCATTTCTTTTGACTCCAGATCTTAATACATTTCCCTTTATATCATGACTAAGGAGCTGCTGCCTCCATATGTTTGAGGAGCTAGCCAGTAAAGATTGAATGAGGAAGATGACAGAAAAGAAATAAAACCCATGTGGGAATGGGTTGGGTCTGACTCATGGACTACAACCCTATCTTCCAAAATTGGAGTTGGAGATCTCCATCTCTTCTTAGCTCACAGTTCTATGATTTGTCTTTCACCTTAGTCTCAACTCTTTCCACTGGTAGTCCAGAGTGTAAGCCTTGAGTAGGGTGCAGCTGCACCGATTCCTTACCCAACTCTGGTGTCCTGATCACACCACAGTACCCAAAAGATGGGTTAGGAGGACATGAGGAAGATAACTCTATCAGGTCTCTGAACCCACAGCTCAACTCTCTGATCCCCAGTAACAATCTGCTTTTCTGGTCTTTGTAGGCTTGGCATGCAGGGACAAGGGGAGCTGGATGGTTCATGATTCTGTGGCATGCTCAGGTACCAGGAGGACGGGATACAGGAAGAGAATAGAGGAAGGATAAAGGAGATAAGAGGCAGGGGGAGTGAGAAGACTAAGGTAGAAGAGAATGGGGAATAAACTACATCGTATACACACATACACAAATAAGAGTGGAATGTGGTCAAAATAGAGGAGGGGGAGACAGGGTGAGAGAGACAGAGTGAGGGTGGGGGGAGAGCAAGATCCTCCACCCAAATCAAAAGCATAATTAACAATAACATCAATAATAACAACCACAATGATCATGGTGACCATAAAGATGATAAAGGAAATTAATAGCCTATTCTGATATTTAAATGTAGACAGGCACCTCTTACGTTTATTCGCGCTTGGTATTCAGCACCGCCCACGGAGTTCCGGGCAGCGCACCGGTAAACACCCCCATCTCGGATCTGGGGGGCCGTGACATTCATGTGGCTGATGGTCGTGCCGTCTGACATGGTGTACTGGTTGGTGCGGTGCCCGCCGTCCCGCTGGATTGGCTCATCGTCCAGGGCCCAGGTGACGGTGGGAGGCGGGGCGCCTTTAGCCGCGCACATCAGTGAGAACTGCTCCCCAGGGTTTACCACCTTCTCGCTGAAGGAGGAGATGATGCGGGGCGTCCCATCTGGGAAGGGGCAGGAGGAAACCAGCCTTGGCATCACCACATAACACAGAGCGGGTCCCTTGGGCTTGTCCCCCACCCCAACAGAAAGGAATGGAGGTTGATGGATGGAGACCCAGGTTGGCAAGTGACCCACTATGTCACTGCTCTGGCCAAAGGAGCCAGGGATGGAGAAGTAACACCAACCCACCGAAAGAACCCGCAAGGTTGATGGTTGTTGTGGGCCTCTGAAACCAAAAGAGTCTGGGCCTGTGAATCAGAAGATCTCGCTTCTAATTCTAGTGCTGCTGAATTTGTGATTTTAGGCAAATCACTTAATCCTTCTTTGCCTCAGTTTCCTTATCTGTAAAGTGGAGATAATGATGCTTATGTATCTACTGCACCAGGTGACTGTGAGGACCAAACAGATGTAAAATGAGGTGTAGTGAGAAGAATGTTTGATTTGGAATCAGAAAACTTGGGCTGGAATTCAGATGCCATCATCAATTAGCTCTTTGACCCTGGGCAAGTCACTTCAACTTTTTCTGAGGCTCAGTTTCCTAACATGAGGAAGACAGCTGAAATTAACTGCTTTATAGGATTGTCATGAGAGAAGCATTTTGCAAATTTAAAAGTTCTAGGTATAGGAAGATGAAAAATGATTAATTCACAAAGTTAAAAACTGCTATTCAGAAGTAAATTATTATTTTATCATATTTGTATACTACACATTTTGAAATGGTTCAAGTAAAGATGTTGATCTAAGCCAGGGCCAGACTCCATAGTCTACTCCATGGACCTGAAGTTACTTATTCCTATTATTTAAATGAAATTAAGGTATATAATGTAATTTTTTTGTGATGCATTGTAGCACAAACACTCCCTTAGTCTCCAGCATCCCATGAAAACAACAGGGAGGTTACTGCCTAACCCTGAACAAGCGATAACCCCTGGAAATTCCTGGTAGGCTCTAGTTCTTCAGCATCCCCAGAGAAGGCCCTCAGCAAAGCTGGGAAATGGGCACATCGGGAAATCTATCACTCCCTTTTCCACAACCCTCTCTTTTTCTCCTAATGCTCCCCTTCCTTCCTTGTCCTGTTTCCTTGCTCTCAGCTAACTGTCAGCTAGCTGTCATCTAATCCTCCCTGAGGTGGGAGCTGATAAAAGTTTCAAATATGATTGTTCCTAAAAAACCAGAGGGGATTAGTTGCATTTCAACTGGGATTCTGGAAGATAAAAAATCTTCAAAACCCCAGTGAATGAATCACAGCAATGGTGGCATTTCAGGCACTGTGACAGGTGGCAGGTGAATCAGTCTTGGTTGGGGGCTTTTATATGGGAATAGGCCATCACTGGATAGGGCTTGCCCCAGAGAGTAGTTTGGGGTGTGTGTGTGTGTGTGTGTGTGTGTGTGTGTGTGTGAAAGCGGTTCCCTGACTGCTTTCTCAGCCCCTTCCCTTCCACTCTTGCTCACCCTCCAGAACAATGATGGCGAAGTCCTGGGCCGTCTGGGCTTTGCGGGTGGCGAAGCACTGGTAAGCCCCGGAGTGACTTTTCTGGGCGGAGGTGATGAGGAGGGTCTCGTTGCTGAGCCCACGAATAGAGATGGTCTCATCTGGCACCACCAGCTCTGTGTTGCGGTACCAGCGGATGGTGAGCTCCGGGGGGCCAGTCAGGGCACAGGACAGGATGACGGTGCTGCCGATGCCTGTCTTCAGCTGCTTTGGCGTCAGGGTCACATGGAGGGGGTCTGGGCCAGGGTGGGCCAGGGAGGGAGGAGGGAAAAAGAAAAGAAAAAAAGGCTTACTGCTGGTGATGGCCTTGGGATCAGGAGACCTGGGTTTGAGTTCAAGTTTTGCCACTGTCTGGCTGTGTGACCTTGACAAGTCACTTAAAAGCAGAATAGTAAATTTGGATCAGGAGAGATTTGGGTTCAAATTCTTCCTTTTATACTAATCGTATGATTCTTGGAATCTCCCTTAACCTTTCTGTATCTCAGTTTCTTTGTCTGTAAAGTGAGGGTCTAGATTATGTGATCTCTAAAGTTTCCCCAAGTTCTACTGTTCTATGAGTCTATGATTCTTTTTTCTAAGAAGAAACTCAGTCCTTTCCAACTAACTGAGATGGGAGTCTTTGGATGTCCATGGAGATGATTCCTTCAGCTTTGACACTATTTGTGTAAGGTAAATAAGATAGAATTATCTCCAGCAATTAGACTGGACACCTTCTAAGGAGGCTGGATCAAGACAAAGTCCATGGCCTTGATCACCTCTTTCTCCTCCTCTTTCTCTCCCCAACACCGCTATCTATTTCTCTTTGCTTTCTATTTCATTTCTCACCCTGTCCTATACAACAGAGAGCATAAAGCCTTGAGGTCCTCCATATAACAGTTCATGGTGGAAGGAAGTGATTTGGCTGCCTGGGGAAATGGGATAGAATTCAAAGTAGACCCCTAGCCCTGTGTCCCACCCTGGAGCCTTTGCCCAATTTCCCAGGAATGTCATGCTATAGATGTTAGACTCATGTCTGTTATAGACCCCTGCCCTGACACCCAGGATGCCTGGTGTTTGCTCTTCCAAACCCACCCACCTACTTGAAGAAAGAGCAATTTCCCCAACCTTTCTTTTCTCTTTTTGAACTTGGCAATGAAGAATTATCAGGGAGGAGCATGTGCATGCATGTATATAATGTAAGTGGAATAGTCTAAGAAAGGCTGCCAAAAAAGTGATGCTCTATTCTATGGAGAGGGTCACTTAGGAGCAGGATGCCCAAGAAAGTTCTTCAGTCCTATCCATATACAGATATCAATATCTTAGCACATGTATTTATATCTATTACTTGGCATGAGCACATATGTGTATATATGGGTACATCCTGGTATTTTTTTAATGTGCATACAGGATAGGAGTAAATTTATTTGTGGCTACATTTGTGTGGACATGTGCCTTGGACCAGGGTTTAGGACTCCATATTTTGGTATGTTGCCTCTTCTCCCTCCCCTTCACCCCTAACTGATTCCCTGGAATTATGAGTCTTTGTCTATATGCTTCATCAATGAATGGAGATTTCTCTGTCTTCTTCCATTTGAAATCATGCACCTAAGGACTTTCTTTTTAGGCAGAAACTCTGGCACTGTATTGCTCTACCTGGATGGTTGAGTCTGAGTGTGTGTGTATGTGTATGTGTGTGTGTGTATGTATATGTGGGTATCTGTGCATGTGAGCTCAGGAAGGGAGGGGGATCTCACTCTGCTTTGATTTCCAGGCTTTAATGGAAAGTCTCTGGTGACTGTGTCCAGTGGTGTTCTGGGGGGAGGATGCATTGAACCAGACCTAAACCTCACTTTCACCCACAAACTCTAATCCATCTTTATGCTGCTCACATGTCTTAGGCTTATTTAGTACAGCTCAAGTCCCAACAGAAAACACAAGGCACCTTAATATCGAACTTTCAGCATTTCATCCAAAGCATTTACATCACTTACTGTCGTTTCCAACACATGGGGTTGATTTGTTGGAGACCGCTGTCTGCTGTTCCAACCACACGGTAAATCTTAGCAGGGACAGTTCTACCATGGTAGTACCATAGATAATATCACTCTAGCTCCCTGGGCAACCTGAGGAAGGGGAGGGACAATAGAACTTGGGAGATATAGCTTGATTCCTGGGGGAGCAGATCATTAGACTAAGCCAAAGAGTAGTAGGCACCAACTTTGGGAAGGATGTGGCTCGAGAATCTCAGTGCCCATCAGCTAAGGCAAGATAAAAGAAAGAGTTACAAAGGAGCTTTCTGGGACATTCTATCTGCTAAAATGACCCTGAAAGGGACCCCATTCTTGCAGGAGTTTCCCCCTCTTATCATCTCTTCAATTATGAACTTGAAACCCTCTCTTTTGCCATTGAGAAGAGCAAATGTTTTATGCACCTCTCATCCTGAAAAAAAAAATACAGAGGAAGCAAGATCCCACAGAGCCCAACAGGCATATGTCCCACTTCTCTCCATATTATGCTCTCAAAACTCCATCTTGCCTCATTCCCATGACTTTTGGGAAGCTAAGAATATAGATTCCCAAGCACAGCCAGAAGGAAAAACTTTAAATATCCTCTAGCCCAAGTCCCTAGTTTTACAGATGAATAAACTGAGACCTAAAGAGGAGTTTCTCAATGTCACCCAGCTAGTTAATGGAAAATTTCTGATTGTTGAATTAGTACTTTTCTTACTATACTAAACAATTTTTTACTCAATATAAAAAAAGACTGAATAAGATCCTAGTTGTCTAATGATGATGTTTGTCTATTCCCAAAGAAGACTATGACATCAGGGAGGTGATGCCGTGACAAGCACATGAATTGGATTTGATGAGGGGGTGCTGTGTTAAGTCACCAGCCTCACTTTCTCCTCCAGAACCATCTGGGTCCAGTGGCCAGATATGGATCAGGATGACTGGAGATGGCCCTAGATATGATGCAGTTAGGGTTAAGTGACTTGCCCAAGGTCACACAGCTAGTAAGTGTCTGAGGCTGGATTTGAACTCCTATCCTCCTGATTCCAAGGCCAGTGCCACCACACCACCTAGCTGCCCTAAGTAGTTTCATTTAGGCCTAAGCTAATCATTTTTTCTCCTCATTCATGAGTGCATGCATGTGCACATACATGATGACCCATCAGTTTCCTTTTCTTTTACTTTTTTTTTTTTTAAAGACTAACTTCCCTATATCACCAAGACTGGAATAGGAGGGGCTATTCACAGACTGAATCTCAATACTGATTGGCTTGGAAGCTTTGACCTATTCCATTTCTGACCTGTCTCCTGGTGGCACACACTTTCCCAGGCCTTATCATATGGTATGAACTCATGTGTGGACAACCAATCTGCATAGCTCATTGAACCTCAGAACTCTTGATCTGTCAGCCTCAGTCTCCCTGGTAGCTAGGGTGACTGACATGTCCCATGGGACCTGATCCATTTTCTTTTTTACTTAAGAAAGTGATATCAATGTCACTATTTCCAATACTTGCTTTTATTGATCCTGATACCTCTCCATTCTTATCTGTGAGATGAACACTAAATAAGTATCTTTGTCTTTTGGAAACCCCCATCCCAACTTTAAAGTCATAACCTTGTTTTTTCAATCTCCCTCATACTTACCCACTGAAACCTCAAATGAACTCTTTCCCTTCAGCGTTACCAGAGCAAGGTACCTGGATCTCCCCTTAAATCCACCTTCCCTTATATTATAGGATATAGATTATAGGACCTTAAAGGCCATTCGATCCACATACTGTTTCTCAAATTGAACTCTAGAACACCTTAAGTTTGTTTTTTCAAATGAGCCATATTTTATTTATTTTTTATTTTTTGCAAGGCAATGGGTTTAAGTGACTTGGCCACGGTCACACAGCTAGGTAATTATTAAGTGTCTGAGTTCAGATTTGAACTCAGGTCCTCCTGACTCCAGGGCCTGTACTCTATCCACTGCACCACAAAGCTGTCCAACCATAATTTATTAATAGGCATCAACAACAATAATTTTGAAGGTCTTACTGTAAAATTTTTACCAAAGCTTTGTTTCAACTGAAGGGTTTCAATTCTTTATCAAATCTAGTTCATCTACATGTGACTGTCAAAGGGCTCAAGTCTGACCATATCATTCTCCCACTTGTAAACTTCGCTGACTCTCTTTATAACCTCTTGGATGAAAGAGTAAATCTCTGTTAGGTGTTCAAAACCCTTTATAATATGGTTTACTTTCACCTAATCAGTCCTCATATATATCATCCCCCTACCCTCATATGTATTCTGTGATCCAGTGACATTGGTCTTTTTGTGACCACTTTGCAAAACCTGCCCTATCTCTAAACTTTGCCATTTTCACTGGTTGTCTGCCATGCTTGGAATGCTCTTCCTCCTTATCTCTGCCTCCTAGTTTCCATCAAGCCTCATATAAAATTTCACCTTCTACAGGGAGACTTTCCTGATTTCTTTTTTTGTTTGTTTGTTTGTTTAGATTTTTTCAAGGCAATGGGGTTAAGTGGCTTGCCCAAGGCCACACAGCTAGGTAATTATTAAGTGTCTGAGGCCAGATTTGAACTCAGGTCCTCCTGACTCCTGGGCTGCTGCTCTATCCACTGTGCCACCTAGTCACCCCTCCTGATTTCTTTTAATGCTAATATCTTCACTTTATTGATTAACTTCAATTCATCATGGATAGTATTGTTTTTTGGACATAGTTGGTTTTTTGTTCCTCATTAGATAGTGTGCTCATTGAGAGTAAGGACTGTCCTTTGCCAATCTTTGCTTAGCACAGTGCCTGGGACAGAGTAGGTACTGGATAAATTCTTGTGGACTGACTGTGGAAACATTTGAGAACCATTGATTTTGTCCAATCTCCTAATTTTATAGATGAGGAAACTGAGAACTAGAAAGATTAAATGACTTGTCCCAGATCATTTGGTTTAAATAAATGGTTCAGTTTATGATTAGAGACCCTCTAATCCAAATTTCTACCATAACACACTGTAATTTATTTTCATGTGTTCCCCATATTAGATCATATGCTCCTTAAGAACTCAGCTGATAAAGGATCTATTTTTGCATTCCCAGAACCCTACTTGGTTTCCTCAGAGAAAGCACGTTTTAAATATTCATTGAACGAATAGTAGATGGATGGATGGATAGATGGATGGATAAATGGATAGAGAGATGGATAAACAGATGGATGTATGGACAGATGGATGATTGGATGGATAAATGGATAAGATACAATCAATGATTGTATTTTTGTGTTTTTCCCATTCTGAGAAATGGCAAGGATTAGCCCATTAGGACTCTACACACAAAAGTGTCTGAGGTTGCTTAATTCTTTCTTTTGTATGGACAGTTCATTATTTGGCAAAGGAAAGAAGATGAGGAGGAGGGAAAGAGACATTATCTCATATCTAAGTGACTTGAAGGGACATTAGTGTTATTTCCCCTAATGTAGACCCTATCTACATGGAACAACAACTAGGAACAGTTTTTCTCAACAGAGGAGGGACATTCTAGGAATCTAGGCTACTTGATTCTAGGAAATAAAATTCCATTAAAAGGAAGAGAGAAGAAAAATTTCATGTCAAGGCAACAATCAACTTTTTGAGCACCTATTTATACGCCAGACATGTGTTAGGTGCTAGACTATCAAAGACTAAAGTGAAAAAAGCTTAGTATACTTTGGTTCGAAAAATATGGACTATTTTAAAAGTGAAAAGAAAAATGCTCTACTAGTAGCATGGAAAGCATTTTTGCTCTCAATTTTTTTCTTTTGTTTGGGATGGGGAAGAGATTCAGGATGAAATTCTGAATCTAGGAGCTTATAGAGACCAGGTACTGGTCACCCATGTACACTCACCAATGACTGTGAGGGTGCCTGTGGCTTCAGCTGAGCCAAAGGTATTGGTGACCTCGCAGATGTAGGTGCCGCTGTCCTCGGCCCTCAGGTCACTAATAGTCAGTCCTGTGATGCGCTTGGTCCAGCGGCTATCTGTAGGTAGGGGCCTCCCATCCTTGAGCCACCTGATCGCAGGGGCAGGATAGCCAGAAGCTGTGCAGGGCAACTCCACCGTCTGGCCTGCCTTCACTTCCCTGGAATGGAAGCTGTCGAGGATGGTGGGGGTTGATTCAGCTGGGTCTATGAAGCAAAAAAGGATTAGTAACATTAGTCAGGAGATTTAGGAGTAGAGAAGGGTTTGGGGCCGCACTATTATCCAAAGAAAAGATTCTGACCAAATAACAACAACAATAATAATAATTAGTTCTGTACAGTGTTATAACTAGAGAGCCCATGGAAAAACACTTCAGAAAGTTCCTGTGTTATTTCCACCATATCAGCTTCACCTCTGGCGTGGCCCTCTCTCCTAACCCAGACTTAAGCCTAGAGAAAATAGACTTGGGCTAAAAAAGCAAGATAATTGCTCAGGAAGAGAAATCATAAGGGATTGAATAAGGATGAACTCTTTATATCCTCCATGGGAAGATGATACTTGTAACTCTTAAGGATTTTTTTCCTTTATTGGGGTAATTAGAAGATGCGTACATAGACAAAGGGCATAGGAGTGAATTAACTATGATGGGTTGATATACAAAAAGTAAAATGAAGGGGTGGGAAAAAATGATAAATCCAGAGATAACGAAGTCCAGGGCTGAAGAGTTACACAATATGTCTCTTCTTTGTAGAGGCAGAGGTCTGTGGGTATGGGAAAAAACATATACATCAGACTCAGCTGATATGTTGCTATACAGTTGTATTCACCTCATTGTAACTCCATTTGGGGTTTTCATGGAAAAGAGAAGGGGAACATGAAGGTGATATAAAGAACAAAATAAATCAATGAATATTTTAGAAGGAAAAAGAGACACAGAGAAAGTAAAATGGTGTGTAGTTGAATGAACAATGGCCTGAGAAACAGGGAGCTTGGACTCTCTTCTTGGCTTTTTCCACTTATGAGCTATATGATACTTATTTCTTTAACTCTGAAACAAGATTAATAGACTTGTGATGGGAAGCAAGATATTTTAAAATTCTTTGTAAACGTCAATGTCATTTCTTTATTGTGGCCCTGATATTCCATTTGTTCTCTCGCATGGTGACCTTCTGGCTCTAAACAAAATATGTACAGGATTATTATCACTGTTGCTGTAAAAAAACAGGATAAAAAGACAATAGAAGGAAAACAAGACGAGACAGCTAGAGGAAGAAAGAAGGGGAGAGAGGGAAGGAAAGGTAATGAGGGCTAGAGAGAAACAAGAGATAAGGATCAGGAGAGAAAAGAGAGAGATGCAGGGGAAGGCCCCCAGTCCACCTAATATCATTGGAGTTGATGCTAAGAATTTATTCCTCCCCAATTACAAGGGCAGAGGGCCTGGGTTTTGTTGCCTTGACTTGAAATTATTCCTCTGTCCTACTCTATAGATTTCTTTACAATTTTCAGATTCCTTTATTTATCTTTTTTGGCAATCAGGGTTAAGGGACTTGCCCAGAAGGTGTCTGAGATTGGGTTTGAACTCATATCCTCCTGACTCCAGAGCACGTGTCCCAGTTCTTGATCTAGTGGGTCACTGAAGGGACTATTTTATTATCGTTCATCTCCGGAAGCAGCTACTGCTCAAGAAGAAAGTATCTTTGGTTAGTGAGACTGAATGGTGAGAATGAGAACTCTTTTATGGTGGGTTGATGACTGAGGAGGGATCTTGGGGGATCCAGGAATTGAGGGCATGGGGCTAGGATGGAGAGTTTTAATGCTTGAAATTCAAACTTGATATATGAAAAGATTAGAATTAAAACAAAATAATATACAACTAAGTACTAGATGGATATGGATAATGTTCCATTAGTACTCTCTAGGGCTCAGTTTCTTCATTTGTAAAAGAAAAATTTTGGGCCAAATGATATCTAAGGTCCTTTCTGGTTCTAAAAATCATGATGCTAGGAATTCTGAACTAATGGAGCTCTACAAAAGTTCTTGGGCACAGAGAAATTTGAATGAGGGTATAGGTAAATGGGATACCCATGTCCAGTTTGGCCCCAGACTTTCTCAAATGAGGACATTGTTCACCAAATGTTCTAGTGTGGTTATAGTTCTGGAAGAGTTTAAATTGGTTTAGAAAACATTTTTCTAAAAAAAGGTATTTTATTATTTCCGATTACATATAAAGATAATGTCCAACATTTGTTTTTGGATTCTAGAAAGTTTTAAAAATGTTACTTTTCTAAGTTTTTTTTTACCACCACCCATGTTCATGATAAGATTTACAAAGCACTTTCAGATCTGCAAAGTGCTCTACATATATTATCACATTTTCAGTAAAATATAATGGAAAGACTAATGCATTTGATGGCAGTGAACTGCAATTTGAATCCTAGTCCTGTTGCTTATAACTTGTATGGTATTTGGCAAGTCTCTTAACCTGTCTGAACCCCCATTTTCTAATCCGTACTAGATGATTTTCAATGTTTTCTTCTGGTTCTGAAATCTATGATCCTATGAATTCACACACAGAGTGTTAATGATAATTTCATCCTCCAACAGATGGAAGAAGCAACAGGGGAAATTCTATTCCAGATCTCATTCTCACTCCTAGGGAAGAATTGGTTGGTAGGGTGGAAAATGCTGGAAACCTGAAACAAGGAGAAGAAGGAAAGTGATTCTTCCTTCTTAGGATCTGAAACAGGGAAGGAAAGGACATACATTTATAGTCTGCCATGCACTCTAGATTTTAGAAAACAGATTTAGGACTCAGAGAAAATCTAGACAGGATCCCATAGACCAAAATGTTACAGAGGAAGTTAGCCCAAGGAAAGGAGAGATTCCAGAATGAAATTTTGAAAATAAAAATAGTAACCATTCCAATGAGGAGGAAAAAATGAGAGGTGTCTAAAAATTCTATTGTGAATACATGGGGTACTCACCAACTAATTCAAATTTTTAAAAGAAATGAGTAGAACATGGAAGCAAGACTGTAAATAAGGTTGAATGAGCATGGCACTAATCTATGTCAGGAATGTTGAAGTTCAGAATGAACTATGTTATTCCAATAAAGTTAAGGACTACAAAAAAGAGATCATTTATTTATTCGTAGCTATATTACAAGAAAAAAGACTATAAAAGAAGGAAAAAGACATTTAGCTGACAACAGAAGGAAGACAGAACTGCTTAAATTTTATTAGTGGTTTTTCTGCCATGGAGAAAGCTTTAGAAATGGCAGAACTAAAAAAAAAAGTGACTAACAAGGGTTTGATGCCCCCAAAATAAGTAAAGAGATAGTGAGGAAGCCCTAGGTGTTCTTGATGAATTCAAGTTCATCTGGCCCAAATGAATCATTTCTTCTGGTACTAAAGAGAAGGCTTATATGTTTGAGGAGTTATTATCAGTGATGTTTGAAAGATGGGGAGATGGGGGCAGCTAGGTGGTGCAATGGATAGAGCACCGGCCCTGAAGTCAGGAATACCTGAGTTCAAATCTGACCTCAGTCACTTAATAATTACCTAGCTGTGTGGCCTTGGGCAAGCTATTTAACCCCATTTGCCTTGCAAAAAGTTTAAAAAAAGATAGGGGAGATCAAAAATTATATTATAGGACTGGAAAAGCGCAAGCATTGACCTTATTTTTTCAAAAGGGAAGAGCACAAAGTCTGCAAATTATTACTTTTTGAGCTTGACTTCAACTCCTGAAACATTTTTATTTTAGAACTGAGTATTATGTGGATGTTTAATGAATATTAGAAAGAGAGTCACTAGGTTACAAAGAGCCAGCATAGATTCATCAAGAAGAAGTCATTTTAGACTAACCTCATTTCCTTTTCTGATAGGATTACTAGACTAGTAGATGAAGGGGATTCTGTAATATATTTCACCTAGATTTTAGCTAAGTATTTTTGATGAAGTATTTTATACAATTCCTATTGGAAACACAGGGGTATAGGAACTAGATGATTATATAATTAGATACAGTCAGAACTGGTTGAATGGAAGACTCAAAGAGTAACTGAAACAGCTCCACATCAATCTGGCAGGACGTCTCCAGTGGAGTATCTCAGATATCTGTGTTTGCCCCTTTGACATTTAATGTTTTAATAAATGACTTGGAGAAAGGCATAGCTGGAATACACATCAGATTTATGGGTGACACAAAACTGGGAGGAATACTTACTACATTGGATGATAGTCAATAGTCAAAATGATCTTGATGGGGTGGAGCACTGAACTGAATCTACTAAAATGAAATCCAAGAGGGATAAATGTAAAGTCTTGTACTTAGGTGCAAATAGTCAACATCAATAGTGCAAGAATGGGGTAGGGACTGGAACATAGATCCTAAAATTTTTAATAAATTACAACCACAATGTAAATCAATAAATAATGCCATGTGGCAACCAAAAAAGGGAAGATATTTTTGGATTTCATAAAGAAAGGATAATATTAAGGAATAAAGTAGTAAGATTATCCTTGGACCTTGCACCTATCATTATATTCTATTCTGGGCTAGTGATGGAAAAGGATCTTGAAACCATGTAATGAGTATCAGTTGAAGGAACTGGACATGTTTAATTTGAGAAGTCTCAGGAGGGTCATGATGGCTGTGTACAAGTATCTGAAAAGCTGTTCCATAGAGGAGGGATTAGATTTTTCTTCTATGTAGACCCAGAAAGCAGTGAGGAACAATGGGTGGAAACTGTGAAAAGGCAAATTTAAGCTGAATATCAGGAAAAACTTCCTAATAGGTGAACACTTGTTCAGGAAGCTGTAAAGGGAAATTGGTGACTTAGGAAATAGGTGGGACTCAATGAACTCAATGAATAGGTGCCTTTCTCCTCTAATATTTTGATTTATGAAAAGGAAGTATGGCTTGGCATAAATCATAATGGAAGTGGAGTCAGGAAGTTATGAGTTCAAATCTCACTTCAGGTACTTCCTAGCTATGTGATAAAAGTTATCCAAAAGGGAAATCCAAGAGGTGATTACTCTCAAAGTTGCGTGAGAATTTTTGTATACAGCACTCATAAGTTCCCCCTCCTTGGTGGTCTTCAAGAAGAGACTTGATGAGCCCTTGTTGTATATGTTGTGGTGGGAAATACTTTTATAAATGGGATAGGACTAGAAAGTCAACTTTCACATTTGGTGATTCTATGATATGAAGGACATGCTCAAGATTATATGGTTAATAAGTAGCAAGGGGTCTCAGACTACAATACAGGTCTTCTTCCTTTCAGCTTAAAGGTCTTTTTTTTTTATCAGAAATGAGACTACCATATGTCATCAAACATACTTGTGGGCCACTAGCTCCATGGTGATGGACTCAGTGGTTTTGGAGGTCATTTCCATTACTAATGTGATGATTGATGAAAGGCAGTATGGCATAGCATATGGGACAATGGAACTGGAGTCAGGAAACTCTGAATTCAAATCCCATCTTAGATACTTATTAGCTTTGTTACCCTGAGCAAGACATTTTGCCTTACTGTTCCTGACATAGTTTCTTCATTTATAAAATGAGGGGTTGAACTGGATACCAGTTCAGCTCTATATCTATGATTCTATACATCATGTTTTACAGAGGAAGTATACAAAACTCAAAGAGGCATAGGACTTACCGAATGTCAACTAATTAATAAATTAGTAGAGCTGAGATTATACCCAGATGTTGGAGTTCCAAGCTCAATGTTTCTGCTACTATGGTTAATTTTTTCCTCCCATCTATACATGAGGAGGCTACTTCTTTAATATTAGTGCAATAGAATAAGGAATACAGAGGATGGAAAATTCATTCAAGTCATCTTACTAGGTAACATTGATATGGCTTTCAAAGGCTTGTAAAGTCATTTATCTACATTACTTCCTTTGAAGTTCACCTTCCCTAAGGTAGGTACTACAAGTAATATTATTTCCATTTTTCAGATGAGGAAACAGGTTTATATGAATTACATGATATGACAATGGCTAAACTGTTAGTGTCAGAGGTAGTATTTTAATTCATGTATCATCTACCTCCAAACTCAGTATGCTAGACATTGGTATACCATGCTGTCTGTCCAATCCCAAATCAAAAGAAGATTTAGGGGAATATTAAGCAGCTGCTTTCTTTCTCCAATAGTACAGATAACAGAGAATGTATTGTATTAATTTGTTCTTGTTTATGGAATTCTTTGTGGATGCCCTAAACCTGGCTCTTGGGGCTATAACCTGTGATCAATGGGCTAGTCACTTCAACCCTCTGAACTTCAATTTCTTCATCTGTAGAATGGGGATAAACACACTTATACTGTTTTTCTTACCAGGTTGTGTGGAAATCATTATTGCATATCTGTGATTTATTCTTCCTGGGTATGGGTCTTAACTCCATCATCCCAGGAACTTCCTCAGGCCAGAGATCAGATCTGATATTTCCTTGGCATATCCTCTTCATCAACCAAGAGTAGATACCACCCATCTATAGGACTACCTAGTGATACCTTTAGTAGTTGCTCCATCAAAGTGCTTTGAAGGATGATGGACTGATTTTTCTTTAGAGGGGATGAAATTACCCACCTTAGAACTTATAATGTTAGTGCTGGAATAGATCTTAGTGATAATGACATTGAACATCATTAATTTGCATGTGAGTAAACTGAGGGTCTGAGAGAAGTAACTCATTCAATTTCAAGTAGTTAGTTATATCAAGTAAAGTCTTTTCTGTTTTTTTTTATTTTGCTGTAAATGCTTTTCCATTCTTCTGCTTATTAATGAGCCCTCCTTACAAGAAAGAACTTGAGAGTAAGACAAACACATTTTTACCACATACTGACCATAGATTGTGACTCATTCAGAGTGAGTAGGTGAATAGCTATTTCTAAGACTGAAGGTTAAGGGAAGACGTTATGACATGGATGGGTTTCTTCAAATCCATCCCACGGGATAGTCTTATAACTAGAATCATTATTTCTTGAAATCCTCTGGGTACCTGAGTAATTGATTGCTCATGGACAGTAACTAAGATAGACTTACCTTTTATTCAATTCTGGTCATCAATGAATAATTGTATATCAGGTTCTGTGTTACTGCTGCTTATTGTCATTCATCCTCAATGGAAAGAGATAATAGAGTCTGGCATTGTAAAGGATTTAGAGATCATAGAATCATAAATTTAGAACTGGTAGAGGACATATTGAGGGCAGCTAGTGGTACAGGGGATAGAGCATCAGATCTAGAATCAGGTGGATTCAAATCAGACACTTACTAACTGTCTGACCTTGGCAAGCCACTTCACCCAGTTTGCCTCAGTTTCCTCATCTGTAAAATGAGCTGGAGAAGGAAGAGCCAAATCACTCCAGCATTTTTGCCAAGAAAATTACAAATGGGATCATGAAGAATTGGACACAACTAAAAATGACATATATATATATGTATGTATATGGGTTACTGTAAAAAATTTCAAGATCATGTAGTATAATCTCCTATTTGATAGATGTGGAAACTGAAATCAATGTGAAGTGATTTTCCCACAGTCCCACAAGCAGAACACAGAAATGAACCCAGGATGTATAAGTTCATACCCACTGCTTTTTTTCCTGTACCATAGTTCTTGGGAAGGAAAAGAAATTCCTTCTGCTTTATGGCATATCTCAGAGGCATTGGGCATATTCTCATGGATGCATGTTACCTTTGGTGTCCTGGAATATCATCTTGATCATATAGTTCTAGTTATGTTTAAGGAAAAAAGATTGATGCCCCCATATCTCCCTGGTCATCACTCAGGGTTAGGTGAGCAATTCAATCTTCCCACCTTTATAGATTTTCTTCCCTGGAATCTCCCCTTTAGTTTCAGTGACTTCTTTCGTCACTGACCACAAAGTTGGTAATCTGCTGTATCCTGGATGAATTACTCAATGTGACACTTAATTGATATAAAATATACAAATCCAGCAAAATTCACAAGCAGAGTTGACTGTTAAGATGGCCAAGGAAGGGTTGGAAAGTGGGGTGAAGGGGCGGGGAGGAGGGAATTAATCACTGAGTCTCAGGCGTGAAATTAAATTCCAAGGGAAAGAAACCTCTTTCATTACTCCAGAGCAAAAGTAAAATGCTGCGACATGTACATAGTGACAGCCACAGGGGATGGGGGTAATGCCAGCTCCATGCCTGGGCTGGAAGACAGTTGGCTCCACTTCCAAGAAAGGGTTAGAAGCATTCTGAAAGGGGTACTTATGTTGTTGAATAGGGAGTTGGTGATTGGTAGAGCCTGGAGGTCCAGGAAAGGAAGCTCCTCATAGTGGCTAGTAGTTCAGAGTACTAGTATATCCCATGATTTCACCAAAAACAAAGAACAAACAAAACACCCCCCAAAATAAAACCTCACCTAGCTTTAGAGTCACTTCCCTGCTGCTGAGATTTGGTGAATATACAGGAAATGAAAAGGAATGGGCTGGTAGTACCAGAGGGGAGAGTGACTCAAGGGCTTTATCCTGAGGTTGCTTATTATAGCGACCATATAATAACATTCTTATAGCAAATCTTAAAGTGTGATAGTGTTATATATATTTTTTTAATTTTCTAATTTTTTATTCTCATTTCGTACAAATTTTTTTTACATTAATAAAATATACTTGTTTACAAGTAAACAAAATGCCCCCCCCCCCCCCATGAATATAGATAGACTTGCTTGGGCGAAAAAGTAAAGGGGAGAGAAAAAAAATTAAAATTAAAAAAAAATAACAGTAATAATTGTAGGTATGGCCAGGTGGCGCAATGGACGAAGCACCAGCCCTGGAGCCATGAGCACCCGAGTCCATATCCAGCCTCGTAAACCCAATAATCACCCAGCCATGTGACATGCAAGCCACCCAATCCCCACTGCCCTGAAAAAACCAAAATGAAGAAAGAAAGAAAAAAAAAGACCCAAAATAAAATAAAATAGTAATAATAGTAGGGGTGGCTGGGTGGCAGACAGAGCATTGGCCCTTGAGCCAGGAGCACCTGGGTCCGAATCCGGCCTCAGACACCCAAAGATCATTCTGCTATGTGGCTCCAGGCAGGCCACCCAGCCCCACTTGCCCTGCACCCTCCCCCAAATAATAATAACAAAAAATGTGCTTCAGTCTTTGTTCCAACACCATCAACTCTGTCATGAGTGGATCACATTCTTTATGATAAGTCCATCACAAAAGTTACTTCCATATTTTTCCAACGTTGCCATTGCTGATCGCAACTCCCTCCTTTCTTATTTCTCCACTACCGTGTACTATATTTTCTCTCTCCTTTCACTCTGACTGTGCTGTAGGGTCGCTGAGTGGTGCAGCAGACAGATCCCTGGTCCTGGGGCCAAGAAGCCCTGAGCCCCCATACCTCCCCTTAGGCCCAGAATCCACCTGGCCCTATGGTCCTGGGCAGGCCATCCAATCCCAGCCCCTTGCAAGAAGTAAAAAAGAAAATGTGTTATATCTGAACACTGTCCCCCCCATGGTCCAACCTCTCCTCCTTTATTCACATCCCCACCCCTTCCACCTGCTCTCCCCTCCTTCTTACTCCATATGTCTATACCCCATTGAGTATATTTGCTGTTTCCTCTCCTAGCCATCTCTGATGAGAGCAAAGGTTCCCTCATTCCCCCTTGCCTCCCCACTTCCATATCATTGCAATAGCTCATTGTAATAAAAAAATCTTATTATGTGAAATATCTTGGACTATTCCCCCTCTCCTTTTTCTTTCTCCCTTTCCATTTCCCTTTTTTCCTATTGACTCCATTTTTGCACCATATTTTATCTTCAAATTCAGCTTTCTCCTGTGCTTCAACTATAAAAGCTCCCTCTACCTGCTCTATTAACTGAGATGGTTCATATGAATATTATCAGTATCATTTTTCTACACATGCAGTTCATCCTCATTAAGTCCCTCATATTTCCCCCCTCTCCTCCAATCTCCATGCTTTACCTGAGTCCTGTATCTGAGGATCAAACCTTCTGTTCAGCTCTGGCCATTCCAAAAGGGACCTTTGAAATTCCCCTGGTTCATTGAAAGTCCATCTTTTTCCCTGGAAGAGGACATTCAGCCTTGCTGGGTAGTTCATTCTTGGCTGCATTCTAAGCTCTTTTGCCTTCTGGTATATTGTATTCCAAGCCCTACAAGCTTCCAATGTAGATGCTGCTAAGTCCTGAGTGATCCTGACTGCAGCTCCACGATATTTGAACTGTGTCCTTCTGGCTGCTTGTAATATTTTCTCTTTGACTTGGGAGTTCTGGAACTTGGCTATAATATTCCTAGGGGTTGGTTTTTTGGGATCTCTTTCTCGGGGGGATCGGTGGATTCTCTCCATTTCTATTTTGCCCTCTGCTTCTAGAATATCAGGGCAATTTTCTTGTAGTAATTCTTTGAAAATGATGTCAAGGCTCTTTTCCTGATCATGACTTTCAGGCATTCCAATAATTTTCAAATTATCTTTCCTAAGTCTGTTTTCCATATCAGTTGTTTTTTCAATGAGATATTTCACATTTTCTTCTAATTTTTCATTTTTTTGGTTTTGAAGTCTTGATTCCTGATTTCTGGTAAATTCATCAATCTCCCTGAATTCTATTCTTTGTCTGAAGGATTTATTCTCCTCAGAGAGTTTTCTTATCTCTTTTTCCATCTGGCCAATTTTGCTTTTTAAAGCATTCTTCTCCTCAATAACTTTTTGAACTGTTTTATCCATTTGACCTAAGCTGGTTTTTAGCAGGCTATTTTCTTCAGCATTTTTTTGGATTTCCTTGACTAAGCTGCAGACTTCATTTTCATGTTTTTCCTGCATCTCTCTCCTTTCTTTTCCCAGTTTTTCTTCCAACTCCCTCATTTTATTTTCAAAGTCTTTTTTGAGCTCTATCATAGCCTGAGCCCAATTTCTGTTTTTCTTGGAGTCTTCAGATGCAGGAGCTTGTGCTTGCTCAGACTGAGTATTTTGATCCTTCTTGGGCTCATTTGCAAAATATTTCTCAATGGTCTTCCTCTTATTTCTTTGCTGGTTCATTTTCCCAGCCTAAGCCTGTTTTTTTTTTGGGGGGGGGTGCTTCCTGAGCTTTTGGGACACTCCCACAAGGTTCTCAGTGTGTGAGGCTCTGTCCTCCCTCCTGGTCTGTGAATGAACATAAGCGACCCCCTCTGCCACGGGGCCGAGGTGGGGGGCCCCTGTTGTTCTATGGGGGGGCCTAGACTGGGATCAGGATCTGAATGTGGTCAGAGCCCCAGAGTCCTATTCCAGGGGCAGAGGACAGAGCTCGGAAGTCTCTCTCTCTCTCTTCACACCCCTCCCTCAGCTCAATGGGCTCATGCCCTGGGGGCTCCTGCTTACCCGCTCCTGGATTTGGGCTGCTGAAAGACCAAGCTGCTGCCTGTGTGCCCTGAGGGCTGGGCTCCACGTGCTCGCTCTGGCAGAGGTCCCCCACTGTTCCCCCCACTTTGTGCCGGTGCTCCCCGGGGTGCAGCTCAGGAGAGTCCCCCGCTGCTGTGAGCTGAGGCTCCCAGCGCCCTGGGGCTGCCTCTGGGAGGCTGAAGTTCTTTGGCTCTGGTGGGCCACCCCTCTGGAGGCCTACCCCTCCAACCCTGGGAAGCAGAGCCTTTCTGCTCTTTTCCAGGTTACCTTGAGTAGAAGAACTGCCTCACTGGGTCCCTTTGTGGGTTCTGTCTCTCGAAAGTTTAGTTAGAGTCCTTAGTTTATGAGTTTTTATCAGAGAGCTCCTAAGACTCAATCCCTTCCTGTTGCCATCTTGGCTCCACCCCCCCTCCCATAATGTTATATTGACCAACTAGAATGTAAGCTCCATGAGGGCAGAGACTACATTACATTTAAGATGTGTACCTTCCCTAGAGAGCTAAGCATGCTGTCAGTACTTCATATATGATTGCTTAATTATATTATCACATAATTTTATTTTTTCATTTTCTTAGCTATTAGCAAAAGTCCTTAAAAAAACCCAAATCCAAGGTGGGCTTGTGTGCATTTAAGGGAAGTGGAAGACTGAAGGGCAGAGGATTAGTGGTAGCTAGAGAGAAAGAGTGACAACTGCCATGCCAGTTTGGGGGTGCAGAACTCTTATGCTTACAAGGAAGTAGAGAAAACATTGGCTAGGAGATTGTGAGGTACAGAGAAAAGAGCACTGATTCAGGAGCTGGAGAAGAGAGGTTTGAATCCTGACCATGTTATACCTCCCTAAGACTCGGGTTTCCCTAGCTTTAAAATGAAGGGGTTAGACTATGTGGTCACTAGACTTCATTTTAGCTATAGATCTTCTGGTCTGGAGTGCTATCTGTCTTGCCCGAGTTTTTGCTCTTTTTATAAAACTTTAATTTAAATTTTCAAAGAATAAGTATTAATTTTTCTTTCTCTCAGCCTTCAATTGAAAAGGAAATGGAAAACCCTCATACTGAACATGCATAGTTAATCAAAATTTTTATAATTATGCATGTTCTAAAATGTACATCTCATTCTGAATTTGTAAGATGCATTTTGCATCTTAAATCTATCATCTGCCTGTCAGAGGGATAACATACTTTTGTAATGAGTTCTCAGGAATCATGACTGGTCATTGTGTTGATGAGGAATCCTAAGACTTTGAAAATTGGTTGTTTTTATAATATTGCCATTGTGTAAAAATTGTTCTTCTCAAATCATTTTGCATCAGTTCATACAAGTCTTCCCAATTTTCTCTTAAAACATTCCTGTCACCATTTCTTATAGTGCAATAGTATTTCCTCACATTAATGTACCATAACTTGTTTGGAAAATTCTCAAATTGATGGGCATTCCCTCATTTTCTAATTCTTTGCTACCACAAAAGAGTTGCTATAAATATTTTTGTATACATGGGTCCTTTTTCTTTATTAGGGCGTTCTTTCAGTCATTAATCCTTCCCTTATCCATACATCTGACAGATAATCTCTTCCTTGGTTTTAAGGCTGGTTTTCTAAAAACCTGAGGGCTCAGGCTGTATCCAATCTGTTGTTGCCTAGGAAGGAAAGTCCATTTCCCTTTCCTAGCAAGTGTATCCACGATGGCTAGGTCTCCATAAAAGGAGGATTAGAACCTCAGAAAGACATCAAGATAGCTAATTTACAGTTCAAAACAAAGAAGTTTTAGATGGATATACTTCAGACAGAGCAATAGTCTAGGAAGTTAAAAGTGACTTGCATCACAGGTAGATGGGAGGAAGTGTGGGGAGTCAGCAGGCACTCACTCAGAGTAGGCCTAACTACTCTAGTAACAACTATATCTTTTCCAAGAGAGAAAACTTACATATTAGTCCATTATATTATATCAAATCAGAGTGCTTGCCTTAATGCACATATTTCCTTCTCATCTCTCATCCCAAGTTGTTAGTTCCCAAAGAGTCCAGATAGGTGGTACAGTACATAGATAGAAGACTGGCCTTGGAATCAATAAGGCCTGAGTTAATAACTACCTTGGAAACTTATTAACTATGTGATTGGCCAGGCAACGTAACCTCTCAGTCTCAGTTTCCTCATCTGTAAAATGAAGAGGAAAAATGATACCTACTTGAAAGAAATTATTTTTGAGAGCCAAATGAGATAACACTTGTAAAGTGATTTGTAAAGCTTAAAAGACTAGTTAAATATTATTTTTATTAGCAAATATTATTATTAATAGCCCTCCATCCCCTTCCCACACAATAGTGAAGAAGGAAGAGAAAAGATCTTCCCTTGCACAAAGACCTTTGATGACCCTTTCCTACTCCAAGGTGTAGAAAGGTCGGGTGATCCAAAGAAGAGTTCCATCAAGGGGTTTATCCTAGTAAGGTTTACTATATTTGACTCAATGGAACCTGGAAAGTTTATTTCTATGTTATGTGAGTGACATGCAAATATAATGCAAAACATCATTAAACAACATTTATAATTTATGGTGAACCTTGCAGGTAAAATTTAATAATAGGTCTATAGACCCAAGGAAGGTGCTCATGGTAAGGGAAGCTTATCAGAGAACTAAAAGTCAGAAAGAATCTCAGAGGTACCATTCATATTTGTACAGGGAATTCACTCTATACTAATCTCAACAAATATTCATTCAACTTCTGCTTGAAGAATTTCAGGGACCTTCTGAGACAGCCCATTTCATTAGCAAAATTTCTAATTGTTAGGGAATTTCTCCTTAAATGAAGTCTACATCTGCCTTGTTGCATTTCCTTCCAGGGCTCCTCATTCTGCCCTATGTGGTTAAGCAGACAAATCAAATCCCACTTCTACTCAACATTCTTCAAATACTTGAAGACAGCTGATGATATTCCTTTGTCCCAATGCTGCATTATTTTCTTCTCCAATTCCTTATATTTCTTCAATTAAAACTCAGTGGTTTTGAAATCCTTCCTCTCTTCTACCCCTTCCTCTGGATATACCATATTTCCCCATGTATAAGACACTCCCACATATAAGATATACCTTAATTTGGGGGTCTGAAATTTGAAAAAAAAGTATTACATAAAGTTATTGAACTCAAGTTTTATTCATCATAAAATTCATTCAACTCCTCATCACTGTCAAAATTCCCATCCATTAGTTAGTCCTCATTGGTGTTTGATGACAAATCATTGTCTTGGGAGAGGCTCTGACTACTCTCCTGCCTGTTCTTTGGTCTATGATTGACCACAAGCTCTCCCTGGGCACGTCTAGTGCATGGATGCATGCTTAGTCCATTCTTTTTCATGAATCTGGAGCACCAGTTGTGTCTATCTTTGAAATTTGTCACTATTTTTTCATCATCTTCTTGCCTCCTGCCAAACCATCTATGTGGACAAAGGAATTCCACTTGCCTTTTGCTCTTCAATCCATCTATTCACTCCCCTCTCTAATTCAGGCCATTTTTGCTGACTTGCCTCGCATGAACTTCTTCTGCCGGGATGTTTTCAGTAGGGTTTCTTCTTCCTGTAGCCAGTCTTGGATTGTTTTCTCAGTTGGAGGAGGACCAAACTGATGTTCAGCAGCATGATTTCCATTCACTTTTTTTTTTAGGTTTTTGCAAGGCAAATGGGTTTAAATGGCTTGCCCAAGGCCACACAACTAGGTAATTATTAAGTGTCTGAGACCGTATTTGAACCCAGGTACTCCTGACTCCAAGGCTGGTGCTTTATCCACTACGCCACCTAACTGCCCCTTTGTGCTTTATCCACTATGCCACCTAGCCGCCCCATTCAATTCACTTTTGCAAACTGATCACTTTGAACTTGAATTCAGCACTATGCAAAAATCTTTCTGAGCCATTTCTGAGCCGAACGTGGCAAAACAGTAACAAATGTGAAATAATGAGCACAAAGACAACAAGAGCAAAAAAGTGGGAAATGAAAGAAAAAAATCTACAACCACCGTAAAAGATGCTCCCAGTTTTTTAGACCCCAAATTTTTCGCAAAAGGGTTTGTCTTATACATAGGGAAATATGGTACATTTGCTTGTCAACATCTTTCCCAGAAGTGGTGGTGCCCAGATGTAGTCTGCCAAGGGCTCAATGATCACATCCCTCATCTTGGGCCTCTCTCTAGGCAGCCTAGGAGCGTGTTAGCTTCTCTCCTCTCAACATCAAGCCACTATTCCCTTGTTGCTCCCTGTGCTCTTTTGACATCAGCAGCACTTTCCTTCCAGGCCCTTGCTGCTTCTTTACCTGTTATGTGTCTGAATTGACTCTGCAGATTAAAAAGAAAAGCATGCTTCTGACAATTTGAACTGAGATTCAAAGGGAGGGTCCCTCACATAGCTTGTATTTAGGTTTGCAAAGCACTTCATACATATTATCCCATCTGATCCTCACAAACACCCCTATGAGATAAGTACTATTATTAATCTCATTTATAGCTAAGGAAAATGGAGGATGAGGAAGGAAAGAAGAAAGAAAGGTTATAAACTTTTATTAGATACCAATTATATATGTTAGGCACTTTATAAATATTATCTCATTCTCAATAGCCCTGAAAGGTAGGGCTTGTCCATTAGCCCCATTTCACACTTGGGAAGCAGATAGAGACAGTGATTTGTCTAGGGATCACACTACTATTGGGTCTATAGTAGGATACAAATTCAAGTCTTCCTAATTCCAGTTCCAGTATGCAACTTAGCATGTGCACCTTAGATGAGACCCTGGAAGTTTTCTAGTCCAACCCTCTGATGTTTCAGATAGAGAGCATTAGGGCCAGCCAACATACATACAGCAGGGCAAGAACAAAAAGGTTAGTCTCCTGCTCCTGGTGCAGGCTCTTTGTCTTACTTCTGTTGTATTCTCTAGGGTATCCTAATCCAAGGTACAACAGGAACCAAAAGACAAATTTTTTTTGCCATAGCTTAGTAAAAAGTACAGAAATGTTTCTCAAATGGTTTTCTATTCAGTAGACTGTAAACTACTAGAGAGAGGGAGGCAGTGTTTTCATTTTCATTCTTGAAAATATTTTATCTTATATCTCAAGCATCTTGCCCAGTGCCTTCTATAGTGAGCACTTAATGAATATTAGTAGAAGGAAATGAATGAACGAAAATCAGCATTTATAAAAATGAGGAATGAACTAAAGCTTTCTCTGTAGGAAAGTCATTTTTCCAGGAAATTAAGATGGGAGGAAACTGAAACCTCCTTCAAAATCTCCTTTTGATGTTTACTCTTCTGGAAAGCCTTTTTGGAAATGATCCTTCCTAACTATATTTACTGCTTTACTCCTTGTCCCTTAAAGAAAGTATGCAATATAAGTTTAGGGGCTGGATCTGTTATTTCACACATATGGAATTTCTGGATGAGGAAATATCTTCTGCCAATGAAGGTTGTAATCACTGCAACCTCCTCTTCATCACTATCATAGCTAGTATCTATATGGTCCTTTAAGCCTGGCAAGGTGTTTTACAAATATTAACTCATTTTATCATCATAAAATCCTGGAAGATAGATAAGTGCCATTATTTTTACCCCATTTTAGAGATGAAGAAAACTGAGGCTGAAAGAATGTTTAAATGATGGAGGTCTTGCTAAATCCAGGTTCCATGCTCTGTTTCCTCTTTTGTCTAGACAATTGTTTGGACCACTGAGAGGTCAAGTGACTTGACCAGTCAATATAATGATAGGAATATTTGCTACTGAAATGAGATATTTGTAAAACTAGATACATTTAATGATCTATATGAATGTCAGTTATTATTATTCTCCCCACCCATCCTCATCAGATGTGACTTTTACTAGTTTTATATCAGTTCTAATGAATAAGGGAAGTGGTAAAGATGAAGATGACAAAATTTGTCCATTCATTCGAATGGAAAAAAATGTTTAAATAATCATAGCAAATATTTTTTCTGGACTAATTTTATATAATTATCCTTAGTAGATTATGCTTTAATGCTTCAAAAGATTTGTGGTTTTACCTCTGTGGATACTCCCTCCATCAACACAGATTGCAGCCCTTTCATGCCTTTAGTAGAAATTACTTCAAGATTTGATATTGCTAAAAAAATTCATCACCCAGTAGTCATCATTTTAGTAAAGAGTCTCTTTGAATTTAGTTAGTTTGGTTCTCAGAGGAAAAATACAGAATTTTATTCTAGCCATACTGTACTAGATTCTAAACTTGGTAATAATAATGTAATAATAACCATTTATATAATGATTTAATATTTATATATCAACATTTTCCCTGTTTTACAAAAGAGAAAACAAAGGTTTGGAAAACTAATGTGTCTTCATTAATAGTCATAAAGTCATGATTGGCAGACCTAGGAATCCAGTTAAAATTTTAAATTTGTCTCACCTTGTATAAAATATTCTGTTATCTCTTATAGTAGGACCTGGCAGGCCTTTTCATCACTTAGCATAGCTTTAAAGAAGGTAGCATGACCTCAGTTTCAAGATGAGGCATTTGATGGACTTGGAGGTTTTCACTGTATATTTTCTCTCTCTCTCTCTCTCTCTCTCTCTCTCTCTCTCTCTCTCTCTCTCCCCCTCTAAAGGGGTTCTTCTTTTAGATTATATTAGGACTAGATTATATTTCATGAATCTGAACCTAAAAAAATCTTGAAATTGCCTGCCTTTATGCCATCTTTCCAAGACTGAAAGTGCATTTAGGATTGAATATCTATATTCCAATTCTTCCACCCTGCCCCCCATTCAGAGCTTTTGTATATGTAATAGTTATCCTTATGCATGGTGTTGACAATAATTCCTAGTCTTTGCAAGGGAAGTTCTCTCTTTTTTATTTCCCACTTTTGATCTTGATCTTGACACATCTCCCATTCCACCCTGGCCTTGTGAGGGCCCATTGCCTACCTGATACAGAGAGTCGGGCCCCATTACTTTGGCGGGTCTCACCACTGTACTTGTGTTTGGTGATGCAGCGGTATGTAGACAGGGCATCCTCCTTCTGTACATCTGAGATGTACAGCCCACCATGGAAAGTAATAAAAAATCTATTTTCTGGAGACACAAACAGAAGAGAAATAGCTTATTAGTTGACTGACTGGGCATCATGGATAAGGAGCAGGTCCAAGGCTATCACCTTGGGAAAGGGTCTCCCACTAAATTAATAATAATAATGATAATAATAATAATAATAATATAGGAGTGAATTTGTTATAGGGGAGAATGTCCCAGGTGAATGAAAATTTATTCGTGCACATGGTCAATACAAATATTCATCTCTACATCTACCTATCCATCCATTAATCTATCCATTCAAGAAACACTTACTGAGTTCTTGTAATATGCCAGATACTGTGCTAGCCATTGGGTATACAAAGACAAAATAACGCAAAAATAGTCTCTGCCTTCAAGGAACTTATCTTCTATCCGACAGAAACAATGTATATATGGAAAGATACAAAATAAATATAAAATAATATGGGGGCAAACACTAATAACTGAGGAGGTTAAGAAAGATCTCATAGAGAACAATAACACATAAAACAATGATAACTCTTTTAAAAAGTTATTTATTTTAAGAGATAGCAGAAAAAAAGTATATTACAGGCATAGGAAACAGCAATGAAATAGTTCAAAGATAGAGGTTGTACTGCCTTGCACGGACAATAGCAAATGGACCAGCCTGGAAAGGTAAAAACTAAAGCCAAATTGTGACTATTTTAATCTGAAGTCAAGAGGGAGCCTTGGGAGCCTCTTAGCAGATATGATCAGAACTTTGCTTTGAGCAAATTACCTAACCTCTTGAGGTCCAAGTTTCCTCACCTGTAAAATAAGGAAGATAAACTATCACAGATCTTATAGAAATATAATGTGTTCTCTCTTATAGGCCACCATTTAGAATGTTCAGGTGTTAATCAAAAGATTGGTGATTCAAGATTAGCCAGCAATAGACCACAGATCTATACTATTTATTGGCAGCTAGGTAGCATAATGGATAGAATTTTGGGCAGTGGAATCAGGATGATCTAGATTCAAATGCTGCCATTTACTTGCTCTGTAACCTTGGACAGGTCATTTAACTTATCTGAATCTCTATTTCTTCATTCATAAAATTTAGGGGTTCGATTCAGTGGTCTCTGATATTCTTTTCCAGTTCTAAATCTAGAATTTTATTGATTTCTGACACTAGTCTCTCCTAAAAAGGTACTCCTTAATGGTTCAAAATCAACTTTGACTAGTGGAATCTCCCATGAATCTGTCCTTGGCCCTGTTGTTGTTTTTAAACATTTCTATTAATGGCTTGGTAAAAGCATAAAAGTGTCAAAGATAAAGGCTAATTTCCTATTTCTGGGATAGTCTTAACATTCTTATTTAGGGGTGGTGTTCATTCCTCTACCCTCTGCTCATGTTTTCAACTTACCCTCTCCTTTCTCTCAGCACAGCATTATTACAGAGTTCTCAGGCCTCCCTCTACTCCACACTCCAAAAACAAGTCCTTACAGTTCTATCTTACTTTCTATATTACAGAATGCTTTCACATCTGTTAATTCATTTGATCCTCATAATAGGTCCCTGAAGTTGTCTGGGCAAGGGTCATTATGCTCATTTTACAGATGAGCTAATTGAGGTTCACAGAGGTTGTGTGACTTAACCAAATTTAATGGGCTAAAAAAATCAGCCTTTCTATTTGAAAAATAGAGAAACTTTCTTCCAAAAAGTAGAGAGGAAGGGATGCTATAATAGGTTTAGAACTAGGAGAGAATGCAGAGCTCCTCTAGACAATTTTTCTCATTAATACTGAAACCAAAATCATCTAGGTCCTAAGTAGCAGAGCAGAGATTTAAATTTAGGACTTTTGGTTACAGATCCAATACTTTATAATAAAGGGGGGAGATTGTGTCATAAAATAAAGAATTAATGATGCAGACAGGACCTCTAAAATCATTGAGTCCAACTCATGACTAACAAGTGGTCATACTGTCAATATTTGAAGACCTCCAGTATGAGGAATGTAATTTTTCTCAAGGTACTCTATTTCACTTTTGTGTAGCTTGAATTATTAGGAGTTATTCCTAATTTCAAGCCAAAATTTGTTTTCTGTTTCTATCATTGTTCCTGGTTCTGCCCTTTGTTGTCAAATGTAATAGATCTGACCCCTCTTTCATATGATAGCTTTTCAAATACTTTATAGACTTTCCTGGGAAGGCCTCAGCTTTCCCTTTTCTTCCCTTCCAAATCCTTTTCTTCTCCTACCTCCCTATCTCTCCCCTGCCCCCCCCAAAAAAAAACCCCTCACCAACAGTAAGTAGCAGAGAGAGGATTAGACTTTAGGTCTTCTGTTTCCAAATCTATTCAGAAAATGGTTCCTACAACAAAGCAAGTAAAAGTGTGTGCCTGTTGATTTCCTGATCCTGTATAAAGAATGCTCTTGGGTGGCTAGGTGGGGCAGTGGATAGAGCACTGGCCCTGGAGTCACGAGTACCTGAGTTCAAATCCGGCCTCAGACACTTAATAATTACCTAGCTGTGTGGCCTTGGGCAAGCCACTTAACCCCATTGCCTTTAAAAATTCAAAAAAAAAAAAAAGAATGCTCTCTACATTTCCCAGCAGATGATGCTTCCAGTTGATGTTAGGAACTGGGGTAGGGGAAGTACCCTTACCCTTTGAGGGAGCACACTCTACTTTTTATTATTATCAAAATTTTCCTTGCATTAAATCTAAATTAGCCCTTTGCAAGTCCCATCCAGTGCCTATAGTTATGACTTCTGGAGGCTGAAAGATCTATTCTAACACCTCTGATACAGGTAGTCCTTTATATCCTTGAAGGCAGCTATCATGTTGCCTCTAGGACTTCTTGTCTTCAGGACAAACATCCCTAATTCCTTCAGCTAATTCTTATATGGCATGATCTTCAGGCTCTTTGGTATTCTGTCCCCTAGACACTCTCTAGCTTTATCAATGGCCTTCCTAGAATGTGGTACCCCTTGATTCCTTCTCTGGCTAAGGAGCATGTCTTCCAAAATAGAAAAGGGGGTTGGGGAAGACTATGCTTTGCCCAATGGAATGCTTCACTCACTGTGGCATCCCAGACCTCTTTAGTAGTACAGATATTTGATTGGGTGTTGAGTAGGACCATTCCTGATCTCCTTTAATCATTGACATAACTATATGGTTTCTCTTCCCATGAGATGACAGGTCATATATCCTTTTTCCTGAAGAACTGTCCCAGATATCAGTTCCCCCGGGTCCTCAACTTGGCTTAAATTAAGCAAGATATTGTGTTCATATAACCCTTTGTGTCTCCCCATTGTTATATGGGAGCAGAGTTTGTAGAGATGGCACAGTGGATAGAGTACTGAATGTAAAGTCTGGAAGACCAGAATTCAAATTCTCCCCCAAATACTTCTTAGTTACGTTATCCTAGGCACATTACAACCTCTGCCTTCCTTAGTTTCTTCATCTATAAAATGAGGATAATAATAACCCTTAACACACTGGGTTGTTGTGAGGATAAAATAAGATAGCAAAGTACTTTCCTAAACAATGTGTTGAATAAATATTATTATTATTAGTAGTATTAGCATTATGCTACTCAAAGGGCAATACACATTACTCCAGGGGAGAAGGAAGAAAGATTCTCAATGAAGGAAATCAGCTGAAATGATTCTAGTAGAATAGGGGTTCTTTTAGACTGGCAATTGACTGGTTCAGGCATTGCTATCATTATACTATTTTCCCCAGTCCTCCCAAAACATGCACACAGACACACATAACCACAAAACTCTGTGATGTGGGTGGAGGGAGGAAAAGAACAGAAGGGGGGGGGGATGGAGGGGAATGGCAGGGGGGAGAGACCTAAGGCTGACAGACCCAAGGAAGCAGGGGAGGGAGGAGTGGAGAGAGGCTGAGTGTTCACCAGCCCAAATCTGCCTGAGTTGTTTTGTCCCCCTCCTGTGACATCCCAAAGTCACTGCAGAAGCACCCGAATAATTTATTACGTAATGAGGAGCAGAATGCAGAACAGTTGGAGGGTGGTGGTGCCAATCAGAGCCACCAAGAGGGGTGGGGACTGGGGAGGATGTCCAGGCGCCCAAGAGAGAAATAGAAGAAAAGCATAAAGCAACCCACAGGTGCCCACAGCTCTGGCATGTGAGGTCTTCATATGTCCCCTAGCTCCCAGCAAATCAAGGAGAAGAACCTATTGGCCAGACTGGAATTTTCAGTGGGGGGTGGTGGGATGGGGGGGAGATGTTGTTTCTATAGCAACAAAAGCAGCTGCTGTATCTGATGTTCCACATCCTTCACTGTTCTCGTTTTCTCCCTTTTCTCCCCCCTCGTTTTTCTGTGCGTGTTAATTGCAGTAACATATTCAGACACAGTCTATTGCTCCTCCCGAAACAAAGGCGTGGAGAGTCGGGGAGATGCGCAGTATGATGGAGGGGAAGGAGAAATCAGGGGTATTATGTTAATCTCCTCTGGGGGGGAACTTGTGCAACATTAGTTCTGCATGTTTGATGAGAATCCATTGATAGGCCCTGCTGGGGAGGAGGGAGGGAGACAAGGCAGTCTCTTTCTCATAATACAGGGAAGAGAAAAAGAACTCAGAGGGATGAAGAGGTTTGATCAGGGACAAGAAGAACTGAGGAGACCACAGGGATACAGACCCACCACAGCCATGATCTTTCTTTTCCTCCATCAACAAACACCATGTGGGATCTTGAATGGGAGCATCCTCCATGTTGCCTTCTGCTGTCCCAGAAAGGACCAGCTTTTGGGAACCGGGAAACAAAGTGCTTTGCTCTTTCCTCTGAGAGAAAAGTCTTGTCTTGCTGGATGGACACGGGTGAACTACTCCTTCCTCAGGCCCTGAAACCTAGGTCACTAGTACACTGTGTGAGCCAGGCTCTTAATCTTTCTGTGTCTCATCTTGCTCTCTTATAATATGGGGAGGAAAATAGCTGCCTCTCACAGAAAGCAAACCTGGGAGAAGCACATTTAGCTCTCATTATCAGCTTATACCCTTATACTTTTAATTGCTCTTAATCATTCAATCTCAAGGGTTATTTCTGCCCTCTTGCTTCCTTCCAAATCAGCTGTTGTGGACAAAGTAGGTAGTACTAACAGTTGGAGAGCTCTTTCCTCCAAGAAAGTGATGATAAACATGGGTACATCCTTGGCTTGGCAGACCCAAGGGAAGTTAGAAACTCTACATACAAAGCTGGAAGCTCAGTCAATAATAATCAGTTGCCAAGAGACCTCTCACTTTCTAAGACACTTATGTCCTCACCGTCTTCTCTCTGCTCATTCATCAGGTACAGCCAAGGAGGAATGTGTTTAGATGATACTGGGATCTATGAAGGAAATTTGTTTAGAAGGGTGTGAGAATCCTGTCCACACCATCCCCTGACAGATTGTGATTATATGCTGCTTTAAATTTTGCAAAGTACTTTATATAAATCATCATTTCAGCCTTAGCGCCAGTGATAATTACATAGATTATTACCACCATTTTGTAGATAATAATGCTAAGGTTCAGGAAAGTCAAATGACTTTCTCAAGGTCACATGAATTTTAATTAACATTACCAAAATAAAAACCAAAGTTCTTTCCTCTGTGTTTCAACTTTCCTAATTCCTTCAACTTTTCTTCATGTGATATGGTTCTGAGCCCTCTGTGGTCCTCTGGATGGGCTCCAGTTTGTCAAGGTCCCTGGCATCTCAGGATTCTTAGAAATGGAAGGGATAGGATTTTAAAACCCTCATTTTACAGATGAGGAAATGGTAGAGTCTATGGAGTGTGACTTATCCAAAGTCACTCAGAGAGCTGGGAATAAGGTGAGAGAGAAGAAAATTAAAGAGAAGGGCATAAAACTCAGAATGAGTGATGCTGGCTGAATTGGAAAGCAGAAAACTCAGTCTGTCTACATTCTACTTTGTACTTTGGCTTTATCATTATTCTGATGCCGCAGCTTCTTGCCTCCAATCCTGGTCTCCTGGGAAATGAAGGAGATTGGGGGGGAAATCAAGGGATGACAGCTGTGGGAGACTGAATTGAGGAGTTAAGTGACCTGACAACATCTTTTCTTTCTTTTTTCTAAAAGGTCAAACTGCTCGGGTTGGAAGAATCCCTGGGGCCCAAGAGAGCCACGGGGAGATAATTGATAGAAACCTCTCTTCAAGACCACACAGGAGGGACTTGCAGGCAAGAAACTGGAACAAAGGAACCACTGAGGAAAGGTCTTAGGATAAAATCCCCTGGTTCTGCCCTAAGACAGCTAGGAGTGTATGGAGGGAGAAAAGGATTTTGTGTTACAGTAGTTAGTGGTGTGTAAAATTGATGAAGGGAGGGGAGAGAGAGGGGGACCTAGATTGTCCTAATGCTTCAACCTCTGAGCAAGACTGGAAGTATCAGACCAATAATATCAATTCACATTTCTTGAAAACTTTTAAGCTTACAAAATACCCTGTGAGGTAGGCAGTGCTAAACAGAGTTGGTTATTAAAACTCTAAAACTTTAAAAGGTCATAAGACTTTTGGGACAACCTACTAACTAGGTCCTTTTTATAAATGAGAAAACTGAAGATGACATAGGTCAAATGATTTGAAAGACAGTAAATGTCACAGTCAGGATTAAAAATTCATTTTCCTGGGGTGGCTAGGTAGTGCAGTGGATAAAGCACTGGCTCTGGAGTCAGGAGTACCTGAGTTCAAATCCGATCTCAGACACTTAATAATTACCTAGATGTGCGGCCTTGGGCAAGCCACTTAACCCCATTTGCCTTGCAAAAACCTAAAAAGAAATGCATTTTCTTGTTTCCAAATCTGATTCTTTTTTTCTCCAATATCACACTGCTTCTCTAATGAATGAAGAAGAGGGAGCAGGCAGGGAGAGTGTCAGAAATTGGAGGGTGGAGATGTATGGAAACTCTAGAAATATCTATTTTGGAGGACTGTAGGGGGTTCTTCCAAACTCACTCATTGTCCCTATCATATTTATGCTGTTTCCTGCTCAGCAGGATGAGTTACTCATGATGACAGCAAAATGTCTTTTATTTTATTCACAGTGCCTTTTGGGAGAGTCCAGGCTAGCAAATAAACCACTGCTTATTTACAAGGCTATGTTAACAGCTAGTTGTCACAGCCATGACCTGCAGGTTAAAAGAAATCAGTCTGGAGAAGGTTATAAAGGCAAGTGTGCTTCTATTTATGCCACTGCAAAGATGACTGGAAATAGAATTTTTGCAAATGAAACCCCCCCCCTTTTTTTTTTGCAAGGCAAATGGGGTTAAGTGGCTTGCCCAAGGCCACACAGCTAGGTAATTATTAAGTGTCTGAGACCGGATTTGAACCCAGGTACTCCTGACTCCAAGGCCAGTGCTTTATCCACTACTCCACCTAGCTGCCCCAAATGAAACCCTTTTTTTTGAAGGCACTGGAGAAACTTTCAAAGGCAGTCTTGAAAATGTAAAGCACCAAATTTGGGGTGACAGGACCTGGGTTCAAATCCAATATAATCTATAAAAAGAGTGGGTTAGATTCATATCAGGAGTTCTTAATCTTAGGGTTTGTAAACTTTGGGGGATAATATTTTGAGAAGTATATTTCACCATAATTACTTTCCTTTGTAATCTGACATTTTATTTTATATATTTCAAAACATTACTCTACATAGCAGAGTAGAACATAGGCTCTACCAAATGGCAAAAAGGATGGATGGCCACAGGGTTCCATAATATAAAAGAAGTTTAAAAATTCTTGGACTGTATGACTTCTCAGATTCTATTTAGCTCTAGAGTCTATGTTCCTTGAGTGTTTTTTTTATTCCAAAACAAAGAATCTTTTAAAAATCTGAATAATACTTTGTTTTGTAAGTTTGGCATTCTTTTTGGAGTTATTAATGCTAGGATTTCAATTTTAAAATAATTTGTTCTATCACAGATTAAACTACTCAGTTTCTGAGACAGAACAACTATCTAGATAGAAGTCTTGCTAGAAGTTGATTAGCTCACCTCCTCTAGGAAGTCTTTGATTAAGCTCTATATTTAGGGACATAGCAGAGCCAGCTTAGCTTTCATTGTTAAATTTTCAATTTGATCATTTACATTTCAGAAATTGGCAATTATTACATATTAGAGCTTGATTTATTGTTTTGAATTTAAAAGCCTATGTGTATACATTCCCCTACTTTCCCAGACCCCTATATACTGATTGTTAAATATTTACCAGAATACTACATTGCTCTATAAATATTGCTTGAGCTCACTCGACAGGAGTGTAGTAGAAGGCTATGGGAATGAAATCATCATAGAAAATCACCACTATCACTCACCCTCATGACTAATATTATTATTACTCCCACCACTACCACTATTATAACTACTAGTACTACCACTACTTTTACCACCATCACCACCACCATTACCATTAATTCATATCTACATATTACTTAAAGGTTTTTGACATACTTTATATCCATTATCTAATTTGAGCCTTACAAGACCCCTGTCTTTAATCAAGGTAAAGTGTTCCTCAGCACCTATATTATTAGGGGTGTCTTTTAGGATCCAAAGGCAACCTGACTGGGCTGAAAGTCAAGAGACTGAGTTTCTAGTCATACCTCTGCTACTAATTAGCTGTGTGGACTCTGTGAACTATGACTTCTTTATTGGCAGAATGGGGTGACAGTGGGGGTTTTTGACTCTATGATCTTAAAGATCTCTTTGGGCATTAACATCTTAAGGTTCTAAGTCTATGAGTCCAAGAGGACTCATTATATAAGGTCTCTCAAATCCTCTAATACTATGCCCAGAGGTCATTCATTCATCCATTCATTATTTATTGAATGCGGACTATGTCTAAGGCATTTTTCCAGGTGCTAAAGGTAAATAAAAAATGGTCCCTGCCCAAGGGACCTTAATGTTTAGTGGTTAAAATAATGCACATTCTCAAATAAATAGAGTAAAAATAAAGTGCAATAATTAAAGGAGAGAGGTACAAAATGTTATTTGGGTTCAGAGGAGGGATGAATCATTTCCAAGGAAGGGGATCAAGGAAGACTTCATAAAAGAAGTTGCTTTAGAAGGATGGAGAAGTTTTCAATAGGCAGAGTTGCATGAAAATAGAATTCTCTGGAAAGAGGGAATGATATAAACAAAGACAGAGAGACAGATGATTCTAGGTTAGATTTGGGAAATGGTATATATAATTCAGTCTGACTGGAATGTAGGGTGCCAGTTGTTGAAGAGAATAGGAAGTCAGTTCTTTGCTCTTATGGACATCCATGCTTCTTTCCCCTCAGGTTGTTAGTGTCCCTTCTCTCCTCAAATTACTTTGTATTTACTTATCAATGTATGTGTCATATGCCCTCAAAGAATGGAAGCTTCTTTATGGCAAGGATTATTTCTGGTTTTTGTCCTTGTATGATTATCTACCTTCTGGATAAATGTTTTATGAATTCAATTGAACTGTTATTGAAGAGTCAGAGGGTCTTGGGGGAGAGGTGACAAACGTCTTAAGGTTAACTTCTTCTTTCATTCTAACCAGCCTTCTTCAAGGCTCTTCAACTAATTTAATGCCCTCTTCTCCCATTCACCAACTTCATCTCTAATTCCTGACCAACATGAAGTCTCTGCTTCAGTCATTCTAATCTCGATCCCAGTCCTCCAAAGTATTCCTATACTGTGTCTTTACCTAAGCTACTTCTGCCTAAAATGCCTTTTCTAGTTCTATCTTGTTCTCTAGTAAAACGCTACTGAAAAATCACCTGGGAAGTCCTTTTCACATCTTTTACCCATGTACTATTATTCTTTCCACCTTTAATATACTCTTTTCTTGCTTCTATCATGTAGTCTTTCCTTATTAGCTCAATATTCTTACCCTGTTTATTTTATCATTGGGCATCCCCAAAGATCTAAAATCAGAAGACTTTTAAGAGATTATACTTCAAGGGTGATAAAAAGAGGATCAAAGTGAGGAAGCAATTTAATTCTTTTTTGTGAGTGTACAAAGTCCATGTCCAGGACTCCTATTGAGGTGGGGGTTCAATCAGAGGTACTGCTTGTCGGTTGAGATAGGACAGATCCAAGAACCAGGATGCTGAGGGCATCATAAGCAGAGGACAAACAGGGAGATAGGCATGTGTACCCTCTGTCTTAAAAACTGCCTGGTGTCCATAGTACCTGAGATCAGATTCCCAGCATCCCTAGATCTATAAACCTGAGATCCTCTGCCTGCTCCTAATATAGCACTTTTATTTGTTCTCTTGCTTTTTCAATCATCTCTCTTCCTTAAGGAACATGAGAAGCAGATGAAGACTGAGTCTTTAGTTTCTACTCTTCACATTTCCTTCCTCCTTCCCTCATCTTTGACTTCGTTGACTCTGTCTCTCCCTTTCCTTTTGCTTTCTGTTCACCTTTCTTCTCTTTCCTTTGTTTTGGGAGCGAGGTAGGAGAGGACTCAATCCACCTAGGTGCTGGTTGGAGCCAGCACAGAGCAAACAGAGAAGAGAGAACACTAGTTCTATCCATTTCAAGAGAAGGATTTGATACTCAATTAACTTCCTCACCTTTCAGCTGTTTAAATTATCACCTTTGGATTTACTTCCATTGACTGAATCCTAGCATTAAGCTCTCCTTAGCTGCCTGGGTCTTTGCCTGGAAAGTGAGTTAAGCAGTATAGCTGGCCTGAAATCACCACAATTAAAAGGCTTCTTGGAGAAGGTTCAGAGTATTATGGGTAGCAGGTAGTGGCTTCCTTTCCCTTTTCACTCTTCCTTGTCCAATTTAGCCTATTCCCATATTATTCCCAAGGAGCACACTTCTTGTATGATTGAGTAGTTACATAGTGCAGTAGATAGTGCCAGGCCCTGGAGGCAAGAAGATCTGAGTTCAAATTGGACCTCATAAACTTACTAGCAGTGTGACCCTGGATAAATCAATTAACCTTGTTTGCCTCCTTTTTCTAAT
This sequence comes from Macrotis lagotis, assembly GCF_037893015.1. Taxonomy (NCBI): domain Eukaryota; kingdom Metazoa; phylum Chordata; class Mammalia; order Peramelemorphia; family Peramelidae; genus Macrotis; species Macrotis lagotis. The sequence continues at coordinate 795,701,542 of NC_133658.1, forward strand.
CTATAAAATGAGCCAGAGAAGGAAATGGCCAACCACTCCAGTATCTTTGGCAAGAAAACTGCAGGTGGGTTATGAAGAATCAGACATGACTGAAAAAAACCCAAGAACAATAATTCTTGTTCTTATATCATCACTTGGTTAATATCTGTATGTTGACTGGTGGGTCATTTGGTCAGTGAGGAGTTAATAAAGGGATATTTCCTGGGGTGTCTTAGGTGCTTAGGTTTTGGGCAGCAAGAACTGAGTAAATAGAGGCAGATCTATTTTGGGAAATAAGGGTCTGTGGGCCTTAGCACTGATCTTTGCACCCCTGATCAAATTGAAACATCCAGACTATTTATGGCTTCTGTCAGTGACTGGCTCTGTCTTTTGAATGACAAGGTACCTTTTCCCCTGAATGAATACAATGCATCCATGGGTCAACAGGAAACCCAAATTTCTTTCAACAAGGCACAAATGGAATGATATTATGATCTTTCACCATCTTGGTGACCTGCCTCCTATGACTGCCTTTGAATTTATCAATTTCATCTTAAAAGACTGCTTCAGAATTGCTGGTACTCCTTTAGTGTGACTGCTATCTCAGAATTATAACAGGACTATTATCTTTCTTATTCTAAAAAACTCCTTTTTTTGCAGCCTAAATTACATGAACTTATTTGGCTCTTGTGTTGACTCATGTGGAGTGTGCAGTCCAACAAAACTCCAGGTCTTTGTCACGTGAATGGTGGTTGGGATTATTTTTTAAACCCATGAGGCTTTCAAGGGTTAGAACTGCATCCTATCCGACCAATTCCAGCTTACAAACAAACCCAGAACCTTTGCCACTGGGGACTGGAGTGGCAGCTCTAGCCAGCCCCTGTGATCAGAAAATAATTTATTCTCCTTTAAAAGAAAGGAGATATTTAGACCTGTCACACTGCCCAAGTCTGTTTCCTCCAGCTGTTGCTGGACACAACAGTGACTGGCCCCAGGGGCCTCCCAATTCTGTAAGAAAAATTGCAATCAATATAGGTTACCAGTTACTGCTCTTTCCAATAGAGATTTATAAAAACAACGGGGTCAGGCCTGAAGCTCTGAGGCTAGCGGACAGTTCATAAGACTAATGAGATAACTCACCCCCAACACCCAGAGGTCGCTTTTTCTGTGCACACGCTCTATTTGAGCTGCTGGGGTAAGATCGATGAGAACCAGAATTTATGAATTAACCCCCCCCCCCCCCCCCCCCCGTTTGCACAAGCTCAAGGTTTTGTGAAGTTATCTCAGGGCCATTCTCCAAGGCTACCCAAGAGAGTTGCCCAAAGGAGGGAGGCAAGAGAACTTCTATTCATGCATTTATTTATTTAATCCATAAGCTGACAAGGCCTTTGAGGCCCAGTGTCTGTGAAGGAGGAACAAGGATGGAATCCTGTTCTGTCAAGAATAGATGAGCTTTGCCCAATTGACATAAGGGGAGAATCACCAATTCATTCTTTCTTTCTTTCTTTCTTTCTTTCTTTCTTTCTTTCTTTCTTTCTTTCTTTCTTTCTTTCTTTCTTTTTTGTTTTTTTGCAAGGCAATGGGGTTAAGTGACTTGCCTAAGGACACAAAACTAGGTAATAAGTATCTGAGACTGCATTTGAACTCAGGTACGACTGAAGACAATCACAAATTCTTGAAAGGGATAGTAGGGACCAGAGAATTTAACTTATACATGATCAAGAATCTCTTTGAAGTTTTCTTCTACTAAATTCCCTGAGACAGAAGCAAACTACTGTCATCTTTCTACTTGCTGAAGGCTCCATCAATTAAAAAATATTTATTAAGCATTTATTATGGGGCAGACATGGTGTTAAGTGCTGGACATACAAAGTAAAAGCAAAAAGAATCCTTTCTCTCCCTGAACTTATAGGTACATAGAGTATAGATGCAAGGTAACCATAGAGAGTAAGTTACTAGTAGTTGGTAGTGAGAGGAAAGGGGAGCAAGGAAAGACCTTCCTCAAAAGTCTGAAAAGTATATTTAGGGACTGTAAGAAAGAAGGTAAGAGAGAGGAAGGAATAAGCATTTATTAAGCTTATAATTAAGGTACTATGCTAAGTGATTTTACAAGTATCTCATTTTATCTTCACAACAACCTTTATGATCACTGTTTTATAGTTGAAGAAACTCAAGCTGACAGATGTTAGTTAAGTGTAGAGGGAGAATATTCCAGGAAATGAAGGTTAGCCACTGCAAATGCCCAAAGAAGACAGATATAAAATAATGTGTGAAAAACAGAAAATAGGTCAGTATGATTGGACTATAAGAAAAATTGGATAAGGAGAAACAGTCAATGTTGTGAAGTGTTTTGAATGTCAAATAGAGTCATGTACATTTAATTCTAGAAGTAATAGGGAACCAACAGAATTTATTGATGAGGGGGTAGGAAGGGTAGCATGATCAGAACTGTTCCTTAGGAAAATCACTTTAGCATCTGTGTGGAGGATTGCCTGGTATACAGAGGGATTCAAGGTAGGTATACTAATCAGGATACTATTGCAATAATCCAAGCAAAAGGTGATGAAGGTCTGAACTAGAGTACTGTCTATGTAAGTGAGGGGAGGTAGACATGTATGAGGAGAAAGATTTACTAAATGGTTTGATATGTGAAGGAAGAATGAAGAGCTGAGGATAATGCTGAACTTTCAGGATAGGGTGACTGGGGAGAATGGTATTACCTTTGATAGTTAATAGGAATATTTGGAAGAAGGATAGGCTTGGGGGGTGGGGATAATAAGTTTCATTTTGAATATACTAGGCTTGTGATCCCTATTGAAAATCCAGTTCCAAATGACCAACTGATGCAGGATTAGAACTTAAAAGAGAATTTATAGATGGGCATACTGATCTGAGAAATATCTACATTGAGATAGCAGTCGAACATCCATAATTAGATCACCAAATGAAAGATTGTAGAATCTGAAGAAAGATAAGAGAAGAATATACCCAAATCAGAGTCATAGCAGACACCCACAGTTGGAGGCATGATGATCCAGAAGAAGAGACTGAGAACGAGTGGTCAAACAGATGGGCGAACCAAGAGAGAGCACTGTCATGGAAACCCAGAGAAAAGAGCCGTTAGGAAGAAGTAGTAAACAATGTTAAATGCTGCACAGTGGTGTAGAAGGATGAGGATTGGAAGCAGCGAGGGGTGAGAAGGGAGACTGAGCCTGTGGTCACAAACTCCAGGTTGACTAAACTCGAGTGGAAGAAGGGAAGAAAACAGTCTTGTGCTAAGGGAGTAATGGGTATGAATACATCTATGGAATGAGGGCCAAATTAGCAGTAAAGCAGCGGTGTTTTGCAAAGTGGCAATGTTCTGAGCTCTCAATAATTAATCAATGAACAATTATTTCCTAAGTACCTATTATGTGCCAAGGTAATGTGCTAGGTTCTAGGGTTACAAAGAGAAAAACAAAACCATGCCAACCTCCAAGGAATTGACATTATGTTAAAGAAGACAACACATTATGGGGACAGATCCAAGATCACCGAGACTAGGGTGGAGGGTGGGGAAAGGAAAAGCATAGAAGGAAAGGAAAGCAGGAAACACTTCCTGTACAAGGTAGTCCTCAATCTAAGACTTGAAGGAAGGAGAGATTACCAAGAGGCAGGGATGGGCTAGTGAGGACAATTCAGGCATGGGGAGGGGGCAGCCAGTATGGTAGCACAGAGGTAGGAAATGGGATGCTCCCTGTTACATTAGAAGGCCAGTTTGACTCTAGTAGTGCTTAGCACAGTGACCTATTGAACTAGACTGTTCTGATTATAGATCATTCCTGGAGCTTTAACCTACCCCATTGTCTCAACATGGAGCATCATCACACTTGAAGCAGCCTGGTGGCCCTCTGCTCCCAGAAGCTCACCCTGTTGATGCCAAACTCAATGTGAACACTCAATCAATTTAGCCCTGCTGTATTCAGAGCTCTGCCTTGCAACTCAATTCAGCTAAAAAATATTAAGAACCTATAGGTACAAAGCATTTAGGTGAGCAATAGACATACAGAAAGGAAAAAAAATGATATAGATCCTGCCTTCAAGGAGTCCAGATTTTGACAATGGATGGGATGATGGGTTTTAAACATAGAACAATAGATTATTAGAGCTGGAAAGGAATCTTGGAAACCATCCCTCTCATTTTCTTTTTTTTTGCAAGGCAAATGGGGTTAAGTGGCTTGCCCAAGGCCACACAGCTAGGTAAATATTAAGTGTCTGAGACTGGATTTGAACCCAGGTACTCCTGACTCCAAGGCCGGTGCTTTATCCACTATTCCACCTAGCCACCCCCATCCCTCTCATTTTACAGGCGGGGAAACAAAGACTCAGAATGGCTAAGTGGCTTGCCCAAGGTCACAAAGCATATTAAGGAGCAAAGTTGGACTCCATATAATGATATTCTGACTGCAATACTCTATCTGTTATTTCATGCTACAACATAGCTTCTCTAATAGTGTGGGGAAGGTTGATTTTTACAGCAAAAAGATCTGGGTTCCAGCTCTTTCCCTGCCATTTACTGGCTCTTTGTCCCTGGGCACCTCTTCAGATCTCTGTTTTCTCAGTTGTGAAATGAGTGGTTTGGCCTACATGACCTCTAAGAGCACTTCCATCTTCTCTAGTCTATAATTCTGAGGTGATACACAGCTGGTTAGTATCAGAATGGTGCCTAGGAGCTAGGTCTCCAGAGGGCAATGAGTCCAGTACTCTTTTCACTATGCTATGTTCTAGGGAAATATGCCATTCAGAATCACAGGCAGCTTATACCCACACTTGAAAGAAATTTTGTTGGTTGAAGAGCGGGGCTAAGTTCCCTCCAATTGTGCAGAGCCCAGATTTTTGTCTTGTTACACTTCAGCTTGTAGTAAAGGGGGGGCTCTGGAGAGGGGAGAATTGTGGGAATAGGGGGCAAAAGTGGAGTCAAGGGAAGAAGATGTCGATTAAATAACCTGTGTCTGGGGTGTGACTATATTTATGTGTCTTCTGGCACAACTCCCAGAGGACCTTGGTAAGCACTGCCAATTTTTTAACCACTTAAGAAATGAGACACATGTCTCTAATGGGGCACCCTGATGGTGCAACCAGGACCTGAGGGTAATAAGAAACACAAAGTAAGTTTTCCTTAGCTCTTAGGAAATATGTCAATCTAGTCCCTCCTCCCCACTCACATTCTCATCTCCCCAGGCTATACAGGATCCCTATGCAAGAAAGGCATCACCATCCAAGGGGCACATATTCCTCTCACCCTCTCAAATTTGGCCCAGATTGTAAGACCAAGACCAATTCTAGTTCACCCTTGGTTTAAAAAAAACCCTCAAAAAAAAAACTAAGAACAAAAAAGGTGCTAGGAAAGTCCTATAAGGGGACAAATCTGGGATATATCAAGGGGTCCGGACAGAAGCATTCCTTCTGGCTAGCCTGAAGTGGTCCTGGAGCTGATCTTGGGGGAATGAGGCATGGATACAGTTCTCTGGGGGTATTCTCTTCACACGCTTGCCTGGCTGTAGGACTCTCTAAAAAAGGGCCCTACTGAAGCCTTGCCTGGAAGAAAATAGTGTGGCCTAGAAATGTCATCTATGGGAATGTCTTCTCTATAAAAAACTTAAATGGCAGGCAGCATAGTAGTGAAAAGAGTCTTGGAATTGCTCATGGGGAATGTGGGGTCTAGTCCCAGCCAAACTGTATTCACTGGAAATGTTGAGAAACAAGGAGTGTAGGATGGCACTCCATTATCAATCCAGAATATATCCTAGAATTGGGGGATCATAACCCCTGAGAAAATAGAAGACACCTTGGAGGGGGGACATTGGAAGAGGGTAGAATAGGTACAACCTCCTTCCTTATCTTATCCTTCAATTTTCAACTCACATCCTCCATGACTTTTTTGGTGCCATTTTTGGGTGGGGGTAGGGAATTCCTATCATTGCCCCCTTCAGAAATGCCAACTCCTTGCCACAACAGAGGAAGCCAACTCCCAAGAAAGGAGCCCATCTGCTTTTTATGTCTGTCTCTTTTCTCTCAATGCTGTCTCCCTGGCTAGTACCTGAGGTCAGTTTTGGGTAGACAGCAGTTGGACAACATTATTCCTTCCATCCATCTGAGGCACCAGACGGCTGCCAAATGGACACAGATATGGGTGACTGGGTGGTGCGGATGGGTGAGCAGGGAGAATAACAGGCAGAAGTTGCATAGGGATGCTGTGGTGAGCACCTTCTTCTCTCCCGTAATCCCTTTCTCCAAGTACAGCTCTATCTTTCTCTGTTACAGGATTAACACACATCTCTCATTCTCCTCTTGCAACAAGATTTTATTTCTAATTATGCTGTAATAAAACTGGGAGTACTCTCAGGGTTTCTTTCAAATGACTTGTACACACACCGCAGATTGGATCCTACTCAGCCCCATTGTAATAGCATTTCCCTGACATTCATTAGACATGCATGAGAGGGATGCTTTAAGAATAGAATTGCATTTAAATGGATTTGCTGAGAGAGGAAGATGAAAAAGGGGGGGGAGGGAAAGAGAGGTTTGTTGAACAAACTATGAAAACAAGATGCCATAATAACAGGGTGCTGAAATAAGGCTCTTTATTCCAAATTCTCCGCTTGGTGCACGTGGCAGAATATATCCAGAGGCAATCGCCTCCCCCTTCCTCTTACCCCCACCCCCACTTTTATGCTGCCCGCCGGGGGGCTTTGTGGTTCCTTGCTGGATGTGTCAGATCCACATGTTGCAACAAAAATAACTGTTATTATGGATGGAGGAAACTGTCGTCCTATGATAGAACCCCCAATAGCAAGACAGTGCAGAGGGGGACCCCTGTGTCTCCACTGCTTTAGAGGGTATGGGGAGGGGAAAACGGATGGCATCTCATTGGCCCTAGCACCTGCCACCAAAATTAGCTTCTGAGATTTATTCTTGCCCTTTCCTGTGGTTAACCTTCCCTCTAGTACCTATACTAGGCGGAAACCAAATTTGTCTTCTCTCTGTGCTCTACATGTGCCAACCTCATTCTTGACTGATGCATTGGAGATGCAAAAACCAAAAGAAAAAATCTGCCCTTGGGGAGCTTATATTCCATTGGTTAGAAGGGATATCACACTTTCTAAGGTCTGACACTAGTGTCACTCATTATTATTTCCTTCCCTTGCATTTTCCTCCAGACACAACTTCCATGAGACTTTCTCCTTCATTCTGATCAAATTGATCTTTCTCCTTTATGGCCATCTATAGCCACTTACTACGGGTTTTTGTCCCATGGCTCACAAAATTATATTGTCTTATACCTGAAATGTGATTGAACTTTTTGTCTGTTTGTTTGTTTCTTTTATTTTTTGTTTTGCCTGGCTTGTCTCCCCAGAGAGAGTGGAAATTCCCTGAGGACAGGGATCCTATACTTCTCTTTTATCTTATCTTTTCTTGTATATCACACAAGGACAAGCACAAAGCTGAACACAGTGGGAACACAATAACTGTTGACTGAATTCCCTTGGTCTTCCATCTTTAGACTTTTTGGCTTATTTTTACCTTTCTCCCTCATATGTAATTATTAGCCAGTTCTGTCAAATCCATCTCTGCAACTTGTCTTGACTAGGTCCCTGCCTCCCTATTCCCATGACTACTGCCCTAATGCAGATCCTCATTACTTGTACTCTTTCTTATAAGAGCTTCCTCCCAGGTCTTCCCATTTACTCTTTCTTTCCCCCTGCAATTTAGCTTTTATCTTGCTGCTAGTGTAGTCTTTTTATGTTCTGGTTATGGCACTACTTAGCTCAGAAATTTTCAGTGACTTCTTATTGCCTTCCAAGCAAAGTTCATACTCTTCTATCCAGCATTCAAGACCCTTCACCATCCTGCCCTTTTTTTTTTTAAGATTTTTTGCAAGGCAAATGGGGTTAAGTGGCTTGCCCAAGGCCACACAGCTAGGTAATTATTAAATGTCTGAGACCAGATTTGAACCCAGGTACTCCTGACTCCAGGGCTGGTGCTTTATCCACTATGCCACCTAGCTGCTCCTCATCCTGCCCTTTTTCAACATTATATCCTGTTGCCCCCATGGCCAGGATCCTCCATTCATATTGTGTTTTAGCCAAGCCAGCCCTGAACATACACTGCCTTCTCATACCTCCACCCCTATGCTAGTATGTTATTCCACCCAGTAGAATGTAAGCTCCCTGAGGGCAGACTCATTTACTTTTGGCCCCATTGCATAGCCCATTGCTTGTTTGGCATACAGTAAGTTCACAATAGAGAACTGCATTGAAATTTGCTTAATCTCTCTAAAGATTGAGCTCAGTCTGAACAGTTCTGTTTGGCTAGATTGGATAGTACCTACTTTGGGGTAAATGATTTGGGGTAAATGATTTGGGCTTCACTTTCTCTGCACTGCATATCCCCAAGGGGGATGATGGTGGTTGCTTTTTCCTCAACTTGCTTTTCTAATGCTATTCAAGTTGTCACTTTGGTCAGATCAAAGGTCATTAAATATTTTTTTCCAATCAAAGAGGAGGAAAAGCAAGGTGAAAGCCAATGCCCTCACTGAATCAAGTGGAAACAGAGTTCCCCTGGTTGAGAAGTCCCTCAAGTACTCCTGGAGTGAATTCTGGTTGGTAGTGAATAATTGATGAATGGGAAACAAACACATTTATTAAGTGACTATTTTGGGCAAAGCACTAGGTGAAGTATCAAGAATATAGTAAAAAAGGAAGATAGTTCTCACCCTCAAGGAAAGCTAACTATTGGAAAATAGTGATCATTGTATTAAGGATAAAGGAGGAAGGTTTTGATTCTGGCTCTACTACCATGAAACTGGATGATCTCTAGGCAAGTCCCTCTAACTCCTTGAGGCATTGTAGTCTAGTAGAAAGCATAGGCTTGGCAGATCTGGGTGAATAAGCTGACTTTAATTTTTTCATGTGTAACTGAGAGAATAGATGAGGTAGTTTCTAAAGTTCCTCCAGTTCTAATAGCCCATATCCTTTCTTATTTTTGCAGGGCCATCACAGTGGACAGATTCTTCTTAACTTACCCTCCTCAATCCCCTCCCAAATTTAGTAGGCCCAACCCTAACCCTCTCTGAATCTCAATTTTATCATCTGTAAAATGGGAACAGCATCTAGATAGTATAGTGAATAGAGGGTGGGACCCAAGTTCAGATTCCTGCTCACACACACTTACTAGTTGATACTGGGTAAATCCCTTAACCGCTTTTAGCCTTGGTTTTCTCATTTGTAAAATGAGAGGATTGGACTCATGGACCTCTAAGGTCCTTTTAGTTCTGAATCTATAATCCTCAGATTAAGATAACAGGCACCATCCTGATCCTGAAATAGACTTTTCAATCTAAAACTCATGGGAATGTAGTTGGTAATGTCCCTTTTCATTTTATTCATTTTTATCATCAATGATCTCAACTTGATGAGGATGAGACAGCATTAAATCTTGAATTTGAAAGTGAGCCAACATGTGTGATGATACAGATGAATAAAACATCTTGATTTAAATTGAAATGAATATAAAACACTTTTACAATAAATATATTTTAATGGTAATTTTGCATAATTATTTTAGTGCATATCTACATGCATATGTATATGTATTTACACATTCATACACATATTCCTCCTAAAGAGATCTCAATTTGGGGGTATAGACTTTATATTTTGAGGTACACTATATTTAAAATTAACTCAGCATCTATTGAATTGCTAAGGACTATGAAAGATCTCTAGATTTAAAATACAATCCCCTCTTTCAGGGAGTCTGCTCCCTTGTTGAGGAAACTAGCCATAGATACTAACAAATAATTAAATGTGATATCAAATGATAAAATGATCAAATTTAAATAGACATTTATTAGCTGTGTGACCCTAGGTAAGTCACTTAAATGCTGTCTTCTTCAGTTTCCTGAACTATAAGATATGGAGAATATTTAATGGCACTGTGAATATTTAATGGCTACTGTAAAGTATCAAATGATTTGTAAAGTGCAAGAAGGGCAAAGAGCAGTCCCTTCTTCCAAGAAGCTTATTAATGGGGGAGACAATATGGGAATAATTACGTAGAAACTATGGGATATATATATATATATATATATATATATATGTATATATATATATATATACATATATATATATATATATATATATATATATATATATATATACACACACACAGAGGATAAATTAGAGCTGATCAAAGGAGGCTCTAGAATTAAGGAAGATTATGAAAGGCTGCCTGTAGGAAGTGGAGTTTTTCTGGGACTTGAAGGAAGTCTGAGGAACAAGTGGAGAAAATGTAGAGAGAGAGAGAATTCCAGACAAGGGGAACAGTGAATGAAAATTCATGGAGTTGGGAGATGGACTGTCTTAGGAAAGCAACATTCAGGGGGCCAGTCCCACTTTATGGAAGAGTGAGTTGAAGAAATAAGTGTAAGAAGACTGGAAAAGAAGGGACTGAGACCAAGGTCATAAGATAATACAACAGTAGGACCAGGAGCTGAAGCCTGCTCTTTTGACTTCAAATGAAGGGATTCAATTTCATAGTATAAAAAGGTGTGAGGCAGAACAAATTCTATGATCTCATATTGGAACAGCATGTTCCAATAAAGTAGATAAATACTTTAGTGATCAATACATTTATTTATAAATAAAATTATGTCAGAACATTGTAACTTTCAGTCTAAGGGAACAAAGACTTATCTCAGTCTCTCTGATTCTGAGAAGGATGATATTACAAATGGATTCATGGGTATACTCTAGCCTTTCTATCTTTCCAAACAGTGAATATCCAATAGGCTCTGCTGGAGACTTCTCCCATAAACCCCAACATGATTATATGTGTTGGCTCAGTTTCAAGTTCTGTTTCCAGGGCTCACAATTCTTAACATTTTTCACAAATTACAAACACTTTAAAACCTACTTGCATTAACCAATGATCAGTCTCATCTTTGGACTTCTATATTTATCAAAACCACCTCATGTCTTCTTTTTTTTTAAGCATCTCTTTTAGTTCTGGACCTAGACAGTACTTCTGTCCTTTTTAATTTTTACTTTTTAAAAATCCACATTGCATACAGGGAAAATCACAGCATACTTCATTCATGCCAACTGGTGGACACAGGGCATGAGAGAAGCAAATTTTTAACTGTATTTATTAATGTGACTGCATTGACATCAAAACTTTTTTGAAACAATGTGTAAGGTCAGCTAGGTGGCACAGTGGATAGAGTACTGGCCCTGGAGGACCTGAGTTCAAATTTGGACTCAGATACTTAATAATTGCCTAGCTGTGAATCTTTGGGCAAGCCACTTAACTCCATTGCCTTAAATAAATAAAATTAAAAAAAAAAGAATGTGTAAATTTGCATCTGGGCTTTTTTTTCCTTGGTTTGCTTTTAAAAATGTGTTGTGGGGCATAGGGAGAGATTTTATATTTAAAAAAACTTGAACTTTCTATTCTAGTCAAAGTGACTTTATTATTTCTTAGACATTTTAAAAATCCTTGTCTTGGTATCTTGGCTTATATCATAGTGGTAGAATGGAAACAGCATTTACTCTAATATCAGAAGACTTAGATTTGGATTTCTGACACTGACTACTGATATGTCCTTAGACAAATTATTTCACCTCTCTGGGACTCAATTTTCTTCTCTGTAAAATAAGGTGGTTGAACTAAATGGAGGTCTCTTTGAGCTTATGGAGAGAAGTCCTATCTGGAAGGATTTTCTCTTTTCTACCTTCCTGCTTCTCATCCAATTCACATTCAAGGTCCAACTTAAAATACCCTTTCCTTGAGAAGCCTTCCCTGGCCAAAAGTGATCCACAACAGGACTTTGAACTTCTAGTTCTAAACAACTTCAAGAGGGTCCTTTTTTTTTTTTGATCTTCTTAATGGCTCAAAGTCTCATTCATTGATTCATTTAATGAACATTTGTAGAGTGCTTGCTATGATATACTAAGCTTTGATAATACATAGGCAAAAAGAAACCTCTTCCATTGAGGGAGGTTACCTTTTATTTCAGGGTTAAAAACAGTAACACAAACATGTGTTCAATGTTGGCCAGGACTATAAGATCACAAAGTTAGATCTGGAAGAGATTGGAGATGTCTCTAATCAAATGATTCTCCATCTCTAGACCATGTGGGCTTTCACTTTTCCATTGTTAGAATCATTTCCCTCTTTCCATCTAATTTCTTGCTTCCCTTACTTTGTTTAAAACTGAGATCAGATTCTGCTCTGCGTAAAATCATTCCCCATTGCTTCTCTTCTGAGGTTACTTCCCATTTGCACTGTTTATCTCTTCCGTGGTCATAGTAGCTTACATGTCTGTCTCTCCCATTAGATTGGAGCTCCTTGAGGGCAGGAATTTTGGTTTTAGTTCTTTTTTTTTTTTTTAAATCCTCAGCCCGTTAGCATAGAGGCTGGTACAGTTAGTGTTCAATAAATGCTGGTCAAATGATTGATTCTCCCAATTTACAGATGAGGAAAGTAAGATCAAGAGAGGAATAGTGATTTGCTCAAGATCAAGAGATCATTAGTGTTAAAATGGGGACTCTCACTCATGTCCTTTTACTGCAAATCCAGTTTTCTCTCCACTGGGTTATGTTGCCCTCTCCAATATAAGATATATTGGAAGTTAGTAGTAATTGAGGAAATCTAAATGGACATCTAATGGAGTTAGTCTTATTTCCCCAACTAATCTAAAAACAGCTTCAAGTCAAGGACTATGACTCTCTCATTTAATGGGTACTCAACAACATTTATAAATTAATGAACAGTTTATCAGTCCACATAATTTAATTTTTTGTATGCCTTCACCAAATTCCTATTCTGACAATGTCTCCTCATGACCTGGAGATGATTGTAGATTCTTGAAGTAACCTGGATGGAGTATGAATTCTAGAAATTGTGCTCACACTGCAGAGACTAGATGGCTAATTGTTAAGTTCTTTCATCATGTCTAACTCTCTGTGACCCTATTTGGGGTTTTCTTGACAAAGATAATGAAGTAATTTGCTGTTTCCTTTTTCAGATCATTTTACAGATGAAGAAACTGGGGCAAGAAGGGTTAACTGACTTACTCAGGTTCTTACAGCTAGCAACTATCTGAGGCAGTTAATTATACAACAAATATAGCAAAGAACGCAGGAGTCAGGAAAACCTGAGTTCAAATCCCATCTCATGATTGGTGTATGACTGGACAAGTGACTCAACATTTTTCAGTCTCAGTATCCTCATTTGTAACAACTACCTCACAGAGTTGTAAAGATCAAATGAATTAAGAGATAGATAGATAGATAGATAGATAGATATGTAAACCCTTAAAGTGATGTAGAAATGCTACCTATAATGAGCATTATTTGGTACTTAACAGTTATGGACTGTGTCATTGTTGTTTGAGGATCAGACTGCTCATCATCAGAAAGTTGGTCACAAGATAAATGATCTTTTTTTTTTGCATACAATAATTCACAAAGGCCATTGACTAAAGCAGGAAGGAGCTGCTGCTTTATGAAATTCTCACACCCAGGCAATCACACATCTTTTAAAGCATCCCTAGATGCATCATAGAAGAATATGTACATATTTTTAGCAAAGTGTGGGCTAATACTTCTTTCTGCTGAGGTGTTTCCCATCAATATTCCCCATCATTGAAGACACCAGTAGTAACACACCCTCTCCATACAAGCTCTGGTCAAAAGCAGCCTGTTTTTGACTCAATCTTTCCAAAATTTCCTCCTTCCCCTCACTCCCCACCTCCATCTCTATTGCTGTTCATTACATCCTGCCATCCCATCATGCTCATTAAACTCTGCTATCCTCATTGTGTGTCATCCCAGAGTCATACTCACGCCTCCCCCGCCACAACGCACTTGGGATTCTGAGCTCATTCACAAGACAGGTGCAATTTCCCACCTCTCACTCCCAGACACTTTCTCCTGCAATCGATCACCAAAACTGTTTCCAAATTAACCTAGATTTAGCTTGAGCTTCACCTCCCCTGACTCCTGTTAATTTTCCACCTCTTCTTTCTTAACTCTTCCAGGACTAGGTATTCATCTAGCAACATGACCTTTTGGCTATGAGACTTTAATAGTTTAGTCTGAAAATGCATCCCATACAAGAATGTCTGAATCTTGCTCTCCCCATAGATGAATGAAAGCAATCTGCATATGGAATTGTCTCCTTCTGGAGGAAGTGAATTCTATGTCAAAGAAGGTCTTTGAGCAAGGGGTAAATGACCACTTTTGGGATTCTAAATTCAGGTTCAGATTGAATTAGGTGGCTACTGAAGTCCACTACAAATTTAAAAATGAAATATTGTGATTCAGTAACTTATTCTTGATTTCTCTTGTTATCATTGTACAATGCTGCCTATTTTTTCTTATGTAGAGAAATATGATGAGGGTGGGCTGGGGCATAAAACTCATCTCCATCTCTGGTGTATTCTTCACCATTTTGCCTTGGAGTTTCTTCTTATCTACTATTACTACTACTACTAATAAAAGAGATGTTATATTGGTATAGTGCCCTTCATTTTTCAAAAGGTTTGCACATACATGATTTCATTTGATAATGTTATAAAAAAATGAAACTAATTCTAAGCTCTTCACTAATCTCTTAAATTGAGTAGGCATGTGATTTGAGCTCCTTTAACTCCTAAAGGGAAAGAATAGAAGAAAAAAGAGGTAAGAGGATATAGGGGCTGAATAATAATAGAAGCATGATAAAGCATGTAATAAGTACTTACTATGCTAATTGATAGAAAGCAAGATGGTCTCTTCCCTCCAGGAACTTTGGTTCTAAGGGGGAAGAAAGTGCATAGAAACACAAAGGTTCTTCCTGATGCAGGGGAAGATGAAGAGAATTTGAATGTAACAGAAAGAATTTGGGTGGAGATGTAAATTGATTCTTTTTTTTTTTTTTTTTTTTTTTTTTTTTTTTTTTTTTTTTTAGGATTTTGCAAGGCAAATGGGGTTAAGTGGCTTGCTCAAGGCCACACAGCTAGGTAATTATTAAGTGTCTGAGTCTGGATTTGAACCCAAGTACTCCTGACTCCAGGGTCGGTGCTTTATCCACTGCACCACCTAGCTGCCCCAAATTGATTCTTGATATATAAATTAACTTACAGTAGAGAATTATGATCGTAACAGAAATAATTGTATGCTTGGGTGGGGAACCTCCCCATTCTTTTTTTTTTTTAAATTTTTTTTTTGCAATGCAAATGGAGTTAAGTGGTTTGCCCAAGGCCACACAGATAGGTAATTATTAAGTGTCTGAGTCTGAATTTGAACCCAGGTACTCCTGACTCCAAGGCTGGTGCTTTATCCACTACCCCAAACCTTCCAATTCTTAAAGTACCATTGTTTAATATATTTGTATGCTGATCTACTTGGGCTTTACCCTCCATCTAATTCGGGATCCACTATAGGGGAAGTGAGTTCACCTTTTGCCCTCAGGATGAGAGGCAAGACATAAGAACCTGAGTTGGACCCTGGTTCAGGGATGGCAGTCTTCTTTGACAATGGCCCAGTCAAGTCTGCTTGGCTGGTTTTTTTAATCTCTCTCTCTCTCTCTCTCTCTCTCTCTCTCTCTCTCTCTCTCTCTCTCTCGCCCTTCCTATGTCTTGTAACCTTTTAAATAAGTTTTTGTTTTATTTCCGCCCATGCCTTCCCAGTCTGAATAATGACTCCTCATAGGCAGAACTGAACCTAAGTAGCCAGCGGCAACATTTCTCTCCCAGACTGATTTTTTTTTTTGACTAGGTAAAAGAAGTCATTCTTTGTGTCATTTCTTATCTAGCCTTAATCGCTGAATGGGCACTGCCTCAGTCAAATGGAGACCAGTTAAAGAAGTTAGGTTAAAAAGACCAAGGCCTTCTACTGCATCTTTATCTACATATGACTACTGGATCCAGATGACTCTGAGGGGAAAGTGAGACTGGAGATTTTACAGCCCTTACTTGCTAAAGTCCATTTCACTTGCAAGTCAAGGCATTGCCTTTCTTTTGGAGAAGGAAGGTCAAACAACAAATAAACAACCATACAGAAGGCTGGATAATACTTGTATTGGCATGGTTTGGTGTTAAGGGCAAGTAGGGGAAGTGGAGGCCTGGTTCTGGGGTGAGATAAGGTAGAAAGTTCTCCTATCAGGTGGACTCTGGGTCAGAATTCCACCTTCTGGTAGTAGGAGGAAGAGAATGTTGATGACAATGGTTAGAGTTCACTACTATATATCACATTCATATTTACACTGCTCCTCACATTAAAACAACCTAGTGATGTAAGCAGTTCAACTACTTCATGTTCCAGATGGGGAGACCAATGTGTATACAGGGGTGAAGTCACCTTGTCCTACGTTATACATAGTTAGCTAACAAATGTCAAATTCTAGACTTAAATTTTTCCCATGATGTCAGGCTGATGGAGGCTGAAGCAGAATTGTAAGTTTTTTTTTTTCTCATCAATGGCAAATGCCCCAAATGATGTCATCCTCCATTTCTTGCATCAAGTGCCCATTTTATATGAACCCTGATTCATTATGCTTCCCCTGGTCCTCAACCATTTCCTCATTTTTCAGCTCCTATCCATCCATCCATCCTTCCTTCCTTCCTTCCTTCCTTCCTTCCTTCCTTCCTTCCTTCCTTCCTTCCTTCCTTCCTTCCTTCCTCCCTTCTTTTCTTCCTCCCTGTATCTCTCTACAAGGAATTGGATCAAAGGAGGAAATATTTGTAAAGTTTTCAGAACAGTGCCTGACACAGAGTGGGTACTTAAAAACCATTTCCTTCTTCTTCCCTTGCTTCCTTTTTCTCTTCCTTCTTTCCTTTCCTTTCTCCCAACTGTCCTTCATGTTGAGAGGATTAAGTGAGACAGAATTTATATAGTGCTTGTCCTATAGGAGGCACTTAAATGTTTTCTTCTTTCATTCCTTCCTTTGTTCTTTTTTTCCTTCTTTTCTTTTGTCTTTTTCCCTTCCTTCCTTATTTCCTCCCTCCCTCCCTCCCTCCCTTTAATATAAAGTAACACTACTCTCCCCAAGACATCAGTTCAATTTTGAATAGTTCTAATTGTTAAAATGTTTTCCTTCTATTTTCTACTTCTTTGTAAGTCCATTCATTGTTCCTAGTTTTATCTCCTGGGACTCAGCAGCAAAAATCAAATCCATCTTCCACATGAGAACCCTTCAAATACTTGAAGACAAGGATCATATGCCTTCTAAGATGTCTCTTATTCAGAATAAACAGCTCTGGCTACTCACCTGGAGACTAAAATTCACATGACGACACAGTCTCGAGGCCTCAAAGCCTTTCATCAACCTCCCTTGGACATGTTTCAGTTTATCCTAAAGGATGACATCCTAAACTGGACATCATATTACACTTTTAACCTTATTTAGGTCATTTCCATGTCACCTGCTTTCCAAATATGGTTAAGTGGGACTATTACTTAGTGAAGCCTCCCTTATGGTTTCAATGAGTCTTCCTTTTTCCCAAAACCATGTCAGCAAGAGTTGCAAAGCTTTCACTTCCCCAAGGACAAGTGGAAACAAAGATTATACAGCCCTGTGCTGATTGACCCCCTATATGGAAGGATACAAAATCACCTCTCTGATAAGATAAAGCTGAATCTGAATAATTAAGCAAAAAGGGCTTAAAAATGCTTCGTGCCTATTGACTAGATACTTGCAGAAAAATTGTGAGTCTAGTGATCAAGTCCATAAGTAGTAGGCCAGGGGGTTGGGCCTGTATTAGGGCCTAGGATAAAAAGGGCTTGCAGGCCTCTGCTCTTTGTACCCTTCCTAGAGTTATAACTCATGTTATGGAGATTGTGTCCTCTTCCAGAAGAGCAAAAAAACTCCTTTTGATTTCATGGTCCAGGTTTTCTGGTTATTCTGTTAAAGGAGAACCAACTCTATAATACACAGTTCTGATAAGATCACAAGGTCTTATTTTTAATATGCACAATTCTATTCTTTGTTTCATTCATTACCTCTCAAACTCATGCCAGCAACAGATAAATAATTTTCTAATTTTACCTTCAACCTATGTAATATGAGGGGTTGGAATAGATGGTCTGTGAGGTTCCTTCAAAATCTATAACTATTGTTCTAGTTATAGAGATGCTAAATCGTTATCATCAGATCTTGAGGATAACTGCACATGACTGATTACAGCTGAAGGTGCCTCGAAAATTACTCTAGTATGCAACTCTGAGAATCTGAAATACACAGAACCCAAGGGTAATCAAGTCCTAATATTGCCTCCAGCACTCTGGACAATTCTTCTGTAAGGAATGTATAGATATGCAGGAATCAGAGTTATGCAGAAGGAGGAAACAAGAATACTTTGCTTTGTCCTGGGGGAGCCAGTGTCCACATCACTGAGATCATGGATCCCTTGAAGCATGGGGAAAAAATATTCCCTATGCCCCAGAAAAGTCATATATGCCTTATATATTTACAAATAAAAGTATGTACCTGCCTCTCATCCCCCTTAGCTCATATAATCTTCTAACTAGTATTGGAGTACTCATTTTGAATCATTATGCTAATGGACATGAAAATGATAGATGATGCCTCTTAAGCAGTTGTTGTGACCAGAGAATTATCCCTTCATTTATTTAGTGCTTCTGCTGAGTCTCCTGGAAGTGTAGTCAAAAGGTCAAGGAGAAGTGGTTCAAGAAGGGGTGAAGCTAATGGCTCTGTTGTTGTCTAATCACCATGGAAGGAACAAGTTCACCTTTGATTAAAGTAATGAATAAATCAAGTTGGGCTCATATGCTTGTAGGCCAGGAGTCCTATGACTCACCTTGCCATTGTCTGGTCAAAGCATCTTTTTGTAGCCTATTTATTCCTAAGAAAGACTGGCTTGTACAAAAATGAGCAAAGAGTACATGTAGATAGAACAATGTGGATTATTGGATTGATGTATTAGTCATCATGGGTCTGTAAACAGAAGACCAAAGCAAATCTTTACGGTAATAACAATTAGCATTTATATTCTAGACGATTCTATTGTTGTTTGTCTATGATATTGGGAAGGTGATGTCATGACATGCAAGTGTATTGGATTTAAGTGAAGGGGTGCTGTGCAAAGTCACCATTCTCACTTTCTCCTCCAGAACCAGACATGGATAAGGATGACAGGAGATGGCCCTGGATGCAATAGGAGGTGTTTTTTTTTTTTTGGCAAGGCAATGGAGGTTAAGTGACTTGCCCAAGGTCACACAACTAGGTTATTACTAAGTGTCTAAGGGCAGATTTGAACTTAGGTCCTCCTGACTCCAGGGCTCATGCTCCATCCACTGTGCCACCTAGCTGCCCCCTAGGTTTGGTTTTTAAAAGCAAAGTTTTTCCAGGTCATAATTTGACTGAGGCAACACCTATTTATTCATTAAGGTTAGATAAGACAGAGGGGAGGCAAAGAGGGAAAGAATGATCAGTTTCAAAAAAGAAAAAAAAAACATTTTTTTTTTTGTTGGGAGGGTAAAATCTCAGAGTTTCTCAGATATTAAGGCAGATATGAAAGAAAAGAAGATTGAAGAGCCTAATTTGCAAAGTCACAAAACAATAACAAAAGCAAAGAGGATAGAGTACAGGGCCTGGAGTCTGGAAGACTTATCTTCCTGAGGTCAAATGTGACCTCATACATTTACTGGCTCTGTGACCCAGAGCAAATCACTTAACTCTGTTTACATCAGTTTCCTCATTTGTAAAATGAGATGGAGAAGGAAATGGCAAGCTACTCCAGTGTCTTTACCAAGAAAATCCCAAATGGGTCACAAGGACTGGGACACAACTGAAACAAACCACAATAACATTTCTATGACTCTTTATGGTTTACAAAGTGTTTCACTTATTTTATTATATTTGATCCTCACAATAATGCAGTGAAACAAGTCCTATTATCATCCCCATTTTACAGATGAGGAAAATGAGTCTGAGATTAGATAAGTGCCCAAGGGTCACATAGCTAATAAATACAATGGAAACTCAGGATTTTTTTTTTTTTTTTTGTTCCAACACTATCCACCATGGGACACAGATGCCTGTATAGCAAGTTGTTAATATTTTGGTAGGATCAATTCCACCTATTAATATGGAATAGCAGGTTAGGGGGCGGGGAGATACTTAGCTAGTGTTCTTGGATAATTTCCTTCAACAATCTGCTTCAAAGTATTCTTATCTTCATCACTTATTTTGGGCTAATCATTTGTTTATGGGGGGAAGAGAAGCAGTGATGAAACAAAGTTTTTGTACTCAATTTTTTTTTTTAGGCTTTTGCAAGGCAAATGGGGTTAAGTAGCTTGCCCAAGGTCACACAACTAGGTAATTATTAAGTGTCTGAGGTTGGATTTGAACTCAGATACTCTTGACTCCAGGGATGCTGCTCTATCCACTGCACCACCTAGCTGCCCCAAATTTCTTAACTGAAACAAATAACATTATTACTCACAATGAACCTGCATTTTACCTTTCCTCCCCACAAAATAAATAAGCTGTGATTATTTTTTGCCAAGGTATGAAATGGAACTAGAAGTACTCCAAGTCATTCTGGGAATTCTACTGCTGACAATTTCTGCTCCTGAACAGAATATTCAATATGAAACCTTTAACCAAGTCTCAATTTTCACTACTAGAAGATGATGTCCTTAGCAGGTTAAGCCAAGTAACCAGGTATGTACTATATTTTTTTTTTCAGTCTTTGAAATATAAATATCTATTCCAAGTCAAAAGACTTTCTCTAGCTTCTAGGCAATGCTTTGTTATACACAGTTCTGATTCTTTTTTTTTTTTTTTTTTTTTTAGGATTTTGCAAGGCAAATGGGGTTAAGTGGCTTGCCCAAGGCCACACAGCTAGGTAATTATTAAGTGTCTGAGCCTGGATTTGAACTCAGGTACTCCTGACTCCAGGGCCTATGCTCTATCCACTGCACCACCTAGCCACCCCTATAAACAGTTCTTAGAAGTCCTGCAGGCCCTGTGGCCAATATAACAGGATGACCACCTTCTGGAATAACAACTTTCTTCATACAATGAATCTTTTATAGGCAGCTAAATTATGGGCTTGTGGATGGCACGAATTTCTCAGGCAGCTTTCTCAGTTGGACACCTATCCACACTTATTTCAAGACACGGGTCAATCTAGAATCCTGTATAGTGAAATATGCCATTTGACCAGCCTGAAGAAGTGATGTAGGGGGATCTTATAATGGTGTTGTTTCCAAGGCAGAGGGCACCTGAAGCTGAGGGCTACTCAAGTATTAGCATTTAATATTCCTTTCCATGGTTGTAGCTGTAGCTTAAATGCCAAGCAAAAGATTCTAGTGCTTCTTATATACCTGGGAACATAATGAAAGAAATGAGTTTATCCTTAGAGAAGAATCCCATGAGAGGCTTGTGATCAATACCAACTATAAAAGCACCACTGTAGTAGGCCTACCAGGCCTCCATAGGCCAAGAGCCTTGAGATTGAATCCTTTCATCTTGGATGCTCCTGCCCTGGGGCTGAGCTATCTTCATTGAAGATGAGTAAACTTGTGAAAACTCACCTGCCTGCTATATCCACTTGGCCGTGGACCAGATCATGTTTCATATACTCTCAGCTGGTTGCTCTAAAGCTGAGTGTATGCCCTCCCCTGCACCCACTCCCACTTTCTTGTTTAGAGAAACAATCAAGTCAATAGACTGTCCCATCTTCCTCTTCCTCTCATGTTTCTAGCCTGTGCCATCATTCCCTCCACTCCATGGCTCCATTCACCATACCTACTCAAACCCAAACACTCTTGGTTCTTGATAACTTTCATTTATCCATTCACTCTGGAACTTCTTGTCCTCAGGAGCATAGCTTCAAAGTAAATTTCTATTTGTAAGCAGTTGATATCTCCCCATGTTCTATGACTAAGCACTATAGCAAAGTGACCTGTCAGGGGTTTATGTTCATAATAATGAACTTCAAAGACCAAGAAGTCAATAAACACTTGACATTCTGGAAAAATTTCCCTCATGCTGGTAGTGTTCAATTCCATAGGATGCCCCTTTCCAGAAGGCAATGAAATGGCTTAGGAAAGGATTGTCTTTTGCAAAAGAAGGACATGCTGGAAATTGAGTTATCCCTAGAAAGTCTGATGCTTTTTGTCTATTTCTGGAGGTTCATGTCTACTCTCCTTCACTGATACCTTTGATATCACATTTATGGTTTATTTTCCCCCATGCCTGATCAGTGGGACTTCCCAAAATATTCCTGCATTTTGTGGTAATCCTAAGAGTGCCATCAGAACATGGTTCTAAACCAAGAATCCTAAAGAACAAAGTCTCTTTGAAGGACTGGACAATTCCAAGAACCTCATGAATACTAAGCTTAATATGATTATAGATATAGAGATAAAAGGGTCCTTTGAGATCATCTGGTCCTACTTCATTTTGCAGAAGAGGGAACTGAAGTTCAGAAAATTATATGACTTGCCCAGGATTGCAAGGTGGAAATGGCAGGATTCAAACCCAGGCCCTTTGAGTTCAAATAAATCTTTCTTTCCATTACATTACACTGCCTTCCTCTCTCCATCAGGGCTGATTATGTATAATGTTTGTCCATCATTTTCAAAGAAGACCATCCCTCAGGAAGTTGATGCCATGACAAGCATATGAATTGAATTTGAATGAGGGGGATGCTGTGCTAAGTTACCAGCCTCACTTTCTCTGGGTCCAGTGGCTAGATATGAATCAAGACAACTGGAGATGATTCTGGATGTGAGGCAATCAGAGTTAAGTGACTGGCCCAAGGTCATATAGCTAATAAGTGGCAAGTGTCTGAGTTTGGACTCAAATGTCCATATTTCTGAATCCAAAGCTCTATCCACTGTGTCACCTAGCAGCCCAAATACTTGCATTGTAGAGCATTAACTTATGTGCTACTTGTCACATTTCTTTTTTTTTTATCATGTGTTTGCAGTAGCACCATAAATATCAGAGAGTTAACTCCAATACAATCTAATGAGCATTAGAAGAATGATTACTATGGGTAAAGCATTTTCATGTGAGAGAGAAAGTGTATCATACTGAATACCATAGCTAATACTGATGCCAAAGCATTAGGAAATTTGGGTTCAAATTCTATATCTGGCATGCTGATTATATGACTATGGAGAGGTTAATTAATTTTTATCTCCAGATAGCCTTCTAAGACCATGAATTAGGGAGGAACTCCTGATTCAGAAAGGGTGTTTCTACATCAAGAAGCCCCTCTCCCTCTACCTGCTTCTCCCATCTCTTAAAATACCATAGGTATAGATTTCTACCATGTATGAGACCATGTTGAGGTGGGGGGGGGCAAGCCAGTATCACAGTGGATAGATCTAGTCTTGTAGTCAGGAGGACCTTGAGTTTAAATTTCGCCTCAAATACTTACTACCTATGTGATGCTAGGCAAGTCATATAATCCTGATTGTCTCAAAGAAAAAGAAGGAAAAGAAAAGAAAACCATGCTAAGTGCTAGAGATATAAAGACAAAATGAAAAACAGTCTTTAAGCTGGAGGAACTGACATTCTACTAGGTCCAGTATGCAGAGAAATCTAAACATGATCAACTGAGGAATGGGAGCAAAATTAAGAGGATGAGCAAAGGCTTCCCTCGAATATGACATATGGCAGGGTCTTGTAAAGAAATTTATGGAATCAAAGAAATAGAGATGAGAAAGTATGTAGAATTAGAGTTAGAAGGACTTAAAATGTCATCTGGTCTAATTTTTTCAAATTACAGATGAAGAAACTGAGACCTGAAGAGCTTTATGACTACTCTGAGATAGCAAAAGACAGAGTAGAACTGGAACCAGAGGTCTAAATCCAGATGTCTTTCCAATGAATCAAGCAACATACTTGGTGGACACATGGTGAAAATGAATGGTGGTGAAAGATAGTATTTGGTTCTGGAAATGGTTAGTAGGTTGTTTTGGGTAAGGTCTGGTTTTGCAAAGACTCTTTTCCTAGCAAGAACAATAGGGACCTGAATGACTGAGAGCCCTGAATATTCACCATGGACTTGTAGTCTCCACACAGTCTATGCTTTAGTGCAGACAAATATTGTGTATCTCTCTAGGGAGTTGTAGATGGTTGGAGGATGACTTGTTTAGTTAGACTCTCTAGCTCTTCATTTATTCCCACTTGGAGCACTAGGGCCATTTTTAGCCTTCAAGTGAATTTGTGCCATGGCTACAACCAGAAGGGGTGGGGGGGAATCAAAGGCATGCAAGCACATCCACCTGAGTGCCACTGACTTCTATTGAAAACACTGTGGAAGAGCTATTGACATCTTCCTATATAGTCTAGCTGTTCTAATGAGAAAAATGCCTTGGATATGTGTATCTAGTCATGTAAAACAATTCCTTAGCTTATAGGATTTCAAACAGAAAGGGATTTTACAAATTCTCTCTTTCAAATCTTCAATTTGACAAATGAAGGAACTTGCTGATGGTCACACAGTAAGAGGTTCAGGATTTAGTTATTTGAACTCCAAATCAACTGCTCTCTTCACTACACCAAAAAGATCTTTCCTCCCCCCACAAAAAGCTTTTGCATCATTCCTGAAGGAAGAGTGGAAGTTTCATTATGAAATTCAACTGCATTTAATACAACTCATTGTAATCCTGAAGAGTTAATGTGTCTCATTTTCAATATCTTTGGCAACAGGTCTTGTTAAAAAAAAGAATGTTGAAGGCACCTTTACTAATTATTGATTCACCAAAATTATTTTGCTAGAGGTCATTTGAATCCTGTTTCAAATGCTACTATTCAATACTCTGAGGCCATGTGGTACAGTGGAAAAAATGCTGATCTTGGGTTAGTTTGATTCCCTCCACTGGAACTCCTAAACCTTTACTGTTGTGTGAATAAAAGAGACCAATACCTGGTCTACTAAGATAGTTCTAAAACTTTTCTTCTAATTAATTTTTAGTGGTATTCTCTTTCATGGGGACCCTCATTCTTGTAGAAATCTGTCATCTGCAGTCTTGAATCTATAAGTCTATGCCTCTCTGCCTGAACCTGAATAGGAATTAGTTTGTCTGAATTGGTCCATGAAGTACATATTTCCCATATTCTGTTGATTCTATTGGCAAGACTTCTCTGCCTGCAGGTTATGGGCAGCACTGATATTAGAATTTCTCCCTTTAATTTATGTGACATATGGCAATTCACTCTCCCAGGCTAAGACCTTGTCTTGTGACTATAAATGTCAGATTTGGTTCAGTCAGGACATGCTGTGGGAGGATTTCATTGTGAATTTCACATACAAGGCAACCTTATAACATGTACCCCGAGATATTCCCAAATGGCAATATTAAGACAGATGGTATAGTTCTATAATATAAACAGAAAAACCTTTACCAGGCTGTTGATTATATTTGTGAAATTTAAATTTCTGAACTACTTATGATATTGGGGAACAGTATGCTTTCAATAATCACAAAAATAAATCAAATATCTTAGCTTTAGATGAAGCAGAAACAGAGAGGTTATAATGGCATATGCTTAGACTCCCCTCAGTCTGTTAGAGGTATAGCAAGCTTGTGATCAGGGTTAACTCTATTTGCTTCATGATGGATGCCTTGTAAGTCTTCATAAGAATTCTATGAATTTGCTTGGCTGACATCAAATTTTTTCCCATGTGTTTATCCAATCTCATTGTGGTAGAGACAAAAATCTGGTGGCCAACTTTCATGGGAAAGACACATCTTCAAAGCATTACCAACTTGGTAGAACCTTCAAGAACATCCTCTCTCCTATTCTAACTTTAAAGAACACAGTCTCACCTGCACAGCATGAAGCATGGGAAAACATGGATTTAAGGTAGTAAGGGAAGAGAGGATAATGAAATCCCAATGTTGCACCAGAGTGCCCCTTGGTGGCCATCCATGGTGGGGGGGGGTCAGTGGTAATGGTGGATGTGGTTTTAGGAGGGATACTCATTTCTCTTCTTTCTTTTCCCTCTGATAGCCAAACCTATGACCTGGCAACATTTCTGGAAAGGAAATTGAAGCCTTGGACCTGGTGGAATTAAAAATTGTTGAAATCCAGTGAGGCGGCTTCTGAAGAGAGCATTAGAGGGGGCTCACGTAAATTACCATTAACAAGTGCCTGGTATACCCAACTGCAGAGAGCCTTCTTGGTATAGCAGCATTCACACTATCAAAGAACAAGGAGGAATTAATATCCCTGAGGTGGTCCAGAGCCGACTGATACCAGCAGAAAATTACAGGACAGGATGAGGAACATTACAAAATGAATGGGAGGGGACAAGAGATTTCCATGGCTAATCCTGTTAACGAGACATTTCTTATCAAACTCATTATGCCTCTGAAAGAGAGAGCCAGAGTAGGGGAAAGAGAGGCAGGGGGGCAGAAGGGGGACAGAGTAAGAGATGGGGAGGCAAGAGCTGGGAAAAAGGAAGGGGAGGAGAGAGGGAAGGCAGGTTTCTCTCATTCTGTCTTTAGATTACTTAAGTATGGAAAGGATGACTTGGGGATTCAGGGAAATGTGGTAATAAAGGCTAGGTGGCAACCAAAGGAATACCTTGAGCTGGTGGCCCAGGATGGGCATAATACTCAGAGGAATGGGAAGATTCTGATGTAGTCTCCCTAGTTCCTTATTTATTTTCATTTATAAGGGAGATCTAGAACCATAATTTCATCAATATGAGGAATTCTTCTACCAATGCAAATAGGTATCTACTTTGCAATTAGAGTTGGGGGGAGGGGGATGGAAATGAAAGACTAAGTGATTTTCTAGAGTTTCAGAATCAGGCAGGTCAAAAGCAAGACTGGAACTGAGGTTTTATTTGAGTTGTAGGTCACCTTTCTATCTAGTCTGTACTTTATACTGTCATTAAACTATAGATTAAATGAACTGGTTTTCATGGGTGACTTACTAGACTCTTCACTTTTGCCATGGGATTTGGATTTTCTCCAAAACAGGTTCTTGGAATAAAGAAGGAAGAAGAGGCTATATTTTCCCTTCCATCCATTATCCAATTGTTCAATCTAGTGAAAATCTCTGACTAAAGAAAATAGTAAAGGTCTGGAAGGAGAGTATATTAAAAAAAACCCCAACAAACCACAAAACATTGTGCTGGGAAACCTTATCATGACTTCTGGTTCTACAACTAACTTCTATCACTTCTTTGGACCTATTTCCTCTTTTGTAAAATGAATGAGTTGGATTGAATGGTCTCTAAGGTTCCTTCCTGCTCTAAATATATCAGAGTTATCCTATAATAGCTCATAAGGCAGTTAGGTAGATAGATGGAGGACAGAAATCTAGAGTCAGGAAGGAGAGTCTTTCTGAGTTCAAATGTGCCCTTCTACATCTACTAACTATATGACTCTAGGAAAGTCACTTAACCTTGTTTGGCTCAGTGTCTTCATCTATAAAATGAACTGGAGAGGGTAATGGCAAATCATTCCAGTATCTCTGCCAAGAAAACCTCAAATGGGGTCACAAAATTGGAAACAACTGACAAATGACATCAATAATGATAGATCATGGGCTAATTGCTTGTGAAGAAATGTAAAGTATGTCCCTTCTTTCAAAAAACATAGTTTGGTCAGAAAGACCTATCATAATAGATTTATTATTTTTTTAAATTAAATATTTTATTTATTTTTTCAAATACATGCAATGATAATTTTCAACAATTAATTTTTTGCAAGGTTTTGAGTTTTACATTTATCTCCCTCTCTCCCTTCCTGCCCCCCTCCCCTTGACGGAAAGCAATTATACATAGCATAATAGATTCAATGTAGAAAAGGATCTTAAAGGTCATTGAGTCTAGTCCTGTGATTTAGAGAAGAGGGAACTGAATTCCAGAGAAGTTAAGTCACTTTCAAGGTAACAGAGCTAACAATACTGTTTCTGAGGTGTAGTCTTAACCTAGGATTTTTTTAAACCCAATTCTAGAACTGTATCTTCCTTACCAAA